>NC_045635.1:106786243-107411243 GCF_009829155.1 Mustela erminea | reverse complement strand
AATAAAAGTTATATTATGAAGTATATAGGATTTAGGGCAATACCTGGAGCTTAATATCTTCTTTCCTCCTGATATTGGGGTTTTACAGTTTTATGGGGACCTTGTATTGGTTGTCCTCTTTTTTTTTTTTTTTTTTTTTTGGCTGGCTTTCTGGAGGAGTGGCCTGCCACATTGTTTTTCAGGCTGTCTTGTTTGGGTTGAGTCCTCCTGCTTCCTATCAAGGGGCTGCACTCTGAGGAAAAGCGTTTTTCAGGCTTTTGTTCTCTGGAGGTTGTCCCCCCCCCCAAAAAAAAAAGAAGTTCAGTGTATTTGATAAAGTTTAATTTGAACTTATTTTTATGTGTTTATTGTATGTATTATGTATTTATGTATTTATTATTATGTATTTATTGAAAATCCTTCATAAAATGCACATAATCAAATGTATACACACTGGATTTTTATTGTACAGATTTTATTTTATTTTTTAAGATTTCATTTATTTGTCAGAAAGAGAGAGAAAGAGAGCAGAAATGGGGGAGCAACAGGTGGAGCAGTCAGAGCAGGCAGTGGGAGAAGCAGGCTCCCTGGTGAGCAAGGAGCCTAATATGAGACTCCATCCCAGGAGGATGGGATCGTGACCTGAGTCAAATGCAGATGCTTAACTCACTGAGCCACCCAGGCATCCCTGTGCAGATATTATTAACACAATATTAACCTGATGTTTTTTGCACAGACTAAGATCTTGTCAATAGGAACTTGAAAGTTATGCATGAGTTTCTATTATAATTCAAAACTTTGCATATTTACTTATGCAAAATAATACAAGTAGTGCAATTATGGAGCACATACACATGCTGAATAAAAACATCCATTATCCTCAAGTGCTAAAACTAATTACAATACTTTATTATTAATTGTTTTTTCTTCTTTTTTTATTTATTTTTTATTTATTTTCAGCATAACAGCATTCATTATTTTTGCACCACCCCCAGTGCTCCATGCAATCTGTGCCCTCTATAATACCCACCACCTGGTACCCCAACCTCCCACCCCCCCGCCACTTTATTATGAATTGTTAATTGACATGATGCAATTGACTTTCAGTCCATGACATGATTGTGTGCTAAATAGTTGCACCCGAGAAGAACCTGAAAAGTAAGTCTTTTGTTGTGAAGTTGAAAAACTCATATTCAGAGTCAAACTACCCTGCTAAACATCTGATAAAGTCATCTCAAAGAGTGGTTAGCCTATAGTTGGTGCTTGATAAATAGTTTTCTACTGTAATAAGGAGTTATATTTCTATTTGGGTGTTTTGTGGAGGAGGGGTAGCAAACAGAGTATAGCAAATAGGCTGTAAACCTATTGGCTTAGGTTACATTTAAAATATTACATTTAAAATATTTCAAATCTGCGTGAAAGTTTTAAAATTTTGTATCATCAGTTCTGTGACTATTGTTAAGTAATGAGTTGGTAAACTTTTCTTGATCAGTATTGATGTCTAAAGACATATTTACCAGTAAAAAAGAAACTTAATTCCCATAGTAATTTTTGCATTTACTTTGACATGCTAATATTAGATAAATACACATTTTGGCTCCTTTGATACAGAGATTGCTAGTTAAACTCTTGGTATTATGTTTTGCATCATAACCATATAAAAAGATATAATACTGGTGTTGTCCCCAGCTACTGAAGCCTTTAAAAGTGAATTTTCACAGCTGTTAAGAGTTATTGTGTAAATGTATAAGAAGTATATAAATATTGTGTTATATGTCAAAAATGTAAAAAAAGCAAATATGTAACATGGACACACACTATTATGATTTTAACTGCAAAATGTATTTTATATTTCCAGTATTTTTGTTTATAACTAGGCAATAATAGCATTATATAAGCATATATATTGACATATTTTTTAGGCTTTGAAAATGGATACAAATGAACTTTCCTGTCATTAATGATTTTTATTCTGTCTATTTAAAGAAAAATGGAAATGTATATGATTTTTTTCCTGTTTTCAGTGTCAGCAGAAGAGTTTGCTTGAGTGGTTATGGCTCAATCACAGATTTACTAGTTACTTCTTTTAGCCATTCTTATCAGATTTTTCTTTATCCATTAACATGGTTATATATGTCATACAACACTGATAGGAATCTGAGCATGAGAACTAGAGCAGTGATCCTTTTCCTTAGAGGAAAATGCAAAGATAACTTTAACAGTTAGCAGCATAATTCTTCTGAGGGTTTAATGATAATCATGTCAATTTTATTGGTTTTTGATGTGACTTTTTTAAATGAAAAGTATAATTTTTTTTCTTATTACAAAAACAATACATATTCATTTTATTTTATTTTACTTTATTTTTTCAGTGTTCCAAGATTCATTGTTTATGCACCACACCCAGTTCTCCAGGTAATATGTGCCTTCCTTAATACCCACCACCAGGCTCTCCCATCTCCCCAAACCCCTCATTTAATGTGACATTATTTAACACCTTTATGAGTTAGAAGAATCATAGACACACTTTTAAAATTCAAATGAATAAAAACTTCAGTTTGTCAAAGAAATAAATGTAGTTACTAAACTGTTTACAACCATGATGGTTATTTTTTCCTTGAAGCCTAATTTTTATTCAATAAATATATAACTTAAAAAAAATTGTAAGCTTTAAATTTGGCAGAATGTGGCTTCACAGATTTAATTTTCTATTTGCCACCCATTAAAAAAAAATAGTTCCAAGAAACCTAATCCTTGGTCATTCAATTAATCAGATCAATAGTGCACATATGCTGGTATCCATCTGCTAAAAACTGTCATAAATGACATTGTCTTATAACTGGATTGCAGAATTATTTCACATGCCTGTGTTGCCCACCTTCTGTTTCAGGTTATTAAAGAGATGCTTAAATTTTCCCTTCATTTTTGTGACAACAGTTTATATAACTAATGTACCTAAACTTTCATTTAATTGTTCAAATTCTTTGACTACACAGTCAAAGAATTTACTTTTTACTGTAATTAAAATTTTCTCAGAGGACATAGCAGTTTCTGTGTGAATTTTTCACTTTTTTTATTATAATAGAATAAAAACTGATGTCCTTTCCTTACATTTTGGCCTCTATAATTTGAGCGAGAGGTAGTAAATGGTGAAGTATTAGCTAAAAAAATAAGGATGAATTTAGCAAGTTTTGTTTGCAGATGCCTTTAGTGTCATCTCTGGGATAAGAGTTTATCTCCAGTAAAGAAGAACTTATTTCCTGCCTTTAGGTGGGTAAGGGGGGGATTTTTCTGCATTTGTTGCTTCTTAATTACCTTTATTATACTCAATACAAAAAGTTGTATTTTGAGGTGACATATTCTGGTTTCCTTTAAAGCTTGAGAAAATATCTTACTCACTGGGACACATTTATTGTTGACTAAATACAAAACAAAATAACAAATTTACTCACTTTTTTCCCCATTTTCTCTATAAATGAGGATCAACTTCAGTGATAATAGACATTAAGTAAAAACTAAAAATAGAATAGATGACTAAGAGACTTTAAGTGACAAAATCTATATTCCAAATGAATTGAAGTTTTCTTTTTTTTTCTTTTTTTTTTTAAATTTATTTATTTATTTATTTGACAGAGAGAGATCACAAGTAGGCAGAGAGGCAGGCAGAGAGGCAGGCAGAGAGAGGGAGGAGGAAGCAGGCTCCCTCCTGAGCAGAGAGCCCGATGCGGGACTCGATCCCAGGACCCTGAGATCATGACCTGAGCCGAAGGCAGCGGCCCAAGTTTTCTTGATTAAAAATATTATATGCCAGGATATTGATGCCTCAGAATATAGAGATAAACACTGCTAGACAATAATTGAAAGTCAGTGGAGAGGAGGGAGTGATTCTTTGAAAAATGAGATCAGAAAAAGAGGTTAAATTTCTTTCTTTCTTGTTAGAGAGAGAGAAAATGAGAGGGAATTGGTACATGTTTAGGCCAGTTATATCAATAGAATCTCAAAGCTTGAAACAGGAATCTTAAATAGTAAAGGAATTCAGAACATTCCACTCCAAAATAAGCCACTCTGGAATATTGACTATTTTGAATTAAAGGCAGTTGAAAAGCAGAAAATACAAAACAAAACACTCTGACCTTCTTTTTCTTAAAAGTAGGAGATGACACTCCCATAAAGGAGGTCTTCCCTATAAGAAGGAAAGTAATATTATTGTCATCAATGACAAGAATTTGAGACCAAAATAATAATTTTTTTTAAGATTTTATTTATTTATTTGACAGACAGAGATCACAAGTAGGCAGAGCAGAGAGGCAGGCAGAGAGAGAGGAGGAAGCAGGCTCCCTGCCTAGCAGAGTCTGACTCGGGGCTCGATCCCAGGACCCTGGAATCATGACCTGAGCCTAAGGCAGAGGCTTTAACCCACTGAGCCACCCAGGCACCCCCCCTAAAAGAATTCTTCTTAAAAATATTTATTTGTTTATTTTGGAAAGAGAGTGTGTGGGGAGTGACAGAGAGGGAGAAAGAATCCTCAAGCAGACTCCCTGCTGAGCACAGGGCCTGATACTGGGCTGGATCCTAGGGCCCTGAGACAATGACCTGAGCTGAAATTAAGAGTGAGAACATACTAAGTGAAATAAGTCAATCAGAGAAAGACAATTATTACATAGTTTCACTTGTATGCAGAACATATGGAATAGCATGGAGGACCACAGGGGAAGGGAGGGAAAACCGAATGGGAAGAAATCAGAGAGGGAGACAAACCATGAAAGACTCTGGACTCCTGATACAAAACTGAGGGTTAGAGAAATGAGGCAGGGGGGGGATGGAGTAACCAGGTGATAGGTATTAAGGAGGGTACATTGTGTGAAGGCACTGGGTGTTATGTGCAACTGATGAATCGTTGAACACTACATCAAAAACTAATGTTGTACAATATGTTGTCTAATTGAAAATAATAATGGTGATAGTAATAATAATGATAATAATAATAATATGAAGAAAAGAAAGGAGAAGGAAGGAGGAAGGAGGAACGAGGAAGGGGAAATGAGGAAGGAGGAAGGAAAAAGAAGAAGTTGGTTGCTTAACTGACTGAGACACCCAGGTGCCCTGAGATTAAAAGAATTCTTTACCAACAGACTTTGTTAAAATAGTTATCTTTCTTTAGCTTCCACACATAGGTTAATCACTTTTCCATAATTTCATCTCTTTCTTTAACTTAATATAAAAGAAAGTAGATTTTGCCATTTTGTGACAGTAAAATCACCATATCCTAATGTTTTCTGTTTTAATACTAGTTTTATTTTCTCTCAGTAAAGAAAGTATTCACTGGTTTTTATACATATTTGACTATCTCTTATTCAATATAGTTGATCAGAGAGAATTTGAACATATTTTAGAAGCATAAAATAAAAAACTGAAAAGTAAATGAATGGGTGAAAATATAAGCAAAGTCAAGAAGACATTTTTTTCCTATTTTATTTTTTAATTTTTTAAGAATTTATTTATCTGAGAGAGAAAAATAAAGTACATATTTCTTTTATTTAAAATAGACAGAATTATCTCATTTTATTTTTTTCACTGAGGTAAAAAACTTTTATATTTATTTATTTTTTATTTCCTTTTTAAGATATTTTTCATTATTATGTTCAATTAGCCAGCATATCATACATCATTAGTTTTTCATGTAATATTTGGCACTTCATCATTTGCACATAACCCGCAATGCTCATCACATAACATGCTCTCCTTAATACCCATCACCTGTTTCCCCCATTCCCCCAATCCCCTCCCTTCTGTAACCCTCAGTTTTGTTCCTGGAGTCGAGAGTCTTTCATGGTTTGTCTCCCTCTCTGTTTTCTTTCCATTCAGTTTTCCCTCCCTTCCCCTGTGGCCCTCTGTGCTATTCCTTACTTTTCACATATAAGTAAAACCATATGATAATTGTCTTTCTCTGTTTAGCTTATTTCACTTAGCATAATCCCCTTCAGGTCCATCCATGCTGATGCAAATGGGGGCTATGCATACTTTCTAAAGGCTGAGTATTCCATTGTATATATGAACCACATCTTTATCCATGTGTCTGTTGAAGGGCTTCTCAACTCCTTCCACAGTCTGGCTATTGTGGAAGTTGCTGCTATCAATATTGGAGAGCATATGCCCCTTCTTTTCACAATGTATGAATCTTTGGGAAAAATACCTAGTAATGTAATTTCTGAGTCATAAGGTAGCTCTATTTTTAACTTTTTGAGGAACATCCATACTGTTTTCCAGAGTGGCTGTACCAGCTTGCATTTCCACCAACAGTGTATTAGGGTTTCCCTTTGCCCACCTCCTCATCAACATTTCTTGTTTCCTGTCCTGTTAATTTTTACAATTCTAGCTGGTATAATGTGGTATTTCCTTGTGGTTTTTATTTGTATTAACTTGACGTCTAGTGATGTTGAACATGTTTTCATGCAAATGTTAGCCATTTGTATGCCATCTTTGAAGAACTGTCTGTTCATGTCTTCTGCCCATTTCTTTCTTTTTTTTAAGATTTTATTTATTTATTTGACAGACAGAGATCACAAGTAGGCAGAGCAGCAGGCAGAGAGAGAGGGGGAAGCAGGCTCCCAGCTGAGCAGAGAGCCCAATGTGGGGCTCAATCCCAAGACCCTGGGATCATGACCTGAGCCAAAGGCAGATGCCTAACCCACTGAGCCACCCAGGCACCCCTTTCTGCCCATTTATTGACTGGATTATTCACTTTCTGGGTGTTGAGTTTGAGAAGTTCTTTATAGATCTTGGACACAGTCCTTTATCTGAATATTATTTGTAAATATCTTCTCCTATTCATGGCTTTACTCTTAGTTTTGTTGACTGTTTCCTTTGCAGTGCAGAAGTCTTTTATCTTTTTTTTTTTAACTCCAAGTATTTTATTGAGTGGTGTCAATGAACCTCACGTATGTATGTTCACCAATGCTAAATATTCTCATACTTTCTGTCCCAAAATGGCATTTTTTAAAATGTTATGTTAGTCACCATAGCATACATCATTATTTTTTGATGTAGTGTTCCATAATTTATTGTTAGCATATAACACCCTGTGTTCCATGTGATACATACCCTCCTTAATACCTATCACCAGACTAACACATCTCCTCACTGTCCTCCGCTCTAAAACCCTCAGGATTTTCCCCTGAGTATATAGTCTCTCATGATTTGTCTCCCCATCTGATTCCCACACCCCCTTCATTTCTCCCTTCCTTCTCCTAATGTCCTCTATGCTATTCCTTATGTTCCACATATGAGTGAAACCATATGATAGCTGACTTTCTGTGCTTGACTTCTTTTACTTAGCATAATCCCCTCCAGCATCAACTTTAGTTGATGCTAAAGTTGGGTATTCATCCTTTATGATGGCTGAGTAATATTTCATTACATATATATACATATATATATATATATGTATATATATATATGTATATATATATATATATATATGTATATATATGGACCACATTTTCTTTATTCATCAGTTGTAGGAACATTTTGGCGCTTTCCACAGTTTGGCCATTGTAGACATTGCTTCTATGAAGATTAGGGTGCATGTGGCCCTTCTTTTTACTACGTCTGTATCTTTGGGATAAATATCCAGTAGTTCAACTGCTGGATCATAGGGTAGCTCTATTATTAACTTTTTGAGGAACCTCCACACTGTTTTCCAAACTTGTTGTACCACCTTGCATTCCCACCAACAGTGTAAGAGTGTTCCCCTTTCTCCACAACCCATCCAATATTTGTTGTTTCTTGCTTTGTCAATTTTTGCCACTCTAACTGATCTAAGGTGGTATCTTGATGTGGTTTTGATTTGAAATTCCCTGACGGCCAATGATGATGAGCATTTTTCCATGTGTTTGTTAGCCATTTGTACATCTTCTTTAGAGAAGTGTATATTCATATCTTCTACCCATTTTTTGACATGATTATTTGTTTTGGGGTATTGAGTTTGAGGAGTTCTTTATAGATATTGTATCTCAGTCCTTTGTCTGTAGTGTCATTTGCAAATATCTTCTCTCATTCTGTGGCTGACTTTTAGTTTTGTTGACTGGTCCCTTTACTGTGCAGAAGCTTTTGATCTTGATGAAGTCCCAAAAGTTTATTTTCACTTTTGTTTCCCTTGCCTTTGGAGACATGTCTTGAAAGAAGTTGCTGTGGCTGATGTTGAAGAGGTTACTACCTATGTTCTCCTCAAGGACTTTGATGGAGTATGTCTTACATTGAGGTCTTTCATCCATTTAGAGTTTACCTTTGTGTATGTGTACCTTTGTGTATGTGTATGAATCATCTACTTTCATTCTGCATATAGCTGTCTGATTTTTCCCAGCACCATAGTGTTGAGGGTCTTTGTCTTGGCTCTCTGTTCTATTCCATTGATCTACGTAGACCACTATTGTTCAACATAGTACTAGAAGTCTTGGCAACAACAGCCAGTCAACAAAAATAAATAAAAGTTATTCAAATTGGCAAAAAAAAAAGAAGAAGAAGCAAAACTCTCTCTCTATGCAGATGACATGATACTTTATGTGGAAAACCCAAAGACTGCACCCTTAAATTAAATGACCCATACAATAATTTAGTAATGTGGCAGGATAAAAAAAACATCAGTGCACATAAATCAGTTGTTTTCCTATACACTAACAATGTAACTATAAAAAGAGAAATTATGAAATTGAGTCCATTTACAATGATACCAAAAACCATAAGATACCTTGCAATAAACTAAACCAAAGTAGTCAATGATATATAGTCTAGAAACTACACAATACTTATGAAACAAACTGAAGACACAAAAAGATGGGAAAACATTCCATGCTAATGAAAGAGAATAAACACTTTTAAAATATCCATGCTCCCCAGAGGAATCTATACTGTAATGCCATCCTGATCAAAATACAAATGGTCTTTTTCAAGGTACTGGAAGAAGCAATCTTAAAATTTGTATGGCACCATAAAAGACCCTGAATCAGCACGAAAATGTTGAAAAAGAGAAGCAAAGCTGGGGGAATTACGTTGCCTCATTTTAAGCTATGATACAGAGCTGTGATCATCAACACAGAATGGTATTGGCACAAAAAAGAAGCTTTTTATCTTGATGAAGTCCCAATATTTCATTTTTATTTCCCCCCTTGCCTTTAAAGACGTGTCTTGAAAGAAGTTGCTGCATCCAAGGTTGAAGTGATTACTGCTTGTGTTCTCCTCTAGGATTTTGATGGATTCCTCTCTCTCACTGTGGTCTTTCACCCATTTTGAGTTTATCTTTCTGTATGGTGTAAAAGAATGATCTGGTTTCATTCTTCTGCATGTGGCTGTCCAATTTTCCCAGCACCATTTCTTGAAGTGACTGTGTTATTTCCATTGGATATTCTTTCCTGATCTGTCAAAGATTAGTTGATCATAGAGTTGAGGGTCCATTTCTGGGGTCTCTATTCTGATCCACTGATGTATGTGCCTTTTCTTGTGCCAAAACCATCACAGCTTTGTAATATACCTTGAAGTCAGGCACTGTGATGTCACAAGCTTTTTTTTTTTTTTCCTTTCCTTTCTCAACATTCCCAGAGTGGGAGATTGTGGGGTCTTTTCTGGTTTCATACAAATTTTAGAATTATTTCTTCCAGCTCTGTAAAAAATGTCAATGGTATTTTCATAGAGATTTCATTAAAAATGTAGATTGCTTTGGGAGTAGACATTTTCACAGTATTTATTCTTGGAATTTTTTTTTCATTTACTTTTGTCTTCCTCAGTGTCTTTCATAAGTGTTCTGTAGGTTCTAGGGTAAGGACATTTACCTCTATAGTTAGGATTATTACCAAGTATCTTATGATTTTGGTGCCATTGTAAATTGAATAGAGTCCTTAATTTATCTTTCTTTAGTCACTTTGTTAGTGACTAGAAATGCAAATGAATTCTGTGCATTGATTTTGCATCCTGCCATGTTGCTGAATTGCTGTATGAATTGTAGTAATTTTTGGGTGGAGTATTTTGAGTTTTCCACAAAAATATCATGTCACCTGTGAAGAGAGAGAATTTGACTTCTTTGTAAACTTGGATGACTTTTATTTCTTTTTCTTGTCTGGTTACTGAGGCTAAGACTTCTAGAACTATGCTAAACAGAACCGCTGAGAGTGAACATCCCTGTCCTGTACCTGACCTTAAGGGAAAATGTCTCAGTTTTTCCCCATTGAGAATGATATTGACTGTGGAATTTTTGTAGATGGTTTTATGGTATTGAGGTATGTTTTCTCTATCCCTGTACTCTGAAGAGTCTTGATCAGGAAAGGATGCTGTATTTCGCTAAATGGTTTTTCTGCATCAATTGAGAATATCATACAGTTCTTGTTTCTTCTTTATAAATGTGATCTATCACATTGATTGATTTGCAAATGTTGAACTACATTTGCATCCCAGGAATAAATTCCACCTGGTCCTGTTGAGTAATCCTTTTAATGAATTGTTGATTCCTATTGGCTAGGATCTTATTGAGTATTTTGGCTTTCATGGTCATCAGGAATATTAGTCTGTGATTCTGTTTTGATGGGGTCTTTTCCTGGTTTTGGGATCAGGGTAATCCTGGCTTCACAGAAGGAGCTTGGAAGTTTTCCTTGTGTTTCTATTTTGGAACAGCTTCTGTAGAATAGGTATGATTACTTTGTTAAATGTTTCATAGAATTTCCCTGGGAAAGTATCTGGCTCTGGACTCCTATTTTTCGGGAAATTTTTTATTATTGCTTCAATTGTGTTATTGGTTATTGATCTATTCAGATTGTCAATTTCTTTCTGTTCCAGTCTTGACAGTTTATATGTTCCTTAGAAGGCATCCATTTCTTCCAAGTTGCTTAATTTGTTGGCATATAGTTGCTGATAATAATTTCTTTTTTTATCTTGTATTTAATTTCTTTTCAGTGTAACAGAATTCATTGTTTATGCACCACACCCAGTGCTCCATGCAATATGTGCCCTCCATAATACCCACCATCAGGCTCCCCTAACCTCCGACCACTTCAAAACCCTCAGATTGTTTTTCAGAGTCCATAGTCTCTCATGGTTCATCTCCCCCTCCAATTTCCCTCAACTCCCTTCTTCTCTCCATCTCCTCATGTCCTCCATATTATTCCTTATGCTCCACAAATAAGTGAAACCATATGATAATTGACTCTCTCTCCTTGACTTACTTCACTCAGCATAATTTCTTCCAGTCCCATCCATGTTGTTACAAAAGTTGGGTATTCATCCTTTCTGATGGAGGCATAATACTCCATAGTGTATATGGACCACATCTTCCTTATCCATTCGTCTGTTGAAGGGCATCTTGGTTCTTTCCACAGTTTGGTGACTGTGGCCATTGCTGCTATAAACATTGGGGTACAGATGGCCCTTCTTTTCACTACATCTGTATCTTTGGGGTAAATACCCAGTAGTGCAATGGCAGAGTCATAGGGAAATTCTATTTTTAATTTCTTGAGGAGTCTCCACACTGTTCTCCAAATTGGCTGCATCAAATTGTATTCCCATCAACAGTGAAAGGGGGTTCCCTTTTCTCCACATCCACTCCAACACACGTTGTTTCCTGTCTTGCTAATTTTAACCATTCTAACTGGTGTAAGGTGGTATCTCAATGTGGTTTTAATTTGAATCTCCCTGATGGCTAGTGATGATGAACACACCACTCTCAGTAATAGATCATCCAAGCATAAAATCAAGACAGAAACAAGAGCATTGAATGACACATAGGTCTAGATGTTCCTCTTAGATATATACAGAACACTCCACCCTAAAACAACAGAATACTCATTCTTCTCGACTACACATGGCACCTTCTTAAGAATAGACCACATACTGGGTCACAAATCAGGGCTCAACCAATACCAAAAGATTGAGTTTATTCCCTGCATGTTCTCAGATCACAATGCTTTGAAACTGGAGCTCAGTCACAAGGAAAAGTCTGGAAGGAACTCAAACACCTGGAAGCTAAAGACCACCTTGCTTAAGAATGCTTGGATCAATGAGGAAATCAAAGAAGAACTTAAACAATTCATAGAAACCAATGAGAATGAAGACACTTCAGTCCAAAACCTATGGGATACAGCAAAGGCGGTCCTAAGGGGGAAATACATACCCATCCAAGCCTCCTTAAAAAAAAAAAAAAAACAAAGAACAAAGAACAAAAAAACAAAACAAAACAAAACAAAAAAAAAAACTGAAGAATACAGAATATGCCAGCTGTCTCTACACCTTAAAGACCTGGAGAATCAACAACAAATTAAGCAAACTCCATGCACAAGAAAGGAAATAATCAAGATTAGAGCAGAGATCAATGAGATAGAAACTAGAGATATAGTAGAACACATTAATGAAACTAGAAGCTTGTTTATTGAACAAATCAATAAGATCAATAAACCATTGGCCAAACTAATCCAATAGAAAAGAGAGAAGGCCCAAATTAATAAAATTATGAATAAAAATGGAGAGATCACAATGAACACCAAGGAAATAGAAACAGTCCTCAGAAGTTATTATCAACAGTTATATGACAGTAAGTTAAACAAACTAGATGAAATCGATGCATTCCTGGAAAAGTATAAACTTCCAAAATTGAACCAGGAAGAAATTGATAATCTGGATGGACTGATATCTAGTAATGAGATTGAAGCAGTGATCAAAAACCTCCCAAAAAACAAGAGCCCAGGACCTGATGGATCCCTTGGGGAATTCTACCAAACTTTCAAAGAAGAAATAACACCTATTCTCCTGAAGCTGTTTCAAAAAATTGAAGCAGAAGGAAAAGTTCCAGACTCTTTTTATGAAGCCAACATTACTCTGATCCCCAAACCAGGCAAAGACCCCACCCAAAAGGAGAATTTCAGACTAATGTCACTGATGAATATGGATGCTAAGATTCTCAACAAGATCCTAGCAAATAGGATCCAACAGCACAATAAAAAAGATTATCCACCATGACCAGGTGGGATTCATCCCTGGGTTGCAAGGATGGTTCAACATTCGCAAATCAATCAATTTGATACACCAAATCAATATGAGAAGAGAGAACCACATGGTCCCCTCAATTGATGCAGAAAAAGCATTTGACAAAATCCAGCATCCATTCCTGATTAAAGCAATTCAAAGTATAGGGATAGAGGGAAAATTCCTGAACTTCATAAAATCTATCTATGAAAACCCACAGCAAATATCACCCTGAATGGGAAAAAACTCATAGCCTTCCTGTTGAGATCAGGAACATGACAAGGATGCCCACTCTCACCACTCTTGTTCAACATGGTATTGGAAGTCCTAGCAATAACAATCAAACAACAGAGAGAAATGGAAGTATCCAATCTGACAATTAAGAAGTCAAACTCTCTCTCTTCTCAGATGACATGACACTTTATATGGAAAACCCAAAAGACTCCACCCCCAAACTACTAGAACTCATACAGTAATTCAGTAATGTGGCAGGATACAAAGTCAATGTACAGAAATCAGTTGCTTTCTTATACACTAACATTGAAAACACAGAAAGGGAAATTAGAGAATTGATTTCATTTACTGTCACACCAAGAACCATAAGATACTTGGGAATAAACCTAACCAAAGAGCTAAAGGATCTGTACTTGAGGAACTACAGAACACTCATGAAATAAATCAAAGAAGACACAAAAAGATAGAAGACCATTCCATGCTCTTGGATAGGAAGAATAAACATTGTAAATGTCTATACTTCCTAGAGCAATCTATACTTTTAATGTCATTCCGATCAAAATTCCACCAGTATTTTTCAAAGAGCTGGAGAAAATAATCCTAAAATTTGTATGGAATCAGAAGAGACCCTGAATTGCTGTTAATAATTTCTAATAATTATTTCTATTTCCTTGGTGTTAGTTGTTATCTCTTCCCTTTAATTCATGATTTTATTGACTTGGATATTTTCCCTTTTCTTTTGGATGTCTGACCAAATGTTTATCAATCTTATTAACTTTTTCAAAGAACCAGTTTCTAGTTCCATTGATCTGTTCTACTGTTTTCCTGGTTTCTGTTGCATTGATCTCTGCTCTAATTTTCTTTTTATTTCTCTTCTCTTGCTTGATTTAGGTTTTATTTGCTGTTGTGTATCAACTCCTTTATGTTTAAGGTTAATATGTACAGTTGGAATTTTTCTACTATTTGTTGAGAAGCTTGTATAGCCTTGTATTTTCCCTTTCGTACCAACTTTACAGTATCCCATAGGTTTTGGACAAATGTTTTTTCATTTGCCATAGTTTCCATGAAGACTTTAAGTTCTCTAATTTCCTGGCTAACCCATTCACTCTTTAGCAGGATGCTCTTTAAATTCCAATTTTAATTCCTTCCAAATATTTTCCTGTGATTGAGTTCCAGTTTCAAGGCATTGTTATCTGATAACATTCAGGGAATAATCTCAATATTTTGGTATTGGCTGAGACCTGATTTGTGACCCGATATGCGGGTCTTTTCTGGAGAAAGTTCCATGTGCATTCGAGAAGAATGAGTATTCTGTTATTTTGGGGTGGAATGTTCTATAAATATCTATAGAGTCCATCTGGTCCAATGTGTCATTCAAATCTTTTGTTTCTTTTTTGATCTTCTGCTTAGATGATCTGTCCATTGCTGAGAGTGTAGTGTTGAGGTCTCCTACTATGAATGTATTATTGTCAATATGATTATTTTGGTCAACACTTGATTTATGTTTTTGTCTGCTTCCATGTTGGGGTCATAAATATTTACAATTGTTAGATTTTCTTGTTGGATAGACCTTTTACGTATGATATAGTATCTTTACTTCTGTATCTCTTACTACAGTCTTTAGCTTAAAATCTAATTTTTCTGATATGAGAATTGCTACCCCACCTTTATTTTGAGGTCTGTTGACATGGTAATTTGTTCTCCATCCCCTCACTTTAGTCCGAAGATACATTTAGCTTCAACATGAGCCTCTTGTAGACAGAATATGAATGGGTCATATCTCTTTATCTAATCTGCAACCCTGTTCCATTTCATGGGAGCATTTAGGCCATTCACGTTGAGAGTAACTATTGACAGATATGAATTTAATACCATCCTATTGTCTGCTAAGTCCCTGTTTCTATAGATTGTCTCTGCAACTTTCTGGACTATTTTACTCTTGGGGGTCTTTCTTATTTTATAGAATCCCCCTTAATATTTCATGCAGGGCTGGCTTGGTAGTCACATATTCTTTCACTTTTTGCTAGTCCTGGAAGCTCTTTATCTCTCCATTTATTCTGATTGAGAGCCTTGCTGGTTAAGTATTATTGGCTGGATGTTCTCCTCACTTAATAACTTGAATAATCTTGCCAGCCCTTTCTGCCTTGCCAATTCTCCATGGACAGTTCTCACGTTATTCTTTTTATTTTTTTAAGATTTTTATTTTTATTTATTTATTTGACAGACAGAGAGATCACAAGTAAGCAGAGTAGCAGGCAGAGAGAGAGAGGGAAGCAGCCTCCCTGCTGAGCAGAAAGCCTGATGTGGGGCTTGATCCCAGCCCCCTGAGATTACCACCCAAGCCAAAGGCAGCAGCTCAACCCACTGAGCCACCCAGGTGCCTCCTCACGTTATTCTTATAGTCCTCCTTCCATATGTAAGAAATCTCTTCCACCTTGCTGCTCTTAGGGTAGCTTTCTTGGCTCTAAGATTTGCAAGTTTCACTATTATATGCCAGGGTGTTAGTCTATATGTATTGATCTCAGGAGGGGTCCTCTCTGCCTCTTATATGTGAATGTTTGCTTTGTTCCCCAGGTTAGAGAAGTTCTCAGCAGATTTGCTCAAATATATCTTCTAGTCCTCTCTCTCTCCACCACCCCACTCAGGGATCCCAGTATTTCTGACATTGGAATGTTTCGTGGTATCACTGGTCTCTCTATGTCTGTTCTCTTAGGCTTCTAGCTGTTTATCCCTCTCCTCCTCAGCTTACTTCTGTTCCATCAGCATATTTTTTAGATCACTAATTTGTTCTTCTGCTTCCTTTACCCCTCTGCTAGAATATCCAGTTTAGACTCCATGTCATTCATAGCATTTTAAAGTTTGGCCTGATTAGATCTTATTTCTGCCCTTAGATAGTCTAAATTGTCAGTAATTTTTTTTTTCAAGCCTAGCTATTGACTTCATAATTGCTACCCTGAAGTCTATTTCTGACATCTTGCTTATATCTATGTCCATTATATCAGTGGCAGAGGACATTTGGTCTGGTTCTTTTCTTTGTTGGGAACCCCTGGAGCTCCCTATATTATTTTCCCCTGGTTCTTGAGTTTTACAGTCCTGTGGGAAATAATCTTAAGCTTATCATTCACCTGTTCTTCCAGTCTGTCTTCTGGGCCTGCTACTCACCTTTTCAAGTGTCTTTGACTGGGTGAAGTTGCCCAACCTCTTGTCAGGGGGATGGGTTTAATGTGAGCTGGTTGGCTGCACTGCTTTTTTCCTCTGGCATCTTTGTGCTTCTCTTTAGAGGGTCAGAGCAAATGTGGCCATATGGTAATCTCCAGCCCAGAGCTGCAATATCATGGTCCACCCCCTCAGCAGATCCTCCAGGTCAATCCAACTGCACTTCTGCCTGCAACAAACTCCACAGACTCATGCTTCTTCTGGGGGAGGAGCCTATTAAATTGGTTCTCAAACGTTTTTGCCCCATGTGGGACTGCTCCCTTCTTGCCAAGTAATCACCGTTTGCTCTCTGTAATTTTGTTCCATTAAGGCTTTTAGCAAAGGTTTAGAGGATGAGAATGAAAATGGAAGCCTCCCAATCTCTGGACATGGAGACAACAGCTTGGGACCCCACTCCTCTGTGAGCCCTCAGAGAAAAGCAGTCAACCACTCCTGTGTTCCTGCTCTCTTGCCACATTTCATGTTCACCTGGCCTGTGACCAAGCATTCCTATATCAGACACACAACCCCATTTGGAGTCTCCATACCCAGCAGATTCCTGCAGCATGCTCCTGTGCTGCCTCTCTTGGGGGAGGAAGGGGACTCTCCCAGTTTTTGTCAAATAACAGGGGGCTGGTTGTGCCAATCATTATTTATGGCAACCCCAAGCTGAGAGCCCACTCCTGGGCTCAATTTTCGAGGCTAGCTTCCATACTCCCATACCTAGGATCTATGCCACACTCAGGCACCCTCAATCTTCCTGAGATCCTGAGGGTCCTGAGGCCACACTGTCCCAGTGAGTGTTCCACCTCCCACTTAACCTCCTGAGTGATATCCTTCAGCAGAGCAGACTTCTAAAAG
Source organism: Mustela erminea (assembly GCF_009829155.1). Taxonomy (NCBI): domain Eukaryota; kingdom Metazoa; phylum Chordata; class Mammalia; order Carnivora; family Mustelidae; genus Mustela; species Mustela erminea. The sequence goes on along the minus strand of NC_045635.1, from coordinate 107,393,975 downwards.
TTCTGATTTTGTGCTCTCCTGCTCTATCACTTGCCTGCAGCTGGATTTTGGGGTCTCTCTCCCCCCATGGTCTATCTTCCCATATATTCATATATCACCTTGGATTTCACTTCTCTGCACATCCTACCTTGTGGAAAATGGTCACTTGTCTATTTGTAGAGTTGCAGTTATTCTTTTCTTCAATCTCCTGTTGAGTTCACAGGTATTCAGAATGGTTTGATAACTATCTAACTAAATTCCTGGGATCAGATGAAATTAAGGTCTCCTAAACCTCTGCCATTTTGGAGTCATCTGGAAAAATAAATATGTTTTAAAAATAATCTTAAAAAAAGGAAATATATCATCTTTAAATTAAAAAAACAAATGAATGAATATGTAAATAAACATAGGCTTTTATAAGTGAATGTATAAAATATTTATAAATGAATATAAAAAATCAAATTATAATTAATGGATTAAATAACAGATTAGACAATGGATTAAATAACAGATTAGACAATTAGATTAACAGAAGAAATAATTAATGGACTAAAGGCTATATTTGAAGATATTTAATAAGAGGTAGAACAGAAAAATATATAGTTGCAAAGTATGATAGCATAAGATATTGTATAAAGTCACTTCTGAGAAGAAGTAAGACATAGTTGTTTTTCTCCATCTTAATATTACAAATCAGAGCAATGATATTTTTAATCTGATCCTAACAATGTAGAGAAAGTGATAATGTCCTCAAAGCCTAAAAGCAGGAGAACAAATCTGGTGGAGGATTTGTTTTAAATACTTCATGGTCTAAGGACATTACCTTCAATAGTATTATTGGTTCTATGGGAGAAACATATTCCAAATTACAAATAGGTGACATGCAATTAAAATTTCAAGAATATAAAATCTTAAGTCATGACACATGATTGTTGTATCTTTACATTTCTTAGTCATTTTCTTTAATATTCATTTCCACCTCTTTCACCTATGATATTGTAATGACTATATTTTTTAAATGGAATGTCAAATGCAAAAAACATTCTTTGATGCCATGCATGCTTCTTTATGTTAACCATTACATTTCATTGTTCTAAAACAAAAACATAAATCACATGATTCAGTTAATTCTTCTAACAGTGTTTAGATATCAGGATGAAGAATTAGAAGAAGATACTAGCTTTTTTAAAATTCTGAAGGCAAAATGGAGAAACCCATCTCTCATTTAAAATTTTTTTTCAAGCATCAAGAGAATGAAGTTATTATAAATTAGTTTAAATTTGATAAGGAAATACTGCTTACTTGAAAGTTTTTGAAAAATTTTTTTCATTTTAATATTCTACACTGATTAAGGCTGTTCAGTGTGTGAGAATTGTTCTTATACTCTGATCAATTTAATTTGCCTTCAGTTGGATTCAATTATGATTTTATTTAACTTATTCTTCCAAGTTTTAAAAATATGTTACTGAAATACTTTAGTTTGTTGTATTTCCAATTCATAGTTGAGACTCCAGAACACTTTGAATAGAACAAATTTTAAAACTTGGAGTTTACAAAATATATTAAAACTCTGGTTAACAAAAATGCTTAAGAAATAAGTACTTTTATTGTTTAAATGCTCTGCTTCAGTAAAATTTAAGGAAAAGTCCATTGTTTCACCTTTTGTTATTTAAGTTTTATAAAATGCCTATGTCTACTTTGTACTTTCTGTATTGAAATGAGCTTAATGTAACACCTTTTTGAAACCTTAAGGTGCTTCAGGGTCATCTGTCAGTTTATCAATTCAAAGAATGAGTTTAAATGTTAAAGGCATAGGAAAATCAAGCCGTCTGTATAGTAAATCTGTTTTATCTTTTGAATGTTGCCTATAGGTTGTATTTTTTTAATGAAGATCCTATTTTTATTAGTCTTCCAGATACATTGAAATGTTACAAATTCTGATTTTGTGAAAGTTCTACTGAGTTGATTTTAGTTCATTTACATTTTACAGCTAAACATATTCAAGATGTCTAAAATGTAACCCTAATAACAGTATCAAAATTTTAATTCATCGATTGTTCTTTCTTGTTACATAGAATGCAAAGGTGGTCTTCAATAATTCTTCCCATTCCTTCAAGTGCATGCCATTTCTGTAATCAGAAGCTGGCTTATTTCCCTTCTATGTGGATCTGGGATGGTCTTGTGACTTACAGTACACAACAGAATATGATAGAATTGATATTGTGCTATACCTGGGCATAGGCCTTAAGAGGCAATATACTTTTGCATTTTCTGTTGGAAACAAGTCATCATATAAAGTCTAAAACCATGAGAGACTGTGGACTTTGAGAAACAAACTAAAGGCTTTGGAGGGGAGGGGAGTGGGGGGTTAGGTGAGCCTGGTGGTGGGAATTAAGGAGGGCACATATTTCATGGAGCACTTGGTGTGGTGCATAAATAATGGATCTTGAAACACTGAAAAAGTGAAATAAAATAAAATAAAATTGTCAGTCCAAAAAAAAAAAAAAAGTCTATGCAAATCTTTTGCTTTTGGATAGTAAGAGTGTTTGTTTGTTTGTTTGTTTTTCTTTCTTATAAACGTGATCCTTAGGTGCCTGGCTGGCTCAGTAGCTGGAACATGTGACCCTTATTGTGAGTTCAAGCCCTGTACTGGGTATAGAGATAGCTTGAAAATAAAAACTTTAAAAGAAATGAAAAAAGAAAAGGTCTAAATAATCTACTGGAGAAAACATGTGAGGTGAAAGAGGTCTATCCAGACTTAACTATTCTAGCTATCCCAGCTAAGTTGCCAAAATTTTCAGTGAGGTCATCTTGGATGTCTCAGCCTCAGCCAAGCCTCTAGATCAATGCAAATTCAAGAGCGACATCAGTACACATGCTGTTGAAGTGCATAACAGAGACAAAACAACTTAGAGAATCATTAGAAATAATATTTATGGTATTTTAAAGCCATCAAGTGTTGGGTGTTCCATTTTGCTATAATAGATATCTGATTCAGAAAGTATGGTAGAATTTTGCTCTAAGAAAAAGCTAAAGTATGTGCATTGGCTTTGAGACTAAATGTGGGTTGGAGGCTAGAAGAATGATGAGGACATTTAGTCGAAACTACAACAGTGAAGAAATGAGTATTACTGAAAGCTGAAAATAAGTAACTCACATTATATGTTGGCAAAAAGTTGATTAATTGTGTTACCTGTGGTAATTTGAAAAAACAAAAACAAAAACAATGCCCCTAATAAATTTGTGGATCTGGCTGAAGAAATTTCTTGCCATAATGTTGAATGTGTCAAATAGCTTACTTTAGTGGACTATGATAGGTATTATAAGAGTGAGGTAAGCTAAATAAGAAAAAAATTCAATTTTCAAGCAGAATTTGGACTTAAGGCAGTCTCTCCAGCTGGAAAAATATTGTAAAATTAAGAAATACCAAGTAGCACAGATCATAGTGAAGCCAATAATACATGGCCTAAGGAAGAAGATAAAATAAAGTTGTATAGCTAAAAAACTCTTTGTAAAGACCTCTTCAATATTCATGTTTATTCCTAGAAGATCTCCTCCACTTGATAAAATAACTTAAGGTAATATATATATATATATATATATATATATATACCTGACATTCCCATAGTAGAGTGTTACAAAAAACCATAGACCCTAAATGATGTCACTTAGATTTAGGCCCCAAGTCAGTAAAACCAAGACTTAATATCTAACATAACTACAGTTTTTATCCTTCAGAAAGGTAACCATTTTTAGTCAACATGGGAATTCCCTGTTCAGCACTAGGAAATTTATTGATAGACCTCTTTCATTCCCCTTAGGAGGGTGACCTTGCTTAACTAATGGATTATTTTCTAATAATTTCCTTTCTTCCACTTTCTCTTGACCTTTAAAAACTTTTTTTTTTCTGTAGCCCTGTGGAGGTTCCCTGTACTTGCTGGATGGGATACTGCTCACTTGGTTAAATTTTTGCTATTTGAGAGAAGTAAATCTGAGAATGAATTGTGAATGTGACATAGGATGATTTCAAATAAGTTTCACAGAAAGCTCATAAGTGTTTTAAGACAATTATATTTACCAAAGCAACTTGGACTAAAAGTTATAGAAACACTTCAAAGTTTAAGAAAAAAAAATCTTGCCACCAATTTTCTATTGACAATAAGAAGGCTGAGGAAATTATTCAATTGTAAACATAGGCCATACTCTATGAAAAAGTGTGGAAGACTTACAGTGAAGCTAAGAACCACTGAAAAAATAGATTAGCGAACTATTCCCCCCAAAACAGATTCAAGGAACATCCTCTGTTACACAAGAAGAAGGGACTCATTATATGTCCCTGCTGCAATTTTATAACTTTTAACATTTTATAACAGTGTAGTACTGTTCCTGTCTTTTCCTGCTTTTTGAATGATAGTAACTATGATGATTAGCCCTGTATTATTATGATATGTTGGTGTATTGAAGCAGATAACTTGTTTTAAGTACATAGGTTTCCAGAACAAGATTGTCCATATTTGAGGAGACTTACCCACTTCTGAACCTAATGTTGATAATGAGATCCTTGACTTAGAGCTGATGCTATAGTGAGAGATGACTGGAGGGGGAAGAGATTGGGAAGTAGTGCATTTTGCATATGGTAGCTATGTGGATTGTTGTGATCAGAGAGTGTATTTTGATAAATTGTTTCTAAAAATGTGACCCCAAAAATGCTTCACATGCTTTTGCATTACTGCACCTTCTCCCTCAAGAGGTGAGTTCTCAGGGTTCTTGGGTGGCTCAGTCAGTAAGTGTATAACTTCAGCGCAGGTCATCATTTCAGGGTGCTGGGATGGAGTCCCATATTGGGCTCCTTGCTCAGTGGGAAGCCTGTTTCTCCCTCTGTCTGCCACTCCTCCTGCTTGTGGTCTCTCTCTCTCTCTGGCAAATATATAAATAAAATCTTTTTTAAACCAGGTGGTGGGTATTAGATAGGGCACGGATTGCATGGAGCACTGGGTGTGGTGCAAAAATAATGAATACTGTTATGGTGAAAAAAAAAGTGAGCTCTCTTTGCTTTTCCTTAAAGTGTAGACTGCTCTTGTGACTTGCTTTAGCTAATAAATTGTGATGGAAATTATAGTCTGCAATTTCCAAATCTTACCTGAAGTACCAGATAGGTGAGTGAAACTATCTTGGGCATCCTAAACCTAACTCAGCTCACAGATGTATGTAGCTCTAGCTGAAAACATGTGTCACTTAACTGCCCAGCTGATTCCAAACAATCCAGAAAATTGTGAAAAAAAAAGTGTTTAAGTCACTAAATTTTGGAATACTTTGTCATGCAGCAATGTATAACTGAGACATTCTCTATTTAAGAATAGTCTTGGGCTGCCTGGGTGGCTCAGTGGGTTAAGCCTCTGCCTTCAGCTCAGGTCATGATCTCAGGGTCCTGGGATCAAGTCCCGCATCAGGCTCTCTGCTAGGCAGGGAACCTGCTCCTTCCTATCTCTCTCTACTTGTGATCTCTCTCTGTCAAATAAATAAAATCTTAAAAAAAAAAGAATAGTCTTGGACAATGCTGAGGAGTGTGCTTCTAAGGATAACAATCATAATAGATTTATTTATGTAGGAATTTCTAGGGTTTTTTAATTTATTTTTTCTCTATATTTAAGAGTATTATGCACTAATAAGGGTATTATTATTGGCAAATGAAGGTATTTTAACATTTTATAATCACTGGTGGAATGATTCTTTGGGGAAAAAAAGCATTTGATTTTCCTTTTTTGATAAATATTGGTGTATTCAGTTGATGTGGTTATCCATTCATGTTTAATTCCAAATTACTTCAATATTGTTCTGAGTCATCATATTACCATTTAAACATATGTTTAGGGATTTCAAAGACAAAAAAAAAACCCACTTAGAATGAGTTTTAGACTTTCATCATGATAAAAAATATATATGCTTGTTTCATTGTGTAAATTATCTCAGTTTCACATAGATTTGAATTAAGAATATAATGTTAAGCAGAGAAAGTCAATTATCATATGGCTTCACTTACTTGTGGAGCATAAGGAATAACATGGAGGACATTAGGAGAAGAAAAGGAAAAGTGAATTAGGGTAAATCAGAGGGAGAGATGAAACATGAGAGACTGTGGACTCTGAAAAACAAGCTGAGGGCTTTGGAGGGGAGGGGAGTAGGGGGATGGTGAGCTTGATGGTGGTTATTTAGGAGGGCATGTATTGTATGGAGGACTGGGTGTGGTGCATAAAAAATGAATCTTGGAACACTGAAAAAAAATAAATTAAACTAAGATGTTAAAAAAAATTAAAAAAAAAACACAAAACACTGCCCTATGCTTAGGGTCACAATCCAAAAAACAATTTAGAATCATTGCTGCTTATTAGACAAGAACAGAGAAGAAGAAAAGAATAAGGAAAATTAAAATAAAAAAAAATAACAGCTATTGAGTTTTCATCTGATACTGGAGCCATGCAAAAAAATACTTGTATAATTAAATGTTTCAACAATCTTAAAAAAAAAAAAAAGAATATATGGGGGTCCTGAGTGGCTCAGTGGGTTAAGCCTCTGCCTTTGGCTCGGGTCATGGTCTCAGGGTCCTGGGATCAGACCCGCATCTGGCTCTCTGCTCAACGGGAAGCCTGCTTCCCCCTCTCTCTCTGCCTGCCTCTCTGCCTACTGGTGATCTCTGTTTGTCAAATAAATAAATAAAATCTTAAAAAATATATAATGTATAAAATGTTGATAGATATTTAAATCATATAACTATGGAGAGATTAATTACACAAATATCTGTCCATTTCATATTATAAGTTCTAGCTTATTCTAAAATAGTATATTTCATTTATTCAACCACGACTTAGTGCTATATTCAGGGATAGGATTATATTAGGTAAAGTGAGTAATCTTCAACAGAGAACTGATTTATGTATACCAGATAAAGCTTCCAAAATCAGGCTAAAATATTACTTTGGGAAGGTTTAAAAGAGTTTTGAATTTTAATGATGATTTGAAGAACAGTGTCACAGAAATTAGAAAAAAAAAGTTATAGTTTGATATGGTTGGTCTCAGCAGATTAAGTCATATTCCATCATGTAAAAAAAAAACTTGAAAAGATAAAATGAAACAGGGCAAAATTGGTAAATGTGTCAGGCAGGTAAGAGCATACTGAAATAGAGACAAACTAATAGAGAAAATAAGTTTCACCTTGTTAATAATTTTTACAAATGCTTACCCTCTGTGTGACACAAATTTCTACCTACCATCTAGGTTTGTTGCTTGAATAAAATAAAGGAAGTCAAAATACACATAATTTTATTTTTTCATTGTTTTTATTATGTGCAGTTAGCCAGCATATAGTACATAATGTTTTTGATAAAATGTTTAACGATTAATTAGTTGCATATAGCACCCAGTCCAATCACACAAAGTACCCTCTTTAATACCCATCACTTGTGTACTCCATCCACCCAACGCTCTCCCTTCTGTAACCCTCAGTTTTGTTCTTGGAGTCCAAAGTCTCTCATGATTTGTCTCCCTCTCTGATTTCTTCCCTTTCAGTTTTCCATCCCTTCCCCAGTATCCTCCACGCTATTCCTTGGGTTCCACATATGAGTGAAACCATATGATAATTATTTTTCTCTGCTTGACTTATTTCACTTAACATAATCCACTCCAGTTCCATCCCTCTTGATGTAAATGGTGGGTATTCATCCTTTATGATGGCTGAGTAATATTCCATTATATATATGTACCACATAATTTTCAAAAATAAAACTTAACTCACCTGTGAAACTATTATTCTTCTATTATTGACTGCATCAGATAGAGATTATTAGTTCATTCATTTTAAACAATATTTATTGACAATCCATATTCTGGGTCAAACACTGGAAATTCAACATATAAAAGGACACTGATAACATCCAAATAACTCAAGTGGTAGAAACTGATAAAAATATGTACAGTACTTTACAATGTAATTAGGGTGATAACAGAAAAGGGAATACAGTAGCATATTGAACAATGATTATTCCTGGAATACTCAGAAAATGATACTTATATTACTGCAACATGAAAAATCACTAGTTATTCACAAAGCAGAGATGTGGTGGGGAAAACAAGGCCACAAAATATGTGAAAGAAGTGAGGAATTCAGTATGGCTTAAGCTAATTATTTGTATGGGCAAATACAAGGATATGTGTCTGGAATTTAAAAGAACATTGGATATTTTGCTAAGAATTTTGGCATGCTAATAATTCTGAATTTATTTTTTATAAAATAGGATACACTGTTTTATGCTTTTTATTTCTATTAAGTTGTTTTAAATTTTAACTCCAGTATAGTTACCCTGTGAGTAAAATCTCCCCTCACAACCTGGCAACCACCATTCTACACTTTGCCTCTATGAGTATGGATAGTTTAGATTCCTCATGTAACTGGTATCATACAGTATGTATAATTGTATTTGGCTTATTTCTTCTTTAACATAATTTCCTCCAGGTTCATCCATATTCTCACAAATGTCAAGATTTCCTCCCCCCCCCCTTTTTTAGTGTTTATTTATTTGTAATCTCTACTGAAGGCGGGGAGCAAACTTACAACACTCAGATAAAGAGTCACATGCTCTTCTGATTTAGTCAGCTAGGCATCTCCAGTCTTTAAGACTGGTTAATATTTATATCACTTTTCTTTAACTATCTATCCATCATTGGACATTTAGGTTGTTTCCATGTCTTGGTTATTGTGAATAATGTTGAAATGAAAATAGATACAATATATCTTGATCCTGACTTTAATCCCTTTGGATATATTCAGAGAAGTGACAGTGCTGGATTATATGGTAGATTTTTCATTAAAATTCTCACTTTAATCACCTGGTGCTGTCATGACAAGTGCACTCCTTGATCCTCATCACCTACTTTACCCATCTTCCAACACATCTCTCCTCTGGTAATGATCAGTTTGTTATCTATATTAAAAATCTGTTTCTTGGTTCGTGTCTCTCTCTCTCCTTATTCCTTTGCTTGATTTGATTCTTAAATTCCACTTATAGGTGAAATCATATGGTATTTGTTTTTCTCTGACTGACTTATTTTTCTCAGCATTTTACTCTCAACCTCCATCCATGTTGTTGCAAATGGCAAGATTTCATTCTTTTCATGGCTACATAGTATTCAATTTAAATATATTGGCTCTTTACCAATTCATCTATTGATGGATACCTGGACTACTTCCATAACTTGGCTGTTGTAAATAATGCTGCCACAAGCATAGGTGTGCATATATTAGTTGATATAATGATTAGGTATTATGTATTTTGAGGGTAAATGCTTGGTCGTGTGATTACTGGGTTGGAATCTAGTTCTAGTTTAACTTTTTGAGGAAGCCAATATTATTTTCCAGAGGGACTGCACCATTTTGCATCCCTACCAGTAGTGGTTAAGTGGTCTGTTTTCTCCTTACCCTTGCCAGAACCTATTCTTTCTGTGTTGTTGATTTTGGCCATTCTACAGGTGTGAGGAAATATCTCATGATAGTTTTGATTTGCATTACACTGATGATAACTACTGTTGAACATCTTTTCATGTGTCTTTTGGGCATGTATATGTCTTCTTTGGAAAAATGTCTATTTATGTCTTCTACCCGTTTTTTAATTGGATTGTTTTTTTTTTTTACTTTTTAAAATTTTTTTATAAACATACAATATATTTTTATCCCCAGAGGTACAGGTCTGTGAATCGCCAGGTTTAAACACTTCACAGCGCTCACCATAACACATACCCTCTCCAATGTCCATAATCCCACTCCCCTTCCCCCAAACCCCCTCTCCCCAGCAACCCTCAGTTTGTTTTGTGAGAATAAGAGTCACTTATGGTTTGTCTCCCTCCCAATCCCATCTTGTTTCATTCATTCTTCTCCTACCCCCTTAACCCCCCATGTTACATCTCCACTTCCTCATATCAGGGATATCATATGATAGTTGTCTTTCTCTGCTTGACTTATTTCGCTAAGCATGATACCCTCTAGTTCCATCCATGTCATCACAAATGGCAAGATTTCATTTGTTTTGATGGCTGCATAGTATTCCATTGTGTATATATACCACATCTTCTTTATCCATTCATCTGTGGATGGACATCTAGGTTCTTTCCATAGTTTGGCTATTGTAGACATTGCTGCTATAAACATTCGGGTGCACGTGCCCCTTCAGGTCATTACGTTTGAATCTTTAGGGTAAATACCCAGTAGTGCAATTGCTGGGTCATAGGGCAGATCTATTTTCAACATTTTGAGGAACCTCCATGCTGTTTTCCAGAGTGGTTGCACCAGCTTGCATTCCCACCAACAGTGTAGGAGGGTTCCCCTTTCTCCGCATCCTCGCCAGCATCTGTCATTTCCTGACTTGTTAATTTTAGCCATTCTGACTGGTGTGAGGGGATATCTCATTGTAGTTTTGATTTGTATTTCCCTGATGCCGAGTTATATGGAGCACTTTTTCATGTGTCTGTTGGCCATATGTATGTCTTATTGCAGAAATGTCTGTTCATGTCTTCTGTCCATTGCTTGATTGGATTATTTGCTCTTTGGGTATTGAGTTTGCTAAGTTCTTTATAGATTTTGAACACTAGCCCTTTATCTGATATGTCATTTGCAAATATCTTCTCCCATTCTGTTGGTTGTTTTTTGGTTTTGTTAACTGTTTCCTTTGCTGAGCAAAAGCTTCTGATCTTGACAAAATCCCAATAGTTCATTTTTTCCCTTGCTTCCCTTGCTTTTGGCAATGATTCTAGGAAAATGTTGATGTGGCTGAGGTCGAAGAGGTTGCTGCCTGTGTTCTCCTCAAGGATTTTGATGGATCCTTTCTCACATTGAGGTCCTTCATCCACTTTGAGTCTATTTTTGTCTAAGGAAATGGTCCCATTTCATTTTTCTGCATGTGACTGTCCCATTTTTCCAACACCATTTATTGAAGAGGCTGTCCTTTTTCCATTGGACATTCTTTCCTGCTTTGTCGAAGATTAGTTGACCATAGAGTTGAGGGTCTATTTCTGGGCTATCTATTCTGTTCCATTGATCTATGTGTCTGTTTTTGAGCCAGTACCATGCTGTCGTGATGATGACAGCTTTGTGATAGAGCTTGAAGTCTGGAATTTTGATGCCATCAACTTTGGCTTTCTTTTTCAATATTCCTTTGGCTATTCGAGGTCTTTTCTGGTTCCATAAAATTTTAGGATTATTTGTTCCATTTCTTTGAAAAAGATGGATGGTACTTTGATAGGAATTGCACTAAATGTGTAGATTGCTTTAGGTAGCATAGACATTTTCACAATATTTATTCTTCCAATCCAGGAGCATGAAACATTTTTCCATTTCTTTGTGTCTTCCTCAATTTCTTTCATGAGTACGTTATAGTTTTCTGAGTATAGATTCTGTGCCTCTTTGGTTAGGTTTATTCCTAGTTATCTTATAGTTTGGGGTGCAATTGTAAATGAGACTGACTCCTTAATTTCTCTTTCTTCTGCCTTGTTGTTGTTTAGAGAAATGTAACTGATTTCTGTGCATTGATTTTATATCCTGACACTTTACTAAATTCCTGTACAAGTTCTAGCAGTTTTGGAGTGGAGTCATTTGGGTTTTCCACATATAGTATCATATCGTCTGTGAAGAGTGATAGTTTGACTTCTTCTTTGCCAATTTGGATGCCTTTAATTTCCTTTTGTTGTCTGATTGCTGAGGCTAGGACTTCTAGTACTATGTTTAATAGCAGTGGTGATAATGGACATCCCTGCCATGTTCCTGACCTTAGCGGAAAAGCTTTCAGTTTTTCTCAATTGAGAATGATATTTGTGGTGCATTTTTCATAGATGGCTTTGATGATATTGAGGTATGTGCCCTCTATCCCTACACTTTGAAGAGTTTTGATCAGGAAGGGATGCTGTACTTTGTCAAATGCTTTTTCAGCATCTATTGAGAGTATCATATAATTCTTGTTCTTTCTTTATTGATATGTTGCATCACATGGATTGATTTGCGGATATTTAACCAATTTTGTAGCCCTGGAATAAATCCCACTTAGTCGTGATGAATAATCCTTTTAATGTACTGTTGAGTCTATTGACTAGTATTTTGGTGAGAATTTTCACATTTGTGTTCATCAAGGATATCGGTCTGTAGTTCTCTTTTTTGATGGGATCCTTGTCTGGTTTTGGGATCAAGGTGATGCTAGCTTCATAAAATGAGTTTGGAAGTTTTCCTTCCATTTCTGTTTTTTGGAACACTTTCAGGAGAATAGGAATTAGTTATTATTTAAATGTTTGGTAGGATTCCCCCAGGAAGCCATCTGGCCCTGGGCTTTTGTTTGTTTGGAGATTTTTAATGACTGTTCCAATCTCCTTACTGGTTATGGGTCTGTTCAGGTTTTCTATTTCTTCCCGGTTCAGCTGTGGTAGTTTATATGTCTCTAGGAATGCATCCATTTCTTCCAGATTGTCAAATTTGTTGGCGTAGAGTTGCTCATATTATGTTCTTATAATTGTCTGTATTTCTTTGGTGTTAGTTGTGATCTCTCCTCTTTCATTTATGATTTTACTTATTTGGGTCCTTTCTCTTTTCTTTTTGATAAGTCTGTCCAGGGTTTTATCAATCTTATTAATTCTTTCAAAGAACCAGCTCCTAGTTTCTTTGATTTTTTCTATTTTTTTTTGTTTGTTTGTTTCTATTTCATTGATATCTGCTCTGATTTTATGATTTCTCTTCTCCTGCTGGGTTTAGGGTTTCTTTCTTGTTCTTTCTCCAGCTCCTTTAGGTGTAGGGTTAGGTTGTGTACCTGAGACCTTTCTTGCTTCTTGAGAAAGGCTTGTACCGCTATATATTTTCCTTTCAGGACTGCCTTTGTTGTATCCCACAGATTTTGAACCATTGTGTTTTCATTATCATTTGTTTCCATGAATTTTTTCAATTCTTCTTTAATTTCCTGGTTGACCCATTCATTCTTTAGAAGGATGCTGTTTACTTTCCATGTAGTTAGGTTCTTTCCAAATTTCGTCTTGTGGTTGAGCTCTAGCATCAGAGCACTGTGGTCTGAAAATATGCAGGGAATGATCCCAATCTTTTGATATCGGTTGAGACCTGATTTAGGACTCAGGATGTGATCTATTCTGGAGAAAGTTTCATGTGCACTAGAGAAGAATGTGTATTCTGTTGCTTTGGGATGAAATGTTCTGAATATATCTGTGATGTCCATCTGGCCCAGTGTGTCGTTTAAGGCCTTTCTTTCCTTGTTGATCTTTTGCTTGTGTCATCTGTCCATTTCAGTGAGGGGAGTGTTAAAGTACCCTACTATTATTGTATTATTGTTGATGTGTTTCTTTGATTTTGTTATTAATTGGTTTATATAGTTGGCTGCTCCCATATTGGGGGCTAGATATTTAAAGTTGTTCGATCTTCTTGTTGGACGGACCCTTTGAGTATGATATAGTGTCCTTCCTCATCTCTTAATGTAGTCATTGGCTTAAAGTCTAATTGATCTGATGTAAGGATTGCCCCTCATGCTTTCTTCTGATGTCCATTAGCTTGGTAAATTATTTTCCACCCCCTCACTTTAAATCTGGAGGTATCTTTGTGTTTAAAATGAGTTTCTTGTAGGCAACATATAGTTGTGTTTTTTTTTTTTTAATCCATTCTGATGCCCTGCGTCTTTTGATTGTGGCTTTTAGCCCATTAACATTTAGGGTAACTATTGAGAGATTTAGTGCCATTGTATTGCCTGTAAAGTGACTGTTACTGTATATTGTCTCTGTTCCTTTCTGATCTACTACTTTTAGGCTCTCTCTTTGCTTAGAGGACCCCTTTCAATATTTCCTGTAGAACTGGTTTGGTGTTTGCAAATTCTTTCAGTTTTTGTTTTTCCTGGAAGCTTTTAATCTCTCCTTCTACTTTAAATGATAGCCTAGCTGGATATAGTATTCTTGGCTGCATGTTTTTCTCATTTAGTGCTCTGAATATATCATGCCAGCTCTTTCTGGCCTGCCAGGTTTCTGTGGATAAGTCTGCTGCCAAACTAATATTTTTACCATTGTATGTTACAGACTTCTTTTCCCAGGCTGTTTCAGGATTTTCTCTTTGTCACTAAGACTTGTAAATTTTACTATTAGGTGACGGGGTGTGGACCTATTCTTATTGATTTTGAGGGGAATCTCTGCACCTCCTGGATTTTGTTGCTTTTTCCTTTTGCCATATTGGGGAAATTCTCTCCAATAATTCTCTCCAATATACTTTCTGCGCCCCTCTCTCTTTCTTCTTCCTCTGGAATCCCAATTATTCTAATGTTCTTTCATCTTATAGTGTCACTTATCTCTCGAATTCTCCCCTCGTGGTCCAGTAGCTATTTGTCCCTCTTTTGCTCAGCTTCTTTATTCTCTGTCATTTCGTCTTCTATGTCGCTAATTCTTTCTTCTGCCTCATTTATCCTAGCAGTGAGAGCCTCCGTTTTTTATTGCACCTCATTAATAGCTTTTTTTATTTCTACTTTGTTAGATTTTATTTCTTTTATTTCTCCAGAAAGGACTTTTATGTCTCCCGAGAGGATTTCCCTAATATCTTCCATGCCTTTTTGGAGCCCAGCTAGAACCTTGAGAACCATCATGCTAAACTCTAAATCTGACATATTGCCAATATCTGTATTGATTAGGTCCCTCGCCTTTAGTACTGCCTCTTGGTTTTTTTTTTTGAAATTTTTCTGCCTTGTCATTTTGTCCAGATAAGAGTATATAATCATAAGAGTATATGAAGGAGCAAATAAAATACTAAAAGGGTGGTAACAAACCCAGGAAAATATGCTTTAACCAAATCAGAAGAGATCTCAAATCGTAAGGGGGGAGAAAGGGGTTAAAAAGAGGTTCAGAACGAAGAAAAAAAGAAAAGAAAAGAAACAATTAAAATAGAAAAGAAACTATTAAAAAAAGTAAACGAATAAAGAAAAAATATAAAAAGGAAATATATATATATATATATTAGATAAACTAGTTTAAAAAACGTTAAAAAAGAAAAGGGTAAAAGTTAAAAAAATTAGCAGAAGAGAAAAAAATTGATAAAGAAGGAAAAATTAACTGCAAGACTAAAGTATCATGAGGAGAAAGCCATGAATTCCGTGCCTTGCTTTCTCCTCCTCTGGAATTCCACTGTTTTTCTTGGTATTGAAACTGCACTCCTTGGTAGGTGAATTTGTTCCTGCCTGGATTTCTTTTTGATCCTCTGGGGGAGGGGTGTGGTTGTGATTCTCAAGTGTCTTTGCCCCAGGTGGAATTGCACCGCTTTTACCAGGGGCCGGGCTGAGTAATCCACTCAGGTTTGCTTTCGGGAGCTTTTTTGCCTGAGTGCTTTCTGTAGCGTTCCGGAAGACAGGAATGAAAATGTTGGCCTCCCAGTCTCCAGCCTGGAGGAGCTGAGAGCTTGGGGCCCCACTCCTCAGTGCGCCCTCAGAGAACAGCGCTCATTTACTCCTGTCTCCCCGGCCTCTGGCCATGCTCCGAGCTCACTGAGCCTGTGACTGGTTCAAGGTAACCTTAGCTGTGAGCTCATTCCTTGGCTTTGTCTCTGTAGCCAGCTTCCCTGTTCTAATACCTGCAAGCTCTGCAACACTCAGACACCCCCGATCCTTCTGTGACCCTGCAGGACCTGAGGCCACGCTGACCTCACATGGGCTTCACCCAGGTTTAGCCTCTGGAGCGATGTCCGTCAGTGGAACCGACTTTTAAAAGTCCTGATTTTGTGCTCAGTTGCTCGGCCGCTCCGCCATTTGCCGGGAGCCCCCCCCCCCTCGTCTATCTTCCCGTCGCTTTGGATTCACTTCTCCACCAGTCGTACCTTTCAGAAAGTGGTTGATTGTCTCTTTCTAGAATTGCTGTTTTTCTTCTCTTCGATCTCCCGTTGGATTTGTAGGTGTTTGTAATCTTTAGATAAGCTATCTAGCTGATCTCCTGCTACCTGAAGTAGTCTCAGCCTGCTACTTCTCCGCCATCTTGACTCCTCCCCCTGGATTATTTGGTTTTTAGGTGTTGCATTGTTCAACTTCTTTATATATTTTAGATACTAACCCTTTTCAGATATCTTGCAAAATCTTCTTTCATTCACTAGCATTCCTATTAGTTTTGTTAATTGTTTCTTTGACAGTACAAAGCTTTTTATTTTGATAATCCCAATAGCTTATTTTTGCTTTTGTTTCCCTTGCCTCAGGAGACATATTTGGAAAAATGTTACACAGCTGATGTTAGAAAGGTTACTGACTATGCTCTCTTCTGGGACTTTTGTGGTTTCAGGTCTCACATTTAAGTCTTTAATGGATTTTTAGTTTATTTTTATGTAAAGTCTAAGAAAATGGTCCAGTGTCATAATTTTGCATGTTGCTGACCAGTTTTCCCAACACCATTTATTGAATACACTATCTTTTTGCCATTGCATATTCTTGCCTCTTGTCAAAGTTATATTGACCACATTATTATGATGTTATTTCTGAGTTTTTTATTCTGTTCCATTGGCTTATGTGTTTATTTATTTTTTTAAAGATTTTATTTATTTATTTGACAGAGATCACAAGTAGGCAGAGAGGCAGGCAGAGAGAGGAGAAAGCAGGCTCACTGCAGAGCAGAGAGCCTGATATGGGGCTCGATTCCAGGGCCCTGGGATCATGACCTGAGCCAAAGGCAGAGGCTTTAACCCACTGAGCCACCCAGGTGCCCCTTATGAGTTTATTTTTATGCAGTATCATTTTGTTTTGATTACTACATCTTTATAGTATAGCTTGCAGTCTGGAATTGTGATATCTCCAGCTTCACTTTTATTTATCCAAACAGACCTGGCTTTTTTTGTTGTTGTTGTTCCATATAAATTTTAGAGTTGTTCCAGTTCTGTGAAAATTTATCTTGATATTTTGATTGGAATTAGTTGAAATTTGTAGATTGCTCTGTGGTAGTATAGACATTTTAACAATATTTGTTCTTCTAATCCCTGAGCATAGGATGTCTTTCCATTCTTCATGTAGTCTTAAATTTAGTTTATCAATGTTTTATAGTTTTCAGAGTACAGGTCTTTCATTTCTTTGGTTACACTTATTCCTAGGCATAAAGAGAGCACAAGAAGGGAATGCAGCAGAGGGAGAAGGAGAAACAGGCTCCCTGAGCAAGGAGTCTGATGTGAGGCTCAGTCTCAGTACCTCAGGACTATGACCTGAGCTGAAGACAGTTGCTTTAACTGACTGTGCTATGCAGGCACCCTTGGTGAATAATTTTTTAAATGTATTGTTGGATTCAGTTTGTTAACATTTTGTTGAGGATTTTTGCATCTAAGTTCATCAGAAATATTGGCCTGTATTTCTTTTTTTGTAGTATTTTTATCTGGCTTTGGTGATCATGGTGATACTGGCCTCATAGAATAAATTTGTAATATTATATTCTATTTTATGTAATAGTATAAGAAGACTAGGTCTTACTGCTTCTTTTTTTAAAAAATATTTTATTTATTTATTTTATTTATTTATTCTCAGAGAGAGTGAGCACAGGCAGACAGAGTGGCAGCAGAGGCAGAGGGAGAAGCAGGTACCCCACTGAGCAAGGAGCACAATGCAGGACTCGATCCCAGGATGCTTACTTCTTCTTTAAATTTTTGGCAGAATTTGCTGTGAAACCATATGGCCCTGGACTTTTAATTTTTGTAGTTGTAGATGATTTGTTTTCCTGAGAGAAAGGGAGAGAGAGAACAAACAGGAGAGGTAGTGAAGAGAATCCCAAGCTGGCTCCATGTTCAGTGCAAAGCCCAATGAGGGGCTTGCTCTCAGGACCCTGAGATAATGAACTGAGTCAAAATCAAAAGTTGGACACAACGGACTGAGCAGCCCAGGCACCCCTGTTGGGTTTTGTTTGCTTGTTTTGTTTTGTTTTGATTTGATTACTATTTCATTTTCCTTGCTGGTAATTAGTCTGTTCAAATTTTCTATTTCTTTCTGCTTAGCTTTGTTAGGTTATATGTTTAGGAATTTATCCATTCCTTGTAGGTTGTCTAATTTGTGCATGTAGTTTTTCATGATATTCTCTTACTATTGTTTGTGTATGTGTGGTGTTGGTTGTTATTTCTCCTCATTCATTTGTGACTTTGAGTCTGTTATCTCTCTGTCTCTCTCTCCCTCCCCTTTTCTTTTTCTGATGAGTCTGGTTAGGGCTTTATCACCTCTATATCCCTTCTCTCTCTCCCTTCCCTTCTTTTCTTTTTCTGATGAGTCTGGTTAGGCCTTTATAACCTCTGTTTATATTTTCAAAGAACCAATAGATTTGCTCTATTGGATTTTGTTTTCATTTTTGTTTTTGTTTCTATATCATTTATTTTTGCCCTAATCTCTATTATTTCCTTCCCTCCCCTAGTTTTGTATTTGGTTTGTTGTTATTTTTCTAACTCCTTTAGGTCTAAGATTAGGTTGTTTATTTGAGATTTTTTTCCTTCTTGAGTTAGGCCTCTATTACTATAAACTTGCTTCTTCAAACCACTTTTGCTGTATCTCAAATTTTTTAGCCTATTGTGTTTTTATTTTTTTTTCTACCCTCCCCTAGTTTTGTATTTGGTTTGTTGTTATTTTTCTAACTCCTTTCGGTCTAAGATCAGGTTGTTTATTTGAGATTTTTTTCCTTCTTGAGTTAGGCCTCTATTACTGTAAACTTGCTTCTTCAAACCACTTTTGCTGTATCTCAAATTTTTTTAGCCTATTGTGTTTTTATTTTTTTTTCTGCCCATGTACTTAAAAAAAAATTATTTTTTGGTTTCTTGGTTGATCCAGTCATTGTTTAGTAGCTTTATTATTTAACTGCCATGTATTTGTGGTCTTCCCAGATTTTTTCTTGTGATTGATTTCTACTTTCATAGGGCTGTGGTCATTAAAGTTGCATTTATTAGTTTATTTTT
The DNA here is from genome assembly GCF_009829155.1 of Mustela erminea. Classification (NCBI taxonomy): domain Eukaryota; kingdom Metazoa; phylum Chordata; class Mammalia; order Carnivora; family Mustelidae; genus Mustela; species Mustela erminea. Next base: position 107,375,044 of record NC_045635.1, on the reverse strand, counting down.
TCCCCAAAATTTGTTGAGTCTTGTTTTTGTCTTAATATGTGATTTATTCTGGAGAATGTTCCATATGTCCTTGAAAACAATACGTATTCTGCTGTTTTTTGATGGAATGTGCTAAGGATATCTGTGAAATCCATCTGGTCCAGTGTATCATTCAAAGTCACTATTTCATTTTCTGTTTTAATGAAGTGTCCATTGATGTAAATAGGGTATTGAAGGACACTAGTATTATTGCATTGCTGTCATTAGTTCCTTTATGTTTGTTATTAACTTATTAACTGTTTTGTGTATTTGGGTGTTCCCATGTTGGGTTCATAAATATTGATATTTGTTTTATCTTCTGGTGGGATTATTCTCTTAGTATATAGTGTTCTTCTTTGTATATTTTTACATAGTTTGTTTTAAAGTCTATTTTGTTTGATATTCATATTGTTACTCCAGCTCTCTTTTGATATCCATTTCTTTTTTCTTTAAGATTTTATTTATTTGACAGACAGAGAGAGAGATGACAAGTAGGCAGAGAGGCAGGCAGAGAGAAAGAGGGGAGGAAGCAGGCTCCTTGCGGAGCAGAGAGCCCGGCATGGTCTTGATCCCAGGACCCTGGAATCATGACCCGAGCCGAAGGCAGAGGATTTAACCCACCAAGCCACCCAGGCACCCCTGATATCCATTTCTATGAGAGATATTTCTCCATCCTTTCACATTCAATTTATAGGCATCATTGGGTCTGAAGTGGGTTTTTTATAGGCAGCATATAGACAAGTTTGCTTTTTGTCCACAGTTTCACCCTATGTCCTTTGATTGCAACATTTAGTTCATTGGCATCCAAAGTACTTGTTGATAAATATGTATTAATTGCCATTTTGTTACTCGTTTGGTGATTGTTTTGTAGTTTCTCTCTGATTCTTTCTTCTCTTTCCCTTGTTCATGGTTTGATGCTATTCTTTAATGATATACTTGGATTCCTTTCTCTTTATACTTTGCATATCTATTTGTGGTTTTTGATATGTGGTTACCATTAGGATTGTATATAACATCTTCTGCATATGACAGTCTATATTAAGTTGATGGCCAATTAATTTCTAGTCCATTCTTTACTTCTGCCTCCACATTCTAGGTATATGGCATCATAATTTACATGTTTGACTGAATTTTAAATTTATACTTACTTACTTTTCATACTTTCATTTATGGTCTTTTCTTTTACTCATAGAGTCGCCTTTAATATTTCTTATGGGGAGAGTGTATTGGTCCTGAACTCCTTTAGGTTTTTTTGTTTGTTTTTGTCTTAGAAACTATTTATTTTTTATATTCTTAATAATAGTCTTGCTGGATAGAGTATTCTTGGGTACAGAGTTTTCCATTTTAGCACCTTGAATACACTATGTCTCTCCCTTCTGACTTACAAAGTTTCTACTGACAAAAAAACTTGTAGCTGTATGGGCATTCCTTTGTATGTAACTGTCTTCTTTTCTCTTGGAACTTTTCAAATTCTTTCTTTATGACTTTTTTTGACATTTTAATTACTATGTGCTTTGGTGTTGACCTCCTTGGACTGAATTTGTTGAGGGATTTCTGTGCCTCATGAATCTGGATCTTTGTTCCATCCCCAGATTTGGGATGTTTTCAGTTATTATATCTTTGACTACATCTTTCTCTCTTCCTCTTCTGGGATCCTTATAATGTTAGTGCTAGTATATTTGACAGTTTTGGTGAGTTCCCTGTCTATTCTTATCCAGATTTATTTGTTTTTCACCTGTTCAGCTTGATTTCTTTCCATTACTCTTATCTTCTAGGTCACTGATATGTTCCTGTTTCCTGTAGCCTACTATTTATTCCATCTATTGTATTTTTTATTTATTGAGTTCTTTATTTCTGATATGTTATTTCTTATCTCTTTGTCAAGGGTCTCACTGTTGTCCTTAATCCTTTCTGAAGACCAGTGAGTATGTTTATGATCATTATTTTAAATTCTTTATCAAACATATTACTTAGTTCTGTTTTGCTTAGATCTCCTGCTTTGATTTCACTCTTTCTTTCTTTCCTTCCTTTTTTCCATTTGGGAAATATTCTTCCATCTCATCATTTTTCTACCTCTCTGTCTCTGTTTCTGTTTGCTAGGAAAGTCAGCTGTGTCTTCTGCTCTTGAAAGTAGTTTCTGTATGAATAGTTTCTGTATTGCCCTATAGTACAGTGTCCCCTATTCATCAGAACCTGATACTTTAGGGGAGTCTCCTAAGTTTGTTGTTTGTATCCTGTTGTGTCTGTCCTTTTTTTTTTTCTTTCAGTCCAATCATCTGCACTGACTCTCTGCCTATTGTGTTTATTTGTTCTCTCTCTCTTTTTGGTGTTATTGAGACCCAAGTAAACCTGAGAGAGCATGACCACAAGAGAGCTAGGGGGCAGGGCAGTAGTGTTAGCAAAATCTGCACTAAGCCATTAGTCCAAGGTTGGATCCTTCCCAAAGTTAAGTGGCTGCCTAGGGCAAGGTGTGGGCAATGGCTAAGGTGACAACACAGAACTGTCACTGTCAAAAGGGACCAAGGCACATGGTGATGGCAGTGGCCAGGGGCATACAGCATCTGTGTGTACAGTGACTGGTCAGGACATTCACAGCATAAACAAAATTTGCACTGCCCCTAAGGCTGAGGGCAATAGGCTTGGATTGGGTGAGTTTTTAGGAGAATGCATGGGCAGGGTGCATTGCTAGAAGCTTAGATAACAGGTGTCTGTGCAGTTCTGCCTTCTGCAGGTGACCCTGTGTTTGTGTTAGGGGACAAGGTAGCAAAATGACACCTAGTACTTCTTTTGTTCCTGGAGGAGTCCCCCAATACACTCTGAAATAAGCATAAACAGATCTTTCTCTCATTTGCCCTAGCCTTATTCAAATTGCCCTTTCTATTTTGCCTCTTCATTGGTTGCTGTCTCTTTAAGGGCAGGGACACAGCTATCATTGGCCCTCTGGGCTCACCTAGTGATGAGTCAGCTGACTTTTAAAGCTCCAAGCTCCAAGTCTTGATGGTTATAAAAACTTGAAGAATTCAGCCCCTCTTGTTGTCAAAAGCAAACATTATGGGAATTGATCTTCTTTGTGTGGGCTCCCTCAAGTGAGGGACCATTTTCCCTCTTTCCCTTGTTACACTGTCCCTCTTACAGGCAGCTCCTGACGACCATTTCTGCTCTTCCTAACCTTTTAATTGTGGCTTCTCTACATTTAGTTGTGGTGTTTGTTCTGAAAGTCTTTGGATAGTTCTCTGGTTTATTTACATGGATGTGAATTATATCCAGTTTTAAACATGGTATATCCAGTTGTAAACATAGTATATAGACCCTAAATTCACCATGCGAGTGAGTGAGTTTAGGGTCTTTATAGTATGCTATCTTCCCAAGATCCTAGACATTTAATTCTTACAAATCTAGTCAATATTTTTCTAGACAATCAGGCTGACAAATATTTATGTGATGTCAATGTCATTGTTTAGTGCTTTTTGTGGCACTGTTTGGCATATAAGTTAATCCATAGAAGTCTTTCACTATCTTTCTTCATACCCCTAGTGATTATTAGAGAAAAATAATTATATGTAATTTATTATTTTTTCATAACTATCCATTGATACTTCCTAATTTGACATTCTTTGATTTTGTCTATAAGAGTTGCAGAGGTAAATCAATATTGTGTGAAACTTACTAAAAGAGTTTTCTATATTTCTAGAAGATATATGATGTGTGTGTATAGAGATAAAGTAGAAAAATCAATGTAATTTGATTAGTACAAATAAAAAAAAAAGTATGTGAAACAGGGAAAATAATTCCTTTATAGAATTCTAACAAGGTTCTTGAGAAATACAGTATCCATTTACATATATATATTTCATCACATTTCATATTTTACTTATTTCACTCAACATTGTTTTTGGGACTTACACAAAGTCTTTCTGTAAAGGGTCAGACAGTAAATATTTTAAGCTTTACAAGCCAAATGTTTGCTGTTGCAATTCCACACTTTTATAGATAATACATAAATTAAGAATTGTGGCTCTGTTCCAATAAAATTTTATTTATGAGCACCACAATTTAAATTTCACATAATTTTCACATGTCACAAAATATTGTCCTTCTTCTCTTTTTTTATTTTATCAACAATTTAAAATAAAAAAATTGTTGTGGGCTATGCAAAAAGGATAACAGGGGGAATTTAGTCTATAGGCTATAGTTTATTGACCCCAGGACTAGCCATTCTTTTTTGCAGCCAAGTAGTATTCCATTTAATATTTCTCTATAGAATATAGCACAGAGATGAATAAACCTTGGCTAATTCTTTTCCTATGATATTCTTCAAAGTAAACCAATTTACATACTTACATAAACATATATGGGTTCCTTTTATTTCACATTTGAACAAAGACTCAATATTGTCACTTTTTTCCCCTAGCTCTTGTATAATAAAACATATGTATTCAGGTTTGCACTTTCATTTCATTTTATTTTATGTTTATTTTGTTTTATAATCAAAACAATCACAAGTTTAGAGAAAACTTCCACATGCTGTATGAATAACTTTTATTTTCCTAAACCACTTGTAAGTTCCCCACCTAATGTCTCATTGTCTCTGAAAATGTGCACATTTGAAACAAACAAAAATATTCTGTTATATAACCACAATAAAACTGTGGGATAGAGCTAGGAAATCACACACATGCATACACAGAAACACACATGTATGCCTATTTCTATATCAACACCCATGAGAGGACTTCAATGCCTCCAATTGCAATTTAACACCAGAGAAATCCTTTCAGTTTTCTGCCTTTTCATCTCTGTAACTCCTTCTCACCACGAACCTACCAATAAATAAAAGCCCAGAATTACATGAGGTCACTGGTGAATTGTGTCAAATATTTGAAGAAAAAAAATTATTAAAATAATTACCAATTATTCCTCAAATCTTACAAAAAAAGAATACATCCAAACTCATTCTAGAAGACTATAATTACCCTCATAACAAAGCCAGAAAAAAATACTAAAAGAAATGAACATTATAAACCAATATCTGATGAAAATTGATGAAAGCACATGCACAATACCAGGAAACAGAATTTTATACCTCATTAAAAGGACTATACACCCTAATCAGGTGAGATTTATTTCTGAAATGTAAGGATGTTTCAACATAGGGAAACTAAGCAGTTTATAACACAGTAGCAAAATAATGGGGAAAATACTACATGAAAATCTCAATTGATGTAAAAAATAATTAACAAAATTCAACATGTTTTCATGATAGAACTGCTCAACAAATTAGGAATATGAGGAAACTAACTCTATATTATAGAGTCATAGATAAGACCTCATTTAACATCACAGTCACTACTGAAAGACTGAAAGCTTTTCTCTTATATCATGAACAAGACAAAAATGTCCATTCTTGCTACTTCTTTTCAATATAAGACTATTAGAGCAATTAGGCTATATACATATATATATATACATATATATATATATGTATATAGCCTAAATATATATTTAAATATATACACACACACACACACACACACACACACATGCATACATATATATATGAACAAAACTTCAATATTGGAAAGGAAGAAGAAAAAGTATCTGTGTTCACATATGATATAATCACATATATATAAAACCATAAATATTTCATTAAAAAGGGTTAGAAGTATTCAATAAATTCATTAAAGTTTCAGAGAAAAATCAACATGCAAAAATCCATTGCAAATGTATAATCTAATAATGAGCAATTCAAAAAGAAAATTAAGAGATTTGATTTACAATAGCATAGAAAAGAGTAAAATACTTAAAATACACTTAAGGAGATGAAAGACTTTTATACTTAGAATTATGAAACATGGCTAAAGAAATTAAATACACAAATAAAAGGAAAGACAACCTGCTTTCATACTTTAGAAGACTCAATATTTTTAAGTTGACAATTCAAAGTTTTCTACAGATTTAATGCAATCCTAATCAAAATCCCAATGGCATTTTGTTTTTGCAGAAATAGAAAAATCCATCCTAAAACATAGAATCTCAAGGGACCGGAATTGTCAAAAAAATAATAATAATATTGAAAAAGAGCAAATTTTATTTAATTTTTGATTTCAAAACTTGTTGGAAAGGTACAAATCCAGCAATTGAACTACTAGGTATTTACCCTAAGGACAAAAAAAAAAAATACTGATTCAAAGGGACACATGCACTTTGATGTTATAGAAGCATTATCAACAATAGCTAAACTAAAAATATCCCAAATGCCCATCAGCTGATGAATGGATAAGAGGTGATATGGAAAAGAATAGTACTCAGCCATCAAAAAGAATGAAGGCTTACCATTTACAATGACATGGATGGAGCTAGAGTGCATTATGCTCAGTGAAATAAGTCAGTCAGAGAATGATAAATACCATATGATTTCACTCAAATGTGGACTTCAAGAAACAACACAGATGATGAGCATAGGGGAAGGGGGAAAAAAGAGAGGGAAGAAAACCACAAGAGACTCTTAACTATAGAGAACAAACTCATGGTTGTGGGAAGGAGGTGGGTGGATGATGGACTAAATGGGTGATAGGTATGAAGAGGGCATTTGTGATGACCACAGGTTGTTATATGTAAGTGATGACTCACTAAATTCTACACCTGCAATCAATTTTATATTTGTTAATTAACAAGAATTTAAATAAAAACTTGAAATTAAAAAAGAGAAATATATAGAATAATTGATAATGTGGTATTGTGTGGTATTGACATAAAGACAGGTATATAGACCAATGAAATAGAATAGAATAGATACTATATGTCTATATATATTATCTCATATATAGATAATATATATAGTGGGATATATAATATATAAAGTGTTATATAATAACACTATATAGTGTTATTCAAATACACTATTTCCTTGGATTAGGAGAAATAGTAAAAAAGAGAAATTTATAGAATAATTGATAATGTGGTATTGTGTGGTATTGACATAAAGACAGGTATATAGACCAATGAAATAGAATATAATAGATACTATATGTCTATATATATTATCTTATATGTAGATAATATATATAGTGGGATATATAATATATAAAGTGTTATATTATATATATATGTATATATATATATAAAATACATAAAGTGTTATATAATAGCACTATATAGTGTTATTCAAATCCACTATTTACTTGCTGATTTTGTCTGATCTAGCCATTACTGAAATTGGGATTTTGAAGTTCCCTGCTATTAATAGTTTGCTGTCTATTTCTCCCTTCAGCTTGGTTAATTTTTGCTTTAAATATTTAGCTTCTACAATGTCATATGCATACATATCTACAATTGTTAAATCCTCTTCATGAATTGACGATTTTATCACTATATAATGATCTTCTTTTCTTTTTTTTTCAATTTCATTAAAATGTTCCAGCATGCATTGTTTATGCACCACACCCAATGCTCCATGCAATACATGTCCTCAATAATACCCACCACCAGATTCACCCAACCTCATACTCCCTCCCCCTTAAAACCCTCAGTTTGTTTCTCAGAGTCCACAGTCTCTCGTGGTTAATCTCCCCCTCCAATTTCCCCCAACTCACTTCTCTCCTTCATCCAATGTCCTCCATGTTATTACTTGTGCTCCACAAGTAGGCAAAACCATATGTTAATTGATTCTCTTTGCTTGCCTTATTTCACTTAGCATAATCTTTTCCAGTCCACTCCATGTTGATACAAAAGTTGGGTATTCATCCTTTCTTTATTTTTTATTTTTTTTAAAGATTTTATTTATGTATTTGACAGACAGAGGTCACAAGTAGGCAGAGAGGCAAGCAGAGAGAGAGAGGAGAAAGCAGACTCCCCGCTGAGCAGAGAGCCCGATGCGGGGCTCGATCCCAGGACCCTGAGGTCATGACCTGAGCCAAAGACAGAGGCTCAACCCACTGAGCCACCCAGTTGCCCCGGGTATTCATCTTTTCTGATGGAGGCATAATACTCCCTAGTATATTTGGACCATATCTTCTTTATCCATTCGTCCATTGAAGGATATCTTGGTTGTTTCCACAGTTTGGTGACTGTGGCCATTGCTGCTATAAATGTTGGGGTACAGATGATGCTTCCTTACACTACATCTGTGTTTTGGGGATAAATACACAATAGTGCAATTACAGGGCCATAGGGAAGCTCTATTTTTGATTTCTTAAGGAATCTCCACTCTGGTTTACAAAGTGGCTGCACTAACTTTCATTCCCACCAACAGTGTAAGAGGGTTCCCTTTCTCCACATCCTCTCCAACACTTATTGCTTACTGTCTTGTTAATTTTGGCCATTCTAAATGGTGTAAGTTGGTATCTCAATGTGGTTTTGATTTGAATCTCCCTGATGACTAGTGATGATGAACATTTTTTCATGTGTCTATTAGCCATTTGTATGCCTTCTTTGGAGAAATGTCTGTTCATGTCTTCTGCCCATTTTTTGATATGATTATTTGTTTCTGTGTGCTGAGTTTGAGGAGTTCTTTATAGATCTTTGATATCAGCCTTTTGTCTGTAGTGTCATTTGTGAATACCTTCTCCCATTCCATGGGTTGCCTCTCTGTTTTGTTGACTTTTCCCTTTGCTGTGAAGAAACTTTTGATTTTTTTTTTTTTAAGTAGGCAGAGAGACAGGCAAAGAGAGAGGAGGAGGCCCCTTGCTGAGCAGAGAGCCTGATGCAGGCTTGATCCCAGGTCCCTGGGATCATGACATGAGCTGAAAGCAGAGGATTTAACCCAGTGAGCCACCCAGGCACCCAAAGCTTTTGATCTTGATGAAGTCCCAAAAGTTCATTTTCGCTTTTGTTTCCTTTGCCTTTGGGGACATATTTTGAAAAAAGTTGCTGTGGCTGATATTGAAGACACTACTACCTATGTTCTCCTCTAGGGTTCTGATGGGTTCCTGCCTCACATTGAGGTCTTTTATCCATTTCAAGCTTATCTTTGTGTATGGTGTAAGAGAATGGTCGTGTTTCATTCTTTTATACATAGCTGTTTAATTTTCCCAGCACCATTTATTGAAGAGACTGTCGTTTTTCCACTGTATATTTTTTTCCTGCTTTATCGAAGATTATTGACCATAAAGTTGAAGGTCCATATCTTGGCTTTCTACTCTGGTTCCAGTGGTCTGTGTGCCTGTATTTGTGCCGGTACCATGTTGTCTTGATGTATATCAGATAATTAGATTTTAACTAAAGACTGTAGTCAGAGATAAAGAAGGACACTAATCATTCTTCAATCATTGATTTGTATTTCCCTGATGACAAGTGATAACGATCACCCAGAAGATCTAACAATTGTAAAAATTTATGCCTCCAACACGTGCGCAGCCAGCTACCTAAGACAACTTTTAATCAAGATAAAGAGTTACATTGATATGACTACATTAATGTTAGGGGATCTTAACATGCCACTCTCAGTAATAGAGAGATAATCCAAGCAGAAAATCAATAAAGAAGGGGGAGGAGTCAAGATGGTGGAGAAGTAGCAGGCTGAGAATACTTCAGGTAGCAGGAAATCAGCTAGATAGATTATCTAAAGATTGCAAACACATACAAATCCATTGGCAGATTGAAGAGAAGAAGAAAAGCAATTGTAGAAGCAGAAAATCAACCACTTCCTGAAAGGTAGGACTGGCGGAGAAGTGAATCCAAAGCGACGGGAAGATAGACCCCAAGGGGAGGGGCCGGCTCCCGGCAAGCAGCAGAGCAACAGAGCACAAAATCAGGACATTTAAAAGTCTGTTCGGCTGAGGGACATCGCTCCAGAGGCTAAATCTGGGTGAAGCCCACGTGGGGTCAGCGTGGCCTCAGGTCCTGCAGGTCACAGAAGGATCGGGGGTGTCTGAGTGTCACAGAGCTTTCAGGTATTAGAATGGGGAAGCTGTCTACAGAGACAGAGCCAACAGTGAACTCACAGCTCGGTGTTACCTTGAACCGGTCGCAGGCTTGGTGAGCTTGGGGCGCAGCTGGAGGTCAGGCAGACAGGAGTTACTGGGTGCTGTTCTCTGAGGGTGCACTGAGGAGTGGGGCCCTGGGCTCTCGGCTCCTCTGGGCCTGAGACCAGGAGGCCACCATATTTATTCCCATCCTCCGGATCTACGGAAAGCGCTCAGGGAAAGCTCCTGAATGCAAACCCAAGCAGATTACTCAGCTCGGCCCCAGGTAAGGGCGGTGCAATTCCGCCTGGGGCAAAGACATTTGAGAATCACTACAAAAGGGTCCTCCCCCAGAAGATCATCAAGAAATCCAGCCAAGACCAAGTTCACATACCAAAGAGTGCAGTTTCAATACCAAGGTGAGCAGCAGAATTTCAGAGGAGGAGAAAGCAAAGCACGGAACTCATGGGGAGAAAGTCTTGCAGTTAATTTAATTTTTTTTTCTTTTTCACCTTTTTTTCTCTTCTTCTGCTAACTTTTTTAAATTTTACCCTTTTGTTTTTTAAGGTTTTTTAACTAGTTTATCTAATATATATATTTATTTTTTATACATTTTCTTTATTCGTTTTCTTTCTTAACTGTTTCTTTTCTTTTCTTTTTTCTTTCTGAACCTCTTTTTATCCCCTTACTCCCCCCTCACGGTCTGGGATCTCTTCTGATTTGGTTAAAGCATATATTCCTGGGGTTGTTGCCACCTTTTTAGTATTTTACTTGCTCCTTCATATACTCTTATCTGGACAAAATGACAAGGCGGAAAAATTCACCACAAAAAAAAAAAAAAAAAGAACAAGAGGCAGTACCGAAGGCTAGGGACCTAATCAATACAGACATTGGTAATATGTGAGATCTAGAGTTCAGAATGACAATTCTCAAGGTTCTAGCCAGGCTTGAAAAAGGCGTGGAAGATATTAGAGAAACTGTCTTGGGAGATATAAAAGTCCTTTCTGGAGAAATAAAAGAAATAAAATCTAACCAAGTTGAAATCAAAAAAGCTATTAACGAGGTTCAATAAAAAATGGAGGCTCTCACTGCTAGGATAAATGAGGCAGAAGAAAGAATTAGCGATATAGAATACCAAATGACAGAGAATAAAGCAGCTGAGCAAAAGAGGGACAAACAGTTACTGGACCACAAGGGGAGAATTTGAGAGATAAGTGACACCATAAGACGAATAGATAGAATAATTGGGATTCCAGAAGAAGAAGAAAGAGAGAGGGGAGCAGAAGGTATACTGGAGAGAATTATTGGAGAGAATTTCCCAAATATGGTAAAGGGAACAAACATCAAAATTCAGGGGGTGCAGAGAATGCCCCTCAAAATCAATAAGAATTGGTCCACACCCCATAACCTAATAGTAAAATTTACAAGTCTTAGTGACAAAGAGAAAATCCTGAAAGCAACCCAGGAAAAGAAGTCTGTAACATACAATGGTAAAAATATTAGATTGGCAGCAGACTTATCCACAGAGACCCGGCAGGCCAGAAAGAGCTGGCATGATATATTCAGAGCACTAAACGAGAAAAAAAAATGCAGCCAAGAATACTATATCCAGCTAGGATATCATTGAAAGTAGAAGGAGAGATTAAAAGCTTCCAGGACAAACAAAAACTGAAAGAATTTGCAAACACCAAATCAGCTCTACAGGAAATATTGAAAGGGCTCCTCTAAGCAAAGAGAGAGCCTAAAAGTAGTAGATCAGAAAGGAACAGAGACAATATACAGTAACAGTCACCTTACAGGCAATACAATGGCACTAAATTCATATCTCTCAATAGTTACCCTGAATGTTAATGGGCTAAATGCCCCAATCAAAAGACACAGGGTATCAGAATGGATGAAAAAATAAAACCTATCTATATGTTGCCTCCAAGAAACATATTTTAAACCCGAAGACACCTCCAGATTTAAAGTTAGGGGGTGGTAAAGAATTTACCATGCTAATGTACATCAGAAGAAAGCAGAAGTGGCAATCCTTATATCAAATCAATTAGATTTTAAGCCAAAGAGTATAATAAGAGATGTGGAAGGACACTATAACATACTCAAAGGGTCTCTCCAACAAGAAGATCTAATAATTTTAAATATCTATGCCCCCAATGTGGGAGCAACCAACTATATAAACCAATTAATAACAAAATCAAAGAAACACATCAATAATAATACAATAATAGAAGGGTACTTTAACACTCCCTTCACTGAAATGGACAGATGACCCAAGCAAAATATCAACAAGGAAACAAAGGCCTTAAATGACACACTGGACCAGATGGACATCACAGATATATTCAGAACATTTCATCCCAAAGCAACATTATACACATTCTTCTCTAGCGCACATGGAACATTCTCCAGAATAGATCACATCCTCAGTCCTAAATCAGGCGTCACCCAGTATCAGAAGACTAGGAACATTCCCTGCATATTTTCAGACAACAGTGCTCTGTAACTAGAGCTCAACCACAAGAGGAAATTTGGAAATAACCTAAATACATGGAAACTAAACAACATCCTTCTAAAGAATGAATGGGTCAACCAGGAAATAAAAGAAGAATTGAAAAAATTTATGGAAACAAATGATAATGAAAACACAATGGTTCAAAATCAGTGGAATACAAAAAAGGCAGTCCTGAGAGGAAAATATATAGCAGTACAAGCCTTTCTCAAGAAACAAGAAAGGTCTCAGGTACACAACCTAACCCTACACCTAAAGGAGCTAGAGAAAGAACAAGAAAGAAACACTAAACCCAGCAGGAGAAGAGAAATAATAAAATCAGAGAAGAAATCAATGAAATAGAAACAAAAAAAAAAAACAATAGAACAAATCAATGAAACTAGAAGCCGGTTCTTTGAAGGAATTTACAAGATTGATAAACCCCTGGCCAGACTTATCAAAAAGAAAAGAGAAAGGACCCAAATAAATAAAATCATGAATGAAAGAGTAGAGATCACAAATAACACCAAGAAAATACAAACAATTATAAGAACATAATATGAGCATCTCTACACCAACAAATTTGACAATCTGGAAGAAATGGATGCATTCCTAGAGACATATAAAATACCACAACTGAACCAGGAAGAAATAGAAAGCCTGAACAGACCCATAACCAGTAAGGAGATTGGAACAGTCATCAAAAATCTCCAAAGAAAAGCCCAGGGCCAGACGGCTTCCCGGGGTAATTCTACCAAACATTTAAAGAATAACTAATTCCTATTCTTCTGAAACTGTTCCAAAAAATAGAAATGGAAGGAAAACTTCCAAACTCATTTTATGAGGCCAGCATCACCTTGATCCCAAAACTAGACAAGGATTCCATCAAAAAAGAGAGCTATAGATCAATATCTTTGATGAACACAGATGCGAAAATTCTCACCAAAATACTAGCCAATAGGATTCAACAGTACATTAAAATGATTATTCACAACGACCAAGTGGGATTTATTCCAGGGCTACAAGGTTGGTTCAACATCCGCAAATCAATCCATGTGATGCAACATATCAATAAAGAAAGAACAAGAATTATATGATACTCTCAATAGATGCTGAAAAAGCATTTGACAAAGTACAGCATCCCTTCCTGATCAAAACTCTTCAAAGTGTAGGGATAGAGGGCACATACCTCAATATCATCAAAGCCATCTATGAAAAATGCACCACAAATATCATTCTCAATTGAGAAAAACTGAAAGCTTTTCCGCTAAGGTCAGGAATATGGCAGGGATGTCCATTATCACCACTGCTATTCAACATAGTACTAGAAGTCCTAGCCTCAGCAATCAGACAACAAAAGGAAATTAAAGGCATCCAAATCGGAAAGAAGAAGTCAAACTATCAATCTTCGCAGATGATATAATACTATATGTGGAAAACCCAAAAGACTCCACTCCAAAACTGCTAGAACTTGTACAGGAATTCAGTAAAGTGTCAGGATATAAAATCAATGCACGGAAATCAGTTACATTTCTCTAACCAACAACAAGGCAGAAGAAAGAGAAATTAAGGAGTCAGTCTCACTTATGATTGCACCCCAAACTATAAGATACCTAGGAATAAACCTAACCAAAGAGGCACAGAATCTATACTCAGAAAACTATAAAGTACTCATGAAAGAAATTGAGGAAGACACAAAGAAATGGAAAAATGTTCCATGCTCCTGGATTGGAGGAATAAATATTGTGAAAATGTCTATGCTACCTAAAGCAATCTACACAGTTAATGCAATTCCTATCAAAGTACCATCCATTTTCTTCAAAGAAATGAAACAAATAATCCTAAAATTTTATGGCACCAGAAAAGACCTCGAATAGCCAAAGGAATATTGTAAAAGAAAGCCAAAGTTGGTGGCATCAAAATTCCGGACTTCAAGCTCTATCACAAAGCTGTCATCTTCACGACAGCATGGTACTGGCAAGAAGCAGACACATAGATCAATCGAACAGAATAGAGAGCCCAGAAATATACCCTCAACTCTATGGTCAACTAATCTTCGACAAAGCAGGAAAGAATGTCCAATGGAAAAAAGACAGCCTCTTCAATAAATGGTGTTGGGAAAATTGGACAGCTACATGCAGATAAATGAAATTGGACCATTTCCTAACACCACACACGGAAATAGACTCATAATGGATGAAGGACCTCAATGTGAGAAAGGATCCATCAAAATCCTTGAGGGGAACACAGGCAGCAACCTCTTCGACCTCAGCCGCGGCAACATATTCCTAGGAAGATCGCCAAAGGCAAGGGAAGCAAGGGCAAAAATGAACTATTGGGATTTTATCAAGATCAGAAGCTTTTGCACAGCAAAGGAAACAGTTAACAAAACCAAAAGACAACTGACAGAATGGGAGAAAATATTTGCAAATGACATATCAGCTAAAGGACTAGTGTCCAAAATCTATAAAGAACTTAGCAAACTCAACACCCAAAGAACAAATAATCCAATCAAGCAATGGGCAGAGGACATAACAGACATTTCTGCAATAAGACATCCATATGGCCAAAAGACACATGAAAAAGTGCTCCATATCACTCAGCATCAGGGAAATACAAATCAAAACTACAATGAGATATCCCCTCACACCAGTCAGAATGGCTAAAATTAACAAGTCAGGAAATGACAGATGCTGGTGAAGATGCGGAGAAAGGGGAACCCTCCTACACTGTTGGTGGGAATGCAAGCTGGTGCAACCACTCTGGAAAACAGCATGGAGGTTTCTCAAAAAGTTGAAAATAGAGCTACGCTATGACCCAGCAATTGCCCTACTGAGTATTTACCCTAAAGATACAAACGTAGTTATCCGAAGGGGCACGTGCACCTGAATGTTTATAGCAGCAATGTCCACAATAGCCAAACTATGGAAAGAACCTAGATGTCCATCCACAGATAAATGGATACAGACGATGTGGTATATATACACAATGGATTACTACGCAGCCATCAGAAGAAATGAAATCTTGCCATTTGCGACAACGTGGATGGAACTACAGCGTATCATGCTTAGCAAAATAAGTCAAGTGGAGAAAGTCAGCTATCATATGATCTCCCTGATATGAGGAAGTGGTGATGCAACATGGGGGGTTAAGGGAGTAGGAGAAGAATAAATGAAACAAGATGGGATTGGGAGGGAGACAAACCATAAGTGACTCTTAATCTCACAAAACAAACTGAGGGTTGCTGGGGGGAGGGGGTTTGGGAGAAGGGGGTAGGATCATGGACATTGGGGAGGGTATGTGCTACGGTGAGTGCTGTGAAGTGTGTAAACCTGGCAATTCACAGACTTGTACCCCTGGGGATAAAAATATATTATATGTTTATAAAAAATAAAAATTTAAAAATTAAAAAAAAAGAAAATCAATAAAGAAACAAGAGCATTGAATGACACATTTGACCAGATGGGCCTCATAAATATATACAGAACATTCCACCCTAAAACAGCATTCTTCTTGAGTGCACATGGAACTTCCTTCAGAATAGAACACATACTGGGTCACAAATCAGGATGGAACAGATACCAAAAGATTGAAATTATTCCCTGCATATTTAGACCACAATGCTTTGAAACTGGAACTCAACCACATCTAAAAGTTTGGAAAGACTTCATACACCTGGAAGCTAAAGACCACCTTGCTTAAGTATGCTTGGATCAATGAGGAAATCAAAGAAGAACTTAGACAATTCATGGAAACCAATGAGAATGAAGACACTTCAATCCAAATCCTACAAGATACTGCAAAAGCAGTCCTAAGGGGGAAATACATAGCCATTGAAGCCTCCCTTGAGAAAATTGAAAAATACAGAATACACCAGTTCTCTTTACACCTAAAAGAAATGTGAAATCAAAAACAAATTAAGGGGCGCCTGGGTGGCTCAGTGGGTTAAGCCGCTGCCTTCAGCTCAGGTCATGATCTCAGGGTCCTGGGATCAAGTCCCACATCGGGCTCTCTGCTCAGCAGGGGGCCTGCTTCCCTTCCTCTCTCTGCCTGCCTCTCTGCCTACTTGTAATCTCTTTCTGTCAAATAAATAAATAAAATCTTTTTTTTTAAATATTTTATTTATTTATTTGACAGAGAGAGAGAGAGAGATCACAAGTAGGCAGAGGCAGGCAGAGAGAGAGAGGTGGAAGCAGGCTCCCTGCCGAGCAGAGAGTCTGATGTGGGGCTCGATCCCAGGACTCTGGGATCATGACCCGAGCCGAAGGCAGAGGCTTTAACCCACTGAGCCACCCAGGCGCCCCAATAAATAAAATCTTAAAAAAAAAAAATTAAGCCAACCCTACACACAAGAGGGGAAATAATCAAGATTAGAGCAGAGATCAATGAGATAGAATCTAGAAATACAGTAAAGTATATCAATGAAATTAGAAACTGGTTTTTTGAACGAATCGATAAGATTGATACACTATTGGACAAAATAATCCAGAAGAAAAGAGAGAAGACCCAATTATGAATGAAAAAAAGGAGATCAAAATGAACACCAAGGAAATAGAAACAATCATCAGAAATTATTATTGATGGTTCTATGTCAATAAGTTAAGCAAACTAGACGAAATGCATGGATTCCTGGAAACCTATGAACTTCCAAAACTGAATAAGGAAGAAATTTACAGCCTGAGTAGACCAATATCTAGTAAGGAGATTGAAGTAGTGATTAGAAGCCTCCCAAAGCACAAGAGCACGGGACCTATTGGAGTCCCTGGGGAATTCTACCAAACATTCAAAGAAATAATACCTTTTCTCGTAAAGCTATTTCAAAAAATTAAAGCAGAAGGAAAACTTCTAGACTCTTTTTATGAAGTCAACATTACCCTGATCTCCAAAGCAGGCAAAGACCACCAAAAAGAGAATTTCAGATCAATATCTCTGATGAATATGGATGCTAAGATTCTCAACAAGATCCTAGCTAATAGGATCCTACATTACATTAAAAAGATCATACTCCATGACCAGGTGGGATTTATCCATGTGATGCAAAGGTGGTTCAACATTTGCAAATCAATCAATGTGATAGAACAAATCAATAAGAGGTGAGAGAAGAAACACATGGTCTCCTCAATTGATGCAGAAAAGGCATTTGAAAAGATACAGCATCTGTTCCTGATTAAAACTCTTCAAAGTATAGGGATAGTGAGAACATTCCTCAACTTTGTAAAATTTATCTATGAAAAACCCACAGTAAATATCATCCTTAATGGGGAAAAGCTGACAGCACTCCCTTTGAGATCAGGAACATGACAAGGATGTCCACTCTCGCTGCTCTTGTTCAACATAGTACTAGAAGTCCTATCAACAGCAATCAGAAAACAAAAAGAAATAAAAGGTATCCAAACTGGCAATGAAGAATTCAAACTTTCTTCTCAGATGATATGATACTTCATATGAATAATGCAAAAGACTCCACCACCAAACTAGTAGAACTCATTCAGCAATTAAGTAATGTGGCAGGATACAAAATCAATGTACAGAAATCAGTTGCTTTTTTATACACTAATGATGAAAATACAGAAAGGGAAATTAGAGAATTGATTCCATTTACTATAGCACCAAGAACCATAAGATACCTGGTAAATAAACTTTACCAAAGAGGTAAAGTATCTCTACTTGAGGTACTATATAACACTCATGAAATAAATCGAAGAAGACACAAAAAGATGGAAGACCATTCCATTCTCATGGATTGGAAGACTAAACATTGTTAAAATGTCTATACTGCCCAGAGCAATCTATATTTTCAATGCCATTCCAATCAAAATTCCACTGGCATTTTTCAAAGAGCTGGAACAAACAATCCTAAAATTTGTTTGGAAGAAAATGCTAAGGGAATGTTGAAAAAGAAAAAAAACTGGGGGCATCATGTTGCCTGATTTTAAGCTTTACTACAAAGCTGTGATCACTAAGACCTTCTTTTTCTTATAACTCATTTTGACTTACAGTTTATTTAATCTAATTTGAATATAGCCAATCCTACCCTCTTTTATTCATCATTGATATGAGATACCTTTTCTGTCCCTTCGCTTTCAGGTCATGTGTCCTTAAAGCTACTATGACTCTCTTGTAGGCAACATATTATAGGGACTTCTCTTCTTAAATATATTCACCTACGCAGTATCTTTAAACTAGAGAATTCAATTTATTTACATTTTAAGTAATGAAGGGTAAGAACTTACTGTTTCTGTCTTTTTTTTTTTCTGTTTCATACTTTTTTTCATTCCTTCCTTCTCTGGATGTCCTCCTTTTGTGACTTGTTGAATATTTGCAGTGACATGTTTTGATTTCTTTCTCTTTCTCTTTTGTATATCTACCAGAAGTTTCTTCTTTGTAGTTACAATGAGACTTACATGCATGTTTTAGTTATAACAAACTCTTTTAAGTCAATAAAAATTAACTTCAATTGCATAAAAAAACTCTACATTTTAGTTCTCACTACCATATTTTATACTATTGATATCGCAATTTGCATCTTTTCATGTAGTGTATCTATTAACAATTATTGCATCTATAATTATTTTTAATACTTTTCTCTTTTAACTTTTACACTAAAGATAAAAGTGACTTACCTATCACCTTTATAGGAGTATTCTGAATTGAACTATATATTTACCTTTACCAGTGAGTTTTACACTCATGTATTTTCATGATGTTACTTTCATGATGTTACTTGATATCCATGTATTTCAATTTGAAGGATTCCATTTAGCATGTATTGTAAGGAAGATCTAGTGGTGGTGAACTCCTTCAACCTCTGTAGGTCTAAGAATATCATTTTAATATCTATTTATTTATTTGAGAAAGAGAAAAAGCGTGTGTGAGTGGAGGTGGAGAGAATGTCATGCAGACTCCTCACTGAACGTGGAGCCCAACACAAGGTTCAATCTCATGACCCTGAGATCATGACCTGAGCCAAACTCAAGAGTCAGACACTTAACTGACTGAGCCATTAGGTGCTCCTATTTGTCTAAGAATATCTTTATCTTTCCATCTCAGCAACTTTGCTGTGTATATTATTATTGGTTTTCTTTTTTTTTTCTTTCAACACTTTGAATATATCATTCCACTCCATTTCAGCTTACAAGATTTCTGCTGAGAAATCCACCGATAGCCTTATATAGATTCCTTTGTAAATTATAAATTTTATTTTCTTTTATAGCTTTTAGATTTCCTGACAATTCTATTGCAATGTTTGTTGTGGGGTATCTCTAAGTTGAGCTTGTTTGGGAAATTATGAGCTTCATAAACTTGGATGTTCAAATCTCTCCCCAGATTTGAGATGTTCCCAGTTACTATTTTGTTCATTAAAATTTCTGTCCTCTTCCTCCTCCCTTCTTCTTTTGGTATTCAAGCAATTCACAGATTTATTTCTTTTGATGGTATTCCATAGGTCATGTAGGGTTTAACTCTTTTTTGTTGTTGTTCTTTTTTCACTGGATAATTTCAAAGTTCCTATTTCCTGACCCACAGATTTTTTTCTTTAGCTTGGTCCATTCTGCTATTGATCTCTATTGCCTTCCTCATTTTTGTCATTGTTTTCTTCAATGACTAAATTTCTGTTTGATTCTTCCTAATGACCTATATCTCTTTGTTAAACTTCTCATTGTGTGAGTGTATTGTTTCCCCGGTTTCATTGAATTATCTTTCCATGTTTGTAGCTCATCAAGCTTTTTTAAAACAGCTATTTTGAATTTTTTGTCAGATAAATCAGAGATCTCCATCTTTGGGGTCATTTAGGAAAATTATTATATCTTTTGTGGTATCACTGTTCCTTGTTTTATCATGTTCCTTAAAATCTTGTGTCACTATCTTTACATTTGTAGTAAGTTACCTCCAATCTTTAGTTTGACCTTGGGAGAGATATATCTTCTTTTAGCCCTGTCATGGATTCTAAGACTTTCTCAGACCTTCTATGGATACCTCTGACCCACATTTCTTGCTCCCTATTGTTGCCCAATTCTTAGCATGCATGCCTTCTCTTGATCTCATAGAGCCAGGCTGTATACTGACATCCTCTCTTTTACTTTCCCAAGGGCAATCTTTCTAAGGACCTCAGACTTAGGCTAGGCTGGCTTTACATAATAATCTCTATGCATCTACAAAATCTTTCTCCTGCTTCTATCAGGAGTGCACAAAGGGAGTTGTCCAGGAGTTGGATATGTGTTCAGCTGAGGTACTGGTTCTGGGACTGCCTGTAGTTCACCTGGGGAATCTATGTGTAAAGTATCCTCAGTAGCTTATGGATGAGTCTTCCACTCGAGACCTCAGTGTGGTTAATAGGACACAGGTCCTATCCTCAGTAGCTTATGGATGAGTCTTCCACTGGAGACCTCAGTGTGGTTAATAGGACCTGTGTCCTATTAACCTGATATATTTTTTTTGAGCCTGGGCTGTTGTTCGCCTAGCATCTTACTATCCCCAAATCATACAGCTCATGACTCAATACTCTGGCTGAGGGAAGAGAAAAGTATATCTATTTGTCAGTATCACACACAGCTGAGGAAGATAGAGAATCTGGGAAAGACCACATGATCTCACGTTTCTGCATGGAAACAATTACTTTGCAATTAACTGTGCTACTTCGGGAGAGGTGTGATGTGGATAAAGTCAAACTATTTCTCTTATAATCTCCAATGTAGTAATTATCAATTTTTTTATACTCCAAGTGTCTCCAATTGGCTTATTTCACTGAGCATGAGTCTCCAGTTCCATCCATGTTGATGTAAGTGATTAGTGTCTATCCTTTCTAATGACTGTGTAATATTCCATTGTATATAAAAACCGTATTTTCTTTATCCATTTATCTGTTGAAGGACATCTCAGCTCCTTCTACAGTTTGGCTATCATGGACATTGCTGCTATGAACATTAGGGTGCAGGTGCCCCTCCATTTCACTACTTCTGTACCTTTGGGGTAAATACCTAGTAATTCAATTGCTAGGTCATAGGATACTTCTATTTTTAACATTTTTTTAAAAGATTTTAATTATTTTACTTGAGAGATAGAGGAAGAGAGTACATGTAGAGGAGTGGCATGCAGATGGAAAGAGAGAAGCAAGCTCCCTATTAATCAGGGAGCTCAACTTGGGGCTAGATCCCAGGAACCCAAGATAATGACCTGAGCCAAAAGCAGATGCTAAACTGACTGAGCCAGCCATACACCCTATTTTTAACATCTTAAGGAACCTCCATACTGTTTTCCAGAGTGGATGTGCACATTTGCATTTCCACCAACAGTGTAAGAGGGTTCCCCTTTCTCACATCCTTGCCAAAATTTGTGGTTTCCTGTCTTGTTAATTTTGGCCATTCTGACTGATGTAAGGGAGTATCTCATTATGAGTTTGATTTGTATTTCCTTGATGACAAGTGATGTTGAACATTTTTTCATGTGTCCCTAGTCCATTTGTATGTATTCTTTGTTCTTGTATTCTCCCCATTTCATCCCTGGATTACTTGTTTTTTGGGTGTTGAGTTTGATAAGATCTTTATATATCTTGGATACTAACCCTTATCTGATATGTCGTTTGCAAATATCTTCTCATATGCTAGGTTTCCTTTAAGTTTCGTTGACTGTTTCCTTTGCTGTGAAGAAGCTATTCATCTTAATGCAGTCCCAATAGTTTTTGTTTGTCTGTTTTTTTCTCTTGCCTTTGAAGATGTGTCTAGCAAGAAGTTGCTGCTGCTTAAGTCACAGGTCACAGAACACTGCTTGTGTTCTCCTCTAGGGTTTTGATTGATTCCTGTCTCACGTTGAGGTCTTTCACTCATTTTGAGTTTATCTTTGTGTATGGTGTAAGAGAATGGTCCAGTTTCATTTTTCTGCATATGGTTGTCTAATTTTCCCAGCACCATTTATTGAACAGAGTGTTCTTTTTTCCACTGGATAGTCTTTCCTGCTTTGTTGACGATTAGTTGACCATAGAGTTGAGGGTGAATTTCTGGGTTCCCTATTCTGTTCTGTTGATCTATGTGTTGGTTTTTGTGCTGGTACCAAGATTTTTTTTTTTCCCAGTGTTTCAAAATTCATTGTTTATGCACCACACCCAGTGCTCCATGCAATATGTGCCCTCCATAATACCCACCACCAGGCTCACCTAGCCCCCACCCCTCCCATCCCAAACCCTCAGTTTGTTTTTCAGAGTCCACAGTCTTTCATGGTTTCTCTCCCCCTCTGATTTCCCCCATCTCACTTCTCCAAACTGTCTTGATGACCATTTCTTTGTAATAGAGCTTGAAGTCAGATATTGTGTTTCCTCCAGCTTTGGTTTTCTTTTTCAACATTCTCCCAGTGATTTGGGGTATTTTCTGTTTCCTTACAAATTTGGGATTATTGTTCCAACTCAAAAATGTCAATGGTATTTGATGGGAAATACATTGAGTATGTAGACGGCTCTGGGCATTTTTAATAATATTTATTCTTCCAATCCATGAACTTGATTTTTTTTCCATCTCTTTGTATTTTCCTCAGTTTTTTTTCATAAGTGTTCTTTAAGTTTCTAGGAAGGCATCCATTTCTTCCAAATTGCCTAATTTGTTGGTATATAATTGCTAATAATATGTTCTTAAAATTGTTTATATTTCTTCAGTGTTGGTCATGATCTCTTCTCTTTCATTCACAATTTCATTAATTTGGGTCCTTTCTCTTTCCTTTTTGATGAGTCTGGTTAGAGGTATATTGCTTTTATTAATTCTTTGAAAGAACCAGCTTCTAGATTTGTTAATCTTTTCTATTGTTCTTCTGATATCTGCTTCATTGATTTCTGCTCTAGTTTTCATTATTTCTCTTCTGCTGCTTGTTTTAACATTTATTTGCCATTCTTTCTGAAGCTCCTTTAGGTGCAAGGTTAGATTGTGTATTTGGGATTTTGCTTATCTTTTGGGAGAGGCTTGTATTGCAATGTACTTCCCTCTAATGAACACCTTTGCTATATTGCAAAGGTTTTGAACAGTTGTTTTTTCATACTCATTAGTTTCCAACTTTTTTTTTTAATTCTTCTTTACTTTCCTGGTTGACCCGTCCACTCTGTAGTAGGATGCTTTATAACTTCCACATGTTTGAGTTCCTTTCAAATTTCCTCTCGTAATTGAATTCAACTTTCAAAGCATTGTGATCTGAAAATATGCAGGGGATAATCCCAGTCTTTCAGTACTGATTTGAAACCTGATTCATGTATACTTGAGAAGAATGTATTTTCTATTGCTTTAGGATACAATGTTCTATATATATCTGTGAAGTCCATCTGATCCAATGTGTCACTCAAAACCCTTATTTCCTTGCAGATCTTCTGCTTAGATAATCTGTCCATTGCTGTGAGTGTGGTGTTGAAGTCCCCTACTATCATTGTATTATTATCTACATGTTTCTTTAATTTGGTCATTAATTGGTTGATATAATTGGCTTCTCTCAAATTAGGGGCATAGATATTTATAATTGTTAGATCTTCTTGTTGGGTAGATCCTTCAAGTATGATATAGTGTCCCTCTTCATCTCTTTCTACAGTCTTTCATTTAAAATCTAATTTTTCTAATATGAGGATTGCTAAACCAGCTTTCTCTTGAGGTACATTAGTATGACAAATTGTTCTCTACTCCCTCACATTCAGTCTTGAGGTTTCTTTAGGTCTAAAGTTAGTCCCTTGTAGGCAGCATGTAGATGGGTCTTGCTTTTTTATCCAATCTGATACCTTGTGTCTCTTGATTGGAGCATTTAGCCCATTTTCATTCAGAGTAACTATTTAAATATATGAATTTAGTGTCATTCTATTACCTGTAAAGTCCCTGTTTTTGTATATTGTCTCTGTTTCCTTATGGTCTATGTTACTCTTGAGCTCTCTCTTCACTTATAAGATCCTCCTGAATATTTCTTGCAGTTGTGGTTAGTGTCACATTATCTTTCAGTTTCTGTTTATTATGGAAGCTCTTTATCTTTCCTTCCATTCTTAATTTCAGCCTACTTGGATAAAGTATTCTTGGCTACATGTTTTTCTCATTTAGTACTCTGAATATATCATGCCAGCACTTTTCTGGCCTGCCAGGTCTCTGTAGATAGGTCTGATGTCAAATTAATATTCCTACCTCTCTAGTTTAGGAACCTCTTGTCTCCAGCTGCTTTCAGGGTTTTCTCTTTATCTCTGAAATTTCCAAGCTTCACTATATGTTGGCATGTTGATCTATTTTTATTGATTTTGGGATGGGTATTCTTTGCCTCTTGGACATGAATATCTGTTTCTTTCCCCAGATTAGGAAAGTTCTCAACTATGATTTGCTCAAATACACTTTCTGGTCCTCTGTCTCTTTTTTCACCTTCAGGAACCCTAATAATTCTGATGTTGACTCGTTTTATGACATCACTGATTTCTCAAAACCTGTCCTCATGACCTATCTATTGTTTTTTTTTTTTTTTTCCTCAGCTTCCTTCCTTTCCATCAACTTGTCTTCTGTGCCACTTACTCTGTCTTCTGCCTCATTAACCCTAGGTGTTAAAACATCCTATTTAGACTGCATCTCAGAGCATTTTTAATTTCAACATGATGAGATCTCACTTCTACACTAAGAGATACTCTAGCATCTTCTATGTTTTTTCAAGTCCAGCTAGTAACTTTATAATCATTATCCTGAAATCCAATTCTGACAGCTTACTTATATTCATATCAACTAGATCTGTGGCAGTGAATTTTACCTCTGGTTCTTTCTTTTGTTGTGAATTCCTCCTTCTAGTCATTTTTTCCCAGAGAAGAATTGATGAAAGAATGAGAAGAATCAAAAATAATAACCATGACCCAAGCAAAATATACACTAGACAAACCTGAAGATGTCAGAAACCAAAAAGGAAACAAAAAGAAAAAGAAAAAGAGAGGGGAGACAGAGAATATAATCTTACAGGGTGAACATAACAGCATTATCTGGTTGGCCCTGATTGTATTTTTTTTTAAGATTTTTAATTTTTTTTTTATTGCTTTTAATTTTTTATTTTTTATAAACATATGTTTTTATCCCCAGGGGTACAGGTCTGATTGTATTTTGATCTCTGTTAGAAGACACTACATTCCAAAATTTTAAATAAATAAAACTTAGATATATACAAAAAATAAAATTGAATAGAGGGAAAGGAAACCCAAAACAAAAAAAAATTCTATAAATTGTAAATATAAAAAAATGAAAGTATAAAAGACTTAAAACCAAAGAGTTGATAAAATAAGAAACCAGTTTAAAAGGGGAAAAGGGGGGGAAATGGAAAAATTTTAAACTGAAAGTTAAGTGAATTATGAGAAAAACCTGGAGTTCTCTATGTTATTTTTTTCCTAGCACTGGAGTTTTCCTCTCCTGTGGGGTCTGTATACTTTCTATACACCTGTTCTTCTAGTTGGTCTTCTGGGGGTGGGGCCTGCTGTGCTACATCTCAGATATCTTTGCCTGGGTGGAGTTGCTCTGACCCTTGCCAGGGGTCCAGGATTAGTATAAGCTGGGCCTCTATGTGGCTTTTGTTCCCTCATGGCTTTACACCTCTCTTTAGAGGATCAAAATAAAAAAAAAATGTCTGTACCAGATCTCCATCTCCAGAGTGGAAAGAATGTGGTCCCCTCTCTTCAGTAAACCCTCACGGATAAACAGTCTTCACTTTTGTGTGTGCCAACTCTGCAGACTCCTGCAATGCATACCCACAACAAACCTTCTGGGGCAACACAGAGGGTCCAGTGTTACTTCACTTTGTAGGGATATGGCACAGATTGCAGTTCACTGAATCATTCTTGCACCCACTCTACCCTTCCCAGACGAAGGCCGGTGGTGGCCCGTTTACTGTCCCTTACAGAACTCCCTCTTTGAGAGCTGTTATCCACTGATGTGTGTATCAGTTCTGCCCCTCCCAGGGGAAGGTGGAGGGGCCCCCAAATTCCCATCCTTTGGAGGGTCCACATGCAGAGAGTAGTCACCTGATCAAGCTGTGGCTTATGATTTATGGTGAACTGAGAGATGAAATCCCCCTCCCAGGATCACTGAGAAATAATAGACTCTACAAAATTTTTCTGGCTCCAATGCTTGGAAAATTTATTAGTTCAGGCACCCCATTATTTCTGTGACTCAGGCAATCCTAAGACACTATTCCACTTAGAATTTTGCCCATTTTCACAGCCTGGGCATCTTTCAGGTAGTGATGTCTCTCATTAAGGGTTCTGATACTAGGGCTATATCACTTTCTGGTAGCCAGCTTCCTGAGGCTCCCTCCCCCCACCGTTTATCATCATATATATACATCTCAGATTCACTTCTCCATACCCCCTATCTTGCAAAAGAAATGGTTGATTTTCTACTTGTAGAGTGCCAGATATTTTTTTGTTCATCTCATTGAATTCATGGGTATGAAAAATGATTTTTTAGTTATCTAGCTAAATTCAAGGGACCTGAAGAAATGAGGTTTCCTATCCTTCTGTCATCTTGCCTCCCTTCAATCTCCCATTCAATTTTTATATGTTGTTATTGAGGAATAAATTGCATTTCTGTATGTTCTATACCTCCAAATACATTATACACAAATTGTTTTTACACAATTGATTTTTTTAGATAATATTTTTTTATTTCTTTTTTTTATAATTTTTTATTTTTTATAAACATATATTTTTATCTCCAGGGGTACAGGTCTGTGAATCACCAGGTTTACACACTTCACAGCACTCACCAAAGCACATACCCTCCCCAATGTCCATAATCCCACCCCCTTCTCCCAAACGCCCTCCCCCCAGCAACCCTCAGTTTGTTTTGTGAGATTAAGAGTCACTTATGGTTTGTCTTCCTCCCAATCCCATCTTGTTTCATTCAGCGTAACATAATTCATTATTTATGCACCACACCCAGTGCTCCATGCAATA
Source organism: Mustela erminea (assembly GCF_009829155.1). Taxonomy (NCBI): domain Eukaryota; kingdom Metazoa; phylum Chordata; class Mammalia; order Carnivora; family Mustelidae; genus Mustela; species Mustela erminea. Next base: position 107,347,713 of record NC_045635.1, on the reverse strand, counting down.
CATGCCTTCCATAATACTCACCACCTGGCTCCCCCAACCTCCCACCCTCCACCCCTTCAAAATCCTCAGATTTTTAAGACAGTTAATAGAAGAACTTACAATGTATTAATTTATAAAATCTTGTATAATTACCTAATTACATATGTTGGTGTTCTTTGTTTTCATGTGGATCTGAGATTCCTTGTTTTCAGCGTGAAAAATCCTTAGCATTCCCTGTAAAACAGGCCAGCTAGTGACAAATTTTCCATGTTTGTTTATTTGAGAATGTTTTTGTTTCACCTCCATTTTTGAAAGGTAGGTTTGTTGGATATTGGATATTTGATTCAGTGATTGCCTTGAGAGGTTGAAATATGTTATGTTACTACCTTATGTCCTTATGTTCTCCAATGTTTCTAATGAGATGTCAGGTATTAATCTTATTCAAGTTCCCTAGTAAAAAAATAAATTGCTTTTCTTTTGCCATTTTCAGGATATTGTCCTCAGTTTCCAGATTTCAGCATGATATATCTGTTTTTATATGTTATGCTTTAAGTTTATTGAGTTTACTGGTATGTACATTGTTGTTTATCAATATATTTGGAAATTTTCAGCCACTATTTCTTCAACTATCTTTTCTGCTCCTTTCGCTCTCTTCTCCTGGTATTCCTATTAGGCATGTGTTGGTGTACTTAATGGTGCCCCACATTTCTATGATGCTTTTCTTTTCTTTCCTTTTTATTTTTATTCTGTTCCTCAAATTGCATAATCTTTACTGGTCTATCTCCAAGTTTGCTAAATCTTTCTTCTAGTAGTTTAAATCTACTGTTGGTTCCCTGTAATGAATTTTTTTTATTACAGTTATTGTATTTCTCACTCTAGAACTTTCATATGATCCTTTAAGAATAATTTCTAAAGCTTTATTGATATACTCTATTTGATGTAACATTGTCATCATATCTTTCTGTACATTGTAAATCATTATTTCCTTTAGCTCTCTGAGTATATTTGTAAAAGTGTTTTGAAACCCCTTTTTTTCTATATACAAATTCTGGAATACTGCAAAGTTAGTTTCTATTGCCTGTTAATTTTGTTCCCATCCATCCATCCACATGTCATGTTTTATAGTTATTCCCATGTCTCTGTTTTTTGAAGTGGGACACTTTGCATGATATATTGTAGTATCTCTGGGGACTTATTTCCTGGACACCTCTGGACACATTGTTGTTATTTCTTTTAAAATTTTACTTGATGTCTTTGTGGTTCATTTTTGTAAAGTCTATTATTTCTCTGCAGTGTTTAAGAAAGTGTAATTATGTATCATGATATAGTCTATATATAATAAGACACACATAGACAACATTAAGAGAATGAAAATCATTTGCATTATGAAGTAATTTTTACTTTGTATAATTTTTGTCTGTCACCTGCTGTATATTCCTATAAAATATAATTGTCACAATCATGAATCTTCTCAGTGTTTGAATATAAATTAGCTGAATAGAAACTGCTTCTTTAGTGCAACAAATAATTTTATTATACTAAAGCAGAAATAATCCCATATATATCTGTGGCATGAATGTTATGTTAGATTTTAATGGAGTTTAACTGCTGGTATTTTATAAATGTTTTTTTGAGAACCCATACTTGCAAAAATGATGTATGTTCTTACATAATTTTACCTTGTTTACTTGTTTAGCATGGTGCATATATTTTTCAATCATCGATAATAGTCTTCATACAGTATTTTCAAACAAAATGATCAACAGCAAATATACAAGTATGCAGAATGAGTAATTTTGAAAATGTCTTTATAGTAATAGTGTTTACATATATGTGTCACATTGTTTATCAGAAACTATCCAAATAGTCCTTTGAAAATTATTGAGAAAATGTACTCATTGGAATCCATTTAAATTATATACTCAAGAGAAGCAACAAGTAGTTCCTATTTCTCACTCGAAGATCTATAATTGGCATTAAATTTCAAGGTAGTACTTTATTAATTTTGAGAAGATATAGAAATAAATATCATGTGACTCAGTAAGGTGTTGCTTGGATGGAAGAAACAAATATTGACTTTGTTTATCAACCTAAAATTTTATACTCTAAAACATAAGCCTGATGAATTCCTTTACTATTTTTAATCTTCACGATGGAATGAAACAATTATGATTTGTCTGTGCTGAACTAAAATGTAGACAAAGATTAATGAAATGTTGACAGAAAAATACTCAAGGAAGAAAATGGCTAAAATAGGTAAACAGTGTTAAGTTATGTTCCTCAAGTCTCTCATACACTCTAATGAGATGACTGTTTATGTAATAATGCAATATTAGTGATTATTAAATCATGAAGATCTCAAGTGTTCATTGATAGAAAGGAGTTCCAATTGTACATAAGGTCTGTACAAATTATCTTCTAAGAATTATATTAATCTCACAAATGTTTCATATATATACTACTGCTCTAGGTCTATGAAACTGTATGGGTTGAAGACCAAGCTATTTGGATGATTATATATATTGTTATATATTCATATGTATAAGATTTTATAAGATGTTTACCTATAAGAATCTCTAATTCTCCATGTTTACCAATGTTAATTTATTACCACATATGTGCATGTATCTCTCTTTATCCCTCTGTGTGTGTGTATGTGTGTGTGTGTGTGTGTGTGTGTGTGTGTGTGTGTATATATATATATATAATGTTTGCACACACATTTTCCAATAGAGGTTAATTTAATTATACATTATTTCTTTGATATTTGGCTATTTTTTACATTGAATTACATATAAGAATAACTTAAATTTTGTAACTATCTACTTTTTGGTTTTTGCAAAGTTTTATTTTGTGTCACTAAGATTCGGTTGAGAAAATAAGCAAGGTGTTTCAAATACATGGGGGTTAACAGGAAACTGTTTACACAGGTTTTGGAAAACAATTATAAGATATTAAGATAACCTTAATGTTTATCTTAATGGTCATGGATATCCATAAGAAACAATTACCACTTATATAAATAGAATAAAATTTTTAAAAGGTGATGCTATTAGAACTTATGAGCTTAAAGGAAGGGATCTGAAGTTTTGGCCCTTATATAACCAAGGAAGGAGTATGAGTTTAAGGCATTCACATAACTGAGAGGGAATGTGTCTTAACAGGTGTTTGTATAACCTAAGGTCCTGACATAGGGTATGAGGGAGCACAGAGAGCTGATTCTTTGACTGCCAAACATTAAGACCTGATTATTGCAAGTAACCATTAAGATACATTCCCTGGCTAGTGCTGGGGAAAACTGAAAGGAGTTGAAAATTAAAATTAACTGTTAGTGCTATAGCAATATTGATAGGAACTGGAAAATAGGAGAGAAAAAAATACAAGCATTTCCTATATTTTTATATTATCTTTTTGGTAATCAATGGTATCTCAAAATACCGATGTTAGCCAATGACATCCAGAAATTAATCTAAGTAACTCTATGCAAGGTATTTATCATTAAAAAAAATTTAAAAAATGTTAATAAAGTGTCTGAAGGAAGGTCTGTAAACCAAGGAGATAGTGGGAGGGCAATTTAAACAAAAATTGATCTATAATTTTAATGAAATACACAAGATAAACTATCTCAAAAGGGATGCCTGTCCCTGCTATTACTGATTGTAGGGTAATTCTATTTTTAACTCTTCAAGGAATCTCCATACTGTTTTCTACAATGTAAACACCAGTCAGCATTCCTATCAAAAGTGCACAAATGTTCCTTTTTCTCCACATCCTCACCAACACCTATTTTTTCTTATGTTGTTGGTTTTAGACATTCCAACAGGTGGGAGATGATATCTGGAAGTTTTGATTTGCATTTCCCTGATGACTAATGATTTTGAGTGTATTTTCAGGTGCCTATTAGTCATCTATATGTCTTCTTTGGAGAAGTGTCCATGTCTTCTGCCCATTTTTAATTGGATCATTTGCTTTTAGAATGTTGGGTTGTACAAGACTTTATGTGTTTTGGATACTAACCCCTTATCAGTTATGTCATTTTCAAATATCTTCTCTCATTCAGTAGGTTTCCTTCCAGCTTTATTGGTCATTTTCTTTGCTGTGCATCTTTTTGTTTTAATGTGGTCCCAATAGTTTAATTTTGCTGTCATTTCCCTCATCTCAGGAGATATATCTAGAAAAAAAATGTTGCTATGCTATGGCTGATGTCAGAGATATTACCACTTACCACCTGTGCTCTTTTCTACTATTTTTATGGTTACAGGTCTCACATGTAGGTATTACTGCATTTTGAGTTTATTTTTTGGTATAATGTAAGAAAGTGGCCCAATTTAATTCTTCTGCACGTAGCTGACCAGTTTTCCCAACATTTGCTGGAGACTGTCTTTCTCATTAGATATTCTTTCCTGCTTTGTCAGAGATAAATTGAGCATAAAATTGCAGCTTAATTTTGGGTTTATATTCTGTCCCATTGATGTTTATGTCTACTTTAAAAAAATATTTTATTTATTTATTTATTTATTTATTTATTTATTTATTTATTTGAGAAAGAGAGACAATGAGCAGGGTGGAGGGGCAGAGTGAGAAGGAGAAGCAGACCCCTCATTGAGCAGAGAGCCTGATGTGGGGTACAGTCCCAGGACCCTGATCATGACCTGAGCTGAAGGCAGATGCTTAACAGTCTGAGGCATTCATACACCCCTACATATCTACTTTTATACCAGTACCATACTCTTTTGAATACCATAACTTTGAATATAACTTGAAGTCTGGAATTATGATACCACAAGTTTTGTTTTTATTTTTCAAAATTGCTTTGACTATTCAGGGTCTTTTGTAGTTCCATACAAATTTTAGGATTGTTTGTTCTTGTTCTGTGAAAAATGCTGTTTGCATTTTGATAATAATTTGCATTAAGTGTGTAGATTGATTTGGGTAGTACTGACATTTTTAAAAAGATTTTATTTATGAGTGAGATAGACAAATAGATAGAGATAGAGAGAGAGAGAGAGAGAGAGAGAGAGGAGGAAGAGGAGGAGCAGGGGGAGTGGCAGAGAGAGAGGGAGAAGCAGACTCTCCACCAAACAGGGAGCCCAATGTAGGACTCAATTCAAGGACCCTGGGATCATGACCGAAGCCAAAAACAGACACTTAACTGATTGATTTACCAAGGTGACCTAGGTAATATAAACATTTTAACAATATTTGTAATTCCAATCCATGACCATAGAATGTCTCTCAAATTATTTGTGTCATCTTCATTTTCTTTCATCCATGTCTTATAGTTTTCAGAGTACAGATCTTTTATCTACAGGTATTTCTGCTGTTCCAATGTTAGGGCATAGAAATGTGACAGATTTCTGCACATTGATTTTGTATCTTGTGACTTTACTGAATTTATTTATCAGTTTAGTTGTTTCTTGGTTGAGAATTTTGGGTTTTCTATATATAGTATCATTTCATCTGCAAATAGTGAAAGTTTGACTTCTTCTTTGCTAATTTGGATGTCTTTTATTTCTTTTTGTTTTCTGATTGCTGTGACTAAAATTTCCAGTATTAAGTTGAATAGAAGTGGTGAATATGGACATCCTTATCTTGTTCCTGACCTTAGAAGGAAAGGTCTTAGATTTCCCCTATTGAGTCTGATGTTCCCTGTGGATTTTTCATATATGGCCTTTATTATGTTGAGGCATGTTCCCTCTAAAACTACCTTTTTGAGGGCTTTTATCATGAATGGATATTGTACTTCATCAAATTTTTTTTCTGCATTTATTGAAATGATTATTTTTTCCTTTTCTTTTGTTGATGTGACATGTCACATTGATTTACAATTATTGAATCACATTGGCAACCCCAGAATAATTCTCACTTGAACATGATGAGTATTTAAATGTATTGTTGGACTCTATTTCTAGTACTTAATGATGATTTTCCGTTTATATTCCTCACAGGAAATAGCCTGTAGTGATTTTGTTGTTGTTGTTTTTTGATGGTGTCTTTATCTGGCATCTGGTTTGGATATCAGGATGATACTGGCCTCATATAATAAATCTGGAAGTTTTCCATCTTCTATTTCTTTTTACATTTTTTTTCTCCTTTTATGTTTTGGAATAGTTTGAAAAGAAAAACTTCTTTAAATGTTTTGTAGAATTCACCTGTAAAACAAAATAGCCCTGGACTTTTGTTCCATGAGAGTTTTAGGACTACCAATTCAATCTTTCTGGTAATCAGTCTTTTCAAATTTTCTATTTCTTTCTGCTTTAGTTTTGGTAGGTTATATGTTTCTAGGAATTCACCTATTTCTTCTAGGTAGTCCAATTTATTAACATATAGTTTTTCATCTCTCTCTCTCTCTCTAAAGATTTTACTCATTCATTTATTTCAGACAGAGGGTGGAAGAGAGAAATCAAGAGAGTGGGGAGGATCAGAGGGAGAAGCAGACCCCCCACTGAACAAGGAGCCTGATGCAGGACTTGATACTGAGGTTCAAGTGATGTTACATGCCCCACTCTGGGAAGTGTCTGTTACTCAGTCTGATAAGTCACAATTTTCTTTTCCTTCCCTTTTAATTTTATTATGTTCAGTGAGCCACTGTATAGTACATCATTAGTTTTTGATGTAGTGTCCAATGATTTATTAGTTATATATAAAACCCAGTGCTCATCACAACACGTACCCTCCTTAATAACCATCACCCTGTTAACCTCTCCTCCCACCTACCTCCCCTCTGAAACCAGTTTGTTTCACTGAAACCAGTTTGTTTCCCAGGGTCCATAGTCTCTCATGGTTCATCTCCCCCTCTGATTTCACACCCTTCATTTTTCCTTTCCTTCTCCTAATGTCCTCCAGGCTACTCCTTATGTTCCAGATATAAGTGAAACCATATGATAATGTATTTATCTGCTTGAATTATTTCACTTAACATAATCTGCTCCAGATCCATCTATTTCCATCCATATAAATGCAAATGGTGGGTACTCATCATTTCTGATCGCTGAATAATATTCTATTTTGTGTGTGTGTGTGTGTGTGTTTGTGTGTATGTATATATATGTATGTATATGGGGAGTGTTATATTTATATATATATAGGAATTGTTATAATATATTATATATAGTATAGATAGATATAGATATTATATATTATATAATATATAAATATATAAAATATAACATATATAATATATAATATTATATAATAATATAATATGTGATATATAATATATATCTATAGATATAGATAGTATATAGATATATTATATCTATATCTATATCTATCTATCTATCTATCTATAATATTCTTTATCCATTCATTTGTTGAAGGGCATCTCAGCTCCTTACACAGTTTGAAAATTGTGGACGTTGTTGTTATGAACATTGGAATAGATGTGGCCCTTAGTCTTACTACATCAGTATCCATGGGGTGAATACCTTGTAGTACAATTGCTGGGTCATAGGGTAGCTCTATTTTTAACATCTTGAGGAACCTCCATACTGTTTTACAGAGTGTCTGTACCATCTTGCATTCCCACCAAAAGTGGAAGAGGTTTCCCTCTTCTCCAGAACCTTGTCAACACTTCTGTTTTCCTGTCTTGTTAATTTTGGTTGTTATAGCTGGTGTGAGGTGATATCTCACTGGTTTTTATTTGCATTAACATAGTGGGTAATTATGTTGATCATTTTTAATGTGTCTTTTAGCCATTTGTATGTCTTCTTTGTAGAAATGTCTATTTATGTCTTCTGCCAATTTCCTGACTAGATTATTTGTTTTTTTGTGTGTTGAATTTGAGAAGTTCTTTATAAATCTTGGATACTAGCCTTTATCTGTAATATCATTTGAAAATATTTTATCCAATTCCATGGGTTGCCTCTTTGTTTTGTTGACTTTCCTTTGCTGTGAAGAAGCTTTTTATCTTGATGAAGTCCCAATAGTTCATTTTTGCTTTTGTTTCCCTTGCCTTTGGAGATGTGTCTCGAAAGAAGTTAGTGCAGCCAAGGTCAAAGAGGTTACTGCCTATGTCCTCCTCTAGGATTTTGATGGTTTCATGTCTCACATTGAATTATTTCATCCATTTTGAGTTTATCTTTGTGTATGGTAAAAGATAATGGTTGACTTTCGTTCTTCTGTGTATAGTTGTCCAATTTTCCCAGAATCATTTATTGAAGAGACTGTCCCCCCCTCCCCACTGGATATTCTTTCCTGCTTTGTTGAAGATCAGTTGACCATAGAGTTGAGGGTCCCGAGAGTCCACATCTGGATTCCCTATTCTTCTCCATTGATCTATGTGTCTGTTTTTATGCCAGTACCAAACTGTCTTGATAATGACAACTTTGTAATAGAGTTTGAAGTCAAGCATTGTGATGCCCCCAACTTTGGTTTTCTGTTTCAACATTACCCTGGTAATTCAGGGGCTTTTCTGGTTCCATATAAATTTTAGGATTATTTGTTCCAGGTCTGCAAAGAATGCTAACGATATTTTAATGGGGATGGCATTGAAAGTATAAATAGTTCTGGGCAGCATAGACATTTTAATAATGTTTATTCTTCTAATCCATGAGCATGGAATGCTTTTCACATCTTTTTGTGTCTACTTCAATTTCTTTCATAAGTTTTCTATACTTTCTAGAGTAGAGATCATTTACTGCTTTGGTTAGGTTTATTCCTAGGTATCTTATGGTTTTTGGTGCTATTGTTAATGAAATCAATTCTTTAATTTCTCTTTCTTGCAGTTACATTGTTAGTGTATAGAAATGCAACTGATTTCTGTGCATTGATTTTGTATCCTGCTACATTGAAGAATTGCTGTATGAATTCTGGTAATTTGGGGGTGGGGTCTTTTGGGTTTTCCACATAAAGTATCATGTCATCTGTGAAGTGAGAGAGTTTGACTTTTTCTTTGCCAATTTAAATGCCTTTAATTTATTTTTGTTGTCTGATTGCTGAGTCTAAGACTTCTAGCACTATGTTGAACAGTAGTGGTGAGAGTTGGCATCCCTGTCAGATTCTTGACTTTAGGAGCAAGCTCTCAGCTTTTCCTCCCTGAGAATGATATTTGCTCTAGGCTTTTCATAGATGGTTTTTATGATATTGAATAATGTTCCATCTATCCCTATACTCTGAAGAATTTTAATTAGGAGCCGATGTTGTACTTTGTCAAATGCTTTTTCTGCATCAATTGAGAAGGTCATATGGTTCTTGTCTTTTCTTTTATTGAAGTTCTCTGTCACGTTGATTGATTTGCAAATGCTGGACTAGTCTCACATCCCAGGAATAAAACCCCCTTGGTCATGATGAATAATACTTTTAATTACTGTTGGATACTATTAGCTATTTTGAGTATATTGGCATCTATGATCATCAGGGATATTGGTCTTTAATTCTCCTTTTTGATGGGGATTTTGCCTGGTTTTGGAATCAGGGTCATGCTGGCCTGAAAGAAAGAGTTTGGAAGCTTTCTTTCTGTGTCTATTGTTTGGAACAACTTCAGTAGAATAACTATTATTTCTTCTTTAAATGTTTGGTATAGTTCTCCTGGAAAGACATCTCACCCTGGACTCTTGATTTTGGGGGAGGTTTTTTTTTTAATTACTGCTTCAATTTCGTTGCTGGTTATTGGTCTATTCAAATTGTCTAATTTTTCCTGTTTCAGTCTTGGTAGTTTGTAAGTTTCCAGGAAGGCATCCATGTCTTCCACACTGCTTAATTTGTTGGCACATAGTTGCTGGTAACATTTTCCAATAATTGCTTCTATTTCTTTGGTGTTAGTCATGATCTCTCCCCTTGCATTCATTATTTTATTAATTTGGGTATTTTCTCTTTTCTTATGGGTAAGTCTGGCCAATGGTTTATTGATCTTATTAATTCTTTCAAAGAATCAGTTTCCAGTTTCATTGATATGTTCTATGGTTTTTCTGGTTTCTGTTTCATTTATCTCCACTCTAATCTTTATTAATAATTTTTTCTTCTCCTGCTGGGTTTAGGTTTTATTTGTCATTCTTTTTCTAGGTTCTTTAAGTGTAAGGTTACCTTGTGCATTTGGGATTTTTCTAATATTCTGAGAGAGGCTTGGATGGCTATGTATTTCCCTTAGAACCACCTTTGCACTTTGCAGTATCCCATAGATTTTGGACTGAAGTATTTTTGTTCTCATTAGTTTCCATGAACTGTTTAAGTTCTTCTTTAACTTCCTGGTTGACCCAATCATTCTTTAGCAGGATGCTCTTTAACTCCCAACTCTTTGAATTCCTTCCATTTTTTTTTTTCCTGTGATCGAGTTCCAGTTTCAAGACACTGTGGTCTGAAAATATGCAGGGAGTAATCTCAATCTTTTGGTATTGGCTGAGACCGAATTTGTGATCCAGTATCTGGTCTATTTTGGAGAAAGATCCATGTTCATTCAAGAATAATGAGTATTCTGTTGTTTTAGGGTGGAATTTTCTGTATATATCTACCAAGTCCATCTGGTCCAATGTGTCATTCAAAGCTCGTGTTTCTTTGTTCATCTTCTGTTTAGATGATCAGTCCAACGGTGAGAGTAAGTGTTAAAATCCCCTACTGTTAATGTATTATTGTCAATTTGATTCTTTAGTTTGGTTAACAGCTGGCTTATATAGCTGTCTGCTCCCATGTTGGGAGCATAGATATTTACAATTGTTAGATCCTCTTGTTGGGTAGACCCTTTAAGAATGATATAGTGTCCCTCTGTGTCTCTAAGTCTTACCTCTTAAGTCTTAGCTTAAATATAATTTGTCTGATAAAATAATCGCTACCCTATCTTTCTTTTGAGGTCTGTTGGCATGATAAGTTGTTCTGGATCTCTCATTTTCAGCTTGAAGGTGTCTTTAGGTTAAAAATGAGTCTCTTATAGACAGCGTATGGATGGGTCCTACCATTGTTTCTAATCTGCAACCCTGTATTTTTTCATGGCAGCATGTAGGCCATTCACATTGAGAGTTACTACTGAAATGTATTTGTTGCCATCCTGCCATGCCATTTCTGTAGAATTCCTCTTTCTATGGACTGTAGATTTCTGGTCTTTATTACTTTTGGGGTCTTTCTTCTTGTATAGAATCCCTCTTGGTATTTGTTTTAGGGCTGGCTTTGTGGTCACATATTCCTTCTGTTTCTGCCCATCCCTGAAGCTCTTTATTTCTCCCTCCATTTTGAATGAAAGCCTTGCTAGATAAAGTAGTCTTGGCTGACTTTTGTAGCAACATGGATGGGACTGGAAGAGACTATGCTGAGTTAAATAAGTCAAGCAGAGAGAGTCAATTATCATATGGTTTCACTTATATGTGGAGCATAACACATATCATGGAGGACAAGGGGAGATGGAGAGGAGAAGGGAGTTGAGAGAAATTGGAAGGGGAGGTGAACCATGAGAGACTATGGACTCTGAAAAACAATCTGAGGGTTTTGAAGGGGCAGGGGTGGGAGGTTGGGGGAACCAGGTGGTGGGTATTAGAGAGGGCATGGATTGCATGGAGCACTGGGTGTGGTGCAAAAACAATGAATACTGTTATACTGAAAAGAAATTAAAAAAAAGAACAATTCAAATTAGTTGAATTAGAATATTTAAGAAGGCTTTGTTTACAAAGGGATTAGTATAAGGACATCAGTAGTAAAATCCTAAGTGATAGTATAGTTACCTAGGGCTAGTAACAGCACTTGTCACCACTGAGGATGTGAAAGCTTGGGTCCTTGGAATCCTGAAGTAGAGAGTTGGTACAGAGAAATTTACCTTGAAAGGAGCTTTTTTTGATAATGATGTTGAATTTATCCTGTCTCTTTAGGTGTGAGTTTTACTTATTGACTTTAAAGCCACTCTTTTGTGTTGATTTTGCTCAAGTATCTGATTGTATTTAGTGTTAATAATATTGCACTGGACAGGAAAAAAAAAAAAAAACGTAGTCTTGGCTGCATGTTCTTCTCATTTAGTACCCTGAATATGTCTTGCCTGCCCTTTCTGGCTTGCCAGGTTTCTGTAGACAGGTCTAACATTATTCTGATGTTTCTTCTTCCATCTGTAGGAAATCTCTTCCTTCTAGCTGCTCTCAGGATAACTTATTTGGTTCTAAGATTTGTGAGTTTTAGTATTATATGCTAAGGGTGTTGGTCTATTTTCTTTCATCTTGGGAAGGATCCTCTCTACCTCTTGGACATGAATGCTTGTTTTATTCCCCAGATTAGAAGTTCTCAACTATGATTTGCTCAAATATACCTTCTAGTTTTCTCTTTCTCGACCCTGTCAGGGACCCAATTAATTCTGACATTGGAATGTTGTATGGCCTCATTAATCTTTCTAAATCTGTTCTTCTGGATTTTAAGCTGTTTGTCCCAGACCTCCTCCTATTCCTTCCTTTCTATCAGTTCATCTTCTATATCGTCAATTTATTTTTCTGCCTCATTTACCGTAGCTATTAGATTATCCAGTTTAGACTACATCTCATTCATAGCATTTTCAAGTTTGGCCTGATTGGTTCTCATTTCTGGCCCTTGAGATTTTATACTGCTGCTAACGGATTTCTCAAGCCTAGCTATTGATTTCATAATTGCTATCCTGAATTTTTATTGGACATTATGCTTATATCCGTACCCATAAGGGCTATGAAGAGGCCATTGTCTCTGGTTCTTTTCTTTGCTGGGAGTACCTCCTACTAGTCATTTTGTTGGTGGGTGGTTGTGGGTTGTATAGAGTCAAAGATATCAACCACAATACAGGGAAGATGCACCCTGGGTGTTGGGCTCCCCGCCGAGGGGAGGAGGCGCCTGGGCCAGTCGAAGGCCTCTCCTTGGGGCTGAGCGGGATGGCGAGTGTCGCGAACCCGGAACGCACCCACAGAAGACACCGGGCTCGGGAGGTCTGTTGAAGCAGGATCTCGCTTTATTGAGCAGGGCAGCGGCTTATATGGGGTGAGGGAAGGGAAGTGAGGTCAGCAAAGTGGGGGCCAATGGGGATGTGCCGTGTTGGCGGGAGTTGGGAGAGACACGCCCTGCAGGGGGTGGAGACTCGCGGGAAACGAAACTGATGGGAAACCGAAACCGCCACTTTGGCGCCTTTGTGGTCGGCCATGTGGGTTCCCGATCCGGAAGAGAAGGTCACCCGGCGCCATCTTAACCTCTTGGGGCCCAACATCTCCCCCTTTTGTTTTTGTATGCGTGACTTCTGTCTTAGGTCGCCGGCGGCGGGCCTTCAGGCTTACCCGTCATTGGGGAATCACACTGCTTTGGTGTACCCCCTGTCTTAGGTTGCTCTGCGTCCCCTGCCGGTCTTACCCGTCATTGAATATCATGCCTGTATAGGGGTTTGGTCCCTGACCTGGCGTGGGTTGTTCCTGCAAGGAATCCCATCCGCCATAGGTCGTGAGACTATTGATGGGGCCCCTCGTAGGACTCGTCGTCACGGGTGGCCAGTCTCTGGTATTGAACATGGACGTTCATGAGTTGAATGGCCTCCACTCTTTTTTGGACGAATTGGGCAATCTTATTGATAATACAGGGGCCAAAGGTCAGCAGGAGAAGTAGGGTTAGGATGGGCCCCAGGAGGGGGAGGAGAAAGGGAAGTAAGCCATTAAAGCTTGTCCAGAAGGGGGAGGTCATCAGGGCGTGGCGGCGCTTCTCTAGGTCCTCCTGTAGCTTCTTGATTTTGTCTCGTACAATACCCGACCGGTTGGCAAAGAAACAACATTCCTCCTGTAAAAACAAACATATGCCTCCCTTTTCGGCTGTTAATAGATCTAAGCCTTGCCGGTTTTGGATTACCACAGTGGCTAAGGAGTCCAATTGTTCCTGGAGGTTTAAGATGGTTCCCGCTATTGTTTGGAGATCATCAATCATTTGTTGGGAGAGTGTTTTATAAAAATGGAGAGAGGTGCCCAAACCGGCCAACCCAGTGGCTACCCCGGCAGTGATGCCGAGCCCCAATAAGAGAGGGATGGCGGGATTGGCTCGAGCATTTCTCTCTGCAATTTGTTGGCATTCCTCCTTGTATAGGGCTGTCCACTTTATATATAAGGCCCCTGGAAGAACGGCCCTAGCTAGCGACCGCCAGTCAGCTACTATACATGGGGCATGGGCCAGACCTCGGAGGATGGTTTCTGTCCATGGGGCATTGGGCCTGTCCTCTAATACTGCCTTTTTGAGCTCCTTAAGGTCCCCAGGTTCCCATGGGTACCAAGGAGCCGGACGGTTGCCTCCTGGGTTAACGTAAACAAAGTGCTGCCAGGAGGCAGAGAAAAGATTCCCGGTTTTAGAGCTCATAAGGCCCAACAGAGGAGCAGACACCATGCTTTCCCATCAGCCAGGGGGGAGGGGTTAGGCAGTCCAAGTCAGGCCAGAGAACACAGGGAAACTTCCCCGAAACAAAGAGAGTTTCGGCAGCTGCTTGGGAATATTCCCTATAATCTCTGTCTCGAGTTAGACCAACCCCAGTTGGCTCCAGTTATAGCCATTAACACGGGAAGTGAGTGAGGGAGAAGCCCCCACATCTATTAGGAGAAACAGAGAGAAATACAGCAAGAGCCCCCTTTGTTAGGGATGGCCCAGCAACCTGGGTTTACTAGAAGAAAGCACTAGAAGAAGGCTTATTTGCATAATTATTATCCAATATGTCAGGAGGAAATTTACTAGTTGACTCACTGAATCTGGTTTTAGCTCTTAATACCTATCTCTTATATTCCCTCCCGACATGTACGATGTCCTCAGATTCAAACGGGGCAGACATGCTCCCCTTAAACAGAATGTAACCTTAATCAAGGGAAACACAAAGGGCAACGAGAAAGACACACAAAACAATTAACGAGCCAGCAAAGAAAGACGCTGCGCGATTTCGGTACAGAACCGAAAGTACAAATTCAAATGGCCAAGGGGAACCGCGAGTTTCCTCTGTGGCCCACAAACGAACGGGGCCCCAAAAAAGCGGGCCCCTCTAATCCCTGGGGCGTCCCCCAGGGTGGCAGGGGAGAAGTCCGAGTTCGTCAACTCCTTCTCAAGCTGCCCAAAATACGAAGCAACAACGTTGTTGTACGAAACAGAAAACAGAGCACCGATAACTGACAGACGAGACAGACGAACAGGAGAACAGGAACATCGATATCGAAACACAAGTGCTGGCCAGCTTACCTCCCGGTGGGAGTCGGTTGGGTCCTTGGGCAGGAGTCCGATGATCTTTATTGAATCGCAGGCGCCTGCGGGTGGTCAGCAGCTCCTGCTAGCTGAGCACCCCAGGCTGGGGTGGTGCAGGATTTTTATAGACAGGTACAAACAAGTTTTGGGTGGGGCGGAGCTGATTGGCTGACAATTTACTTGGTGTTAGTGGATTGGCTTTGGAGGACGCCTGCGTGCGAAGAAAAAGGCGGGAAGGGGGAGTGAGGAGGGGGAGTTGGACCTTATTACTCAGCAGAGAAGCATCCTGCCTACGTGACTATGCCTCGGCTATTAGCAGAAGGTATCTTGTTCAAACAGGAGACAAATGTCACACCCTAAAAGCCAAGCGGTTACAGAAAGGCAAAAGAGCGGTTAAATTGGTCAACAACTGGGGGAAGGATCTTTCATTGCAAGGGGAGGAGGGGTATTCTTGCACAAGCGGTTACAAGAAGGCAAAAAAGCAGTTAATTAGTTAACAACTGAGGGAAGGGTCTTTCATTTCCCCCCCTTTTTCTTTATCATGGATAGAATCTTATATCCATTTGTCCTGTTCAGTCTGGGGCTCGGTTTGTTTAAGGAGTTGATATTGCTGTGTCAGTACCATGGTCTGGATTACTGACAAGCGGTCTTTTATAAACTGTACGAGTTTATTTAAGATACAAGGGCCAATGGAGAGGTTTAGTAGAAGTATAATAAGGGGCCCTAAGATGGTGGATAGTAAGGTGGTGAGCCAAGGAGATCGATTAAACCAATTTTCAAACCAGCCCTGGTGGGATTCAAAATCCTTTTTTCTTTGGGCTAGTCTTTCTCTGAGTTTATCCATGGTTTCCCTAACAACCCCTGTATGGTCCGCATAAAAACAACATTCTTCCTTGAGGGCTACGCATAATCCCCCCTCTCTCAAGAACAATAGGTCCAGCCCTCTCCTGTTTTGTAGGACCACCTCGGAGAGGGAGGTTAGGGATTTTTCTAAGGCAGTGATATTGAAGGCCTGGTTACAATTGGGAGTCTCCTGGTGGAATGTTACATTCCTGCTATCAAACATCCTTGTTAATGAGATTTAGGTTTAGAAGAAATTTAACTTTATTTACCTTTCCTTCTACCTCCACCTCCTTCAGTTTTTCATGGAGGGTAGGGTGACATTAGGGCTATTGATAAGGTAACTTCTTTGTTGTAAATCTCAAGGACATTTGCAAACCAAGGGAGACTCCTACCCTGCAGGACTGTGATTTCTGCAAGTTAGCTATTTATCGTTTTATGGCAGTCAGGGGTGCCTGAGGAATGCTACACATATGGAGGGGAGCGGGTGAAGGGGGGGTGCAAAGCGCCAGCTTTTGCTTTGTCCTCCGCCAGCCTCCTGCTCCCTCATCATTCCCCCCTGAACAATTTTGACCCTTAAATCTCTAAGGTGGTTGAAGGTGGAAGGTCTCATCTTCTGTAACTTCTTCATGCTGAATAGGGGCGTAGAGCTGTCCCTACCTGCTCCGGTCAATATTGGTCAGGGTAGGGACGTGTAAGGGAGTTACGAAAGGTGGAGGCACCTGAATCCAGCACTGACAGTGAAGAGGCGTCCTCGCGTGCGATAAGGATAAAACATTGTCCTATGCTCCGGAGGGAGGGGGCAATAAGGAGGCGGAGGAGTGGGCGCTGATGGTTGGAGGAAGGGGTTAGTAGAAGGGGGGCGCGTAGGAGGGCCTTCAGCCCGAGATTTGGGTTGGAGATCCGGGGGCCAAGGAGCTGCATCAAAGGGATCTAGCGAGGGATAGAGCCTCTTTGGTTTAACAGGGGGGTCTCCAGTGGTGTTTGAGATGGTGGAGGCGGGCTCCTTTGAGGGCTGGTGGGATTCATTTGGGGCAGCTGCTTTGGGAGGGTTGACATGGGCTTTGCGAACTAATTGTTCGATATGGTCCCAGGTGTCCCAGTCAAAGAGATTACTTTCAGGCAGACAAGGGGCGGCTTTAATAAGGGTTTCCCATGTTTTGAGAGCCTGGGAGTCGGTGAGGGAAAGACCGCGGCTCTTCAGAAGGAAGCGTAGGGATTCTAAGGAAGGGTCATTTTTAGAAAAGGACTGCCCCATAGCTTATGGGGGTGCACTCACCCGTAGACCGATTGGCCCGTCAGCGAGAAGCGCGAGGTTCCTCACACGGGGCACCAGTTGTTGGGCTCCCCGCCGAGGGGAGGAGGCGCCTGGGCCAGCCGGAGGCCTCTCCTTGGGGCTGAGCGGGATGGCGAGTGTCGCGAACCCGGAACGCACCCACAGAAGACACTGGGCTCGGGAGGTCTGTCGAAGCACCATCTCGCTTTATTGAGCAGGGCAGCGGCTTATATGGGGTGAGGGAAGGGAAGTGAGGTCAGCAAAGTGGGGGCCAATGGGGATGTGCCGTATCGGTGGGAGTTGGGAGAGACACGCCCTGCAGGGGGTGGAGACTCGCGGGAAACGAAACTGATGGGAAACCGAAACCATCACTTTGGCGCCTTTGTGGTCGGCCATGTGGGTTCCCGATCCGGAAGAGAAGGCCACCCGGCGCCATCTTAGCCTCTTGGGGCCCAACACCTGGGAAAATCTAAAATGATCAGAATTCACCACTGAAAAAACAAAGCCAAAATAAAACCCAAGAATAACATTTACAAAATTAAAAAATAAATATTAAAAATTTAATAAAAAAGAAGGAAAAGGAAGAAGAAAACAGAAAAGAAAAAAGAAATGAAAAAAAGTGAGGCAGTAAAGGGAGGGGGGGTATAATCTCCCAATGAGGGCAAGGTAAAGTGTTTCAGTTCTTCCTAGGTATATTTTGTTCTCATTGTTAGAGGACACTACTTACCAGAGTTACAGGGAAAATAAAATATATATTTATATGTCATATATACATGAAAAAAATACTACATTGAGAGAAAAAATACTACATTGAGAGAAAGAAAATACTACATTGAGAGAGAAGAGAAGAGAGAAAAAAATACTACATTGAATTACATTGAAGCTTATAACACATATCTATATATAAAAATATGTAGGTGTGAAAAAGTACAAGCTAAAAAGCTACTATGAAATATGTTATATTGAACATCTAGTTGACATGAGAAAAAGTGAAAATTAAAAAAAAAAAAACAGAAGAAACATGAGGAAGAACATAAAGAAAAAAAAATGCTGTATCTGAGAAATACACAAGCTATAAGGCAACACCTGGAGCTCAATATATTATTTTCTCCTGGTGTTAGGATTTTACAGTTTTATGGGGGAACCCTATCATTGTCATCCTCTTTTCTTCCAGCTTGTCTTTTGTGAGAGGGGCTTGCTGCACTGTTTTTTAAGCAATACTGCTTGGTCAGAGTTGCCCTCCCCAGCAGAAGGGGGCTGGGCTACATGGAAACCGGTTTTGGCCTTTTGTTCTCTGGCAGCTTTCCACAACTTTTTGGAGGGTCACGGCAAAGGAAATGTCCACACCCAGAAGTCTGTCCAAGGGCAAAAAAATCACAATCTGCACTTCTCTGAACCCTCCAGAACACACAGTCTTCCTTTCTATAAGCAGAGCTGAAGACCACAGCCTCCCATGTGTGGTATGTGCCCCCAGTGATCCTCTCAACAGTCTACTCATGCCCCTGGTTGTCTCCGTTCTTTGTGTTTCTACAATCATAAGGATTCTGGATTCATGACCACAACCTCTCAGTTTCTGAATCCTGTTTGAGGGCTGTTATCAGGGATTTCTCATCCTGCTGCTACCACTCTACAGGTTATTGCTTGTCCCTGGTGCAGGATACATTTGTGCTGGGGAGTTGTATCACTTTCCAGGGGCTGGATTATGGTAACTTTCTACCTCTTCTGTTTATCTTCTGATATCTGCCTACAGAATCACAATTCCATGCTTCATACCTTGTGACTACCGATTTTCTGCTTGTAGAGATCCAGATATATATTCTTACATCTCAGACTGATTTTATGAGTTGTTTCGAGTGGTTTGGTAGATATACAGCTAAATTCAGGGGACCAGTTGAATTGGAGTCCCCTACTCTTCAGTCACCTTGCCCCTTTCTCTCTACTTTTTCCAGAATTCAAGACTTGATGAAACACACCCAATGGAAGAAAGTCTGTGGGGCTATCTAGGACTAGAGAAATACTTGTAGCAGGAGCAAAGGGTGAGGGGATGATTGGTAAGGAGAGCAGGTAGTCTGCAGCCAGTGGCTCAGGCCTGGACTCATCACATTCTCTTATAACTACTTATATTTCTGTGGAGTTGGTTGTTATTTCTTCTTTATCATTTGTAATTTTGTATATTTGAGTTCTTCTTATTTTGTTTGATGAGTATGGCCAGAGGATTATCAATTTTCTTTATCTTTTAAAATAACTAATGCCTGGATTCATTGATCTGTTCAATGATTTTGTTTTTTGGTTTGTGAGGTTGGTGTCAGTTTTTTGAGTGTTTTTTTTTTAAGCTTCTATATCATTTATTTCTGCACTAAACTTTGTTATTTCCATCCTTCTTCTGGTCTTCTATTTTGCTTATGGTTATTTTTCTAACTTCTTTAGGTATAAAATTAGATTGCTTGAGACTTTCCTTGTTTTTTGAGGTAGGTCTATATTGCTATAAACTTCCCTCTTGCTGCACCAGAAAGATTTTGACCATTGTGATTTCTTCCTCCTCCTCCTCCTCCTTCTTTTTTTTCTTCTTTTCTCCATGTACTCTGTTTTTTTCTTTGGTTTCTTGGTTAACCCATGTTGGGCCCCAAGAGGCTAAGATGGCGCCGGGTGGCCTTCTCTTCCGGATCGGGAACCCACATGGCCGACCACAAAGGCGCCAAAGTGGCGGTTTCGGTTTGCCATCAGTTTCGTTTCCCGCGAGTCTCCACCCCCTGCAGGGCGTGTCTCTCCCAACTCCCGCCGATACGGCACATCCCCATTGGCCCCCACTTTGCTGACCTCACTTCCCTTCCCTCACCCCATATAAGCCGCTGCCCTGCTCAATAAAGCGAGATGGTGCTTCGACAGACCTCCCGAGCCCAGTGTCTTCTGTGGGTGCGTTCCGGGTTCGCGACACTCGCCATCCCGCTCAGCCCCAAGGAGAGGCCTCCGGCTGGCCCAGGCGCCTCCTCCCCTCGGCGGGGAGCCCAACAACTGGTGCCCCGTGTGAGGAACCTCGCGCTTCTCGCTGACGGGCCAATCGGTCTACGGGTGAGTGCACCCCCATAAGCTATGGGGCAGTCCTTTTCTAAAAATGACCCTTCCTTAGAATCCCTACGCTTCCTTCTGAAGAGCCGCGGTCTTTCCCTCACCGACTCCCAGGCTCTCAAAACATGGGAAACCCTTATTAAAGCCGCCCCTTGTCTGCCTGAAAGTAATCTCTTTGACTGGGACACCTGGGACCATATCGAACAATTAGTTCGCAAAGCCCATGTCAACCCTCCCAAAGCAGCTGCCCCAAATGAATCCCACCAGCCCTCAAAGGAGCCCGCCTCCACCATCTCAAACACCACTGGAGACCCCCCTGTTAAACCAAAGAGGCTCTATCCCTCGCTAGATCCCTTTGATGCAGCTCCTTGGCCCCCGGATCTCCAACCCAAATCTCGGGCTGAAGGCCCTCCTACGCGCCCCCCTTCTACTAACCCCTTCCTCCAACCATCAGCGCCCACTCCTCCGCCTCCTTATTGCCCCCTCCCTCCGGAGCATAGGACAATGTTTTATCCTTATCGCACGCGAGGACGCCTCTTCACTGTCAGTGCTGGATTCAGGTGCCTCCACCTTTCGTAACTCCCTTACACGTCCCTACCCTGACCAATATTGACCGGAGCAGGTAGGGACAGCTCTACGCCCCTATTCAGCATGAAGAAGTTACAGAAGATGAGACCTTCCACCTTCAACCACCTTAGAGATTTAAGGGTCAAAATTGTTCAGGGGGGAATGATGAGGGAGCAGGAGGCTGGCGGAGGACAAAGCAAAAGCTGGCGCTTTGCACCCCCCCTTCACCCGCTCCCCTCCATATGTGTAGCATTCCTCAGGCACCCCTGACTGCCATAAAACGATAAATAGCTAACTTGCAGAAATCACAGTCCTGCAGGGTAGGAGTCTCCCTTGGTTTGCAAATGTCCTTGAGATT
This sequence comes from Mustela erminea, assembly GCF_009829155.1. Taxonomy (NCBI): domain Eukaryota; kingdom Metazoa; phylum Chordata; class Mammalia; order Carnivora; family Mustelidae; genus Mustela; species Mustela erminea. Next base: position 107,326,507 of record NC_045635.1, on the reverse strand, counting down.
TACAACAAAGAAGTTACCTTATCAATAGCCCTAATGTCACCCTACCCTCCATGAAAAACTGAAGGAGGTGGAGGTAGAAGGAAAGGTAAATAAAGTTAAATTTCTTCTAAACCTAAATCTCATTAACAAGGATGTTTGATAGCAGGAATGTAACATTCCACCAGGAGACTCCCAATTGTAACCAGGCCTTCAATATCACTGCCTTAGAAAAATCCCTAACCTCCCTCTCCGAGGTGGTCCTACAAAACAGGAGAGGGCTGGACCTATTGTTCTTGAGAGAGGGGGGATTATGCGTAGCCCTCAAGGAAGAATGTTGTTTTTATGCGGACCATACAGGGGTTGTTAGGGAAACCATGGATAAACTCAGAGAAAGACTAGCCCAAAGAAAAAAGGATTTTGAATCCCACCAGGGCTGGTTTGAAAATTGGTTTAATCGATCTCCTTGGCTCACCACCTTACTATCCACCATCTTAGGGCCCCTTATTATACTTCTACTAAACCTCTCCATTGGCCCTTGTATCTTAAATAAACTCGTACAGTTTATAAAAGACCGCTTGTCAGTAATCCAGACCATGGTACTGACACAGCAATATCAACTCCTTAAACCGAGCCCCAGACTGAACAGGACAAATGGATATAAGATTCTCTCCATGATAAAGAAAAAGGGGGGGAATGAAAGACCCTTCCCTCAGTTGTTAACTAATTAACTGCTTTTTTGCCTTCTTGTAACTGCTTGTGCAAGAATACCCCTCCTCCCCTTGCAATGAAAGACCCTTCCCCCAGTTGACCAATTTAACCGCTCTTTTGCCTTTCTGTAACCGCTTGGCTTTTAGGGTGTGACATTTGTCTCCTGTTTGAACAAGATACCTTCTGCTAATAGCCGAGGCATAGTCACATAGGCAGAATGCTTCTCTGCTGAGTAATAAGGTCCAACTCCCCCTCCTCACTCCCCCTTCCCGCCTTTTTCTTCGCACGCAGGCGTCCTCCAAAGCCAATCCACTAACACCAAGTAAATTGTCAGCCAATCAGCTCCGCCCCACCCAAAACTTGTTTGTACCTGTCTATAAAAATCCTGCACCACCCCAGCCTGGGGTGCTCAGCTAGCAGGAGCTGCTGACCACCCGCAGGCGCCTGCGATTCAATAAAGATCATCGGACTCCTGCCCAAGGACCCAACCGACTCCCACCGGGAGGTAAGCTGGCCAGAACTTGTGTTTCGATATCGATGTTCCTGTTCCCCTGTTCGTCTGTCTCGTCTGTCAGTTATCGGTGCTCTGTTTTCTGTTTCGTACAACAACGTTGTTGCTTCGTATTTTGGGCAGCTTGAGAAGGAGTTGACGAACTCGGACTTCTCCCCTGCCACCCTGGGGGACGCCCCAGGGATTAGAGGGGCCCGCTTTTTCGGGGCCCCGTTCGTTTGTGGGCCACAGGGGAAACTCGCGGTTCCCCTTGGCCGTTTGAATTTGTACTTTCGGTTCTGTACCGAAATTGCGTAGCGTTTTTCTTTGCCGGCTCGTTAATTGTTTTGTGTGTCTTTCTCGTTGCCCTTTGTGTTTCCCTTGATTAAGGTTACATTCTGTTTAAGGGGAGGATGTCTGCCCCGTTTGAATCTGAGGACATCGTACATGTCGGGAGGGAATATAAGAGATAGGTATTAAGAGCTAAAACCAGATTCGGTGAGTCAACTAGTAAATTTCCTCCTGACATATTGGATAATAATTATGCAAATAAGCCTTCTTCTAGTGCTTTCTTCTAGTAAACCCAGGTTGCTGGGCCATCCCTAACAAAGGGGACTCTTGCTGTATTTCTCTCTGTTTCTCCTAATAGATGTGGGGGCTTCTCCCTCACTCACTTCCCATGTTAATGGCTATAACTGGAGCCAGCTGGGGTTGGTCTAACTGGAGACAGAGACTATAGGGAATATTCCCAAGCAGCTGCCGAAACTCTCTTTGTTTCGGGGAAGTTTCCCTGTGTTCTCTGGCCTGACTTGGACTGCCTAACCCCTCCCCCCTGGCTGATGGGAAAGCATGGTGTCTGCTCCTCTGTTGGGCCTTATGAGCTCTAAAACCGGGAATCTTTTCTCTGCCTCCTGGCAGCACTTTGTTTACGTTAACCCAGGAGGCAACCGTCCGGCTCCTTGGTACCCATGGGAACCTGGGGACCTTAAGGAGCTCAAAAAGGCAGTATTAGAGGACAGGCCCAATGCCCCATGGACAGAAACCATCCTCCGAGGTCTGGCCCATGCCCCATGTACAGTAGCTGACTGGCGGTCGCTAGCTAGGGCCGTTCTTCCAGGGGCCTTATATATAAAGTGGACAGCCCTATACAAGGAGGAATGCCAACAAATTGCAGAGAGAAATGCTCGAGCCAATCCCGCCATCCCTCTCTTATTGGGGCTCGGCATCACTGCCGGGGTAGCCACTGGGTTGGCCGGTTTGGGCACCTCTCTCCATTTTTATAAAACACTCTCCCAACAAATGATTGATGATCTCCAAACAATAGCGGGAACCATCTTAAACCTCCAGGAACAATTGGACTCCTTAGCCACTGTGGTAATCCAAAACCGGCAAGGCTTAGATCTATTAACAGCCGAAAAGGGAGGCATATGTTTGTTTTTACAGGAGGAATGTTGTTTCTTTGCCAACCGGTCGGGTATTGTACGAGACAAAATCAAGAAGCTACAGGAGGACCTAGAGAAGCGCCGCCACGCCCTGATGACCTCCCCCTTCTGGACAAGCTTTAATGGCTTACTTCCCTTTCTCCTCCCCCTCCTGGGGCCCATCCTAACCCTACTTCTCCTGCTGACCTTTGGCCCCTGTATTATCAATAAGATTGCCCAATTCGTCCAAAAAAGAGTGGAGGCCATTCAACTCATGAACGTCCATGTTCAATACCAGAGACTGGCCACCCGTGACGACGAGTCCTACGAGGGGCCCCATCAATAGTCTCACGACCTATGGCGGATGGGATTCCTTGCAGGAACAACCCACGCCAGGTCAGGGACCAAACCCCTATACAGGCATGATATTCAATGACGGGTAAGACCGGCGGGGGACGCAGAGCAACCAAAGACAGGGGGTACACTAAAGCAGTGTGATTCCCCAATGACGGGTAAGCCTGAAGGCCCGCTGCCAGCGACCTAAGACAGAAGTCATGCATACAAAAACAAAAGGGGGAGATGTTGGGCCCCAAGAGGCTAAGATGGCGCCGGGTGGCCTTCTCTTCCGGATCGGGAACCCACATGGCCGACCACAAAGGCGCCAAAGTGGCGGTTTCGGTTTCCCATCAGTTTCGTTTCCCGCGAGTCTCCACCCCCTGCAGGGCGTGTCTCTCCCAACTCCCGCCGACACAGCACATCCCCATTGGCCCCCACTTTGCTGACCTCACTTCCCTTCCCTCACCCCATATAAGCCGCTGCCCTGCTCAATAAAGCGAGATGGTGCTTCGACAGACCTCCCGAGCCCAGTGTCTTCTGTGGGTGCGTTCCGGTTTCGCAACACTCGCCATCCCGCTCAGCCCCAACGAGAGGCCTTCGACTGGCCCGGGCGCCTCCTCCCCTCGGCAGGGAGCCCAACAGACCCATTCATTGTTTAGTAGCATACTATTATCTTCCCTTTATTTGTGGTCTTTCCAGATTTTTTCCTGTGGCTGACTTCTAGTTTCATAGTGTTTTAGTCAGAAAAGGTGCATGGTATGACTTCAGCTTTCTGAATTTGTTGAGTCTTGTTTGTGGCTGAATATGCAATCTATTCTAGAGAAGGTTCCATGTGTGCTTGAAAAGAATGTCTATTCTTCTGCTTTAGAATGGATTGTCCTGAACATATTTGTTAAATCCATCTGGTCCAGATGGATTGTGTTATTCAAAGCCATTGTTTCCTTATTGATTGTCTGTTTGGATGATGTGTCCATTGATGTGAGTGGCGTGTTAAAGTCTCCTACTATTATTCTATTACTCTCACTTAGGTCCTTTATGTTTGTTATTAACTGGTATGTATTCGGGTCTTCCTATGTTGGGTATATAAACATTTACAATTACTATATCTTCAAGTCAGATCACTCCCTTTGTTATTGTATGGTTATGGTCTCCTTCTTTGTATTTTGTTACAGTCTTTGTTTTAATGTCTATTTTGGCTGGTTCAAGTATTGCTACTGTAGTTTTTTTCTGACATCCATTTGCATGATAAATGTTTCTCTATCCCTTCACTTTCAATCTGCATGTGTCTTTAAGTATGAAATGAGTATCACTGGCAACATATAGGTGGTTCTTGTTTCTTAAACACTCTATTACCCTATCTATGTCTTTTGATTGCAGTATTTAGTCCATTTACAAAGTAACTATTGATAAATATGTATTTATTGAAATTTTCTTACTTGTTTTATGGTTGTTTTTGTAGTTTCCCTCTGATCCTTTCTTCCCATCCTCTCTTTCATGGTTTGTGTTTTCACTTAGTGATACACTTGGATTCCTGCTTTTTATTCCTTGTATATCTGTTAGTGATTTTTGATTTGTGGTTACCATTGAGTTTGTATATAACATTCTGCATATAGTAGTCTATTGTTAAGTTGATGATCCCTTAAATTCTAACCCATTCCTTACTCCCTGCCCACTACATTTTAAATGTATGTTATCATATTTTCCATCCTTTTATTTTTGTGAATCCCTTGACTTATATTTTACAGAAATACTTATTTTTACCTCTTTTCCATTTCCATCCTTTTATAGTCTCAATATGGTATTTATTTTCCACAAAAAAAGTCCACTTTAACATTTCTTATAGGGCAAGTTTAATGGTCATGGACTCCTTTAGATTTTGTTCGTCTTATGAGCTCTTTCTCCTTCTATTCTGAATGTTAGTCTTACTGGATAGAATATTCTTGGCTGCAGATTTTTCCATTTCAGCACTTTGAATATATCCTATCACTTCTTCTGGTCTGCAAAGTTTCTCTTGGAAAATTTGCTGATACCTTCATTGGGGTTTCCTTTATATGTGATTGCCTTCATTTCTCTTGGTGATTTTATTTTTTTTCTTTATCACTATTTTTTGCCATTCTGATTAGTATGTGTCTTGATGTCACCTTGTTTGGTTGACTTTGTTGGGATATCTCTATGCCTTCTGGATTTGGATATGTTTCCTTCACCAGATTAGGGAAGTTTCAGATATTATTTCTTTAAATAAATGTTCTGCCTCCTTTTCTTCCTTTTTATTTTCCTCTGGCATTTTTACCATGCAATATTGTTATTGTTGATGCAGTCACTGAGCTTCTTAAGTCCATTCTCATTTTGCATAATTCCTTTTCTCTCATTTGTTTAGCTTGATTACTTTCTGTTAATGTCTTTTATTATTTTTTTTGAAAGATAGAGTGCATACATATATGGTATACAACACAGAATACTATACTACAGAGGGAATAAAGTAGATCTACATGCTAGTGGGACAGTCTCCAGAAGATATTAAGGGATTAAAAAAACACAATGCAGAGCAATCGGTCATTACAATTTATATAAAAAAGACACCTGCATATTCACATATGCTTATATATGCATGATCTATCTCTGGAAGGATACGTAGGTCCACTGAGATACTAGCAAATCAAGGGTAGAAAGGGAAATTACTTTACATTGTTTTCTCATTGACACTGTTTGCATTTTTCTTACTACATACATATTAATACTACTTTTTTTAAAAAAATGCCACATTTCCTTAGTATCTTGTGCTACATTCAGAAGTAGGATAGTAGTTTTTGAGTTAGCATTGTTTTGAAATTCCTATAACTTCTCTTGTACCTCTCTTCTCCCCTTCCTCACTGTTGCAAAACTGTTTATCTTCTAATCCATTAATTTGTTCCTTTGTTTCTTCCAACCACCCCAGAAAGTACGTGGGTGGGAAAAGGCATGGCACTGCAAGCTTTAGGAATAAGTCCTCCTCTATAGGGGTTGCCCAGATGCCTGGGATACCAGGGCCAGCAGTGGCTGTTCTGCACAGTACACACAGATGAAGTTTTAATATGGTGTATGCATCCTCTGTGGGAGGTCAGAGGTACTGTGTTGGCAAGGTTTGTGTATGACTTCCAGGGGAAGGATCCACAGCATCAGGACAGACCTGTTCTCCAGCAGGTCTGGCTGGAGGAGTGGATTGCTATATAAGGAAATTAGGTAGTGAGTGCTGGCACTGCTCTCCTACCTACATGTTGTTGTGTGTTTATCATGAGGGATGGGAAAGGGAAATGGCACCTGCCAGCTCTTTGTTTCTGGAGAAGTCTGCTAGCAAACTCTGAGATTAGTAACTAGCTCTCCCTCTCATAAGCCCCAGGCAACTTTCAATTATGTTTCCATGCCGTATCTCCATAGGCTGTTTTCTGTCTCTATAAGGACATGTGACTCAGCTTCCAGTTACCTTCTGGGCTTTCTTCTCAGGGCCAAGCCTGATGATTTTTAAATTTCAGGCTTGAAGTGTCATGGTTGTAAGCACTTTCATAGTTAGGCTCTTCTGATTTTCAAAGCCAGATGCCATGGTGATTTCTCTTCCCATTATAGGCTCCTGGGTGTGCTAGTCTGCTTCTTGCATCTCTCTGCACTCACATCTCCCTTCCTTCAGTGGTCAGTCCCTTGGGGTTTAGGTTCCCATCAAGTGCTCCTTCCTCTTACACTCTTTGACGTGGGGTCTTCTCTACATTTAGCTGTGGAATGTTTTCAGTCAGTCTTTGGGTCCTTTTCTGGGTTGTTTGCTCTTGTGTGTGCTATCTAATTGTGTACGTGGGAAGAAGGGAGTTTGAGTTCCTCCTATTTCTCCAGCTTCCACAGAAGACTCTTCTTCTAATAATATATTTAATTTGCTCTTGTAGTACTTATTTTTTAAATTATTCATATGTGAATGTTTTAAACTTTTTCAGGGTCACTTAATGATTATATATTTTCCTGGTGGAGAGTGTTTTAGAGTTTTAGTAATTTTCCTTGTTATCAAGATTCATATGTCTTTGTGTATATGCACAGTAATTTAGATGTTACTTCTTTCCAACTGTCTCTAATGGTTCACAATATTTAGGATTGTTCACAACACTCTCTTTTTCCATCTGTACTGTTTTGAAAATTTGACTCTTTTGTGTGTTTGAGTCTGCTTCCTCTTTATGGAACCAAACTTTGTGGTTGGTGTTAAGGAAAAAGAATATCCAATGGAAAAAAAAAAAGAATATCCAATGATACTTGTTAAAGATGATAAGGCAGATTTTATTCAGTACAATATAAATGGGTATAGGGCTCACTGCAATGAAATTTTACAGTGTACGAGATAGATTAGGCTCAAATCCCAATATATCATGGACAACTGGGAATTTATAACCAAGCAGCAGGTGGATTGAAAATTACTAAGAGGAAACATCAGAAGTAATGGCCATTCTGACTCACAACCTAGCAGAATTGTTGATAAAGATAGGCTAAATGATTAGACATTACCAAAGGGATGCTATACAATGAAGATCCAGAGGAGATATCAAAAAATGGTCAGATATTGGGGCGCCTGGGTGGCTCAATGGGTTAAAGCCTCTGCCTTCGGCTCGGGTCAGGATCCCGGGGTCCTGGGTTCAAGCCCCGCATTGGGCTTTCTGCTCAGTGGGGAGTCTGCTTCCTCCTCTCTCTGCCTGCCTCTCTGCCTACTTGTGATTTCTGTCAAATAAATAAATTAAATATTTAAAAAAAGGTCAGATATTTTGAGTGCAAGGTTTTGTTCAAATTGACTTAGCAAGATTCTTGTCAAAGCTAGATTTTAGGGGCACCTGGGTGGCTCAGTGGGTTAAGCCTCTGCCTTCAGCTCAGGTCATGATCTCAGGGTCCTGGGATTTAGCCCCACATTGGGATCTCTGCTCAGCAGGGAGCCTGCTTTACCTTCTCTCTCTCTACCTTCATTCTGCCTATTTGGGATCTCTGTCTGTTAAATAAATAAATAAATAATCTTTAAAGCTAGATTTTACAAAGGAGTTCACAGGTGGGTATAGGAAAAGTTTTAGGGTCCTGACCAAAGTTTTGTCAAGCAAATAATCTCTGTCATTGGAAAAATCCATTATCATCGTATTTATGTTCTATAAAAGATATTTTGCTTTTATACTTCACATGAGTCCCTGGAAGTCTCTGGGAAAATATTCATTACCACAGTTAACACTTGAACAACACAGGATAGGGCCATTGGAACTGCACATAGTCAAAAATCCTTGTATAAATTTTGGCTCCCCCAAAATAATTACAGTTGACTGAAAGCTTTATCAATAACATAAATAGACAATTTACACATATTTTGTATGTATTATATACAGTATTCTTATGATAAAGTAAGCTATAAAAATATAGTATTAAGAAAATCATAACAAAGAGCAAATATATTTACATCACCGTTTTGTATTTATGGGAAATATCCACACAAAAGTACTCATACTGTTCACATCCATGCTGTTCATGGATCAGCTGTATTTCTTGCATCAGCAACCATGGGAATTTTCTCTATCTGATTTTCTCTATACCTCTTCAGTTCTACTGCTTTAGGTGGAATTTTTAGATCTTTCATAGGTATGTTCCCATATGTTTCCTTGTTTTTTATGTTATTTCTTAGTTGGGTCTGAGAAAAGTAGAAAATTCATACTGTATACTGCCATACTTAAGTTCAAATAAAAGTCATATTATGTCTTTCTGAATATTCTTTAATGTTTTATTATATTATTTTTTCTTGGAATATATATATATATATATATATATATATAATTGTTGTGCAACTATATATGAAATTTTAAAATTACCAATCTGTTTATAGTATGTTTTGTTCCAGTTTTTAAAGCCTATTTTATGGCCCTTAGTAAAGTTTTTTAATGTTCCTCCTAAAGGACAACATCCATCTTGATAAGCCCCACCTTCATTCCATGATGGATTTTTTTTTACTACAATTCTCTGATTATAACTTTATTGTATTGAATCAAAAATGTCTATAAATTTTATATACTTTTCCTCCTTTTTGTGCAATCATGATTTATGATATACTGCTATCAAAGCATCAAAAATTCTACAAGCTAAAGCAGAAGAAATTGTGGAGGAATTTTTAGCTTGATACTATAAAAAAAAGTTTGTCTTATCTTTCTGACAAGCAAAATCAACACATGATTTTTTTTTTAACCAAATCAATAGAAGAGTTCTGTGAATATATAAGATAATACAGGAAGTATTGCTTCTGTCACATTTATTTTCCTAATTTCTATTTTTCAGGTTTTAAAACATTATTCAAAACATATTACTTTTTAAAATTATGTTCAATTAACCAGCATAAAGTACATCATTAGCTTTTTATGTAGTGTTCAATGATTCATTGCTTGCATATAACACCCAGTGCTCACCACAACACATACTCTCCTTAATACCGATCACCTGGTTACCCCATACTCTCACCCCCTCCCTTCTCTAACTTCAGTTTGGTTCCCAGAGTCCAGAGGCTTTCATAGTTTTTATTCCTCTCTGATTTCTTCCCATTCAGTATTCCCTCCCTTCCCCTGTGGCCCTCTTGGCTAGTCCCTATGGAATATTACTCAGCCATCAGAAAGGATGAATACCACCATTTGCATAGACATGGATGGAACTGGAGGGAATTATGTTAAGTGAAATAAATCAAATACAGAAATATAATTATCATATGGTTTCACTCAGATGTAAAACATATTACTTTTTAAAGCTCATCATTTACATTTGCTTTTGTAAGCCTTGTTTTCTTATGTGAGATGAGTATGTGTTTCTGCCAAGCTTTGATGTTCTGTGATAAACATAGTAGAAAATTTTGCTAGAGAGGCTTTCATATTCCCTAATATTCTATAATCCATTCCATTGATATGAGATATTCCCTGGTTGAATGAGTCCCCTAACGCTAAGCATAGAGAAGGAAAGGCTTTTGTCAACTTGAAAAAACTGAATATTACACAACAGAGATAAAACTACGTATCTGGAGATTCCTTTCTAAACAGCTTTCATAGCTCTAGGAAATAATTACTAAAAGATCAAAAATAAGAAAACAAATCCAAAAGTGATCAAGTATAGAGAATGTGACTTCTTTAAAACGTGAAGATTATTTTCCCCTTGCAATCAATGCATCCAACACTTAGTAGAAAATTTCATAGTAGAGGATTTAATGAAAATTGGACAGGGGTTCATCAGAACTTGCACTCATTATGGTAAATATAAACTCCATATATATGGAGTATAGGTATAGGTATATTTTCCCTATACCTCTTCAGTTCTACTGCTTTATGCAGAATTTTTAGAACTTTCATAGATATGTTCCATATGTATCCTTGTTTTTTATATTATTTCTTAACTATGTCTGCAAAAACTAGAAATTTCATACTGTGTACTGCCATATTTATGTTCAAATGAAAGTCATATCATGTCTTTCTTAATATTCCTTACTATTTCACTATATTTTTTGGAATATATATAATTGTGCATATTTATATTATTAAGTTTATAATAGAATATAAATATAGAAAATATATATCCAAATTTATAATAAATATAAAATACATACAAATTTATAATAAAAATAAAAATATATATATACAAATTTACATATAAATAAATATATATAATTGATATATAAATAGAAAGTTATATATAAACATATATAAATCATACACAAATTTATATATAAATGTATACATTTATAAATCATAAATATAAATTATATATTATATATCATATAATATATTAATATATTAATCATATATTAATATAATTATTGTATTATTATAATAATAAAATATATAATATAAAATACTAATTATATATAATATATAAATATAAACTTCCATAAATGTATAATGAAAAATATATAATACTATACTATAGGTATAAATATATAATACTAATTATATATAATATATAAATATATAAATATAAACTGACAAGTTTATATTTATATAAAATTACATATAAATATATATTTATTATATTTTATAAATATAAAATATTTATATTATAAATAAAAATATATATTCATATTATATAATACATTAAGATTTTAATTATATCTTAATATAATCATTATTATATTATATTACATATCATCATTATATGATATATTAATTATATATGAAATATAAATATATATTATAAATATTATATATAATTTATATTTAAATGTACACATTTATATATAAAATTATTATGATATAATATATTAATTATATATAATATATAAATATATATTATAAATCTTATATATACATAATTTATATATAAATATATATTATATATAAATATAATACAATACAATATATTGCAATATATCATGCATATATTTGTTTAAATTTATATATAAATGTATACATTTATATAAAATTATTTATATAATATTTATAATATATATTTATATATCACATATAATATATAATATATTATATGTAATATATTGTTATATAGTATAATATATTATATCATAATAATTATATATAATTATATGGTGTATTTCATATATAATTAATATATTATATTATAATAATTCATACATAATTGTATACACTTATATATAAATATAATCAAACAAATATATGCATGATATATTGCAATATATTGTACTGTATTATATTGTAATATATCATGCATATATTTATATACTTTAACATGAGTATATATTATGTATTTATATACTTATGCATAAGTATATAAATACTTTTATATATTGTATATATTGTATATTTGTATATATTTTATATGTATTATATAAAATACATATAAATATATATGTATTTTGTATGTGTATTTATATATATTATACTATAATTATATAATATATGATATATTATATAAAATACATACAATTATGTATATGTATTTTATATAATACATATAAAATATATACAAATATATAAATAAATATATAAATGCATAATAACATAAATATCATTTATTATTTATTTCTTATTTATTAAATGCTAAATCTATTTTTAATTTTTATTAATACATTATCAGTAAATTTATGAAATATTAAATCAACAGTTATTAAACATTAAATAAATATTATTTATTAGTATTTATTATTTATATATATTCATCATAAAATAAATCTGTAAAATAAATATATAAAATATGAAATATATGTTATATATATTCACATGTATTAATATATATTCATATATTATATATAAGTATATTATATAAATATATAAAATTCATATATATGAAATATATAATATATATGAAATTTCATATATAATAATATATTATGTATAATATATGATGTCATATATATAATATATATAAATATATGAGTTTATATATGAATATATAAAATATATCTAATATGTAAAATGCAATATATAAAAATAAAAAATAAAAAATATATGATATATAATATATAAATTACATATATAATATATAATATATAAAAATAAACATAACGATAATATAATATATATAATTCATATATATGAAATACATAAGATATAAATATATATAATATAAATATATAAAAATCCATATATAAAGTTTATAATATATATGAAATTTCATATACAGTAATATATATAACATACATAATAATATTTGCTATATAATATATAATATATAATAATTTCATATTTATAAAATATATAAATATATATGAATTTATATATAAAAAATTAAAAATATAAATGTATATAACATAAGATATATATATAAAATGTAAAATTTATAACATATGAAATGACCATATGAAACATAAACATATGAACATATTAAAAATATAAATGTATATAACATATGAAAAATATATGTTATATATAAATAATATGTTCATATAGTATATTGAAATATATATTACATATAAATATATAATATATAAAATATATATATCTTAAAGATTTTATTTATTTATGTATTTATTTATTAAGATTTTATTTATTTATTTGACAGAGATCACAAGTAGGCAGAGAGGCAGGCATAGACACGAAGGGAAGCAGGCTCCCTGCTGAGCAGTCAGCCTGATGCGGGGCTCAATCCCAGGACCCTGGGATCATGACCTGAGCTGAAGGCAGAGGCTTTAACCCACTGAGGCATCCAGGTCCCCTGATTTACTTATTTTAGGGGGAAAGAGAAGAGAGAGAGAGAGCGTGGAGGACATCAGTGGAAGGAGAGGGAGAATATAATCTCAAGCAGACTCCCTGCTGAGCACAGAGCCCATCATGGGGCTTGATCTTATGACTCTAAGATCATGACCTGAATGAAGCCACTCAGGTGCCTCACACTTCTTAAATTTTTGTTGAAACATATTCTCTATCCAGAAATTTATAATATTAAAATAGATATATTCTATTTACCAGGAAGAAATAAATTAATTTTATAGAATTCCATAATTCAAAATTTTCATTTATCAGTATTTGTATTAGATAAGACTTTATTAATTATTTTGCTACTTTTGACAAGGGCATTCATGTGTGTGCATCATATAGTTGGCAATTTTACCTTCATTGATGGTTCAATAGAAATGGATATGAGAAAGCACTCTGAATGTCATATCTACTTCAGATTAATTTTACATTGCTTGTAACAGGTAAACTAAGAAGAGAATAAGATATATAATATGTATACTTATATATTATATTTGTGCTACATTTTATTTATACTATTTCTTATGGAATTTGATTATTTTTAATTTCTCAAAATAATTGGAACTAAGTTGGTTTCATAAAAGTTTAACTGCATTTTCCTATAAGATTTAAATTAGGAGTTTAAAAAATTGGCTCTGTCACTGACCTCTTAGGTGACTTTAGGCAAGTAATTTACCCTTCTCCACTGCCAGTATTCCACAGGGATAAGATTAATTACATTTACCATCTCTTTACCTCAGGTTTGGGTTAGAGGAGTGACCACTGGAAAGTGTTTTTGGAAGCTAAATCACAAATAAATGCCAATTGTAATTTACACTTTATATGTGAGCTATTGGCAAGGTAATAAAAGCAGTTTCAATCATTTTAAGCCACTCAGAGGAAACATGATTATGGATATAGCATTGAACAGAATAAAAATAGATATTTTTGAATATAGCTTTGAATGTAGCTCAAGACCTTTGGTATAATCCTCTGGAACAGTAGGTAAATTTTCTTACTGTTTCCACTGTAAACTGTTTAGAGAAAGAATAATAATCTGAATTACATGATATCAAAACATCTTCCTACAATATTTGTCCAAATATTATTTGAACATTTTACTTTAACATTTTCAAGTGATTCAAATAATTCACTCACATTTGCCTGGTTTGCTCTATAATTTCCTCCAATCGTAAAGGCGTTCTAAGTAAGTTTAAAGCTATAGTATTTAAAAAAATATTTTGTGTGTTATTTTTTCCCTTTATTCAGCTTTTTATAAAAATAACCTCACCTCATTTTCATTATCAAGAACTCAGACACTCTGGGTCTCAGAAATAAAATAAATATATTCTATTTAAAAAGTACTTATTCTTAAAACATTTCTTAATTCTACAAGTAGTTATAATATGATAAAAATAAATTGATAATTTACATATCTTAAATGTTTCTTATTTATTTAAAACTTGGATGGGGGTCTTGGTTGGAGAGATTAAATAAACTTCATTTTAAAGTAACTAAATGATAGTTAACTGCTGTCCTCATAAATGAGTACCCTTCCTCTCAGGTTTATTGTCTTTTTCAGAATTTAAAGTAATTCATACTATTTATGGCCCAGTTTATTCTGAGATGGGAAACCTGAAGGGACCCCAAGAAAATAAGCTGTTTTTTTTTCTTTGTTCCTTTTCCTGTTTCTATTCTTGCTAAGATGTGCAGTCCTGCCTTACACACACCTTAACATATGCCCTCATTGTAAGAGACAAGGAGTTAATTATTTCTTTGGAGATTTCCAGCACAATAGATAGCATCTAAGGAATCACTGTGTGAGAGTAACCAGGAGAGGCCATGATGTGTGTATTCCAGAATAATGGTGCTAGATGTCTTGATGCCAAGATTTCCTGACCAGGTAATAAATGAATTATGATGGATATCTGGACCCTGTCCTTGTTCTGACCAGTACCTTGATGACTAAGAAGACATGTGCAACAGATCGCAATCATCAATAAAAGCCTGGGGTCCAGGCAAAGAGGAATTTTCTCTCCTGTCCTTTCTTAGTCTCTCAGATCCTCTATCAGTATCTGCACTCTGTATATGTCTTAAATGAACTGTGCTTTCACTTTCTACTGGTTTGCATTTGATTTCTACCCTATGCAAACCAAGGACACTCTTGGCTGGTCCTGTGGGAACCCCTTTGGGTCCTCCGATCCAGCCAGCCTGCAATCAATTTCAAGTTTATTAGTCAAAGTTGAAAGAACCTGAATACATATGGGAAGAACCAGACTTGGAACAACATCAATAGCTTAAAGATGTTAAGCTTTTGCTAAAATTATTATTCAATAGGTACAAATGACTCTCTAAGCATTAGGCTATCGGGAATGTCAATTAATGCCTCATTTTAATTATTTTTTTTCTGTTATTACTTTTATGCTTTATTTTCTTGAGGTTGTCTTTTCATTATTGTGTTCATTTCATCAACAGTACATATTTAGTTTTGATTTAGTGTTCAGTGACGCATAAGTTGCCTATACCACTCAGTACTCATCACATCACATGCTTTCCTTATTGCCCATAACTGAAATATCCCATCCCCCAATCCACCCTCCCTTTCCACAACCCTCTGTTTGTTTCTTGGTTCCAAGAGTCTCATTTGGTTTGTCTCTCTCTCTGATTTCTTCCCACTCGGTTTTCCCTCACTTCCCTTATGGTCCTCTGCACAATTCCTTATGTTCCACATAAGAGTGAAGCCATATGATAATTGTATTTCTCTGCTTGACTTATATTGTTTACCATAATTCCCTCCAGTTCCATCCATATCAATGTAAATGGTAAAGATTCATCCTTTCTGATAGCCGGCAGGACATTGCTTCCATGAACATTGGGATGCATGTGCCCCTTCTTCACACTACATCTGTATCTTTGGGGTAAATACCCAATAGTACAATTGCTGGGTCAGAGGGTAATTCTATTTTTAACTTTTTGAGGAACTTCCATACTGTTTTCCAGAGTGGCTATACTAGCTTGCATTTGCACCAACAGTGTAATAGGGTTCGCCTTTCTCCACATTCTTGCCAATATTTGTTATTCCTTCTTTTGTTAATTTTTGCCATTCTAACTGGTGTGAGGTGGTATCTCATTGTGGTTTTGATTTGTATTTCACTGATGGCTAGTGATGTTGAGGATTTTTTTTTAATTTATGTGTCTGTTAGCCATTTGTATGTCTTCTTTGGAGAAGTGTTTATTCATGTTTTCTGTCTATTTCTTCTTTGTATTTTTTGTTTTGTTTTTGTTTTGGGATTATTTCTTGACTGATTATTTGTTTTTCTTGGGTGTTGAAACTGAGAAGTTCTTTATAGATCTTGGATATCAGCCCCTTTTCTGATCTGTCATTTCAAAATCTCTTCTCCCATTCTCTGGGTTACCTCTTAGTTTTGTTGACTGTTTCCTTTGGTGTGAAGAATTTTTATCTTGATGAAGTCTCAATAGTTCATTCTTTTATTTTGTTTCTCTTGCCTTTAGAGACATGTCTTGCAAGAAGTTGCTGTGGTTAAGATTGAAGAGATTACTGCTTGTATTCTCTAGGATTTTGTTGGATTCCTGTCTCACGTTGAGATCTTTCATCTACTTTGAGTTTATTTTGTGTATGGTGTAACAGAATCATCCAGTTTCTTTCTTCTGAAAATTTAATTCCTCTGCATGTGGCTGTCTAATTTTCCCAGCACCATTTCTTGAAGAGACTGTCTTATTTCCACTGGATATTCTTTCCTGCTTTGTCAAAGATTAGTTGACCATAGAGTTGAGGGCCCATTCCTGGGGTCTCTATTCTGTTCCATTGATCTATGCATCCGTTTTTGTGTCAATAGAATGCTGTCTTGGTGATCACAACTTTGTAATAGAGCTTGAAGTCAGACATTGTGATGCCCCCATCTTTGGTTTTCTTTTTCAACATTCCCCAGGTGATTTGAGCTCTTTTCTGGTTCCATACAAATTTTAACATTTTTTGTTCCAGCTCTGTGAAAAATGTCTATGGTATTTTGATAGGGATTGTACTGAATGTGTAGATTGCTCGGGGAAGCATTGACATTTTAATAATGTTCATTCTTCAAATCCATGAGTATGGAATGTTTTGCCATCTCTTTGTGTCTTTCTCAGTTTCTTTCATAAGTGTTCTGTAGTTTCTAAAGTATAGGTCCTTTATCTCTTTGGTTAGATTTATTCTCAGGTATCTTATCGTTTTGGTGCAATTATAAATGGAATCGATTTCTTAACTTATCATTGTACATTTACATTGTTAGAGTATAGAAATGCAACTGATTTCTGTACATTAATTTTGTACCCTGCCACATTGTTGAAATGCTGTATGAGTTCTAGCGATTTGGGGGCAGAGTCTTTTGCGTTTTCCACATAAAGTATCATGCCATCTGCAAAGAAAGAGATTTTGACTTCTTTGATGATTTGAATGATTTTTATTTCTTTTTGTTTTCTGATTGCTGAGGCTAGGACTTCTAATACTATGTTGAACAGAAGTGGTGAGAGTATACTTCCCTGTTGTGTTCCTGACCTTAATGGAAAAGCTCTCAGTTTTTCCTCATTGAGAATGGTATTCACTGTGGGCATTTTGTACATGGTTTTTATGATACTTTTAAAAATTTTATTTTATTTTTTCAGTGTTCCAATATTTACTGTTTATACACCACACCCAGTGCTCCATGCAATACATGCCCTCCTTAATATCCACCACGAGGCTTACCTTTTCACCATCCCTCCTCACCTACAAATCCCTCAGTTTCTCAGAGTCCAGTCTGTCTTGCTTCATCTGTCCCTGTGATTTCCCCCAATTCACTTTTCCTTTCTTTCTCCAAATGTGCTCCATGTTATTCCTTATATTTCACAAATAAGTGAAACCATATGATAATTGACTCTCTCTGCTTGACTTATTTCATTCAGCATAATCTCCTCCAGAGCTGTATACATTGATACAAAAGTTGGGTATTCATCCTTTCTGATGGAGATATAATACTTCATTGAATATATGGACCATATTTTATTTATCCATTCATCTATTTAAGGGCATCTTGGCTCTTTCCGCTGTTTGGTGACTGTGGCTATTGCTGCTATGAACGTTGTGGTACAGATGGCCCTTCTCTTCACAACTTTTCTATCTTGGGTGTAAATAGCCAGTAGTGCAATTTCAGGGTCATAGGGTAGCTCTATTATTAATTTTTTGATGAATCTCTACACTGTTTTCCAAAGTGGCTTCACTAACTTGCATTTCCACCAACAGTGTAAGAGGATTCCCCTTTCTCCACATCCTCTCCAACACTTGTTGTTTACTATCTTGTTAATTTTGGCCATTCTAACAGGTGGAAGGTGGTATCTATATATCGTTTTGATTTGCTCTCCCTGATAGCTAATGATGAACTTTTTTTTTCATGTGGCTGTTAGCCATCAGTATGTCTCCTTTGAAGAAGAGTCTGCTCATGTCTTCTGCCCATTTCATTGCGGGGTTATCTGGTTTCTTTGAGTGTTGAGTTTGAGTTCATTATAGATCTTGGATATCAGCCCTTTGTCTGTAGTGTCATTTGTGAATATCTTCTCCCATTCCTTAGGTTGCTTCTTTGTTTTGTTGACTGTTTGCTTTGCTATGCAGAAGCTTTTGATCTTGATGAAGTGCCAAAAGTTCATTTTCACTTTTGTTTTCTTCACCTTTGGAGAGATGTCTTGAAAGAAGTTGCTGTGACTGATGTCGAAGAGGTAACTGTCTATGTTCTCCTCTAGGATTTTGATAGATTCCTGCCTCACGTTGAGGCCTTTCATCCATTTTGAATTTATCTTTGTGCATGGTATGAAATAATGGTCAACTTTCATTCTTCTATACATAGTTGTCCAGTTTTCCTAGCAAAATTTATTGAAGATACTGTTTTTTTTTTCCTTCCCATTGGATATTTTTTCCTGATTTGTTAAAGATTATTTGACCACAAAGTTGTGAGTCCATATTTAGACTATTTATTCTCTTCCATTGGTCTATGTGTTTTGGTGCCAGTACCATGTTGTTATGGTGATCACAGCTGTGTAGTAAAATCAGGCAATGTGATGCTCCCCAGTTTTGTTTTTCTTTTTCAACATTTCCTTAGCAATTTAGCATCTCTTCTGGTTCCATACAAAATTTAGTATCGTTTGCTCCAGCTCTTTGAAATATGCTGGTGGAATTTTGATTGGAGTGGCATTGAAAGTGTAGATTGTTCTAGGCAAAATAGACATTTTAACAATGTTTATTCTTCTGATACATGAGCATGAAATGCTCTTCTATCTTTTTGTGTCTTCTTCAATTTCTTTCATGAAGGTTCTGTAGTTCCCTAAGTACAGATATTTTACCTCTTTGGTTAGGTTTATTTCCAGGTATCTTATGGTTCTTTGTGCTATAGTAAGTGGAATAAATTCTCTAATTTCCACTTATGCATTTTCATTTTTAATGTATAAGGAAACAACTGATTTCTGTACATTGATTTTGTATCCTGCCACATTACTGAATTTCTGTATGAGTTCAAGTAGTTTGGGGGTGAAGTCTTTGGATTTTCCATATAGAGTATCATGCCATCTGTGAAGAGAGAGAATTTGACTTCTTTGCAAATCTGAATACCTTTTATTTCATTTTGTTTTCTGATTGCTGTTGCTAGGACTTCTAGTACCATGTTGAACAAGAGTGGTGAGAGTGGGCATCCCTGTCGTGTTCCTGATGTAAAAGGGAAGACTGTCAGCTTTTCCTCTTTGAGAATGATATTCACTGTGCTTTATTCATAGATAGAGTTTATGAAGTTGAGGAATATTTCCTCTATCCCTGTACTATGAAGTGTTTTAATCAGGAATAGATGCAGTATGTTGTTACATGCTTTTTTTGCATCAGTTGGGAGGATCACGTGCTTTTTCTTTCTTCCTTTACTGAATTTTTCTATCACATTGATTTGCAAATGTTGAAACACCCTTGTATCTCAGGGATAAAACCCACCTAGTCATGGTGTATAATCTTTTTAATGTACTGTTGGATCCTATTAGCTAGGATCTTGTTGAGAATCTTGGCATCCATATTCGTCAAGGTTATTGGTCTCAAATTCTCCTTTTTGGTGGGGTCTTTGCCTGGTTTGGGGATTGGAGTAAGGCTGGCTTCATGAAAAGAGTCTGGAAGTTTTCCTTCTGTTTCTATTTTTTGAAACAGCTTCAGGAGAATAGGTATTATTTCCTTTTTGAATGTTTGGTAGAATTTCCCAGGGAATCCATCAGGTCCTGGGCTCTTGTTTTTTGGAAGGTTTTGATCACTGCTTCAATCTCGTTTCTAGATATTGGTCTCTTCAGGTTGTCAATTTCTTCCTGTTTTAGTCTTGGAGGTTTATAGGTTTACAGGAATGCATCCATTTCAACTAGGTTGCTTAACTTACTGGAATATAAATGTTGATAATAATTTCTGATGTTTGTTTCTATTTCCTTGGTGTTAGTCATGATCTCTCCCCTTTCATTCATAATTTTATTAATTTGGGTCTTCTCTCTTTTCTTTTGGATTAGTTTGGCCAATGGTTTATCAATCTTATTGGTTCTTTCAAAACACCAGCTTCTAGTTTCGTTGATGTATTCTCCTGTAGCCCTAGTTTCTATCTCATTGATCTCTGCTCTAATCTTAGTCATTTCCTTTCTTGTGCATGAGGTTGGCTTAATTTGTTGTTGATTTTCCAATTCTTTCAGTTCTTTAAGGTGTAAAGAGTGTTGGTGCATTTGGGATTTTTCAGGGTTTTTTTGTTTTGTTTTGTTTTGTTTTGTTTTTTGAGTAAGGCTTTAATGGCTATCTGTTTCCCACTTTTAGGACCACCTTTGCCTAATTCCATAGGTTTTGAACTGATGTATTTTCATTCTCATTGGTTTCCATGAATTGTTTAAGTTTTTCTTTGATTTCCTGGTTGATCCATACATTCTTAAGTAAGGTGGTCTTTAGTGTCCCAGTGTTTTAATTCCTTCCAAACTTTTAGATGTGGTTCATCTACAGTTTCAAAGCATTGTGGTCTGAGAATATGAAGAGAAGAATCTCAATCTTTTGGTATCCTTTGAGTCCTGATTTGTGACCCAGTATGTGGTCTGGTCTGGATAAAGTTCAATGTGCACTCAAGAAGAATGAGTATTCCTAGTATTGCTTCATGATGGAATGTTCTGTATATATCTATGAGGTCCAGCTGGTCTAATGTGTCATTCAATGTTCTTGTTTTTTTATTGATTTTCTGCTTAGATGATCTGTCTATTACTGAGAGTGGTATGTTAAGATCCCCTACAATTAATGTATTCATATCAATACGACTCTTTATTTTGATTAACAGTTGGCTTATGTAGTTGGCTGCTCCTGTGCTGGGGTTATAAATATTTACAATTGTTATATGTTCTTGGTGGATAGACCTTTTAAAAATGATAAAATTTCTTTCAGTATCTATGACTGCAGTATTTAGTTTAACATCTAATTTATCTGATATGAGAATCACTATCCCAACTTTCTTTGAGGCCTATTGGCATGAAAGATGCTTCTCCGTCCCTTCACTTTCAATCTGGATGTATCTTTAGGTTCCAAATGTGTCTCTTGGAGACAACATATGGACAGATTCTGTCTTTTTATCTAATCTGCAACCCTGTGCCATTTTGTGGAATCATTTAGGCCATTACATTGAGAGTGACTATTGAAACATAAGTTTTTATTGACCTCATGTTACCTGTGAAGTCCTTGTTTCTACAGATTGCCTCTGTAGATTTCTGTTCTATGTCACTCTTGTGTTCTTTCTTCTTTTATAGAACCTCCCTTAATATTTCTTGTAGTGCCCGCTTGGTGAATGCATACTTATTTAAACTTTGGCAGTCTTGGAAGCTCTTTGTCTCTCCATCTATTTTGAATGTCAGCCTTGCTGGATAAAGTATTATTGGCTCCATGTTCTTCTCATTGAGTGTCCTGAATATGTCTTGCTTGCCCTTTCTGGCTTGCCACATTTCTATGGACAGGTCTGACATTATTCTGATGTACCTTCCTCTGTATGCAAGGAATCTCTTCCCCCTAGCTGCTCTTAGGAACTTTTGTCTAAAATTTTGATTACTGAGTTTCACAATTAAGTGTCTGGATGTCCTTCTAGATTCATTGATCTTGAGGGGTGTCCTTTCTGCCTCCAGGACACGAACACTTGTTCCATTCCTTGGATTGGGGTAATTTTCATCCAGAATTTGTTCATCTATATCTTCTAGTTTTTTATCTTTCCCCATCCCCTCTGGAATCCCAATAATTCTGACACTGGAAATTTTCATGGAATCATATATTTCCCTAATTCTTTTTTCATGGCTTCTCAGCTATTTGTTCCAGGCCTCCTCTTGGTCTTTCTTTTCTATCAGTTTTTCTTCTAGATTACTAATTCCATCTTCTGCCTTGGTTAACCTAGCTGTTAGAGATTAGATTGATTCTCATTGATAACATTTTTAACTTCTGCTAGATCAACTCTCAGTTCTGCCCTTAGAGATTCTATGCTGTCTCTAGTGGACTTCTCCTATCTAGCCATTGCCTGGATAATTGTTACCCTGAATTTCCTTTATGACACACTATTTATGTCCATATCCAATAGTTCTGAAGGAGAGGGCACAGCCTCTGAAATTTTCCTTTGTTGGGTGTTCCTCATTGTATTCCTTTTGGTGAGTTGTGGTTGAGGGTAGGTGTAGCTGCATATCAACCACGATCCAGGAAGGATGCACCATGGACAGTTTTGGAGCAATTGGAAGTCACCACCATAAAGAAAGAAAAAAGAAAAAAAGAGAGAGTGAGAATGGGGGGGGGAGAGAGAAAACCCCACCAAAATGAGCTCCAAGAATAGGATTTATATAATTCCAGAACAAAAACAAATACACAGAAACACTGAAAGAAGAATATTATGGGGAGGGTGGTTATAAATCCTCAGTGTGGGTAAGGAAGGTTATATCAGTTTTTCCTGGGCGTATCTTGTTAACTTTGTTAAAGGACTCAACTTTCCAGAGATATAGGGAAATTAAAACTGTTTTTTATATGTTGGTAGTATTGCATAGGGAAAAAGGATTACCTTGAAGCTTATTCTATATCCATATTTAAAAAAGAAAAGAAAAAGAAACACAGGTATATGTATGGTAAAAGTTAAAGTTAAAAAGTGTTTATGCAATATGTTGTATTAAACCTCTAGTTTTAATGGTAAGTAGGTTAAAAAAATAAAAGAACAGGAATCATTAAAATGAATTAAAAAAAAGAAAGATGAAAAGTTGTATCTATGAATTATACAGGTTTTAGGGCAATGTGGGTAGCTTAATATACTGTTTTCCCCAAATTCTGGGGTTTTACAGTTTTATGGGAACCCTGTGGTGGTTTTCCTCTTGTTCTTTTGACTTGTCTTCTGGGGAAGGGGACTGCTACTTTTTTTTTTTTTTTTCAATCAGTCTTTCTTGGATTGAGTTGCCCTACCTGCTATCAAGTGGCAGGGCTCCGTGGAAACCTTTTATTCAGGCTTTTGTTCTCTGGAGGCTCTTGTTCTTTTGCAGCTTTTTGTGGCTTTTCAGATGGTCAGAGCAAAGAATCTGTCTGAACCCAGATCTCTGCTCAGAGAGAAGCCTCAGACTGTTTCCCTCTGGGTGGTCCCAAACACACAGACTTCCCCTCTGCAAACTCTGCTGAACAGCACAATCTCCCACAGGTGGTGTGCATCCTCAGCCACCATCCCAGTTGTCAACCGAGGCCTCCGCTTGTCTATGCATGCCCTTGCCACTAAAACTGAATGTGATCCTGGAGAGCCTGCTTCCACTGGCTGTCTTTGCCAGGAGTGCTCAGACCCCATTGTAGCACAGCTTGTGAAAGTTTGTATATGCAAAGCTGGAATCAGTGATGTTAAAATGTGAGCACTTATCTAACTATTAAAGGGAAAAATACAGTTTTATTATTGCTACATTATCTTTATATTTACTTAGTTTGGCACTCCCTGTAGTAGAACTTCAGAAATTTATAATATCATTCTTAGCAGGAACTATCTGAATAGGGTGAAAGTCAGTCATTTCCTTTTATATATTTATTTATTTTAAAATTTTTGTTCTGCACTCCTGAACAGATTCATAGACCAATTTCCCATATTGAATAGTCACCAGAGAATCATTTGATTTTTTTTTCCACATTAAAAGCAACTTTTTAATCTTCATTGTTGTTTGCAGCAACTTAAGGCATGCAGTTATACCATGAATATATCAGGCAAGTTTAACCTTATTTTCCATTTGTCTCTTCATAGCCAAACAGTTTTGGGAGTGTTACAAAAATTATTTTTGTTTACAATGGCTGTATTAGACCTTGTGTTCTCCAAAGGCATCACCCATGTTGGTATATAAATTGTGTTAACTAC
Source organism: Mustela erminea (assembly GCF_009829155.1). Lineage (NCBI taxonomy): Eukaryota > Metazoa > Chordata > Mammalia > Carnivora > Mustelidae > Mustela > Mustela erminea. The sequence goes on along the minus strand of NC_045635.1, from coordinate 107,302,014 downwards.
ACACTTTGGAAATCTGACTGATAAAATATTAAATATTACTTCTTCAAGATATGAGCAAAAGAAACAATAAATTATAAGCTTTTAGAATCATCTTCTTCCTTTGCATTCTAAGTAAATAAAACTTTACTTGCTCTGGTAATTACCAAGAGCCAGTGTTAGGTTCGAGAGAATAATGAGTGGAAAAGAGAGTGACAGAGAATGAAAGTGGTTGATATATGTCAAACATTTCCATGATTAATGGAGATGGAGTGGAAGAAGAGAGAGAGGACATTGGAGGGATGAAAAGAAGGAGGAATAGAGGCATAGAGATTGAGAAGAGTGATGAGAAAAAAGCAACTGCCTTCAGGGGACTTGCCTTGAATGTGGGACTTCAAGGAAAAAAATACATTGAAATATTAATAACTATCATCCCATGTTACACAATGTTAATTATTTTGCACCCCACCCCCCAAAAAAAGGCTAGACTCAAGCTATGCATTGTCTATAAATATTTTGTTGAAATTGAAGTTTTGTTTATTTTGAAACTTTTATCTTAGATCATTAAGATGAGAATAAGTCTTCATGTTATTTGGCTTAGTGCTTTTTTTTGAACACATAATTGAACATTATTTTATTATTTTTAATTTATTTTTTATTTATTTTCAGCATATCAGTATTCATTATTTTTTCACCACACTCAGTGCTCCATGCAATCCATGCCCTCTATAATACCCACCACCTGGTACCCCGACCTCCCATCCCCCCACCCCTTCAAAACTCTCAGATTTTTTTTTCAAGTCCATAGTCTCTCGTGCTTCACCTCCCCTTCCAATTTCCCCCAACTCCCTTCTCCTCTAGAACTCCCCATGTCCTCCATGCTATTTGTTATGCTCCACAAATAAGTGAAACCATATGATAGTTGACTATCTCTGCTTGACTTATTTAACTCAGCATAATCTCTTCCAGTCCCGTCCATGTTGCTACAAAAGTTGGGTATTCATCCTTTCTGATGGAGGCACAATACTCTATAGTGTATATGGACCGCATCTTCCTTATCCATTCGTCCATTGAAGGGCATCTTGGTTCTTTCCACAGTTTGGCAACTGTGTCCATTGCTGCTATAAACATTGGGGTACAGGTGGCCCTTCTTTTCACAACATCCGTATATTTGGGGTAAATACCCAGAAGTGCAATTGCAGGGTCATAGGGAAGCTTTATTTTTAATTTCTTGAGGAATCTCCACACTGTTCTCCAAAGAGGCTGCACCAACTTACATTCCCTCCAACAGTGTAAGAGGGTTCCCCTTTCTCCACATCCCCTCCAACACATGTTGTTTCCTGTCTTGCTAATTTTGGCCATTCTAACTGGCTTAGAGCTTTTGTTCGTTGTTTGGTTGTTTGGTTGGTTGGTTGGCTCGTTTAGTCTTTACAAGAATAATTAGCTTGTGTATACTCAGATATCTAATATCAGTGGAGAAGGTCTGGAAGAATGGAGCTAAGTAAACAATAAAGTGGTAATTGAAACTTTTAAACATGTTCTAAGGTACGTTTTTATTTTTGAGTTTTGTAGTAAATTTTGAAACATTTCCTTTGGTTGTTTGTTATTATTATTATTTTCAATTAGTGAACACATAATATATCATGATTTTTGATGTAGTGTGTTTAATGATTCATTAGTTGTGTATAACACCCAGTGCTGTTTTTTAATGACCTTTCAGTTTTCTAATCAATCAAATGTTTCAACAAGACAGGCATATCCTTTACCTACCTACACATGGTTTAAACAACAATATAGTACATCAACAATTTAAATTTAAGAAAGTTTGATTCAGAGATAAAATAATTATAGTGGTATTACTATATTTTTTTTAATTTTTCATAATTTTTTATAGCCCGTATTTTTCTTTTTACTTTCTTCACTTATTCTCTAGTTCGCTGTTATACACTAGCATCTAATTCAGAAACTAATAAACCTACCAGGATTCACAGGGTAAACCTTGTATAAATGTCAAGTCCTTTTCTAATGTGGAATCAACTTTAAGTCACTTGTAAAATTAACTTATGTTAGTAGTTTCTAGACCAAATCTGACCTAAGGGGGAATTAAAACAACGTCTAACTCAATAATCTGGGACTTGGGTCACTTCTTGGCTGTGTCATTCCAAATTGCATTGATCAAAGGATGATTTTGATTCAATTTTCTGGAGAAAATAACTATCTGAACCTACAAAGAACTGAAGCCTTTAATCCCCAGCTTGTTGTTTTTCTAAAGTACCAACATTTTCAATTAGATTCCAGAAAGGTTTAAATCCATAGATATTTTGTTTTACTATGACATCTAAACAACTTTGTTGTTTAGAAGTCATGCAACTTTTTATTCAACCAAATTGTATTGAGCACCAACTATATACCAGGTGCTGAGAATATGGTATTATGCAATAGACATGTGGTTTCTGCCCTCTAATAATGTTAAATTTAACAAGAAAATCTGACTATAGAAGAGTATAGTTCTGCGGTAAAATCTCCAGGGCATTCAGACAAATATAATTTTTGTCATTAATTTTTTCAATGAATAAATATTTACTAAACTGCCTCTCATGCCAAGTACTATTTTTTGAAAAAGATAGACATGAACCCTATCCTTACATAGCAATATTTTCTGTCTGACCTCTTCATGCTGGTTAAAGTTTGACCATGTAGCACTTCAGACTGACTTATGTTTTGAATTCTTTGTAGCTCTGTATGCATGATGTTGGCAAAATTGGTGATAAAGGAATTTAATAAGGAATTAGTCAAATATCCTCAGCAGGAGTATGCTCATAGGGTTTAGTATTTACATGCAGTCACACTGTTACTCTAAAAGGTTTTTTCATATTAATTTTGTGGTTTAATTTTTTTATTGGCAGAGAGAGGGTTATAAATCTAAATATATAGATACAGATATATATTTTATTTATGGAGATGAAGATACAAAATATCTTCTAAAATCAGAGATATCATAAAATATTTAAACAAAAAACACAATTTTACTCACTTTAAGTCAGTTTTCTCTGCTACTCCATCCACCAGTAAGAGTGTATATGTCTCACAGTTCCCATGTTTTGATTCCAATAATCTGGTAATTATAACAGATGCTCTCTGATATTGTCCTTCATTTTTTAGGAGTGAGAATGTAATTGCTCCAAATTAGATCATCTGTTTACTTTCCATTCAACAAGTTGGGGTTAAGGGCCTGGGGAGACAAACTGTTTTAGGGTGTCAAAACTATTCTGGATGAGAGAAGAGATTTCAGAGGAGCTAAGTTGTGTACTAAACAAATAAACATCCAAACATTTTTCTAATAATACAGAGGATTATGAATAATAATATTCATATTATAATAGTAATAGTATTAGTAATAGTAATAGCAATAGTATTAGCAACAGCAGGAATGAAAACTAATTTTTAAAAAATACTTCTATTATGGACTTTGTGCTTTTTATTGACAAAATGGTAATGACTAACACATTTTACTGTTTTTTGTGGTTCAAAATATATGACAATATACTATTTTAAAGGAACAGTTCAGTAGCTTTATGTACTTACATATTGCTATGCAACCATCAATGCCATCATTCTAAAACTTTATAATCACTCCCTGCTGAAATTCTGTACACATTAAACATCAACTTTTCTTATTTTGCTTTATCCAGCCACTAGAAAATAGCATCTACTAACAGTCTTTATGTATTTCGTTACTACAGGTACCTTATATGAGAGAATTGTACAATCTTTTCCTCTTGGGTCTGGCTTATTTCACTTATGGACCATTTTTCAAGATGGGTCCATCTATGTTGGAACATTATATCATAATTCAATTTTTTTTATTTAAGGCTAAATAATATTCCATTGTGTGCATACCATATTTTGTTTATCCACTCATTTACCACTAAATAAGCCTCATTGCCACTTTTTGGCTATTATAAATAATGCTGCTATTAATTTATGTACAAATATATGTTCAAATCTCCATGGTCAGTTCTTTTGGGTATATGCTCAGAAATGGAATAACCATAGCATATGATAATTTTAAGTTCAAGTTTTTGAGAAACTACTACACTGTTTTCCACAGTGCCTGCATCATTTTATATTTCCATTAGCAAAATATAAGGATTACAATTTTTCAACATCCTCGCCAAAATCTGTTATCCTATCTTTCTTTCTTTCTTTTTTCTTTCTTCCTTCCTTTCTTTCCTTCCTTCCTTTTTTCTCTTTATTTTAATAATACCCATCCTAATGGTTGTGAAGTGGTATCTTATTGTGATTTCGATTTGCAAATTCCTAGTAATAACTAATGATCATCTTTTCATGTGCTCACCCAACTCCTTTGCCCATTTTTAAATTAGATTGTTTTTGTTGTTAAAGTGTTATAATTCTTTATATAATCCTTCTGTTAAAACTTTATTAGATATTATTGACAAACATTTTCACCCATTCTTTAGGTGACCTTTTCACTCTTGATAGTATTCTTTGATCTTTGCATCAAAACCTTATTCATTATATCAAAAAAAAAATGATGTTCTATACCTTGCCTGATTGAATTTAAATAAAAAATTAAAAGTTTTTAATTGTAATGAGGTCTGAATTATCATTTTTTTCTTCTATTCTCTGTGCTTTAGGTGCCATATCCAAGAAATTGTTGCCAAGTCTAATGTCCCGAAGTTTTCTCTCTGTTTTCTTCTGAGATATTTATAACTTTAGTTCTTACTTTAAGTCTTATGGGTTATTTTCATTTAATTTTTATGTATGATGTAAAGAAAGAGTCCAACTTCATTCTTGTGCATGTAGACATACTGCTTTCCCAAAATCTTTTGTTGAAAAAAATCATCACATTACCAAGGAATGGCATTTGTATTCTTGTAAAAATCTACTTGACATTATTTGCAAGAGTTTATTTCTGAGCCTTCTGTTATATTCCATTGGCCTACATGTCTGTGTTTGTGCTGGGACACATTGTTTTGTTAGTGTAGCTTTGTAATAAGTTTTGAAGTTGGGAATGTGAAACCCCTGTCTCTTTCTTCTTCTTCTTCTTTTTTTTTCAGAATTAACAGGAAAATAATTTAATCCTGGTCAAAATAAAAAGCATAAGAATAGAAGAATAAAATATTTGGCACAGACCATAAAATGATGAAAAATTTGCATAAGGTCCTTTAAAGGTTTATGTACAACAGAAAAAGATAGCAAGCAAGAACAAGTTAAAAAAAAAAAAAAAAACTATTTAGGAGCTAAAAAGTAAATCAACATTTCCGTAGTGATTCAGGTTCTCTTCTGATTCCATACAATTTTTTGGATTATTTTCTCCACCTCTTTGAAGAATATCAGTGGAATTTTGATCAGAATAGCATTAAAAGTATAGATTGCTCTAGGCAGTATAGACATTTTAACAATGTTTATTCTTCGGATCAAAGAGCATGGAATGTTCTTCCATCGTTTTGTGTCTTCTTCAATTTCTTTCATGAGTGTTCTGTAGTTCCTTGAGTACAGATCGTTTACCTCTTTGGTTAGGTTTATTCCCAGGTATCTTATGGTTCTTGGTACTATAGTAAATGGAATCGATTCTCTAATTTCCCTTTCTTTATTTTCATTGTTAGTGTATAAGAAAGCCACTTATTTTTGCACATTGACTTTGTATCCTGCCACGTTGCTGAATTGCTGTATGAGTTCTAGTAGTTTGGGGGTGGAGTCTTTTGGGTTTTCCATATAAAGAATCATGTCATCTGCAAATAGAGAGAGTTTGACTTCTTCATTGCCAATTTGGATACCTTTTATTTCTCTTTGTTGTCTGATTGTTGTTGCTAGGACTTCTAATACTATGTTGAAAAAGAGTGGTGAGAGTGGGCATCCTTGACTTGTTCCTGATCTCAACGGGAAGGCTGCAAGCTTTTTCCCATTGAGGATGATATTTGCTGTGGGTCTTTCATAGATAGAATTAATGAGGTTCAGAATGTTTCCTCCATCCCTGTACTTTGAAGCATTTTAATCAAGAACAGATGCTGGATTTTGTCAAATGCTTTTTCTGCATCAATTGAGAGAACCATGTGGTTCTTTTCTCTTCTCATATTAATTTGTTGTATCACATTGATTGATTTGCAAATGTTGAGCCATCCTTGTAGCCCAGGGATGGATCCCACCTGATCATGGCGGATAATCTTTTTTTGTTGTTGTTGTTTTTATTTTTTTTTAAGATTTTATTTATTTATTTGACAGAGAGAAATCACAAGTAGATGGAGAGGCAGGCAGAGAGAGAGAGAGGGAAGCAGGCTCTCCGCTGAGCAGAGAGCCTGATGCGGGACTCGATCCCAGGACTCTGAGATTATGACCTGAGCCGAAGGCAGCGGCTTAACCCACTGAGCCAACCAGGCACCCCGGCAGATAATCTTTTTAATGTGCTGTTGGATCCTGTTGGCTAGGATCTTGTTGAGAATCTTAGCATCCATATTCATCAGTGATATTGGTCTGAAATTCTCCTTGTTGGTGGGGTCTTTGCCTGGTTTGGGGATCAGGGTAATGCTGGCTTCATAGAAAGAGTCAGGAAGTTTTCTTTCTGCTTCAATTTTTTGAAACAGCTTCAGGAGAATAAGTATTATTTCTTCTTTGAAAGTTTGGTAGAATTCCCCAGGGAATCCGTCAGGTCCTGGGCTCTTGCTTTTTGGAAGGTTTTTGATCACTGCATCAATCTCGTTTTTAGATATCAGTCTATTCAGGTTGTCAAGACCCTAAATCGCTAAGGAAATGTTGAAAAACAAAAATAAAGCTGGGGGCATCACATTACCTAATTTCAAGCTTTATTACAAAACTGTGATCACCAAGACAGCATGGTACTGGCATAAAAACAGACACATAGACCAGTGGAACAGAGTAGAGAGCCCAGCTATGGACCCTCAACTCTATGGTCAAATAATCTTCAACAAAACAGGAAACAATATACAGTGTAAAAAAGACAGTCTCTTCAATAAATGGTGCTGGAAAAACTGGACAGTTATATGAAGAAGAATGAAACTCGACCATTCTCTTATACCGTACACAAAGATAAACTCAAAATGGATAAAAGACCTCAATGTGAGAGAGGAATCCATCAGAGTCCTAGAGGAGAACACAGGCAGTAATCTCTTCAATATCAGCCACAGCAACTTCTTTCAAGATTATGTCTCCAACGGCAAAGGAAACACAAGCGAAAATAAACTTTTGGGATTTCATTAAAATCAAAAGCTTCTGCACATCAAAGGAAACAGTCAAAAAAACAAAGAGGCAACCCACGGAATGGGAGAAGATATTTGCAAATAACAGTACAGAGAAAAGGTTGATATCCAAGATCTATAATGAACTCCTCAAACTCAACACACACAAAACAGGCAAACATATCAAAAAATGGGCAGAAGATATGAACAGACACTTCTCCAAAGAAGACATACAAATGGCTATCAGACACATGAAAAAATGTTCATCATCCCTAGCCCTCAGGGAGATTCAAATTAAAACCACATTGAGATATCACCTTACACCAGTTAGAATGGCCAAAATTAACAAAGCAGGAAACAACATGTGTTGGGGAGGATGTGGAGAAAGGGGAACCCTCTTACACTGTTGGTGGGAATGCAAGTTGGTGCAGCCTCTTTGGAGAACAATGTGGAGATTCCTCAAGAAATTAAAAATAAAGCTTCCCTATGACCCTGCAATTGCACTCCTGGGTATTTACCCCAAGGATACAGATGTAGTGAAAAGAAGGGCCATCTGTACCCCAATGTTCATAGCAGCAATGGCCATAGTCGCCAAACTATGGAAAGAACCAAGATGCCCTTCAATGGACGAATGGGTAAGGAAGATGTGGTCCATATACACTATGGAGTATTATGCCTCCATCAGAAAGGATGAATACCGGGGCGCCTGGGTGGTTCAGTGGGTTAAAGCCTCTGCCTTCGGCTCAGGTCATGATCCCAGGGTTCTGGGATCGAGCCCCGCATCGGGGTCTCTGCTCCTCAGGGAGCCTGCTTCCTCCTCTTTCTCTGCCTGCCTCTCTGTCTACTTGTGATCTCTGTCTGTCAAATAAATAAAATCTTAAAAAAAAAAGAAACAAAGGATGAATACCCAACTTTTGTAGCAACATGGACTGGACTGGACTGGAAGAGATTATGCTGAGTGAAATAAGTCAAGCAGAGAGAATCAATTATCATATGGTTTCACTTATTTGTGGAGCATAACAAATATCATGGAGGACAAGCAGTGTTAGAGAGGAGAAGGGAGTTGTGGTAAATTGGAAGGGGAGGTGAATCATGAGAGACTATGGACTCTGAAAAACAATCTGAGGAGTTTGAAGTGGCAGGGGGGTGGGAGGTCAGGGTACCAGGTGGTGGGTATTATAGAGGGCATGGATTGCATGGAGCACTGGGTGTGGTGAAAAAATAATGAATACTGTTTTTCTGAAAATAAATAGATCAATTTAAAAAAAGAAAAAAGTAAACCAGTTCAGCTCAAAAATTATTTTTAAAAATTAAATCTCTTGTTGCACCTCAGTGGCTCAAGCATTAAGCATCTGCCTTCAGCTCCGTTCATAATCCCAGGGTCCTGGGATCAAATTCCACATCAGGCTCCCTGCTCAGCAGAAAGCCTCCTCCCTCTCCTCCTTCCTCTTGTGTTCTTTCTTGCTTTGTCTCCCTCTGTCAAATAAATAAATAAAATTTTTTCTTCTTTTGAAAGTGATTTTGGCTATTTGGGATTCTTTGAGATCTCACATAAACTTTAGGATGGATTTTCAACTTCTGAAAAATGTGTTGGTATTTTAATAATGATTACATTGAATATGTAGATTGCTTTGGGTTATATTGACATCTTAAAAATATTAAGTCTTCCAGTTCATGAGGATGGGTTGTCTTTCCATTTATTTCCTAAGATGTATGAAAGGCTTCTTTGTATGTCAAAGGACACAAGCAGTGATTTTAATTTAATAAACTCATGATTGTTGAGAAATGCTCTTTAAAATTATATGTTACATTGCTTTGATGAGATCTTCCTTGCACAATTTTGCAGAAATAAACTTCTGGTTTGTCAAAGCAAAATCATCATCATCCTGTCACACATAATACAACAGTGGCACATTATGCCAACAATTTCCTGTTGTATATGCTAAAGACATAGTTGAACTAAAAAGATAAAATATAAAACATGTGAGACAAATATCTTTTTTAATAATATAAATGGTTAAGGAAGAAAATCACATGTCTTGTGCTGATACTTATGTTCATAAATCAGTAACTACATCACATCTGGTCTTTGAATGTGAAGAGCTATGACTATTCTATTTTCTTCAATTTTTAAATTTATTAGTGTACAAAATAAAGGGTTATTAATACTATAATACTAAAAATTTACTTTATAAGGATCCCAAGGGGAGGCTTTTTCTTGGCTGAATGTAGTACAATATGAATTCTCTATATCTCCAGAAAATATCTGAGTTGCTGGTCAAGCTCAAAAGTGGGTTATGTAGTTCAATGAACTGGAATCACATAAAACCTCTTGTTGGATTATTAGCTGACAAGTCACTATATTACAAGGACAATTATACATACTCACACATATAAACACAAATGCACACACTACTTTTTCAGCAAAATGTCCAGAGACATCATAAGACTCTGAATAGACTATACAATGTTTGAAATGATGTAGTGGATGTGAATGTATTTATTTTTCTCTGGAATATATTTTATTGACTTCAGCAATATGGAAAAAAATGCAATCTGTGTACAGGACTTTTCAATATTCAAAAGGCTGTGTATTCATGGTGATATTCTCATGATAATTTGATCTACTTTTTTTTGTTTTTTGTTTTTTGTTTTTTTTTCATTTTTGTTCTCTGATTTTGTTTTTCATTAACTCATGCTGTAAACATTTCATTCAAATAAATCAGAGGTCTCATTACTCTGACTTTTGGCTTTATGCAGGACACTTTTAGCTTTATAAAAAGCAGAGATGTAAACAAACTGCTTTCTAGTGTCAATTTTTAAATGCGTAAACTTATAACTTTGGACAGTCAAGATACAATACATAGCACACCCAGTAGTCAGGTGGTGGGACCTGTAACTGACTTGTTATATTTAATTTTGGAAATATTAAAAGTGAAATATATATCTAACCTTGATTTTATGTAAAATAATGGCAAGTATGAATTTTTTTGCAAGTATTCTGGGAGATTCAATGTGACAAATGATAAATGTTGAAGCAAAAATTTAAGCTTACAACTTCTGTCTTACTTTTACTTTGTTTGTTTGTTTGTTTTGTTTTTGGCCAGGGGAACCTTACATATTTACATTAAATTCAAAATGTACTTATCACTAGGTGAAAAACATACTTTTATCCATATTGCATATGGAACTAAAAGGGGTTTTGAAAGTGAGGAGATTTCACTGGATGTGGCTTCCTGTTAACCTCTCGGTATTTTGGTGTCAGCTATACACATATTGACATTGTACAATGTTTTGCTTTTTTGCATTATTCTAAATTTAGTATTATCTGCAATGATTAATTATTCTCTTCAAAGTATTAGGCATCACCTTAGTAGAATCATACTGGTAAAAAAGTAAATCGAACTAAATAAAGATTATTCTGTTCCAAAAACCAAAAATAACTTCCTCCAAAAATGAAAACACTTTTACTCATTCTTTTATGAATACTAACAAATACCCAACCTTACATATATGGAAGAAGGTATTTTCTGTAGATTTTTTTTTTCACAGAAGCACATTTAAAGTCACAGAAGCATTAAATCTCAGAGCTAAAAGACAACAACTATCTTCTATTCAAACATCTTACCCAGTCTAAAAACAAAAAAATGCCTTTAATGGATCAACTCCAAAAATAGTTATATAAGGACCTTGGTGTACTTGCTCTCCTTCTAAAAAATGAAAATATGAGGGAAAATTGAAACAAACTATTTCAGAATTCTGACAAAGCCACAGAAGAAACCAAACATGGTTTTTAAAACAAATTACTGAATCTCAGTTAGACAGCAAGATTTGGTATTTTAATTTTTATCTATTTCTATCACTCCTCCCTTCCATGCTTAGTGGTGCAGTAGTCAAAAGCTGCAGACAAGGGAGAGACCTAATTTATTTTAGGGTTGTGTTAAAAATCCCTAGAGTACAAAGAACATTTCATCAAAATGTATTGGTTCCTGGAAAGTCAGTATTCTCAATGTATGGTTACACTTTTATTGATTCAGTTATACAAATAATAGCAAATCATAAGACTATCTTAGCTGTCTGATTATGGTTTCAGATGGAGTAAAATAGAGCCTTGCCAGGAATATATACTGGAATATATTCTGGAAAACTAAGTAATGATAGAGGACTTTGGAAACCTCTGGCATACTTCTGGCAATCTAATGTATTCACTGATGCAGAAGGCTATGATCAGGCCCAGTAAAGACCCGTGAAGGGAGAGTTGCCTGTGTGGCTCAGTTGCTTAAGCCTTTGACTATTGATTTTGGCTCAGGCCATGATCTCATAGATGTGGAATCAAGTCCCATGTTGGGCTCGGGGATTCTCTCTCTCTCTCTCAGTCTCCCTTTGCCCCTTTAATTATGCACTGTCCTTCCTTCTCTCTCCCAAAATAAATAAATAAAATATTAGGAACAAAAACAAAAACATGGAGAATGTCCCAGTCACTCACCTCTGGATGATCAAAAGGCCCAGTGCAAGCAGGAAGCAAATCTAAGGCTATCTTTAAACTCTCTGAAGTTTGGACAGGCCTTTTCATATATATATATATATATATATATATATATATATATATATATATATCTCCTTTTGTAATAAGGTGGAAAACTTAAAGGCAAGATATATAAGGAAATCTTCTGATAATATGTAATTTAATGTTTTACATAAAATTTAGAAAGTTGTCCTACATTATTTCTTCAGGTACTTTTTTGTTTGTTTGTTTTAATTTATCTCCATTCTGGGATCCACTTAAACCTTAATATGCTTGATGATGTCCCACAGGTCTCTAAGGCTGTCTTTCTCTTGATTTGTCTTTTATTTTTTTTATCTTTTATCTTCAGACCACACAATCTGTATTAGCCAGTTTTCAAGTTTGATGATTCTTTATCAGTGAGCTCATATTTGTTTTAAAACCCTGAGAGAATTTATCACAGACAGAGCTGTCTTATGAGAAATACTAAAAAAAAAAAAAAAAAAAATTCAAACTGGAATGAAAGTATACGAGGCAATAACTGAGGTCCATGCAAAGACATAGTGAAATAGTATAGGTAACTACATATGTAAATATAAAAGACAGCGTGTATGTATGTTTTGCTTGTAATGTTTTTCTTCTTTTATCTATTTTGAAAATCAACTTCATAAAATGATTATAAAATGTATTGATGGAATTATAATATATATTATGCAATTTGTATTGCCATAAGAGTACAAAGAAGGGGGAAGTATATGTCAGATGAATTAGAAATGTAAACTAAAAATTACCTATTTAGCACAAAGTGGGAAGGATTATAAGAATGTATAAACAAAAAGATGTATGACATATAGGAAACAAATAGAAAATGGCAGAAGTAATTCTACCCTATTAGTAAGTACATTAAATATAAATAAAATATTTATACCAATTAAAAAGTAGACATTGATAGAATAGATGAACAAAAATAATCCAAGTATATGCTGAAAGGAAAAAAAAATATAGGTAGAAAAGTAAATATGTTGAAAGAAAAATATTGGAAATATATATACTATGTGGGCTTTAACCCTAAGAGAACTGGAGAGGCTAAACTAATACTAGACAAAATATACTTTTTTTTGTTACAGAAAATAAAGGCATTATAAATGATAAGAGGGTCAGTCCATCAAGACAATACAGATAATAATGCACCTAACAACAGAGCCCCCAAACCCATGAAGTACAAACTGACAAATTTGAAGGAAAAAAATAGATATTTCAAAAATAACAGTTGGGGGCACCTGGGTGGCTCAGTGGGTTGAGTTCCTGCCTTTGGTTCAGGTCATGATCTCAGGGTCCTGGGATCAAGCCTCCATCATGCTCTCTGCTCAGCAGGAAGCCTGCTCCCCCCCCAACCTGCCTCTCTGCCTACTTGTGACCTCTCTCTCTCAAATAAATAAAATCTTTTAAAAAATAGTTGAATGCTTCCATATGCCACTTACAATAATGGATAAAAAAACCTAAGCTGAAGATCAACTGGAAAATACAAGACTTGAATAATACTATAAACCAATTAATTTTATCAGATGCTTATAGAATGCTATACCCCAAAACAGTAGTATATGCATTCTTCTCAAAGCCACATGGAATTTTCTTCAGGACAGACATATATTAGATCTTAAAATAAGCCTCATAATAATTAAAATAATTTGAAATTGAATAAATGTGTTCTCCAACTACAATGGAACTAATTGATAAATCAACAACAGAACATTAGAGAAAATTATAAATAGTAGAAAATTTAAAACATTCCCAAATAACTGATAAATCAAAGAAAAGCAAATTATATGAAAAAAAATAGAAAATATTTGCAGGTAAATAAAATTAAAAACACAACAACCCCAAACTTATCCAATACAGATAAAACAGTGCATAGAAATTTACAGTTGGAAACACTTACATAAAAATAAAGAAAGAGTTCAAATAAATAGCCAAACCTTCCATCTTAAGAAAATATAAAGGAAAATCAAACTTAATGAAAAGCAAGCAGAAGGAAGAAAATAATAAATATTAGAATGGAAATATGAAATAGAAAATAGACAAAATCAACAAAAGCAAAAGTTGGTGCCTTGAACAGATCCATACAATTGACACACTTTATAACACTAACTGTAATATGTGTGGTATGTTGTAACTTTATAATGGGACAGTGGCAGATCTCAGGTGAGTTTTAGCCTAGATCTATTTGATAGGGGTGCACTTTGGAAATCCTGATGCTTTCCCTTATGTTCACATTACACTCATCTTCTGAAGAGTCCTGAACATGTTTATTCTACTGGGTTATGGTGCCCCAGACTGCAGAAACAGCTATTATTAATGTAGGTTCTTTCATCTGAAAGGAAGAGGATTAAGCACAGTGTTAAAGGGGGAAAAATAAAGGAACATGACTCCTATTTAGGTCTCATTGACATGGATCCTTAATATATAGTAACAAAAAAGATAACAAGGCAAAAATAAATAAGTAAGTAATGAAAGAAAGAAAGAAAGATTCTAAAAGGTAACAGAGAATTTCTATGAGGCATCCTTATGAGGACCACTAAAATCATTTGATTAGTTGAAGCATATTCTCCCTGGGTTTTAGAATTTCTTGTCTATGTGATCTTCCCAGGATACTTGTCATGTCTATTGTCTAATTTTTAGGGAGGAGAATGTATTATGCAAAAATTCATATTGTTTATCTCACTTAAACCAGTAAATTTTAAAATGAATATCTGCATTTTTTTGTATTTTGTTTCTTGTCCTTACAGTGGTTTGTTCAATTATCAATTCAGAGCTTTGGTTGGGTCTGGAAGACCTATAAGATACAACAAAAAAACTAGTAACAACCAGGTAGGTAGAAGTGGTACACCAATTACTATTTCAGTTATATTTTTCTGCAATATGTCTTTTTACTTATTCTTTTTATATTGAAATAATTGTAGGTTGCAAAAAATGTACAGAGAAGTAATCTTCACCCAGTTCTTTCAATGGTAAAACTTCGTATAACTATAATACAGTATTAAAATCCAGAATCAGCACTAGTAAAACCCATAAAGCTTATTTGTATTTCATCACTTTTACCTGCCCTCATGTGTGTGTGGGGTGTGAGAGTGTGTGTGTGTGTGTGTGTGTGTGTGCATATGCATGTTTTTATAATTCAAGGTAAATTTTTCACATGTGTACACTTGTAAAACCACCATGACAATCAAAATACACAAGTGTTCCATCACCAGCCACAAGGCTTCCTTTTGTTTCTTTAAACAATTTACCCCAAAGATGGTGAAAAGGAGGGTCTTCTGTACCCAAGTATTCATAGCAACAGTGGCCACAGTCACTAAACTGTGGAAAGAACCAAGATGCCCTTCAACAGACAAATGGATAAAGGAGACGTAGTCCATATATGTCATGGGTATTATGCCTCCACCAGAAAGGATAAACATCCAATTTTTCTATCAACATGTACAGGACTGGCAGAGATTATGCTGAGTGAAATAAGTCAAGCAGAGAGAGTCAATTATCATATGGTTTCACTTACTTGTGGAACATAAAGAATAACACAGAGGGCATTGGGAGATGGAGAGGAGAAGTGAGTTAGGGGAAATCAAAGGGGGAGACAGATCATGAGAGATTGTGGACTCTGAGAAACAAACTGAGGGCTTTGGGGGGCGTGGAGGTGGGGTAAGCCTGGTGGTAGGTATTATAGAGGGCACGTATTGCATGGAGCACTGGGTGTGGTGCATAAAGAATGAATTTTGGAACACTGAAAAAAATTAAAAAAAAATAAACAATTCATAAGGACATGTGAGCCAAGCAAAATCTATCTGTGTGCCAGATTTACCCTGGCAGCTACCAGTTTACAATCTCTCTTTTTTAAAGTGCTTTAGTAGATAACTTTTTCAAATTTTAAGTACTGCCTTTCTGCCCACAGTACCACCTCTCTATAGGATTAAGGCCAATGTGACACTAAGTAAAAAACAAAAACAAAAACCAAATTTAGTTGAAAACCAGTGTTCTCTTCCTAAAAAAATAAAATAAAATAAATAAAATAAGAATATTTTATTTATTTATTTGACACAGAGAGAGAAAGGAAGAGAAGGAATACAAGCAAGGGGAGTGGGAGAGAGAGAAGCAGACTTCCCTCTAAACAGGGGGCCTGATATGGGGCTTAATCTCAGATTTGGGGCTTGATCCCAGGACTCTGGGAACATGATCTGAGCTAAAGGCAAACTCTTAACAACTGAACCACCAGGACATCCCTATTCTCTTCTTTTTGATAACTAAAGTTCTGTAACTGACATAGGCTTTTTGGCCAGCCCCATCTTCCTTTTAATGTCCCCCAGACCTGTCAGTAGTCTTTGCCAATTAACTGAGTTCAAGGATATTCCACCGATTCACTGGACAAGTAAGAACATTTTTTAATGTAGCCAGTGCTTCCTGCTAGTTCTTAAACTATTATACTTATTACAAATACAATTGTGGATATTTTTTTTTCTTTTTAAATTTTTATTTTGAAGTTTCATTACTGGAGGTAAAGAAGAATATTTTTGAATTGTCAGCCAAGAAATAATTCACTGAAAATTAAACCAAACAGGCATTAATTTGGGCAGTTAGATTGGCAGTTTGTGAAACAAACTACTATTCAACTACTATTCAAGTAGAAACCTGTCTCATGTCCCAAGGAAGACAAAGAAGTGGCAGAGTTATATAAGTGAAAAATTATGTGTTCTCTTTCATGTTCAAAAGGACTTGAAGTTAGGGACACTGGGATTGGTTGAGTTTATATGCAAATAAGGAATTGAAGCTTGTTAATCTACATTGGCTCCATTCAAAGTAAAGAATGAGGGTGATTCAGGTATCATGGTGAGGAGGAATTTAAGTCCAAGTTAAGGACTTGAAGCTGGCAAGAAAGTTCAAAAAATGCTCATAGTTTCTCAAGTGATGATTTGCATAAATTACTCCTTTCTTATGGTCTCCTGACATTATTAAAAACAAAAATTCTTGGGAGGGGGGCAAGATGGTGGAGAAGTAGGAGACACTGTTTTGACTGGTCCTCTAAAGTGAGATGATTATGTACCAGATCACTCTGAACACACATGAAATCAGCCTGAGATGTATTATTATACACTTCTGGATCTCTATGGGGGCAGAAGAGGCCAGTGGACAGGTAAAGTGGAGTAGGAACATCGAACTGGTATTGGAAGATAAACAAAAGGGGGAGGGAGCCACCAGAAGTGACCCATTGGAAAATAATACCCCCATACAAGAGTGCCCTGTGATTGGTAACAAGCATTAACTTGGAGTCTGGTTAAAAGCACTCAAAAAGAACAAAAGATCTTAAAGTGAAACTGGATGAACTGGGTGGTTGGGGGCACGGGCTTAATCTCACAGACCCAGGACAGCCGCTGCAGATGCTCTGCCAGAGGGAGTGCGGCAAAGCATCCAGGCCTTGATCACTGAGCCCCAGTGCACATGAGAGTGTCTGAGAGGCAGTGCATGTGAGAGAGTCTGGTGTGGATGCCAGCTGGTGCTCTCTAGAACCACAGCCTTTTGCACTCTTCATGGGCGCTGTGCGACTCTGTTCTGAGTTGTGCTCCACACCCTCCCCTGAGAGAGGTGGGCACTAGCTGGTGCTCTCTAAGACTGGCAAGAGTCTGAACACTTCCAGCCCTTGCCTGCAGGAAAATATCAGCATGCTATCTCTGCTTCGGATCTCTCCTGCAGTCTGGACCTGCCCAGACAGTCACAGGAAAGGCAGCTACTGGAAGCCAGCTCTCTGGACTATTACTGTTTGTGATTTTAGTAGCACTGGGGTATAAGTGGGAGCTCCTGCACCTCTGAGACTGGATGGGGATGTGCTCTGCTGGTGGGAGGTGGCAGAGGGGGATTTTATATGCTCTGGAGCATCCAGAGGGAAATAGACTGAGGCTTCTCTCTGATACAGAGGTCTTGGTGCAGTTTGCTTTCCTATAAACATCCAAAGAACTGCCAAAAGCCACCAAGTGGAGAAAAAAATATTATGACAACAAAAAACCAAAACACCTCCAGAGGACAAAAGCCGGAAAAACTTGTTTACTCAGAGCCCAGACCCTTGATAGGGGGCAGAAGGACTCAACTCTAGCAAGACTGCCAGAAAAACCACGTGGCAGACCCCTCCCCCAGAAAGCCATGCTCCCCCCCAAAAAAAGACGACAACCACCACAGGATCCCCACAAAAATGTAAAACCCTAATATCAGGGGAAAAGAAGATATTAAGCTCCAGGTATTTCCCTAAAACCTGTATACTTCATATATACAACTTTTATTTTTAATTTTTAATTCATTCCCACTATTCTCATTCTTTTTAATTTTTTATAATTTTTAACCTATTTACCATCACAATGAGACGTTCAGTACAATAAATTCCACAATAACCCTTTAACGTGAACTTTTTAGATACGTATACCTTTGTTTTATTTTGTTTTGTTTTGGCTTTTTTTTTTTAAATATTCATATAGAGAGCAGCTTCAAGGTAATCCTCTTTCCCCAGTCAATACTACCCCTATATATAAGCCAGTTTTAATGCCCCTTTATCTCAGTAAAGTTGAGTCATTTAAGAAAGATATCAAGTGTGTAAACCTGGCGATTCACAGACCTGTACCCCTGGGGATAAAAATATATGTTTATAAAAAATAAAAAATTAAAAAATAAAAAAAAAGATATCAAGATACACCCAGAAAGAATCAAAATAACCTTCCTCGCCCACACTGAGAATTTATAACCACCCTCCCCTCTTTTTCTTCTGCCAGTGTTTCTGTGTATTTGCTTTTGTTCTGGTAGTATATAAATCTTATACTTGGGTAAATTTTGGCTGGGTTCTTTTATTCTTGCCATTTTCTTTTGTCTGTCTTTTTGTTTGTAGGTTTTTGTTTGTATACTTCATAAATCTTACCTTTAGAACTCATTCAGGCTGGGTCTTCTCTCTCTCTCTCTCTCTTTCTCTCTCTCTTTTCCCCCTATCTCTCTTTTTTTTTCCTTTTTTCTTTCTTTTTGGTGGGGACTCCTGATTGCTCAGAAGCATTCCAAGGTGCACCTTGCCTGGATCGCAGTTGATACATTCAGCTACACATCCCCTCAGCCTTCTCTCACCAAAATGACTAGGAATAGGAATGCCCAACAGAGGAAAAACTCAGAGACTGTGCCCTTTCCATTAGAGCTATTGGATGTGGACATAAACCATATGTCAGAAAGGGAATTTAGGCTAACAGTTATCTAGGCAATGAGTAGATTGGAGAAAACCATTAATGACAAAAAGGAATCATTTTGGGCAGAAGTAAAATCCACCAGGGAAGATGTTAACAATGATATCAATGAGTTCCAATCTAATCTAAATTCTCTAGCAGCTAGAGTAACTGAGGCAAAGGGTAGAATTAGTGATCTAGAGAACAAACTGATAGAGAACAAGGATCAGGAGGAGGCCTGGAACAAACAGCTTAAAAGCCATGAAAACATAATTAGGGAAGTAAATGATGCCATGAAATGTTTCAATGTTAGAATTATTGGAATCCCTGGGGGTGGGGGGGAGAAGACTAGAAGATATAGTTGAACTAATTCTCCATGAAAATTTTTCCAATCTGGGAAATGGAACCAGAGTTCATGTCCTAGAGGCAGAAAGGTCATTCCCAAAGATCATAGAATTTAGAAAGACTTCCAGACATCTGATTGTGAAACTGATGAATCATAATTTTAAACAGGAGTTCTTGAAAGCAGCTAAGGAGAAAATTTTGGTTACCTGCAGAGGAAGACCCATTAAAATAATGTCTGACCTATCCACAGAAGTGTAGCAAGCCAGAAAGGGCTGGAAAGATGTATTCATGGCATTAAATGAAAATAACATGCAGCCAAGAATACTTTATCCAGCAAGAATGACATTTAAAATGGATGGAGATATAAAGAGCATCCACGACAGGCAATATTTAAAAGTGTATGTGATCACCAACCTGGCACTACAACAAATATTAGGGGAGTTCTATAAAAGAAGAAAGAACCTGAGAGTGTCATTGAATAGAAATTTATGGAGACAATCTATAGGAACAAGGACTTCACAGGCAACATGATGTCAATAAAAACGTATCTCTCAATAATCACTCTCAATGTAATGGCCTAAATGATTCCATAAAATGGCACAGGGTTGCAGATTGGATATGACGATAGGACCCATCCATATGTTGGCTACAAGAGACCAATTTGGAACCTAAGGATACATCAGCCCTGAAAGTGAAGGGATGGAAAAGCATCCTTCATGCCAATAGGCCTCAAAAGAAGGCTGGGGTAGCAATTCTCATATCCAATAAATAAGATTTTAAACTTAAGACTGTAGTCAGAGATAAAGAAGGACACTACCTCATTTTCAAAGGGTCTATCCAGCAAGAAGAACTAACAATTGTAAATATTTATGCCCCAATATGGGAGAAGCCAACTATGTAAGTCAACTATTAATCAAAATACAGACTCATAGTAATGTGAATACATTAATAGTAGGGTATCTTAACACACCACTATCAGTAATAGACAGATCATCCAAGCAGAAAATCAATAACGAAACACGAACATTGAATGGCACATTGGATCAGATGGACCTCATAGATATATACAGAACATTCCACCCTAAAACAACAGAATACTCATTCTTCTCGAGTCCACATGGAACTTTCTCCAGAATAGACCATATACTGGGTCACAAATCAGGACTCAACTGATATCAAAAGATAGAGATTATTCTCCACATATTCTTAGACCACAATGCTTTGAAACTGGAACTCAACCACAAGAAAAAGTCAGGAAGGAATTCAAACACCTGGAAGCTAAAGACTACCTTGTTTAAGAATGTTTGGATCATGGGCGCCTGGGTGGCTCAGTGGGTTAAGCCGCTGCCTTCAGCTCGGGTTATGATCTCAAGGTCCTGGGATCAAGTCCCACATCAGGCTCTCTGCTCAGCAGAGGGCCTGCTTCCCTTCCTCTCTCTCTGCCTGCTTCTCTGCCTACTTGTGATCTCTGTCTGTCAAATAAATAAATAAAATCTTAAAAAAAAAAAAAAAAAGAATGTTTGGATCAACCAGGAAATCAAGGAAGAACTTAAGCAATGCATGGAAACCAATGAGAATGAAGACACCTTGGTCCAAAACCTATGGGATACAGCAAAGAAGGTCCTAAGGAGGAAATACATAGCCATCCAAGCCTCCCTCCAAAAACTGAAAAATCCAGAAAATACCATCTGTCTTTATACCATAAAGAACTGGAGAATAAGTAAGTTAAGGTAACCCCACAAACCAGAAGGAAAATAATCAAGATTAGAGCAGAGATCAATGAGATAGAAACTAGAGATACACTAAAACACATCAATGAAACTAGAAGTTGGTTTTTTGAAAGAATTAATAAGATTGATAAACCATTGGCCAAACTAATAAAAAAAAGAGAGAGAAGGCCCAAATTAATAAAATTATGAATGAAAAGGGAGAGATCACAATGAACACCAAGGAAATAGAAACAAACATCCGAAATTATTATTAACACATATATCCCAATAAGTTAAGCAACCTAGACGAAATGCATGCATTCCTGGAAATCTATAAACTTTCAAATTTGAATCAGGAAGAAATTGACAACCTGAAAAGACCAATATCTAGTAACAAAATTGAAACAGTGATCAAAAACTTCCCAAAAAGTGAGAGCCCCGGACCTGACAGAGTCCCTGGGAAATTCTACCAACCTATCAAAGAAGAAAGAGTACCTAGTCTCCTGAAGCTGTTCCAAAAAGTAGAAACAGAAGAAAAATTTCCAGACACTATTTATGAAGCCAGCATTATCCTAATCCCCAAACCAGGCAAAGACTCCACCAAAAAGGAGAATTTCAGACCAATATCCCTGATGAATATGGATGCCAAGATTCTCAACAAGATCCTAGCTAATAGGATCCAACAGTACATTAAAAAGATTATCCACCATGAGCAGGTGGGATTTATCCATGGATTGCAGGGGAGGTTCAACATTCAAAAACAATCAATGTGATAAAACAAATCAATAAGAGGTGAGAGAAGAACCACATGGTCCCCTCAATTGATGCAGAAAAGGCATTTGAAAAGATACAACATCTCTTCCTGATTAAAACTCTTCAAAGTATAGGGAGAGTGGGAACATTCCTCAACTTCATAAAATTTATTTATGACACAGTGAATATCATCCTTAATGGGGAAAAGCTGACAGCACTCCCTTTGAGATCAGGAACACAACAAGGATGTCCACTCTCCCCACTCTTGTTCAACATAGTGTTAGAAGTCCTAGCAGCACCAATAAGATAACAAAGAGAAATAAAAGGTATTCAAACTGGCAATGAAGAAGTCAAACACTCTCTCTTCGCAGATGACATGATATTTCTATGGAAAACCCAAAAGACTCCACGCCCAAACTCCTAGAACTCATACAGCAATTCAGTAATGTGAGAGGACACAAATCAATGTACATAAATCAGTTGCTTTCTTATGCACTAAAAATGAAAATGCAGAAATGGAAATGAGAGAATTGATTCCATTTACTATAGCACCAAGAACCATGAGATACCTAGAAATAAACTTAATGAAAGAGGTAAAGGATCTGCACTCAAAGAACTATATAACCCTCATGAAAGAAATTAAAGAAGACACAAAAACATGAAAGACCATTCCATGCTTATGGATCAGAAGAATAAACATTGTGAAGATGTCTATATTGCCCAGAGTAATCTATAATTTTAATGCCATTCTGATCAAAATTCCACCAGCATATTTCAAAGAGCTGGAGAAAAAAATCCTAAAATTTGTATGGAACTAGAAGGGACTCTGAATTGCTAAAGAAATGTTGAAAGAGAAAAACAAAACTGAGGGGCATCACGTAGCCTGATTTCAAGCTTTAGCACAAAGCTGTGATCACCAAGACAGCATGGTACTTGCACAAAAACAGACACATAGACCAGTGGAACAGAGTAAACTGTCTAGATATGGACCCTCAACCTTATGGCCAGCAAATCTTCGACAAAGCAGGATAAATATACAGTTCAAAAAAGACAGTCCTCTACATATAGCTGTCCAGTTTTCCCAGAACCATTTATTGAAGAGACTGACTTTTTCCACTGGATATTTTTTTCCTGTTTTGTTGAAGATTATTTGCCAATAGAGTTGAGGGTTCATATCTGGGCTCTCTACTCTGTTCCACTGGTCTATATGTCTGTTTTTATGCCAGTACCATGTTGTCTTGCTGACCAAAGCTTTGTAGTAAAGCTTGAAATCAGGTAACGTGATGCCCCCAGTTTTATTTTTGTTTTTTAACATTTCCTTAGCGATTCAGGGTCTCTTCTGATTCCATACAAATTTTAGGATTATTTGCTCCAGTGCTTTGAAAAATACCAGTGGAATTTTGATCGGAATGGCATTAAAATTTTAGATTGCTCTAGGCAGTATAGGCATTTTAACAATGTTTATTCTTCTGATCCAAGAGCATGGAATGGTCTTCCATCTTTTTGTGTCTTCTTCAGTTTGTTTCTTGAGTGTTCTATAGTTCCTCGAGTAAAGTTCCTTTACCTCTTTGGTTAGGTTTATTCCCAGGTATCTTATCGTTCTTGGTGCTATAGTAAATGGAATCAATTCTCTAATTTCCCTTTCTGTATTTTCATTGTTAGTGTACAAGAAAGCCACTGATTTCTGTACATTGACTTTGTATCCTGCCACATTGCTGAATTGCTGTATGAGTTCTAGTAGTTTGGGGGTGGAGTCTTTTGGGTTTTCCACATATAGAATCATGTCATCTGCGAAGAGAGAGAGTTTGACTTTTCATTGCCAATTTGGATACCTTTCATTTCTCTTTGTAGAAGAATGAAACTCGACCATTGTCTTACATCATACACAAAGATAAACTCGAAATGGATAAAAGACCTCAATGTGAGACAGGAATCCATCAGAATCCTAGAGGAGAACATAGGCAGTAACCTCCTCGATATCAGCCACAGCAACTTCTTTCAAGATATGTCTCCAAAGGCAAAGGAAACAAAAACGAAGATGAACTTTTGGGACTTCATCAAGATCAAAAGCTTGTGCACAGCAAAGGCAACAGTCAACAAAACAAAGAGGCAACCCATGGAATGGGAGAAGATATTTGCAAATGACAGTACAGACAAAAGGTTGATATCCAGGATCTATAAAAAACTCCTCAAACTCAACACAGACAAAACAGACAATCACATAAACATATGGGCAGAAGATATGAACAGATACTTCTCCAATCAAGACATAGAAATGGCTATCAGACTCGTGAAAAAATGTTCATTATCACTAGGCATCAGGGAGATTCAAATTAAAACCACATTGAGATAGCACCTTACACCAGTTAGAATGACCAAAATTAGCAAGACAGTAAACAACATGTGTTGGAAGGGATGTGGAGAAAGGGGAATGCTCTTACACTGTTTGTGGGAATGCAAGTTGGTGCAGCCGCTTTCAAAAACAGTGTGTTGATTCCTCAAGAAATTAAAAATAGGGCTTCCCTATGACCCTGCAATTGCACTAGTGGGTATTTACCCCAAAGATAGAAATGTAGTGAAAAGAAGGGCTGTCTGTACCCCAATGTTTATAGCAGCAATGGCCACGGTTACCAAGCTGTGGAAAGAACCAAGATGCCGTTCAACGGACAAATGGATAAAGAGGATGCAGTCCATATACACTATGGAGTATTATGCCTCCATCAGAAAGGATGAATACCCAACTTTTGTAGCAACATGGACGGGACTGGAAGAGATTTTGCGGAGTGAAATAAGTCAAGCAGAGAGAGTCAATTATCATATTGACTTATTTGTGGAACATAACAAATAACAAGGAGGACAATGGGAGCTGGAGAGGAGAAGGGAGTTTAGGGAAATTGGAAGGGGATGTGAACCATGAGAGACTATGGACTCTGAAAAACAATCTGAGGGTTTTGAAGGGGCGTGGGGTGGGAGGTTGGGGGAACCAGGTGGTGGGTATTATAGAGGGCATGTATTGCATGGAGCACTGGGTGTGGTGCAAAAACAATGAATACAGTTACACTATAAAATTTTTAAAAGACAGTCTTTTTGATAAATAGTTCCGGGAAAATTGGACAGCCATTTGTAGAAGAATGAAACTCAACCATTCTCTTACACCACACAGAGAAAGAAATTCAAAATGGATAAAAGACCTCAATGTGAGGCAGGAATCCATCAGAATCCTAGAGGAGAACATAGACAGTAACCTCTTCAACATTGGCAACAGCAATTTCTTTCAAGATATGTCTCCAAAAGCAAAGAAAACAAAAGCAAAAATGAACATTTGGGATTTCGTCAAGATCAAAAACATCTGTACAGCAAAATAAACAGTCAACAAAACAAATAGGCATCCCTTGGAATTGTTAAAGATATTCGCAAATGACGGTACAAAGGGCTGATATACAAGATCTATAAAGAACTCCTCAAACTCAACACACACAAAAGAGATAATTGTGTTCAAAAATGGGCAGAAGATATGAACAGACAATTCTCCACAGAAGACATACAAATGGATAACAGACACATGAAACAATGTTCATCATCACTAGTCATCAGGGAGATTCAAATCAAAACACATTGAGATACCACCTTACACCAGTTAGAATGGCCAAAATTAACAGGATAGTAAACAAGTGTTGGAGAGAATGTGGAGAAAGGGGAATCCTCTTACACTTTTGATGGGAATGCAAGTTGGTGCAGCCACTTTGGAAAACAGTGTGGAGCTTCCTTATGAAATTAAATATAGAAATTTCCTATGACCCTGCAATTGCTCTATTGGGTATTTACCCCAAAGATACAGATGTAGTGAACAGAAGGGCCATCTGTACCCCAGTGTTCATAGCAGGAATGGCCACAGTCACCAAACTGTGGAAAGAGCCAAGCTGCCCTTCCACAGATGAATGGATAAAGAAGACATAGTCCATATATACTATGGAGTATTATGCCTCCTTCAGAATGGATGAATACCCAACTTTTGTATCAACATGGACGGAATTGGAAGAGATTATGCTGAGTGAAATAAGTCACGCAGAGAGAGTCAATTATTATATGGTTTCACTTATTTGTGGAGCATAAGGAATAACATGGAGGACATGGGGAGATGGAGAGGAGAAGTGAGTTGGGGGAAACTGGAAGGGTAGATGAATCATGAGAGTCTGTGGACTCTGAGGAACTGAGGGTTTCAGAGTGGAGGGCATGGGAGTTTGGGTGAGCCTGGTTGTGGGTGTTGTGGAGGGCTTGTATTGCAAGGAGCACTGGGTGTGGTGCATAAACAATGAATTCCGGAACACTGAAAAGAAATTTAAAAAATAAATTAAAAATTTAAAAAATTAATTTAGTTTTATTTTTTCAGTGTTCCATGATTTATTGTTTATGGACTGCACCCAGTGCTCCATGCAATATGTTCCCTCCTTGAAAAAGAAAGAAAAAAAAAAAGAAAATAAGAAAATAAGCTTAAGTAGGCTTGCTTACTGTCTTTTAGTATTCTGCTTGTTCTGAATCCTGATCTAAAATATTACTTGTCTTTGTTTTCTTTATCTCATTCTCCCATCCTGATGGGAATTTATCTCTCATCAGTATACACACAGTAACTGTATTCAACTAACTGATAAAAGGGTCAAACACAAAGTGTTGTAATATTGTGTTAACAACAACAACAAAAAATCTTCCAGATTGACAACCATTGAGTGTGTTGATCAAGCAATTATTCATTCATGCTTCTGTTTTGTCATTCAGCTCTTATCTCTCTATTTTGGACATATCATAGGATGATCAACTATCCCAGTTTGCACAAAATTCAAGGCATTCCTGGGATGCAGGACTTTCTGTTCTAAAACTGGGGAAGTCTTGGGAAAAACAAGATAATTTGTCACTCCATAAGTGTATAATAGAAGATTATCTCTTGTCTAGTGTAAATTCAAATTTCCATAATTTATTAGCCATCTGACATGAAAAGTGCATTTAGAAAATTGGCTGGTATTTGCCATTTTCTTTCTAAATTTACTTTGAGATTAAGTACACCATATATGATTTCATCTTATATGTTGATAGGAATTTTGAGAAAGCTGGAGAGGATAACATCAAA
This sequence comes from Mustela erminea, assembly GCF_009829155.1. Lineage (NCBI taxonomy): Eukaryota > Metazoa > Chordata > Mammalia > Carnivora > Mustelidae > Mustela > Mustela erminea. The sequence goes on along the minus strand of NC_045635.1, from coordinate 107,275,153 downwards.
AAAAAAGAATGAAGTTTTGAATTTATGTGAAATAAAATGATGCAGAAATATAAAGACTTAAATGACAAAGAATGACCTTAATTTTGATCATGACTTCCTTTCCTATTTCACTGCTTCAAAGACCTCAGAGTCCACTACATGCACATTTATGCCATGAGGAATTCACTTTGATCAGTTGATGGAGCAGAATATATCCACATTGATTTAAAATGTCCTTTTAACTACTGTGGGCTTTTAATATCAATTGCCCTTATCCAAAGGAAGCTAATGAGTGAATTGAGAGGCTTAAACTCCATTGCTTCAATAATTTTATTGTCTATGTTATATGAGTTTTCTCGTGCTGCTGCAAAAAATTCCCACACTAGTTGCTTAGAACAAACACATGCATGCTTGCACTGTTCTGGAGGTAGAAGCTTGTAAGGAGTCTCATCAAGCTAATAGCAAGTTGTCTGCATGGCTGAGCGCCTTCTAGAGGCTCAAGGGAGAATCTGTTTCCTTTCCTATTCCAGTCTCTTGTTGGCCACCTGCATTCCTGGGGTCATGGCTCTTCCTCCACCTTCAGAGCCAGCAAGGCAGCATTTTCAAAAACTTTCTGACCACCAAATCTTTTGTCTCCCTCATCAACATTTGGAGGACCATTGCGATTACCTTAATACCACTTGGGCAATCATAGCTAAACTTTTTATGCTTTTGTCTAATTAAATTTTATTTTTTAAAATTTTCTTTAATTTTTTTAAATTAAATTATCATTAACATACAGTGTTTTGTTAGTTTCACGGGTACAATATAGTTTACATTTTAAAAAGTGTACTTACCTTAATAAGTAGTAAGAAATGTATAGAATTGTTGAAACATATTGTACTCACTCTGTATTTAGGTAAGAAATAATATATAATTTCTTCCTTGGGAGACTTTCTGAAGTTTACTTCAAAATTAATTATGTATAGTGAATCTGAGAGAGTGATTGACTGAAAAGGACCTGACTGAGGTGCCTGGGTGGCTTAGTAAGTTAAGCACCTGCTTTACCTCAGGTCATGATCCCAGGATCCTTGGATAGAGCCCTACATTGGGCTCCCGGCTCAGCAAGGAGCCTGTTTCTCCCTCTCCCTCTGCTCCTCCCCCTGCTTGTGCACATGCTCTCTCTCTCTCGCTCTCTCTCATATAAATAAATAATGTTTATAAAAAATAAAATTACCTGGCTTAATCAACAGTCCCCTGATTGGTATTTTACAAAAATGTTTAAAGCTCAAAGAAGTCAACATTAAGAGCAAGGAGAAGGGGATAAAACTAGTTCATGAAACCAACAAGGGAGATATAAAGCTTGCTTTGAAGTTTGAATCTGACATTAACTAATACTCATCCACCCAGAATGCTTTCATATATATATATAATTTTATATTTTATATATTATATACTAAATATTTATATATATTTCATATATATATACATATTAAACTAGTTTTACTAATTTTACACTAATATATAAACTAGTTTAAAACTAGTGTGAAACAATGTTGAATAGCAGTGGTGATAATGGACATCCCTGCCGTGTTCCTGACCTTAGCGGAAAAGCTTTCAGTTTTTCTCCATTGAGAATGATATTTGCGGTGGGTTTTTCATAGATGGCTTTGATGATATTGAGGTATGTGCCCTCTATCCCTACACTTTGAAGAGTTTTGATCAGGAAGGGATGCTTTACTTTCTCAAATGCTTTTTCAGCATCTATTGAGAGTATCATATGGTTCTTGTTCTTTCTTTTATTGATGTGTTGTATCACATTGACTGATTTGCGGATGTTGAACCAACCTTGCAGCCCTGGAATAAATCCCACTTGGTCGTGGTGAATAATCCTTTTAATGTACTGTTGAATCCTATTGGCTAGCATTTTGTTGAGTATTTTTGCATCTGTGTTCATCAAGGATATTGGTCTATAGCTCTCTTTTTTGATGGGATCCTTGTCTGGTTTGGGGATCAAGGTGATGCTGGCCTCATAAAATGAGTTTGGAAGTTTTCCTTCCATTTCTATTTTTTGGAACAGCTTCAGGAGAATAGGCATTAATTCTTCTTTAAATGTTTGGTAGAACTCCCCCGGGAAGCCGTCTGGCCCTGGGCTTTTGTTTGTTTGGAGATTTTTAATGACTGTTTCAATCTCCTTACTGGTTATGGGTCTGTTCAGGCTTTCTACTTCTTCCTGGTTCAGTTGTGGTATTTTATATGTTTCTAGGAATGCATCCATTTCTTCCAGATTGTCAAATTTATTGGCGTAGAGTTGCTCATAGTATGTTCTTATAATAGTTTGTATTTCTTTGGTGTTAGTTGTGATCTCTCCTCTTTCATTCATGATTTTATTTATTTGGGTCCTTTCTCTTTTCTTTTTGATAAGTCGGGCCAGGGGTTTATCAATTTTATTAATTCTTTCAAAGAACCAGCTCCTAGTTTCATTGATTTGTTCTATTGTTTTTTTGGTTTCTATTTCATTGATTTCTGCTCTGATCTTTAGGATTTCTCTTCTCCTGCTGGGCTTAGGGTTTCTTTCTTGTTCTTTCTCCAGCTCCTTTAGGTGTAGGGTTAGGTTGTGTACCTGAGACCCTTCTTGTTTCTTGAGAAATGCTTGTATCGCTATATATTTTCTTCTCAGGACTGCCTATGTTGTGTCCCACAGATTTTGAACCGTTGTATTTTCATTATCATTTGTTGCTATTATTTTCTTCAATTATTCTTTAATTTCCCGGTTGACCCATTCATTCTTTAGAAGGATGCTGTTTAGTCTCCATGTATTTGGGTTCTTTCCACACTTCCTGTTGTGGTTGAGTTCTAGCTTTAGAGCATTGTGGTCTGAAAATATGCACGGAATGATCCCAGTCTTTTGATACCGGTTGAGTCCTGATTTACGACCGAGGATGTGATCTATTCTGGAGAATGTTCCATGTGCACTAGAGAAGAATGTGTATTCTGTTGCTTTGGGATGAAATGTTCTGAATATATCTGTGATGTCCATCTGGTCAGTGCGTCGTTTAAGGCCTTTATTTCCTTGCTGATCTTTTGCTTGGATGATCTGTCCATTTCAGTGAGGGGACTGTTAAAGTCCCCTACTATTATTGTATTATTGTTGATGTGTTTCTTTGATTTTGTTATTAATTGGTTTATAGAGTTGGCTGCTCCCACGTTGGGGGCATAGCTTTTAAAATTGTTAAATCTTCTTGCTGGACAGACCCTTCGAGTATGATATAGTGTCCTTCCTCATCTCTTATTATAGTCTTTGGCTTAAAATCTAATTGATCTGATATAAGGATTGCCACTCCTGCTTTCTTCTGATGTCCATTAGCATGGTAAATTCTTTTCCACCCCTTCACTTTAAATCTGGAGGTGTCTTCGGGCTTAAAATGAGTTTTTGGAGGCAACATATAGATGGGTTTTGTTTTTTTATCCATTCTGATACTCTGTGTCTTTTGACAGGGGCATTTAGCCCATTAACATTCAGGGTAACTATTGAGATATATGAATTTAGTGCCATTGTATTGCCTGTAAGGTGACTGTTACTGTATATTGTCTCTGTTCCTTTCTGATCTACCACTTGTAGGCTCTCTCTTTGCTTAGAGGACCCCTTTCAATATTTCCTGTAGAGCTGGTTTGGTGTTTGCAAATTCTTTCAGTTTTTGTTTGTCCTGGAAGCTTTTTATCTCTCCTTCTATTTTCAATGATAGCCTAGCTGGATGTAGTATTCTTGGCTGCATGTTTTTCTCGTTTAATGCTCTGAAAATATCATTCTAGCTCTTTCTGACCTGCCAGGTCTCTGTGGATAAGTCAGCTGCCAATCTAATATTTTTACCATTGTATGTTACAGACTTCTTTTCCCGGGCTGCTTTCAGGATTTTCTCTTTGTCACTGAGACTTGTAAATTTTACTATTAGGTGACAGGGTGTGGGCCTATTCTTATTAATTTTGAGGAGCGTTCTCTGAACCTCCTGAATTTTGATGCTTGTTCCCTTTGCCATATTGGGGAAATTCTCCCCAATCATTCTCTCCAGTATACCTTCTGCTCCCCTCTCTCTTTCTTCTTCTTCTGGAATCCCAATTATTCTAATGTTGTTTCGTCTTATGGTGTCACTTATCTCTCGAATTCTCCCCTCATGGTCCAGTAGCAGTTTGTCCCTCTTTTGCTCAGCTTCTTTATTCTCTGTCATTTGGTCTTCTATATCACTAATTCTTTCTTCTGCCTCATTTATCCTAGCAGTGAGAGCCTCCATTTTTGATTGCACCTCATTAATAGCTTTTTTGATTTCAACTTGGTTAGATTTTAGTTCTTTTATTTCTCCAGAAAGGGCTTTTATATCTCTCGAGAGGGTTTCTCTAATATCTTCCATGCCTTTTTTGAGCCCGGCTAGAACCTTGAGAATTGTCATTCTGAACTCTAGATCTGACATATTACCAATGTCTGTATTGATTAGGTCCTTAGCCTTCGGTACTGCCTCTTGTTCTTTTTTTTGTGTTGAATTTTTCCGTCTTGTCATTTTGTCCAGATAAGAGTATATGAAGGAGCAAGTAAAATACTAAAAGGGTGGCAACACCCCCAGGAAAATATGCTTTAACCAAATTAGAAGAGATCCCATATCGTGAGGGGCGAGAAAGGGGATAAAAAGAGGTTCAAAAAAAAGGAAAGAAAAAAAAAGAAAAGAAAAGAATTAAAAAAAGATAACAAATAAGGAAAATATAAAAAAGAAAAAAATATATATATTAGATAAACTAGTTAAAAAACGTTAAAAAAGAAAAAGGTAAAAGTTAAAAAAAAAATTTAACCAGAAGGCGAGAAAAAAAACAAAAAATGAAAAAGAAAAAAAATTAAATTAACTGCAAGACTAAAAAAAAATCACAGGGAAAAAGCCATGAGTTCCGTGCTTTGCTTTCTCCTCCTCTGGAATTCTGCTGCTCTCCCTGGTATTGAAACCGCACTCCTTGGTAGGTGAACTTGGTCTCGGCTGGATTTCTTGTTGATCTTCTGGGGGAGGGGCCTGTTGTAGTGATTCTCAAGTGTCTTTGCCCCAGGCGGAATTGCACCGCCCTTATCAGAGGCCGGGGTGAGTAATCCGCTCGGGTTTGCTTTCAGGAGCTTTTGTTCCCTGAGCGCTTTCCGTAGAGTTCCGGAGGACGGGAATACAAATGGCGGCCTCCTGGTCTCCGGCCTGGAGGAGCCGAGAGCCCAGGGCCCCACTCCTCAGTGCGCCCTCAGAGAACAGCGCCCAGTTACTCCCGTCTGCCTGACCTCCGGCCGCGCTCCGAGCTCACCAAGCCTGCTACCGGTTCAAGGTAACACCGAGCTGTGAGCTTACTCTCGGCTCTGTCTCTGTAGCCGGCTTTCCCGTTCCAATACCCGCAAGCTCTGCGACACTCAGAGACCCCCGATCCTTCTGTGACCCTGCGGGACCTGCGGCCACATTTACCCCACGTGGGCTTCGCCCCGGTTTAGCTTCTGGAGCGATGTCCCTCAGCTGAACAGACTTTTAAAAGTCCTGATTTTGTGCGCTGTTGCTCCGCCGCTTGCCGGGAGCCTGCCCCTCCCCCCAGGGTCTATCTTCCCGTCGCTTTGGATTCACTTCTCCGCCGGTCCTACCTTTCAGAAAGTGGTTGTTTTTCTGTTTCCAGAATTTCTGTTCTTCTTCTCTTCGATTTGCTGATGGATTTTCAGGTGTTTGCAATCTTTAGATAAGCTATCTAGCTGATCTCCGGCTAGCTGAAGTAGTCTCAGCCTGCTACATCTCCGCCATCTTGACTCCTCCCCTCTAGGGTGCCTCTTCTTGGTTGTAATTAATTGTAAGCAGTAGCCCAAGCCACACACTAATACAAAGACCATCAGTAAAAATGTCACATCAAAATCAATTAAAGCAAATAGACTTTCTAGCATCTGTGCATCTGTCAGGACATTACTGATGTTTACTCTCACATATCATATGTATGAACTCTTTATCATGGTTAATTTTTTTTGCTACCACATATAGACCAAGAATTACAGAAATTGACTACATAATGTAAATTCAATTGACATAAAGCTATATAAAAATTGTGTGATACCAGTGTAAGTATGAACATACAGGTTAACTGAACAAAATAGCAATTATAGAGGGACAAAGAGAAGATAATTATTTAGTATGTGATAAATACAACATGTTAAATTGGAATGAAAAAATTTACTACTCTGAAAATCAATCTGAGGGGTTTCAAGTGTCGGGGGGGTGGGAGGTTGGGGTACCAGGTGGTGGGTATTAAAGAAGGCACAGATTGCAAGGAGCACTGGGTGTGGTGAAAAAAAAATTAATACTGTTATGCTGAAAATAAAAAAAAAACACACACACACAAAAAAGCTGCTATTCAGTCAAGTAATTTAGAATGAATTGTCATTTAGGTTATATACTATATGTATATACGTATATATGTGTATGTGTGTATATATATATATATATACATTCTTTATATTTTACACTTAAAGAGATTCTATATAGACTAAAGTGATAGTTTAAACTCAGGAGATATACATCAGAATTTTCTTTCCTTTCTTTCAAAATATGTATTACAGCAATATTGAGATGAACCAAAATATCAAAAATAGGTTAAATAATAGTACATTTATCAAAGGACTTTTATGAAAGAGAAATAAAAGAATATCATCTCATTTTACTCATATATGATTGCTGTAACCACTTCTTTTTTACCTGACATATTATTTTTACTGATCTTTGCTTTTTCTGTCTCAGCATGATATAAATACAACAACCTGTTGAAAAGTGAAAATTAGAAAATCTAGTCAACTGTCTCTTTTCCACTCTTTTTATCTGTGAACTGAATTAGTTGAAAGGTTGAATGATTTATAGAAATAATAATATAATATGCTGAATATCAAATAAAAATATATCTATCAAATTATAATTATCATAGTATTTTTAGAGCTGCAAAAGACTTTAGAAATCAGATAATATAATCTTATCTTCCTGGAGATGAGGAAACTGAGTAAGCAGTAGTCTTTTTAAAACATGGATATTAAACATATATTTCTAAAAAAAAAAAAAAAAGCCATATAAAAATTGGAAACAAGAACAAAAGCCAAACAACTTAGGAAGATAAAACAATGAAGTGCCAAAATTAACAAGCAATATCTTATGGTCATTCTTTCTAGGATTGTGTAATTTCAGATTAAGCTAAATTCCCTTTGGAGAAGAGGTAAAAATCAGACCCTTTCGAAAAGAACTGATGATCATTCTGTTCTTCCTAAACCTCTACTTTGATTGGTACATCACAGTGATATTTTTTTTTTATCACAGTGATATTTTTGGCCTCCTGAAATTAGTATAAGTTCAGAGCTAGCATCCAGTAGTCCCTGAAACTCTGATTATTTTATTTTTCCTAATGTCTTTCTTGTAAAAGGCTTTAGGTCTCTAAGGAAGAGTGGGATAAAGGCTTACAGTACACATTTTTGGTAATGCATTGGGGTCCTTCTTCAAGGGAAATCAACTTCTCCTCATCTTCTGGGGCTTCCATCTAGTTATAAGTGTAGGGGCAAAGGGTGGTGGAAGTATATACAGAGGAAATATTGCCTCCAGGGAGGCGTTTACAGTTTCTTCAGACAATGCAGGGTTAATCTCAGAAATGGAAATATCATTCTTCCTTGTAAAGAAGATTCTAAGAATTTAAGGGCTCTGTGTTTCCAGTTTCCTCAGAATCTTCTCACATGTCATTATCCCAGCTTTCATGATATAATTTCTTCCCAAGTAATGACATTTTAAAGTATACACCCTGCAAGGCAGATGATTTAATTTGCATTTCAATTCAGCCCCTGACAAAATGTGTTTGTGAGTTTGGTTTTCAGAAACCTCAGCTTTGACACTACTGGAGATGAGAGTCACTTTTAGGGCAACCATAGAAGATTTCAGGCCACCCTTGAGGTGGAAATTCAAGTTCTGGAAGTCATCCTTTCTCTCCCCATTTTGTCCAGGGACATTTGGAACAAGAAGTCAATCTCTTTGTACTCCTTAGTTTGACAAAAATTTTGGAGATATTGTATACATGGCCACCCAGATCATTGATCTTATAAATGTTTGATTAGAAATATTAAATGGTGATATTTTGTTTGTATTTATTGCCACATCATGCCATGGAGTATCACTGCTCTCTTTACTACTGAAAATACCATTAGTGTCTTCTAATCTAATCAAATTGGAGACCTAATTCTAGAAACTCCAGAGACAATTCAGAAAATTCATTTTTTTTTAAATTCTATTCCTCTAGAATAACTTTTGGTAACAAAATCTATATTAATAAGATACTTCAGTGAAACAGAAGTATTATCTATCTATCTTTGCCTATGTTTATATCTATATACCTATGTCTATACCTATCTATATTTATATCCACATCATTCATATCTATATATAGTCTATCTACATTAAGAGATGGAGAGAGAGGGGCGCCTGGGTGGCTCAGTGGGTGAAGCCGCTGTCTTCGGCTCAGGTCATGATCTCAGGGTCCTGGGATCGAGTGCCGCGTCGGGCTCTCTGCTCAGCAGGGAACCTGCTTCCTTCTCTCTCTCTCTCTCTGCCTGCCTCTCAGTGTACTTGTAATTTCTCTCTGTCAAATAAATAAATAAAAACTTAAAAAAAAAGAGATGGAGAGAGAGAATATTATGAGGTACAGGCTTACACAGTTATGAAGACTAAGTCCCATCTTTTGCCATCTGCAAGCTGAAGACATAGGAACGTTGTCTGGGTAATTTAGTCAATGTCAAAAGACCTGATAATCAAGGGATCCAATGGCATAATCCCAGTCTGAGACCAGGAGTAGATGTGATGAGATGTTCCAACTCAAATAGTGAGGCAGAAAAAAAAAAAAAAAACAAATACTCCTTCCTCTGCTTTTTGTTGTTTTCAGGCCCTCTATGGAATAGTTGACGCCCATTCACATTAGAAAAGCCAAACTACTTTACTGAGTCCATAGATTCAAAGCTAATCTCATCCAAAAACACTATCACAGACACATTCAGAGATAGTTTACTGTGGCCAGTCAACATATAAAATTAGCCATCACAAGTCCACGCTTGTCAACATGGCATTCCTATACATCTCCTTAAACTATAGTTGGCCTCCAAATAAAAACAAAAATAATGTCATAATTTCACCTAACATTATAAAATTATACTACATACAAATGAAAATACACTAACCCCTGCCCCAGAAGAGGAGATAAAGTCCTTGGATGATATCTACCCTTTTCTTTGATATCTAATAACTTAAATACTATGATGTAAAATTAACAATATTTAAATATTATAATATAAAAGCAATGCATTTTGTGTTACATAAGTAAGGAAATACAATGAATATATACATACATCATAGCAAAATAAGGGGTAAATATAATTACAGTTCTCATTTCTGTAAGTGATGATGTAGTTATAGCTGTTATTTTAATTATCTTCTTCTACTATGCATCTTGTGTTTCATTTGTTTTCAATAAGCACCTCATTTGTTCATGATTCTTTACCTGCTGGGCTAACCCAAACTTTCATCCTTCAGTGGTTTGAGCCATTAGTAGTCCTGAGTGAATTGAGTTGTTTCAGTTTTCAGTTGACCTTAATCACAGGGCATGGTAATGCTTAGAGATGCCCTGGGTGATATCTTGTATTCATGACACATGCTGCTTTATCTCAATTGATGAGTAGCAATCCAATTTATCCTTGGTAGTCAGGATCAATCACCTCAGCCAACAGTGTAACTCCTTTATTTGACCATTGATTCAGAGGCCCAGGATGGCTATTATAAATGGGAATCTACTTATAGAAGGTATTTTAAATAATCAAACTCATAAAAAACATAAAGTATAATGGTGGCTGTCAAGGTCTGGGGGCTGTACATATTGGAAGATATTATGGAACAAATGTTATGCAAGAAAAATAAATTCTAGAGATATGCTCTACAACACAATGCCTGTATTTAACAATACTGTATCACACACTTAAAGATTTATTAAGAAGATAAATATCATGTTAAGTGTTCCTAACACAATAAAATAAAGTAAAATAAAATTTTAACTATTAACAAGACAAACAGGAAAAACTTATAACTGCTATTTATAATGCAATAAATGATTTTTAAATACACTTTATTGTAGAGTGAATAGCTTTTCATCTTTCATATTTGCCTTGTAATAAAATTTGAGCTTGTGATTATCACTCACAGTGTTACAGAAGACCTTTATGCAATATTCCACATGATAAATGCCCTCTTGAGTTTAGTAACAAAAAAATATTGTGTCTGAGTTTCTGGTTCAAGGTTGTAACATACAAAGCAATTGATTTCACCCCTTCTCATGGACACCCAGAATCTACAGCTTCATAGGAAAGAATTACTTTTAAAACAAACAAACAGGGGTGCCTGGGTGGCTCAGTGGGTTAAAGCCTCTGCCTTCGACTCAGGTCATGGTCCTGGGGTCCTGGGATTGAGCCCTGCATCGGGCTCTCTGCTCAGTGGGGAGCCTGCTTCTCCCTCTCTCTCTGCCTGCATCTCTGCCTACATGTGATCTATGTCTGTCAAATGAATAAATAAAATCTTTAAAAAAACAAACAAACAAACAAACAAAAAACACTCAGGGACACCTGAGTGGTTCAGTTGGTTAAACATCTGACTCTCGTTTTCAGCTCAGGTCAGGATCTCAGTGTCATGAGATCAAGTCCTTTGTTAGGTTCCATGTTCTGCATGCAGTCTGCTTGAGATTCTCTGCCTCTTACTCTCCCTCTGTCCCTCCCCCTGCTTGCTCTCTCAAGTAAATTAGTAAAAGCTTTTAAAAAATAAATAAATAACACCAAAACTAGCTGAGTGATTCCTATACATTGGGTAAATTAAAAAAAAAAAATTATACTGAATTGGGTAGAAGAGGTTGAGATGCAGTCTTGCCAGAAAGCCTACCCCCAGGTCAGTGACACACAATTGGGAGGAAAAGCACAACTCTTAGCCTCTCCATGAGGAGTGACATGATTGGACTGAAACATCTAGCATCCTATCTTTTAAGATTTACACCTGAGAGAGAAGCCCCCAAAATATGTAGCTCTGAAAGCCAGTGGGGCTTGTGTCCATGAAACCCACAAGGCTATAGTGAAAAAAGAAATAGTTCTTAATGGTCTAATAGAACTCACCATGGCCATTCTCCCCCACCTCAGCCCAACATAGAGGCAGGAGACTAAAACAGTTTTTCTATACAAGAGGCATATTAGCATATCTTAAAAACTGAAGGCTTGAGAGTCAGGATTATTATTTCAGATACAACCAAGGGTCAACTTCAATACTTTCCAAAGACTGGTGTAGTCAGTAGATGCCATATTTGTGCTCTCCTTCTGTAACCAGGTCACCAGTATTTGCATAAAAGTACATATATCTGGTGCCTGGGATTTAGTGGGTGCTTCCCAGAGCAAATGTACTGGTAGCCAGTATGACTTGTGTTCATGAGTTCAACTGGATGGTAGCAAAGAAACTATGTGTAACTGTCTACATCCCCAGGGCTCAGTGCAGAAGACTGAAATGATCATCTCCCAGTCTTCCCCTGAAGAGCTATACTGTATACTTTTAAAAGCCACAGCCTGAAAGTCTGGCTTCCAAAAAGTGTGCATTTAAGTACCAACTGAGATCCTCTCCTTTGGTACACTGGCAAGTCTTGACACACTCTTAACTACTGGGAGCCACTAAGAACAAAGAAGTCTGCTTAGACAATCACAGAGATTTGAGAGACAGTCAACAGTTAGGGCAGGGTTGAATAATAAAATTTATCTCCCACACAAGACCACTTCTTCAACACTGTGAGATGGCTATTTAATGTGCAGCAACCCACACAGAGAATCAAGGAAAATTAAGAAACAAATGATTTTATTCCAAATGGAAGAATAAGATAAAATCTCAGAGAAAAGCCATAATGAAATGGATATATGAGATTTACCTGATAAAGAGTTCAACATAATGGTCATAAATATGATTGCCAATGTTTGAACTGTGCATAAACAAGATAAGTGTTTCAACAAAGAGAAGATATCAGAAAATATCAAACAAAAATTATAAAGCTGAAGAATACAATGACTGAACTAAAAAAAAAAAATCAATAGAGTGATTTAATTACAGACCAGATGAAGCTGAAGAAAGGATCACCAAACTCAAAGATAGGGCAGTGGCATTCATCCACTCAGAAAAGCAAAACAAACAAACAAAAAAAACAAACAAAAAAAACCCACAAAAAACAAAAAAAAAAAAAGAATGATGATAGCTTAAGAGACTTAAAAGACAACATTAAAAAGATCAGTACTCACAGTATAAGTGTCCTAGAAGAAGAAAGAAAGAATGGGACAGAAAACTTATTTGAAGAAAGGGTAGTTAAAAACTTTCCTAACCTGGGGAAGGAACTAAATATGCAGATCCAAGAAGCCCATGCATTCCAATCAGATGAATGGAGACCAACCCTGAGACAAAAGATTAAATTGTCATAAGTTAAAGAGAAAGAGAGATCTTAAAAGCAGCATGAGGAAAACAAGTTGTTACATATAAGTGAGACTCCATTAAAAAATCAGCAGATGTTTAAGTGGAAACTTTGATGGCCAGAAGAGAGTTGTGTGATATATTCAGTGCTGGAAGGAAACAAACAAGCAAACAAACAAAACAACAAGAACAAGAACAACAACAACAACAAAAACCCTACCAACTAGGAACACTTTATCTAAGAAAGTTGTACTTCAGAACCTAAAAAAAATTAAAAAAAAAAAAAATTCTAAACCAACAAAAGCTGAGAGAGACTAGAATAGACTTACAAGAAATATTAAAAGGACTTCTTTAAGGTGAAATGAAAGGGCATTGATTAGATATAGGAAAACATGAAAATATAAATGTTATTTGTAAAATTAATACACAATTCAATTCAGAATAATCTAAAGGTTCATGGTGGTGAGTTAATAACTTACAAATCTTGTATAAAGATCAAATAATGAAAGTAGTAAAAATAGCTACAATAATTTGTTAATGGTTACAAAAGCTAAACAGATGTAAATTGTGACATCAAAAATATAAAACATAAGGGGAAATAAAAATGTAGAACTTTATAATGCATTCGAATTTAAGTTATCAGTATTTTTTAAAAAAGCTCTTATAACTATAATATATTTTATGTAAGATTCATGATGCCTACAAAACAAACTTACAATAGATAATCAAAAAAAGAAACTAAGCATACCATTAGAGAAAACCATGGAATTACAAAGAAAAAAAACAAGAGAAGAAGAAAACATCAAAGGAATTACAAAAACTCTAGAAGATAATTAATAAAACAATAACAGTAAATCCATATTTATCAATAATTATTTTAAGTGTAACTGGCTGAATTCTACAAAGAAAAGTTGTAGAGTAAGTAAATGGACTAGAACCGAAAATACAAAAACAAACAAATATATTCTGCCTACTGGAGATGCACTATGTTTTTTCTTTTTAATTTTTTTAAATTATTTAACTGGTGTAAAGTGGTATCTCAATGTGGTTTTAATTTGAATCGCCCTGATGGCTAGTGATGATGAACAATTTATCACATGTCTGATAGCTATTTGTATGTCTTTATTGGGGAAGTGTCTGTTCATATCTTCTCCCCATTTTTTAATATGATTGTCTGTTTTGTGTGTGTTGAGTTTGAGGAGTTCTTTATAGATCCTGGATATCAACCTTTTGTTTGTACTGTCATTTGCAAATATCTTCACCCATTCCTTGGGATGCCTCTTTGTTTTGTTGACTGTTTCCTTTGTTGTGCAGAAACTTTTGATTTTGATGAAGTCCCAAAACAATGAATACTGTTATGCAGAAAAGAAATATAATTAATTAATTTATTTATTAAAAAAATTTATTTGACAGACAGAGATCACAAGTAGGCAAAGAGGCAGGCTAGGTGGGGGGAGGCAGGCTCCCTGGAGAGCAGAGAGCCCGATGTGGGGCTCAATCCCAGGACCCCGGGATCATGACCCAAGCTGAAGGTTGAGGTCTTAACCCACTGAGCCACCCAGGCACCCCCAGAGACTCACCTTATTTTATTTATACATATTTTTTTAATTTTTATTTCCAACATAACAGTATTCCTTGTTTTTGCACCACACCCAGTGCACCATGCAATTCATGCCCTCTCTAATACCCACCATCTGGTTCCCCCAACTTCCCAAGCCCCACTGCTTCAAAACCCTCAGACTGTTTTTCAGAGTCCATAGTCTCTCATGATTCACTTCCCCTTCCAATTTACCCCAACTCCCTTCTCCTATGTAACTCCCCTTGTCCTCCATGCTATTTGTTATGCTCCACAAATAAGTGAAACCATATGATAATTGACTCTCTCTGCTTGACTTATTTCACTCAGCAAAATCTCTTCCAGTCCCGTCCATGTTGCTACAAAAGTTAGCTATTCATCCTTTCTGATGGAGGCATAATATTCCATAGTGTATATGGACCACATTTTTCTTATCCATTCATCCATTGAAGGGAATCTTGGTTCTTTCCATAGTTTGGCGACCGTGGCCATTGCTGCTATAAACATTTGGTACAGATGGCCCTTCTTTTCACTACATCTGTATCTTTGGGGTAAATACCCAGTAGTGCAATTGCAGGGTCATAGGAAAGCTCTATTTTTAATTTCTTGAGGAATCTCCACACTGTTTTCCAAAGTGGCTGCACCAAATTGCATTGCCACCAACAGTGTTAGAGGGTTCCCCTTTCTCCACATCCTCTCCAACACATGTTGTTTCCTGTCTTCTAATTTTGGCCATTCTAACTGGTATAAGGTGATATCTCAGTGTGGTTTTAAGTTGAATCTCCCTGATGGCTAGTGATGATGAACATTTTTTCATGTGTCTGATAGGCATTTGTATGTCTTCATTGGAGAAGTGTCTGTTCATATCTTCTGCCCATTTTTTGCTATGATTATCTGTTTTTTGTGTGTTGAGTTTGAGGAGTTCTTTATAGATCCTGGATATTAACCTGTATTCGAGGAACTACAGAACACTCATTAAAGAAATTGAAGAAGACACAAAAAGATGGAAGACCATTCCATGCTCTTGGATCGGAAGAATAAACATTGTTAAAATGTCTATACTGCCTAGAGCAATCTATAATTTTATTGGCATTCTGATCAAAATTCCACTAGTTCATCTTCGCTTTTGTTTCCTTTGCCTTTGGAGACATATCTTGAAAGAAGTTGCTGTGGCTGATGTCAAAGATGTTACTGCCTATGTTCTCCTCTAGAATTCTGATGGATTCCTGTCTCACATTGAGGTCTTTTATCCATTTCGAGTTTATCTTTGCATATGGTGTAAGAGAATGATCGAGTTTCATTCTTCTACATATAGCAGTCCAATTTTCCCAGCACCATTTATTGAAAAGACTGTCTTTTTACACTGTATACTTTTTCCTGTTTTGTCGAAGATTAATTGACCATAGAGTTGAGGGTCCATATCTGGGCTCTCTACTCTGTTCCACTGGTCTATGTGTCTGTTTTTACGCCAGTACCATGATGTCTTGCTGATCACAGCTTTGTAGTAAGGCTTGAAATCAGGAAACATGATACCGTCAGTTTTATTTTTGTTTTTCAACATTTCTTTGGCGATTCAGGGTCTCTTCTGGTTCCATAAAAATTTCTGGATTAATTGCTCCAGCTATTTGAAAAATGCTGGTGGAATTTTGATCAGAATGCCAATAAAAGTATAGATTGCTCTAGGCAGTATAGACGTTTTAACAATGTTTATTCTTCTGATCCAAGAGCATGGAATTGTCTTCCTTTTTTTGTGTGTCTTCTTCAATTTCTTTCTTGAGTGTTCTGTAGTTCCGTGAGTACAGATCCTTTACCTCTTCGGTTAGGTTTATTCCCAGGTATATTTTGGTTCTTGGTGCCATAGTAAATGGAATCTATTCTCTAATTTCCCTTTCTGTATTTTCATTGTTAGTGTATAAGAAAGCAACTGATTTCTGTACATTAACTTCGTATCCTGCTATGTTATTGAATTGTTGTATGATTTTTAGTAGTTTGGGTGTGGAGTCTTTTGGGTTTTCCATATAAAGTTCATGTATTCTGTGAAGAGAGAGAGTTTGACTTCTTCATTGCCAATTTGGATACCTTTTATATCTCTTTGTTGTCTGATTTTGTCAAATGTTTTTTTTCTGTATCAGTTGAGAGGACCATGTGCCTCTTCTCTCTTCTCATATTAATTTGTTCTATCACATTGATTGATTTGCGAATGTTGAACCATCCTTGTAGCCCAGGAATAAATCCTACCTGGTCATGGTGGATAATCTTTTTAATGTGCTGCTGGATCCTGTTTGCTAGGATCTTTTTGAGAATCTTAGCATCCATATTCATCAGTGATACTGGTCTGAAATTCTCCTTCTGGTGAGGTTTTTGCCTGGTTTTGGGATCATGTAGTGCTGGCTTCATAGAAAGAGTCTAAAAGTTTTCCTTCTGCTTCAATTTTAGAAACAGCTTCAGGAGAATAGGTGTTATTTCTTCTTTTAATGTTTGGTAGAATTCCCCAGGGAATCAGTCAGGTCCTGAGCTCTTGATTTTTGGGGAATTTTTTGATCATGGCTTCAATCTAGTTACTAGATAGTGGTCTATTCAGGTTGTCAATTTCTTCCTGGTTCAATTTTGGGAGTTTATAGTTTTCCAGGAATACATCCATTTCATCTAGCTTGCTTAGCTTATTGGCATATAACTGTTGATAATAACTTCTGATGATTGTTTCTACTTCCTTGGTGCTAGTTGTGATCCCTCCCTTTTCATTCATAATTTTATTAATTTGAGCTTTCTCTCTTTTCTTTTGAATTAGTGTGACAAATGGTTTATCAATCTTATTGATTCTTTCAAAAAAACAGCTTCTAGTTTCATTGATATGTTCTACTGTATCTCTGGTTTCTACCTCATTAATCTCAGCTCTAATCTTGATTATTTCCCTTCTTATGTGTGGAGTTGGTTTGATTTGTTGTTGATTATCCAGTTCTTAAAGGTGTAGACAGCTGGTGTGTTCTGGATTTTTCAATTTTTTTTTTTTTTTTGAGGGAGGCTTGGATGGCTATGTATTTCCCCCTTAGGACCGCCTTTGCTGTATCCCATAGGTTTTGAACTGAAGTGTCTTCATTCTCACTGGTTTCCATGAATTGTTTCAGTTCTTCTTTGATCTCCTGGTTGATCCAAGCATTCTTAAGCAAGGTGGACTTTAGCTTCCAGATGTTTGAGTTCCTTCCGAACTTTTCCTTGTTATTGAGCTCCAGTTTCAAAGCATTGTGATCTGAGAATATGCAGGGAATCATCTCAGTCTTTTGGTATCGGTTGAGTCTTGATATGTGACCCAGTATATGGTCTATTCTGGAGAATGTTCTGTGTGCACTTGAGAAAAATGAGTATTCTGTTGTTTTAGGGTGGAATGTTCTGTATATATTTTTGAGGTCCATCTGGTCCAATGTGTCATACAATGATCTTGTTTCTTTATTGATTTTCTGCCTCGATGATCTGTCTATTTTTGAGAGAGGTGTGTTAAGATCTCCTACTATTAATGTATTCATATCAATATGACTCTTTATCTTAATTAACAGTTTTCTTATGTAATGGGCTGCTCCCATATTGGGGGCATAGATATTTCCAAATGTTAGATCATCTTGGTAGATATTCCCTTTAAGAATGATGTTGTGTCCTTCTGTATCTCTGATTACAGTCTTTAGTTTAAAATCTAATTTATGTGATATGAGAATCACTACCTGGCCTTCTTTTGAGGCCCATTGGCATGAAAAATGCTTCTTCAACCCTTCACTTTCAGTCTGGTTGTATATTTAGGTTCAAAATGGGTCTTATAGACAATATATGGATGGGTCCTGTCGTTTTATTCAATCTGCAACCCTGTGTCACTGATGGGTGCATTTAGGCCATTCACATTGAAAGTGATTATTGATAGATACATTTTCATTGACATCGTGTTACCTTTGAAGTCTTTCTTTCTGTAGATTGTCTCTATATTTCTGTTCAATAATATTTTAAGGATTTTTTTCTCTTTTATAGAACCCCCATTAATATTTCCTACAGTGTCGGCTTGGTGGTTGCATAGTCTTTTAAGTCTTGCCGGTCTTGGACACTCCTTATCTCTCCATCCAATTTGAATGTCAGTCTTGATGGATAAAGTATTCTTGGCTGCATGTTCTTCTCATTCAGTGCCCTGAATATATCTTGCCAGCCCTTTCTGGCTCTCCACGTTTCTGTGGATAGGTCTGACATTATTCTGATGGGCTTTCCTCTGTATGTAAGGATCTTTGTCCTGGCTGCTTTCAAGAGTGTTTGCCTACAATTATAATTCTTCATTCTTACTATTAGGTGTCTCGAGGACTTTTGAGAATCTATAATCTTGGGAAGAAACCGTTGTGCCTCTAGTACATGAACACTGGTTCCCTTCATGAGATTGGGAATATTTTCATGAAGAACTTGTTCCACTATATCTTCTAGACTTCTTTCTTTCTCCTCCCCTTCAGGGATTCCAATAATTCTGATGTTGGAACATTTGATGGCATCATTTATTTCCCTGATTTGGTTTTTGTGGTTTCCTAGCTGTTTGTTCCAGGCTTCCTCCTGATCCTTTCTCTCTATCTGTTCATCTTTCAGATCACTAATTCTATATTCTGTCTCAGTTACCCTAGCTTTGAGAGATTTGGATTAGATTGGAACTCATTGAGACCATTGTGATCCTCATCCCTGGTAGCTGGTAGCTCTGCCCTAACATTGTGAACATCATCTCTGGTCGCTTTCAGTTTGGCTGTAATCAATTCTCTTTGGTCATCCATGGCTTTCTCCAACCTAGCTATTGCCTGGATAATTGCTAGCCTGAATTCTCTTTCCAACATATTGTCTATGTTGATAGCCATTAGCTCTGTTGCAGAAGGTCCATCCTCTGTATTTTTCTTCTGTTGGGCATTCCTCCTCCTAGTCACTTTGGTGAGAGATGACTGAACAGATGTAGTTGGATGTATCGACAGTGGTGCTGTCAAGGTGCAACCTGGAATGCTTCTGAGGAATCAGAATTCTCCATCCAAATGAGAGAAAAGAAGAAAAGAAAAAGAAAAAGAGAGAGAGAGAGAGAGGAAAGAAAGGGAAGATAAAAGAGAAGGTTTAGCCCAAATGGGCCCCAAGGTAAGATTTATGAAGTATACAGACAAAAAACAGACAAACAAAAAGACTGATAAAAGTATATGACAAGAGAAAAAACTATATATATATAAGCAAATAACGGAAGAATGTCATCAAAAAGAACCCCAAGTGTAAGATTTATATACTATCAGGACAAACAGAAAAACAAAGAAACACTGGTGGAAGAAAAAGATGGGAGAGTGTTTATGAATTCTCAGTGTGGGTGAGGAAGGTTGTTTTGATTCTTCCTGGATATATCTTGATATCTTTCTCAAAGGACTCAACTTCCCAAGATAAAGGGTGATTAAAAATTGGTTTACCTTTAGGGGTACTATTGAATGGGGAAGGGGAATTACTTTGAAGTTTAAATCTATATGAATATTAGAAAATAAAAATTAAAAAAATATAAACTAGACTAAACTAAACTAAAATAAAAAAAAGGAATTTAAAAAATAGAAATGCAAAAGAAAAACACAGGTGTATGTATCAAAAAGTTCAGGTTAGAAGGTTATTATGGAATTTGATGTATTGGGCAGCTCACTGTGATGGTAAATAGGTTAAAAAATTATCTATATGGGGGGAGGAGTCAAGATGGTGGAGAAGTAGCAGGCTGAGACCACTTCAGGTAGCAGGAGATCAGCTGGATAGCTTATCTTAAGATTGCAAACACGTATAAATCCAATGGGAGATTGAAGAGAAGAAGAGCAGCAATTCTAGAAACAGAAAATCAACCACTTCTGAAAGGTAGGACCTCTGAAGAAGTGAATCCAAAGCGACAAGAAGATAGACTGCAGGGGGAGGGCCCGGCTCCTGGCAAGCGGCGGAGCAACAGAGCACAAAATCAGGACTTTTAAAAGTCTATTCCGCTGAGGGACATCGTTTCAGAGGCTAAACTGGGGTGAAGCCGACACGCAGTCAGCATGGCCTCAGGTCCCGCAGGGTCACAGAAGGATCGGAGGTGTCTGAGTGACACAGGGCTTGCAGGTATTAGAACTGGGAAGCCAGCTACAGAGACAGAGCCAAGGAGTGAGCTCTTATCTAGAGGTTACCTTGAACTGGTCGCAGGATCGGTGAGCACGGAGCATGACCTGAGGCCAGGGAGACGGGAGTAATTGGGTGCTATTTTCTGAGGGCGCACTGAGGAGTGGGGCCCCGAGTTCTCGGCTCCTCTGGGCCAGAGACTGGATGGCCGCCATTTTCATTCCTGTCCTCAAGAACTCTCTGGAAAGCGCTGAGGGAATAAAAACCCCCGAAAGCAAACCCGAGCAGATAATTCAGCCTGGCCCCTGGCAAGGTCTGAACAATTCTGCCTGGGGCAAAGACACTTGAGAATCACTACAACAGGCCCCTCCCCCAGAGGATCAACAAGAAATCCAGTCAGGACCAAGTTCACCTACCAATGAGTGCAGGTTCAATACCAAGGAGAGCAGCGGAATTCCAGAGGAGGAGAAAGCAAAGAATGGAATCCATGGATTTCTCCCCATGATTCTTTAGTCTTGCAGTTAATTTAACTTTTTTTCTTTTTCAATTTGTTTTCTTCTTCTGCTAAATTTGTTTTTAACTTATACCCTTTTCTTTTTTAACATTTTTAACTAGTTCATCTAATATATATATATATGTTTCTCTTTTGTGTTTTTATTTGTTTTCTTTTTTTATTTTTTATTTTTATTTATTTATTTTTTTTGTGAGCCTCTTTTTATTCCCTTTGTCCCGGCCATGATTTGGGATCTCTTCTGATTTGGTTAAAGCATATTTTCCTGGGGTCTTTGCCACCCTTTTAGTATTTTACTTGCTCCTTCATATACTCTTATCTGGACAAAATGACAAGGCGGAAAAAAATCACCACAAAAAAAGAACAAGAAGGAGTACAGAAGGCTAGGGACCTAATCAATAAAGACATTGGTAATATGTCAGATCTAGAGTTCAGAATGATGATTCTCAAGGTTCTAGCTGGGCTCGAAAAAGGCATGGAAGATATTAGAGAAACCCTCTTGGGAGATATAAACACCCTTTCTGGAGAAATAAAGAACTAAAATCTAACCAAGTTGAAACTAAAAAAAAAGCTATTAATGAGGTGAAATAAAAAATGGAGGCTCTGATTGCTAGGATAAATGAGGCAGAAGAAAGAATTAGCAATATAGAAGACCAAATGACAGAGAATAGAGAAACTGAGTAAAAGAGGGACAAACAGATACTGGACCACAAGGGGAGAATTCGAGAGATAAGTGACACCATAAGATGAAACAACATTAGAATAATTGGGATTCCAGAAGAAGAAGAAAGAGAGAGGGGAGCAGAAGGTATATTGGAGAGAATTATTGGAGAGAATTTCCCTAATATGGCAAAGGAAACAAGCATCGAAATCCAGGAGGTGAAGAGAACACCCTCAAAATCAGTAAGAAAGGTCCACACCCCGTCAACTAATAGTAAAATTTACAAGTCTTAGTGAAAAAGAGAAAATCCTGAGAAGAGCCTGGGAAAAGAAGTCTGTAACATGCAATGGTAATAATGTTAGATTGGAGGCAAACTTATCCACAGAGACCTGGTAGGCCAGAAAGAGCTGGCATGATATATTCAGAGCACTAAATGAGAAAAACAGGCAGCCAAGAATACTATATCCAGCTAGGCTATCATTGAAAATAGAAAGAGAGATTAAAAGCTTCCAGGACAAACAAAAACTGAAAGAATTTGCAAACACAAAACCGGCTCTACAGGAAATATTGAAAGGGGTCCTCTAGGCAAAGAGAGAGCCTAAAAGTAGTAGATCAGAAAGGAACAGAGACAATATACAGTAACAGTCACCTTACAGGCAATACAATGGCACTAAATTCATATCTCTCAATAGTTACCCTGAATGTTAATGGGCTAAATGCCCCATCAAAAGATACAGAGTATCAGAATGGATAAAAAAAAATCTATATGTTACCTACAAGAAAATCATTTTAAACCCGAATGGACCTCCAGATTTAAAGTGAGAGGGTGGAAAACAATTTACCATGCTAATGGACATCAGAAGAAAGCAGGAGTGGCAATCCTTATATCAGATCAATTAGATTTTAAGCCAAAGACTATAATAAGAGATGAGGAAGCACACTATCTCATACTCAAAGGATCTGTCCAACAAAAAGATGTAACAATTTTAAGTATCTATGCCCCCAACGTGGGAGCAGCCAACTATATAAACCAATTAGTAACAAAATCAAAGAAACCCATCAACAATAATACAATAATAGTAGGGTACTTTAACACTCCCCTCACTGAAATGGACAGATCATGCAAGCAAAAGATCCACAAGGAAATAAAGGCCTTAAACGACACACTGGACCAGATGGACATCACAGATATATTCAGAACATTTCATCCCAAAGCAACAGAATACACATTCTTCTCTAGTGCACATGGAACTTTCTCAAGAATAGATCACATCCTGGGTCCTAAATAAGGTCTCAATCAATATCAAAAGATTTGGATCATTCCCTGCATATTTTTCAGAACACAAAACTCTGCAGCTAGAACTCAATCACAAGAGGAAATTTGGAAAGAACCCAAATACATGGAGACTAAACAGCATCTTTCTAAAGAATGAATGGGTCAACCAGAAATTAAAGAAGAATGGAAAAAATTTATGAAACAAATGATAATGAAAATACAATGGTTCATAATCTGTGGGACACAACAAAGGCAGTTCTGAGAGGAAAATATATAGTGGTTCTAGCCTTTCTCAAGAAACAAGAAAGGCCTCAGGGTCACAAAATAACCCTACACCTAAAGAGCTGGAGAAAGAACAAGAAAGAAACCCTAAACCCAGCAGGAGAAGAGAAATCATAAAGATCAGAGCAGAAATCAATGAAATAGAAGCTAAAAACAAAACAAAACAAAACAAAAAAACAAAAAACAAAAAACAACAGAACAAATCAATGAAACTAGGAGCTGGTTCTTTGAAAGAATTAACAAGATTGATAAACCCCTGGCCAGACATATCAAAAAGAAAAGAGAAAGGACCCAAATAAATAATATGAATGAAAGCGGAGAGGTCACAACACCAAAGAAATAAAGACAATTATAAGAACATACTATGAGCAACTCTATGCCAACAAATTTGACAATCTGAAGAAATGGATGCATTTCTAGAGACATATAAACTACCACAACTGAACCAGGAAGAAAAAGAAAACTTGAACAGACCCATAACCAATAAGGGGATTGAAGCAGTCATCAAAAATCTCCAAACAAACAAAAGCCCAGGGCCAGACGGCTTCCCGGGGGATTTCTACCAAACATTTAAAGAAGAACTAATTACTATTCTCCTGAAGCTGTTCCAAAAAATAGAAATTGAAGGAAAACTCCCAAACTCATTTTATGAGGCCAGCATCACCTTGATCCCAAAACCAGACAAGGATCCCACCAAAAAAGAGAGCTATAGACCAATATCCTTGATGAAAACAGATGCGAAAATACTCAACAAAATACTAGCCAATAGGATTCAACAGTACATTAAAAAGATTATTCACCAAGACCAAGTGGGATTTATTCCAGGGCTGCAAGGTTCACTCAACATCTGCAAATCAATCCATGTGATACAACATATTAATAAAAGAAAGAACAAGAACCATATGATACTCTCAATAGATGCCGAGAAAGCATTTGACAAAGTACAGCATCCCTTCCTGATCAAAACTATTCAAAGTGTAGGGATAGAGGACACATACCTCAATATTATCAAGGCCATCTATGAAAAACCCACCGCAAGTATCATTCTCAATGGAGAAAAACTGAAAGCTCTTCCGCTAAGGTCAGGAACACAGCAGGAATGTCCATTATCACCACTGCTATTTAACATAGTACTAGAAGTCCTGGCCTTAGCAATCAGAAAATAAAAGGAAATTAAAGAAATCCAAATCAGCAAAGAAGAAGTCAAACTATCACTCTTCGTGTATGATATGATACTTTATGTGGAAAACCCAAAAGACTCCACTCCAAATTTGCTAGAACTTGTACAGGAATTCAGTAAAGTGTTCAGGATATAAAATCAATGCACAGAAATCAGTTGCATTTCTCTACACCAGCAACAAGACAGAAGAAGGAGAAATTAAGGAGTCAATCCCATTTACAATTGCACCCAAAACTATAATATATGTAGGAATAAAATAAACCTAACCAAAGAGACTAAGAATCTATACTCAGAAAACTATAAAGTACTCATGAAAGAAATTGAGGAAGACACAAAGAAATGGAAAAATGTTCCATGCTCCAAGATTGGAAGAATAAACATTGTAAAAATGTCTACGGTACATAAAGCAATCTAGATATTTAATGCAACCCCTATCCAAATCCCATCCATTTCTGTCAAAGAAATGGAACAAATAATCCTAAAATTTATATGGAACCAGGAAAGACTTTGAATAGCCAATGGAACATTGAAAAAGAAAGCCAATGTTGGTGACATCACAATTCCGGACATCAAACTCTATTACAAAGCTGTCATCATCAAGACAGCATGGTATTGGCAAAAAAGCAGACACATAGATCAATGGAACAGAATAGAGAGATCAGAAATAGACCCTCAACTCTATGGTCAACTAATGTTTGACAAAGCAGGAAAGAATGTCCAATGGAAAAAAGACAGCCTCTTCAATAAATGGTGTTGGGAAAATTGGACAGCCACATGCAGATAAATGAAATTGGACCATTTTCTTACACCACACACGAATATAGACTCAAAATTGATGAAGGACATCAATGTGAGAAAGGAATCCATTAAAATCCTTGAGGAGAACACAGGCAGCAAGCTCTTCAACCTCAGCCGCAGCAACACCTTCCTAGAAACATCACCAAAGGCAAGGGAAGCAAGGGCAAAATGAACTATTGGGATTTCATCAAGATCGAAAGCTTTTGCACAGCAAAGGAAACAGTTACAAAACCAAAAGACAACTGACAGAATGGGAGAAGATATTTGCAAACGACATATCAGATAAAGGGCTAGTGTCCAAATTCTATAAAGAACTTAGCAAACTCAACACCCAAAGAACAAATAATCCAATCAAGAAATGGGCAGAGGACATGAGCAGACTTTTCTGCAAAGAAGACATCCAGATGACCAACAGACACATGAAAAAGTGCTCCATATCACTCAGCATCAGGGAAATACAAATCAAAACTACAATGAGATATCCCCTCACACCAGTCAGAATGGCTAAAATTAACAAGTCAGGAAATGACAGATACTGGCGAGGATGCGGAGAAAGGGGAACCCTCCTACACTGTTGGTGGGAATGCAAGCTGGTGCAACCACTCTGGAAAACAGCATGGAGGTTCCTCAAAATGTTGAAAATAGAACTATCCTATGACCCAGCAATTTACCTACTATTTTCCCTAAAGATACAAATGTAGTATTCTGAAGGGGCATGTGCACCCGAATGTTTATAGCAGCAATGTCCACAATAACCAAACTATGGAAAGAACCTAGATGTCCATCAACAGATGAATGGATAAAGAAGATGTGGCATATATACACAATGGAATACTATGCAGCCATCAAAGAAATGAAATCTTGCCATTTGCGACAACGTGGATGGAACTAGGGTTTATCATGCTTAGCGAAATAAGTCAATCAGAGAAAGACAACTATCATATGATCTCCCTGATATTAGGAAGTGGAGATGCAACATGGAGGGTTAAGGGGGTAGGAGAAGAATAAATGAAACAAGATGGGATTGGGATGGAGACAAAGCATAAGTGACTCTTTATCTTACAAAACAAACTGAGGGTTGTGGGGTGGGGGGTTGGGAGAAGGGCAGTAGGGTTATGGACATTGGGGAGGGTATGTGTTATGGTGAGTGCTCTGAAGTGTGTAAACCTGGCGATTCACAGACCTGTACCCCTGGGGATAAAAATACATATGTTTATTTAAAAAATTAATTAATTAATTAATTTAAAAAAGAAAAGACAACAAATTATCTATATAAAAAAAATGAGCCAGAATAGTTGGAATAAATTAAAAATAAAAGTTGTCCTGTCCTAAGAAATAGTGGTGGTTATTCTCTTGTAGTCTTTTTTTTTTTTTTCCTTTCCTGGTTGGTTTTCTGGGGTGGGGCCTGCCATGTGGGTTTTCAGTCAATGGTGTTCCCTGAGTTAAGTCCTTCTGCCCCTCTCAAGGGGGTGGGCTCTGAGGAAACCGGTTTTTTCAGGCTTTTGTTTTCTTGAGATTTTTATGTTTGTTCACTTCTTTTTTTTCTCTCACCTTGACTGCTTTTGATGGTTTTTGTAGGTTTAGAGGAAATCAAACTGCACCCTGACCTTCCTCTTAGAGAGAAGCCTCAGTCTGGCTGCAGAGCCCATATCAATTCCCTCTTGGCTTCTTGCAGACAGGTCCTGTGCCGCGGTCCCTGGGGACACAGTATTTTCTGCTTCTACCCAAAACCATGGCAGCGGCGGCTGTCTGGGTAGCTCCAGAGGGCCAGAGAGGTTCCACGCAGTGACTGTACACTGAGATTTTCCTGCTGGCCCAGGGTGTGAGTGCTTGGTCTTTCTGGGTCTAAGAGCACGTGCCTTGGGCGCACCTCTCTCAGGGGAGGCTGTGGGTCACTCTTATGCGTCTCAGGCTCTGAGAGCAGGGCACAGGTCCAAAATCACCAGGCTGGGCCTTCGAACACCTCTCTTAGGGGAGAGTTTGGGGTGCGCATCTCAGGCTCTGAACTAATGGTCCAGGTCTAAGAGCGCCGGGTGGGCCTTTGTACACCTCTCTCAGGGGAGGGTGAGGGGCGCACGTGTCTTAGTCTCTGTAGCAGGTCTCGGCATTCTGCCATCTGGCGTGGCTCCCAGCCCCCCACGGGAGCCAGACCCCATGCAATCTCATGTGCTCTGGCAGCTCAGGGACCAAGTCTTGGTTTCTCCACTGCACTCTCTCTGGCTCAGTGCCAGGGGAGGCTCTCCTGGGTCCAGGGACTTAAGTCCCTGTCCTAGCTGCCCTGAATGCTACAATTTCCCCCCCCCCCCACCATCCTTTGCTCTTTTGGAGTGCTTTCAACCAGTCTCCATGTTAATGCTGGTCCCCAGATGCAGGACACTCCCTTATTAGGGGTATTACTTTCCAATTGGTCACTTCTGGTGGCTCCCTCCCCCTTTTGTTTATCTTCTGATACCAGTCCTACATTCCCACTCTGCTTTTCCTGCCCACTGGTGTCTTCTGTCCCTGTAGAGATCCAGACGTGTATAATTCTGATCTCAGGCTGATTTCATGGGTAATTGGAGTTCTTTGGTAGGTAATCAGCTCACTTTAGGGTACAGGTTGAAAAGGCACCTCCTCCTACTTCCCCGCCATCTTGCAGAGACTCACTTTAGATGTAAGGACACATACACTGAAAGTTAAGGGATGGTAAAAAAATTACATAAGTGGAAAAAAATAGACTTTAAAACAAAGACAGTAAGAAGAGACAAAGAAGAGTATTACATAAGGATAAGTGGGACAATCTAATAAGATGATATAACATTTGTAAATATTTATGCACCCAACATAGAAGCACCTAATTATATAAACAAATTTTAATAGACCTAAAAGGAGAAATAGACAATGCAATAATATTTGGAGATTTCATTACCCCACTTTCATCAATAGATAGAACATCCAGACAGAAATTCAATATGGAAACACTGGAATTAAACGCTATGATACAACAAATGGACTTAATAAATATTTACAGAATATCCCATCCAAACACAGCAGAATACATATTCTTCTCAAGTGCTCATAGAACATTCTCCAGAATAGATAATATGTTAGGCCACAAAACAAATCTTAATACATTTAATAAAATTGAAATAATATCAAGTATATTTTCTGACCATGGTGGCATGAAAGTAGAAATAAAGTATAAGAAGAAAACTGGAAAATTCACAAATACATTGATATTAAAGAACATCTGATTAAACAATTACTGTGTCAAAAACAACTAATGTGTCAAAGAAGAAATCAAAGAGAAATTTTAAAAACGTGTTGAGACCAATAAAAATGAAAATAAAATGTACCAAATGTTATAAAATGCAACAAAAGCAGTTCTGAGTAAAGTTCATAATAATAAACACTTATATTAAGGAAGGAAAGAAAGATCTCAAATAAACAACTTTATTCCACAAGTATTTAGAAAATAGAGAGAGAGAGAGCTCTAAAAGTTAGAAGAAGGAAGGCATCAGGGTGAAAATAAATGAAATGATGACCAGAAAATATTAGTGAAACTAAGAGCTTGGTCTTTAATAAAGATAAAAAAATGGGCAAACTTATGTCTAAACTCACCACAAAAAGAGGAGGGGGGACTCAAAATTATAAATTAAAGAAAAAAGACTTTACAATTGTTTTGTTGACTGTTCACATTGCTGTGTAGAAGCTTTTGATCTTGATGAAGTCCCAAACGTTCATTTTCACTTTTGTTTCCTTTGACTTTGGAGACATATCTTGAAAGAAGTTGCTGTGGACGATGTTGAAGAGGTTACTGCCTATGTTCTCCTCTAGGATTGTGATGGATTCCTCTGTCACGTTGAGGTCTTTTATCTATTTCGAGTATATCTTTGTGTACAGTGTAAGAGAATGGTCGAGTTTCATTCTTCTACATATAGCTGTCCAGTTTTCCCAACACCATTTATTAAAGAGACTGTCTTTTTTCCACTGTATATTTTTTCCTGCTTTGTCAAAGATTATTTGACCATAGAGTTGAGGGCCCATATCTAGGCTCTCTACTCTGTTTCACTGGTCTATGTGTCTGTTTTTATGCCAGTACCATGCTGTCTAGGTGATCACAGCTTTGTAATAAAGCTTCAAATCAGGTAACATGATGCTGCCAGTTTTATTTTTGTTTTTCAACATTTCCTTAGCAATCTGGTGTCTCTTCTGATTCCATACAAATTTTAGGATTATTTGGTCCAGCTCTCTGAAAAATACCAGTGGAATTTTTTTTTTGGAATGGCATTAAAAGTATAGATTGCTCTAAGCAGTATAGACATTTTAACAATGTTTATTCTTGTGATCCAAGAGCATGGAATGGTCTTCCATCTTTTTGTGCCTTCTTCAATTTCTTTCATGAGTGTTCTGTAGTTCCTCGAGTACAGTTCCTTTGCCTCTTTGGTTAGGTTTATTTCCAGGGCCACCAAACTGTGGAAAGAACCAAGATGCCCTTCAATGGATGAATGGATAAGGAAGATATGGTCCACATATACTGTGGAGTATTATGCCTCCATCATAAAGGATGAATACTCAACTTTTGTATTAACATGAACGGGACTGGAAGAAATTATGCTGAGTGAAATAAGTCAAGCAGAGAGAGTCAATTATCATATGGTTTCACTTATTTGTGGAGAAGAACAAATAACATGGAGGATATAGGGATATGGAGAGGAGAAGGGATTTGAGGGAAATTGGAAGGGGAGATGAACCATGAGAGACTATGGACTCTGAAAAACAATCTAAGGGGCGGGGGTTGGGAGGTTGGGGGATCCAGGTGGTGGGTATTAAGAGGGCACATAATTCATGGAGCACTGACTGTGGTGCGTAAACAATGAATTCTGTCATGCTGAAAAGAAATGAAAAAAAAAAAAGATATTACAATTGATTGCTGAAATACAAAGGATTTTAAGAGACTACTATGAATAATTATTTACCACTAAATTGGAAGATTTAGAAGAAATGAATATTTTTCTGCAAACGTAATCTATGAAGACTTAATAATGAAGAAAGAGAAAATATTAATTACTTGTAAGGAAATTGAATCAGTAACTAAAAATTTCACAACAAACAAAAGTCCAGGACCATATGGTATTCTTAATGAATTCCATCAAACATTTAGTGAATTACCAACTTTCTCAAACTCTTCCAAAACATATAAGAAGAAGGAACACTTCCAATCTCAATTTATGAGGCCAGCATTATCCTGATATAAACCAGACAGACACTATAAGAAAATAAATTTACAGGCCAATATACCTGATAACCATAGATGCTAAAATTCTCAATAAAATATTACAAGCCAAATTCAACAATACATTAAAAGGGTCATATCCCATGATCCCATGACTGGATGGGATTTATTGCAGAGATGCAAGGATAGTTCAACAGCTACATCAATCAATGTAATACACAACATTAACAAAATCTAGGATAAAAATCATCTGATTATCTCAAAATATGTAGAAAACGTTCAAAAAATTCAAAATCCATTCATGATAGATATAGATATATGTCAATATCTCTCTCTATATATCTCTCTATCTATCTTCATAGTAGATATATCTGCTCTCTATATAAATAGATATATCTATAGATAGGTGATAGATAGATGATAGACAGATATAAATTCTTAGCAATGTGGGTATAGAAGAAAGATACCTAAACATGTTTAAGGCCATATAGGACAAGCCCAAAGTTATCTTTGTACCCAGTGGTGAAAAACTCAAAGCTTTACCTTTAAGATTAGGAGCAAGGCAAGAATGTCCACTCTCATCACTTTTATTCAACATAATACCTGAAATCCTAGCCAGAAAAATTAGGCAAGAAAAATAGATAAAATGAATTTCAAGGAAAGAAATAATAAGTATTAGAATAGAAATGAGCAAAATAGAAAATAAAAGCACAACAGAACAGATCAATGAAATTAAGAGGAGCTGGCTCTTTGAAAAGAGCAACAAAATGCGTAAACATTTGGCCAGACTCATTGAGAAAGAGAGAAAGAGGACTCAAACAAAATCAGAAATGAAAGAGGAGAAATGGCAACCAAAACCACATAAATACAAAGGATTATAAGATAATACTATGAAAAATTATATGCCAACAAATTTTACAACTGAGAAGAAATGGAAGTTCTAGAAACATACAACCTCCCAAAACTAAAGCAGGAGGAAATAGAAAATTTGAATGGACTGATTGCCAGAAATGAAATTGAATTGTTAAAAACATAACAAACAAACAAATAAACAACAACAACAAAAAACTACCAACAAATAAAAGTCCAGGACCAGACACCTACACAGGTGATTTTTACCAAACATTTAAGGAAGAGTTAATACCTATTCTTTTCTACCTACTCCCCCCAAGAATAGAAGAAGGAATTTTCCAAATTCATTCTTTAAGGACAGCATTATCCTGATACCCAATCCAGATGAAGACACTATGGTCACTATCAGCAGTTGGGTGGGTAAGAACTACAGGTCAATATCTCTGATGAACATAGATACAAACATGCTCAATAAAATTTGAGCAAATCAAACCCAACTGCACTTTAAAAAATCATTTACCATGATCAAGTAGGATTTATTCCTGGGGTGTAACTGTGGTTCAATATTTGCAAATCAGTGAATGTGATGCATCATATCAACAAGAGAAAGGAAGAAAACCACATGATTATTTCAATAGATGCATAAAAAGTGTTTGAAAAAGCACGACATCCATTTGTGATAAAAACCCTCAACAAAGTAGGTTTAGAGGAAACATACCTCAAAATAATAAAGGCCATATATGAAAAACTGATGGATAACATCATACTCGATGATGAAAAGATGAAAGTCTTTCTCCTAAATTCAGGAATGAAACAAGGATGTCCACACTTAACACTTACATTCTACATAGTACTTCATAGTCCTAGACAAAGCAATCAGACAAGAGAAAGGAAAAAAGTCATCCAAGTTGGTTATGAAGTAAAATGTTCACTATTTGCAAATGGCATTATACTATATAGAGAGCACATTAAAAAAACCCTACCAAAACAAACAAATCAAAACAAAAACCCTATAACTGATAAATGAATTCAATAAGGACATAGGATACAAATTCAATGTACAGAATCTATACACTATAGATTTCTATACACTAGTAATGAAGCTATAGATTTCTATTCACTAATAATAAAGCAGCAGAAAGAGAAATTAAGAAATAATCCCGTTTATTATTGCACCAAAATAATAACATACTAGGAATAAACTTAACCAAGGAGTTAAAACAATTGTACTGTGAAATCTATAAAACACTGATGCAAAAATTTGAAGAAGACACAGACAAATGGAAAGATATTCCATACTCATGCATTGGAAGAAGAAATATTGTTAAAATGCCCATACTACCTAGAGCAATCTAACACATTTAATATAATCCCTATCAAAATAACAACAGTATTTATCACAGAACAAGAAAAAACCAATCCTAAAATTTCTATGGAACCAAAGAAGACCTCAGATAGCCAAGATAATCTTAAGAAAGAACAAAGCTGGACACATCAAATTTCCTGATTTCAAACTATATTACAAAGCTATTGTAATTAAAACAGTATGGTGTTTATTAAAAAAAATATATTCCTGGATCAGTGGGCCAGAATAGAGAACCCAGAAATAAACCATGCATATAGGAAAAATTAATTTATAATGAATAAGCCAAAAATATACAGCAGGAGGAAGATAGTCTTTCAGTAAATTGTGTTGGAAAAATTTGACAAGAACATAAAAAATAATAAAAGTAGGCCACTATCTTACACCATAAAAAAAAAAAAAGCTTCTAGTTTCGTTGATGCATTCTGTATCTCTAGTTTCTATCTCATTGATTTCTGCTCTAATCTTGATTATATCACCTCTTGTTTGTGAGGTTGGCTTAATTTGTTGTTCATTCTCCAGTTCTTTAAGGTGTAAAGACAGATGGTGTATTCTGGATTTTTCAATTTTCTCAAGGGAGGCTTGGATTGCAATGTATCCTCCCCTTAGGACCGTCTTTGCTGTGTCCCATAGGTTTAGGACAAAAGTGTCTTCCTTTTCATTGGTTTCCATGAATTGCTTAAGTTCTTCTTTGATTTTCTGGTTGATCCAAACATCCTTAAGTGAGGTGGTCTTTAATTTCCAGGTGTTTTATTTCCTTCCAAACTTTTTCTTGTTGTTGATTTCCAGTTTCAAAATATTGTGGTCTGAGAATATGCAAGGAATAATCTAAATATTTTGGTATCAGTTTGTCCTGATTCGTGACCCAATATGTTGTCTATTCTGGAGAAAGTTCCATGTACACTGGAGAAGAATGAGTATTTTGTTGTTTTAGGGTGAAATGTTCTGTATTTATCTATGAGGTTCATCTGGCCCAATGTGGCATTCAATGCTCTTGTTTCTTTATTGATTTTCTGCTTGGATGATCTGCCTCTTACTGAGAGCAGCATGTTTAGATCTTCTACTATTAATGTATTCATATTGATATGATTCTTTATCTTGATTAAGAGTTGTATTATGTAGTTGACTGCTCCCGTATTGGGGGCATAAATATTTATAATTGTTAGATCTTCTTGGTGGATAGACCCTTCATGAATGATATAGTGTCCTTCTCTATCTCTGACTACAGTTTTTAGTTTAAGATCTAATTTATCTGATATTAGAATCACTACCCTGGCCTTCTTTTGAGGCCCATTGACATGAAAGATGCTTCTCCATCCCTTCATTTTCAGTCTGGATCTATCCTTAGGTTCAAAATGGGTCTCTTATAGGGGCGCCTGGATGGCTCAGTGGGTTAAAGCCTCTGCCTTTGGCTCAGGTCATGATCCCAGGGTCCTGGGATCCAGCCCTGCATCAGGCTCTCTGCTTGGCAGGGAGCCTGCTTCCTCCTCTCTCTATCTGCCTTCCTCTCTGCTTACTTGTGATCTCTGTCTGTCAAATAAATAAATAAAATCTTTGAAAAAATGGGTCTCTTATAGACAACATAGGGATGGGTCTTCTATTTTATCCAATTTGAAACCCTGTGCTATTTTATGGGAGTGTCTAGGATATTCACGTTGAGAGCGATACTCTCTCTCTTCACAGATGACATGATATTTTATATGGAAAACCCAAAGGACTCTACCCCTAAACTACTAGAACTCAAACAGCAATTCAGTAATGCGGCAGGACACAAAATCAATGTACAGAAGTCAGTTGATTTCTTATATACTAACAATGAAAATACAGAAAGGGAAATTAGAGAATTGATTTCATTTACTATACAACCAAGAACCATAAGATACCTAGGAATAAAACTAACCAAAGAGATAAAGGATCTGTACTCAGGGAACTACAGAACACTCATGAAAGAAATTGAAGAAGACACAAAAAGATGGAAGACCATTCCATGCTTATGGATCAGAAGAATAAACATTGTTAAAATGTCTATACTGCCTAGAACAATCTATACTTTCAATGCCATTCCAATCAAAATTCAACGGGCATATTTCAAGAGCTGGAGAAAACAATCCTATAATTTATATGGAAACAGAAGAGACTCCGAATTGTTAAGGAAGTATTGGAAAGGAAAAACAAAACTGGGGGAATCACGTTGCCTGATTTCAAGCTTTACTGCAAGGCCGTGATCACCAAGAGAGCATAGCATTGGCACAAAAACAGACACATAGACAAGTGGAACAGAGTAGAGAGTCCAGACCCATAACTCTATGTTCAAATAATCTTTGAAAAATAAGAAAAAAAATATACAGTGGAAAAAAAAGTCTCTTCAACAAATGGTGCTGGGAAAATTGGACAGCTATGTGTAGAAGAATGAAACTCTACCATTCTCTTACACCGTTCACAAAGATAAACTCAAAATGGATAAAAGACCTCAATGTAAGGCAGGAATCCATCAGAAGCCTAGAGGAGAACTTAGGCAGTAACCTCTTCAACATCGGCTGCAGCAACTTCTTTTTTATTTATTTATTTTTTATTTATTTTCAACATAACAGTATTCATTATTTTTGCACCACACCCAGTGTTCCATGCAACCCGTGCCCTCTATAATACCCACCACCTGGTACCCCGACCTCCCATGCCCCGCCCCTTCAAGACCCTCACATTGTTTTTCAGAGTCCATAGTCTCTCATGGTTCAACTCCCCTTCCAATTTCCCCCAACTCCCTTCTCCTCTCTAACTCCCCATGTCCTCCATGCTATTTGTTATGTTCCACAAATAAGTGAAACCATATGATAATTGACTCTCTCTGCTTGACTTATTTCACTCAGCATAATCTCTTCCAGTTCCGTCCATGTTGCTACAAAAGTTGGGAATTTGTCCTTTCTGATGGAGGCATAATACTCCATAGTGTATATGGACCGCATCTTCCTTATCCATTCATCCTTTGAAGGGCATCTTGATTCTTTCCACAGTTGGCCACAGCAACTTCTTTCAAGATATGTCTCCAAAAGCAAAAATAAACTTTTGGGATTTCATCAAGATCAAAAACATCTGCACAGCAAAATAAACAGTCAACAAACAAATAGACATCCCATGGAATTGTTAAAGATATTTGCATATGACAGTACAAAGGGCTGATATCCAAGATCTATAAAGAACTCCTCAAATTCAACACACACAAAAGAGATAATCATATCAAAAATGGGCAGAAGACTTGAACAGACACTTCTCCAATGAATACATATAAATGGCTAACAGACACATAAAGAAATGTTCATCATCACTAGTCATCAGGGCAATTCAAATCAAAACCACATTGAGATACCACCTTATACCCATGAGAATGGTCAAAATTAGCAAGACAGTAAACAATGTGTATTGGAGAGGATGTGGAGAAAGGGGAACCCTCTTACACTATTGTTAAAAATGCAAGTTGGTGCAGCCACTTTGGAAACAGTGTGGAGATTCCTTAAGATATTAAGAATAGAGCTACCCTATGACCCTGCAATTGTACTACTGGGCATTTACACCAAATATACAGATGTAGTGAAAAGAAGGGCCATCTGTACCTCAATGTTTATAGCAGCAATGGCCACAGTCACCAAACTGTGGAAAGAACCAAGATGCCCTTCAAAGGATGAATGGTTAAAGAAGATATGGTCCATATATACAAGGGAGTATTATGCCTCCATCAGAAAGGATAAATACCAAACTTTTGCAGCAACATGGATGGGACTGGAAGAGATTATGCTGGGTTAAATGAGTCAAACAGATAGAGTCAATATTCATGTGGTTTCACTTACTTGTGGAGCATAAGGAATAATACAGAGGACATGGGGAGATGGAGAGGAGTAAGGAATTGGGGGAAATTAGAGGGGGAGACAAACCATGAGAGAATGTGGACTCTGAGAAACAAACGAGGGTTTTGGAGGGGAGGTGGATTGGAGGTTGGATGAGCCTGGTAATGGGTCTTATGGAGGGCAGGTATTGCGTGGAGCACTGGGTGTGTTGCATAAACAATGAATTCTAGAACACTGAAAAGAAATTATTCTTTAAATCAACCAAAAATGGATTAAAGAATTAACATAAGACCTGAAACAATAAAATTTCTGGACAAAAACCTAGGGATTAGTTTCCTTGTCATAAATATTGGCAATAATTTTTTTAATTTTATGTCAAACACAAGCAAAGGCAATAAAAGCAAAAATAAGGGTGGCTACACCAAACTAAAAATCTTCTGTATTGCAAAGAAAACAAACAAGAAGGCAACCTACAGAATGCAAGAAAATATTTGCACATGATATATCTGATAAGGCATTAATATGAAAAATATATACAGGAGTCATGAAACTCAATAGAAAAAAAATCTGATCGAAAAAATGTGTAGAGGATCTCAATAGACAGTTTTCTTAAGAAGAAAGAGATAGCCTACAGGTACATGAAAACGTGCTCAACATCCTTAATTATCAGTTAAATTCAAACAAAAACCATAATGAAATAACACTTCACACTTGTTAGAATGGCTATTGTGAAAAGACAAGAAAAAGCTAGAGTTGACAAGGACTTAGGATAAAGGAAACCCTTTCACAGTATTGAAGAGGATATAATTTGGTACAGGTATTAATGGAAAGAAATATGAAAGTTGCTCAACAAATTAGAAATAGAACTACCATATGGTCCATCAACCATCAATTTCACTTCTGAGTATTTATCTGAAGTAAATAAAATCACTGTCTAAAAGAGATATACACCTTCATGTTAATTGTGACTATTAGTACTGCAGAATTATTTGAAAAAGCTAAGAAATGGAAAAACCTAATTTTCCATTGATAGATGAATGGATAAATCAAATGTGGTGCATTTAGCCACTGGCACTGGAATTCGATTCGGCTATTAAAAAAAAAAGGAATTTTGCCATTTTGACAACATGGATAGAGCTTGTGAGCATTTTGCTAAGTGAAATAACCTAAAGATTATGAGCTCACTTATATGAGTAATCTAAAAACCAAAACCAAAACAACAACAACAAAACCTGAACTAATGGGTACAGATTTCATATGGTGGTTGACATAGGTGGGGGCTGGGTGTGGACCAAATGAGTGAAAGTGGGCAAAAGGTACAATATTCCAGTTATAAAATAAGGGATGTAATATATATCATAGTGACTATAGTTAATAATTCTATATTGTATACTTGAAAGTTGATAAAGAAAAGCAGATCTTGAACATCCTCATTGCAAAGAAAAAATGTAACCGTGTGGTTAAAGATGTTAACTAAACTTATTATGGTTATCATTTCACAATACATACATATATCAAATCATTACAGTACTCCCTAGAACTAATTTAATGTTGTATGTCATTTATATCTCAATAAAATAGTTCATAAATCAAGAAAAAAATCTCTATTAATTTTCTTGCTTTCCTTCTTCTGAAAAATGAAAACTAAGTAAAGCTACATAGTTACTCATTTTTTTCTTCTTCCTTTTATGTCCTCTTTTACAGCGTTCCTGTTATGTTTCTATCAATTCTGATTCCATTATAAATTATGACAGAGCATCCTTATCTATTAGAAAATAAGTGGAATATAAATTCTAATTAAGTAGAGTAAAATACTTGAATACAATTTCATTTATCCTTGTCAAAACAGAATGATGACTTGATTTTGGAAGTTCATGGTGTTTTCTTTTTTCCTACAATGAATAAATTTCTTCTGTCTTAATTGATTTAGAAAAATTGCTATAAAACTTGCAGTATTCATTTCAATTCTGTTTTAAATATTTGTTGATATTAATGGTAACAACTTCTTTAGATCTATTGTAGGAATACCAGGATTTTTACTAGTGGGCCCATAAAATTCAAATTCTGCTCTTGTTATCCAACTTTAAAAAGTCTTAAACTAAATCATGGCTCTAAGGCAAAGTTCAAGGAGAATATTTGCTTAGCGAGAATCAGACATTCTCAGTGTTAATATATAACATATGTTTGGCACAATTGCCTGTATATTTTTTTCTTTTTCTTTTTTTGTATCCAAGTGTTACTTCCATTTCTCTCAAAATGTACTTCTGTCCCAGAATCAGAAGAATAACAGGTTGCATGGATATCTGCAACAGACTTTACAGTTTTTTTTAAAATATTGTTAGCCTTTTTACTAACTACCAATGCCAGTGTGACAAAAAAAAAAAAATTACAGCTTTTTCTAATTAAATGTTCTTTCCCCCACCCAAAGTGGCTTTTGAAAACTCCTGGAAATAGCCCAGATTTAAATACTTTCTTGTTTTTAAAATTCCAAAAGGAGACATCTCTTTCACAAAAGTAGTGTTTATGATGTCATTAAGAAGACCTATCATTTTGTATAGGGCAATTTGTCCAAATACTGATTCCACTGGCCTAATTGTTTTATATAATTATCATCAAGAGAAATCTACAAGTTATTTGCAGTGGTTTTCTTAATCTATGTGATTCTAAAGGTGAAAAACAGTACAGATATCAGGAGTTATTATTCTAACTTCTGATTATTTATTGAAAATATTATTGAACACTGTTTAATTAATTCTAATAGGAAGAAACAATCAATCAATGAACTAGGGTATAGCCTTTAACCACTGAAAGATAATAGTCACTATTTTCAGGGAATAATTGGAGTTAAGACATTGTTTTTATCAGTTGCATGGGAAGTATCAACTGGTTACACATCCTTTATGAGAAAGGGTACTAATGGAAAGTGTTCGTTTTGGATCCTATTCATATAAGGCCCAGATTTGGAATTTCCTCTCAAATTATCATCATTAGTAGTACTATATGTCTTCAGTGTAATAAGAAATGCTTGTTTGTTTGTTTGGTAATAAGAAATGTTTTATCTTATTAGGCATTTTCAGCTTTTGAACTTTAAGGATTGGCTTTGGAGAGAAGATATTGTACTGTCGCTCCAGAAATACTTAGAGTTTATTATTATTAGATTGACACTAATTCTCTGATTAGATGTTGTAGTGTAAATCTGACTGATGTACAGTTAGTGTCTGCCTAATGATGTGTCAGAGTTGATAAGTGGGCCCATTATATAACAATGAAAATATTAAAAATATATCAATATTATTAAAGTACAGAAACTTAACATATATCATTATACCTGTACACCATACACCTGCTTTGTATGAATCTGAGGGAAGATGGATGATGACAACTGGGTGCAAGAATCTACAAATCAATGAAATTAAATTGTATTGTTGGTGATAGATGAAGTAGTAGTTACCATGTGCTTAATAATGGTATAGTGAGAAAACTGAAAAGAGATTCTGGTCTAATTATATATTTTCTGTATAGTTTCACTAATGAACTTAATTGGTCTCTGGGAAATACCACAATTGAAATGTCAAAAGCTGTTTTAGAGTCCCAGTCCAGAGTAGAATGGAACTCTAAATAACAATTCCTGAATAATAGTAAGGGAAATGACATTAGAAAGAACCACAGAGATAATTAAATGCAATTGTAACTGAAACATATATCAAATACTTCTGTGCATCCTCTGTATGTATAACCTATAGAGATTAATTATTTGCAATTATTTTTTTTATAATTTTGAGTTTGATATATTAACCACACTTAAATACCTTCTAAAATATATCAGGAGTATATTCACTGACCTCTAAGCCACATGGCTTTTAAAAGTCTCTATTAATTACTATTATTTTACTTCTTTAAATTTGATATATGCCAGCTGTCTTAGTCAATTTGGGCTGCTGTAACAAACATACCATAGACTGTGTGACTTAAACAACAAACATTTATTTCTCACACTTCTGGAGGCTGGAAATAAACTAACAAGGTAGTTGCAGATTCAGGGATTGGTGAGGCTAGATGGCTATCTTCTTTCTGTATTTACACATGATGGAAGAGGAGAACTGTGGTCTTTTCAGACCCTTAAAAGGGCACTAATCTCATTAATGAGGGCTCTACCTTCATAATTACTTCCCAAAGATCCTGTGTCCAAATACAATCACACTGGAGACTTTGGCTTCAACATTTTGAGGGAATACAAACATCCACATCACAGCAGTAGAAATTATGTGTATTATAAATATTGGAATAAATGTGTAGACTTTTTCTATTTACATCCCAATGTTGGGGCATTTGTCCATATTAATTTTTTATAAGAGTTGGGCGATAATGGATATTTTCCCCCCTTACTCCTTTAAGTATTATCTATACATGAGGCTTAAAGGAGTTATGGATGTTTCCTGAATTAGATTTTGTATGTGATATGATTATAGAAAACCAGAAAGATTGACTATTAAAAATCCATCAAAAAGCAAAACTCAGTGATCAGGCAAAAAAAAAAAAATTGCTACATTAAAAAGACACTTAGATGTCTTTCTGGGACACCAAGATCTGAACTGAAAGGGATAGGACATCGTATTTTATTGAATGCAAAAATTCCCCATACTCTTACCCTACAAATGCAGTTAACACAGTGAACTGTATCAGTACAGTACAGTACAGTACAGTATCAGTACAGTACTCCAGTTTTTTACACAACAAATCCATTTACTCTGTGATAAAAATGGCGGAGACTGGAAATCTGGCTTGGATAAGACTCGCCTAATATAATATTTATTTTATTTTATTTTATTTTATTTTATTTTATTATGTTTATTTTATTACATTATGTTAGTCATCATAGAGTACGTCATTAATTTTTTGATGTAGTGCTCTATGATTAATTTTTTGTATATAACACCCAGTGCTCCATGCAATATGTGCCCTCCTTAATACCCACCACGGCAAACCCATCCTTCCACTTCCTCCCTCCTGAAACCTTAAGTTTCTTTCCCATAGTTGATAGTCTCTCATGGTTCATCTCCCCCTCTGATTACCACCCCATCATTTTCCCTGTCATTCTCCTAATGTCCTCCATGTTGCCCCTTATGTTCCACATATAAACAACAGAATACTCATTCTTCTAGAGTGCACATGGAACCTTCTCCAGAATAGACACATACTAGGTCACAAATCAGGGCTCAACCGATACCAAAGGATTGAAATTATTCCCTGGATATTCTCAGATCACAATGCTCTGAAACTGGAGCTCAACCACAAGGAAAAGTTTGGAAGGAACTCAAATACAAGGCAGCTAATGACCACCTTCCTTAAGAAGCAGAAGGAAAACTTCCAGACACTTTTTATGAATCCAGCATTGCCCTGATTCTCAAACCAGGCAAAAACCTCACCAAAAAGGGGAATCTTAGACCAATATGACTGATTAATAAGGATGCTAAGATGCTTAACAAGATCATAGCAAATAGGATCCAACAGCACATTAAAAATATTATATACCATGACCAGGTTGGATTCATCCCTGGGTCCCAAGGATGGTACAACATTCACAAATTAATCAATGTGATAGAACAAATCAATAAGAGAAGAGAGAAGAACCACATGGTCCTCTCAACTGATACAGAAAAATCATTTGACAAAATCCAGTATCCGTTCCTGGTAAAAATGCTTCAAAGTATAGGGATAGAGGGAACATTCCTGAACTTCATAAAATCTATCTATGAAAGAGAAACAGAAAATACCTCAATGGGAAAAAGCTCCCAGCCTTCCCATTGAGATCAGGAACATGACAAGAATGCCCACTCTCACCACACTTGTTCAACATAGTATTAGAAGTCCTAGCAACAGCAATCAGACAACAAAGAGAAATAAAAGGTATCCAAATTGGCAATAAAGAAGTAGAACTCACTCTATTCACAGATGACATGATTCTTTATATGGAAAACCCAAAAGACTCCACCCCCAAAATACTAGAACTCATAAAGCAATTCAGTAACGTGGCAGGATACAAAGTCAATGTGCAGAAATCAGTGGCTTTCTTATACACTAACAATGAAAATACAGAAAGGGAAATTAGAGAATCGATTCCATTTACTATAGCACAAAGAACCATAAGATACCTGGGAATAAACCTAACAAAAGAGGTAAAGGACCTGTACTCCAGGAACTACAGAACACTCATGTAAGAAATTGAAGAAGACATAAAAAGATGGAAGATCATTCCTTGCTCTTGGATGGGAAGAATAAACTTTGCTAAAATGTCTATACTGCCTAGAGCAATCTATACTTTTAATGCCATTCTGATCAAAATTCCACTGGTATTTTTCAAAGAGCTGGAGCAAATAATCCAAAAATTTGTATGGAATAAGAAGATACCCCGAATCGCTAAGGAAATGTTGAAAAACAAAAATAAAACTGTCAGCATCACGTTACCTGATTTCAAGCTTTACTACAAAGCTGTGATCAGCAAGACAGCATGGTACTGGCATAAAAACAGACACATAGACCAGTGGAACAGAGTAGAGAGCCCAGATATGGACCCTCA
This sequence comes from Mustela erminea, assembly GCF_009829155.1. Taxonomy (NCBI): domain Eukaryota; kingdom Metazoa; phylum Chordata; class Mammalia; order Carnivora; family Mustelidae; genus Mustela; species Mustela erminea. Next base: position 107,232,418 of record NC_045635.1, on the reverse strand, counting down.
ACTCTATGCGCAAATAATCTTCGACAAAACAAGAAAAAATATGCAGTGGAAAAAAGGACAGGCTCTTTAATAAATGGTGCTGGGAAAAATGGACAGCTATATGTAGAAGAATGAAATTCGACCATTCTCTTACACCATATGCAAAGATAAACTCGAAATGGATAAGAGACCTCAACGTGAGACAGGAATCCATCAAAATCCTAGAGGAGAACATAGGCAGTAATCTCTTCAATATCAGCCACAGCAACTTCTTTCAAGATACGTCTCCAAAGGCAATGGAAACAAAAGTGAAAATGAACTTTTGGGACTTCATCAAGATCAAAAGCTTCTCCACAGCAAAGGAAACAGTCAAAAAAAAAAAAAAAAAAAAAAAAAAAAAAAAAAAAACAAAGAGGCAACCCACGGAATGGAGGAAGATATTTGTAAATGTCAGTACAGACAAAAGGCTGATATCCAGGATCTATAAAGAATGTCTCAAACTCAACACACAAAAATCATGTCAAAAAATGGGCAGAAGACATGAACAGACACTTCTCCAATGAAGACATACAAATGGCTATCAGACACATGAAAAAATGTTCAACATCACTAGCCATCAAGGAGATTCAAATTAAAACCACATTGAGATACCACCTTACAACAGTTAGTATGGCCAAAATTATCAAGACAGGAAACAACGTGTGTTAGAGAGGATATGGAGAAAGGGGAACCCTCTTACACTGTTGGTGGGAATGCAAGTTCATGCAGCCAGTTTGGAGAACAGTGTGGAGATTCCTTAAGAAATCAAAAATAGAGCTTCCCTAGGACCCTGCAACTGCACTACTGGGTATTTACCCCAAAGATACAGATGTAGTGAAAAGAAGGGCCATCTGTACCCAATGTTTATAGCAGCAATGGTCATGGTCACCAAACTGTGGAAAGAACAAAGGTGCCCTTCAATGGACGAATGGATAAGGAAGATGTGGTCCATATACACTATGGAGTATTATGCCTCCATCAGAAAGGATGAATACCCAACTTTCATAGCAACATGGACGGGACTGGAAGAGATTATGCTGAGTGAAATAAGTCAAGCAGAGAGAGTCAATTGTCATATGGTTTCACTTATTTGTGAAGCATAAGAAACAACATGGGGTACATGGGGAGATGGAGAGGATAAGGGAGTTGAGGGAAATTGGAGGGGGAGATGAAGCATGAGAGACTATGGACTCTAGAAAACAATCTGAGGGTTTTGAAGTGGTGGGGGCTGGGAGGTTGGGGGAGCCTGGTGGTGAGTGTTATAGAGGGCACATATTGCATGGAGCACTGGGTTTGGTGCACAATAAATTCTGTTGCACTGAAAAGAAATTAAATTAAATTAAAACATGTTTATACTTTTGTTCTATGAGCATGGAATATTTTTTCATCTTTTTGTGTCTTCTTCAATTACTTTCATAAGTGTCTGTAGTTTCTAGAGTATCGATTCTTAACCTCATTGGTTAGGTTTATTCCAAGTTATTTTATGGTTTTTGTTGCTATTATATATGAAATAGATTCCTTAATTTCTCTTTCTATAGTTACATTGCTAGAGTATAGAAAAGCAACTCTGCATTTATTTGTATCTGGCCACAGTACCAAATTGTATGAGTTCTAGTAACTTGGGCGTGAAGTTTTTTGGGTTTTCTATGTAAAGTATCATGTCATCTGTGAAGAGAGAAAGTTTGACGTCTTCTTTGCCAACTTGAATGCCTTTTATTTCCTTTTGTTGTCTGATTGCTGAGGCTAGGATTTCTAGTACTACATTGAACAATAGTGTCAAACTGACATCCTCATAATGTGCCTGGTCTTAAGGGAAAGGCTCTCAGCTTTTCCCCATTGAGAATGACATTGACTGTGGGCTTTTCACAGATAGTTTTATGAAATTGAGGAATTTTCCATCTATCCTTACATTCTGAAGAGTTTTAATCAGGAAAAGATGCTGTATTTTGTCAAATGCTTTTTTCTGCATCATTTGAGTAGAACATATGGGTCTGGTCTTCTCATATTAATGTGTTTTTATTAAACTGATTGATTTGGGAATGCTGAACTACAGTTGTACCCAGGAATAAATTCCACCTAGTCATGATGAATTATCTTTTTAATGTATTGTTGAATCCTTTTATCTAGAATCTTCTTGAGAATTTTGATATTCATTTTCATCAGGGATATTGGTCGAAATTATCCTTTTTGATGGGGTCTTTGCCTGGTTTTGGGATCAAGGTAATGCTGGCTTCATATAAAGTGTCTGGAAGTTTTCCTTATGTTTCTATATTTTGAAATAGCTTTAGGAGAATAGGTATTATTTCTTCTTTGGATGTTTGGTAGAATTCCCCAGGGAATCAAGCATGCCCTGAACTCTTGCTTTTTGGAGGTTTTTAATCACTTTTTCAATTCCATTACTGGTTATTGGTTTATTCATATTGTCAATTTCTTCCTGTTTCATTCTTGGTAGTTTATAGGTTTCCCAGGAAGACATCAATTTCTTCTAGGTTGCTTTTTTTAATTGGCATATTGTTATTGATAATAATTTCTAATAATCATTTCTATTTCCTTGCTATTAGTCATGATCTCTCCCCTTTCATTTATAATTTTATTAATTTGGGTCCTTTCTCTTTTCTTTTGGGTAAGCTTGACCAGTGGTTTATTGATCTTATTAATTCTTTCAAGGAACCAGCATCTAGTGTTAATCTGCTCTACTCTATTTCTGGTTTGTTATTTATTGATCTCTGCTCTAATTTTAATTAAGTTCTTGTGCGTGGATTAGGCTTTTATTTTTCCTTGTTCTTTCTGCAGTTCTTTAAGGTATAAAGTTCATTTATGTGGTCAGAATTTTTCTATTTTTTGAGTGCGGCTTTGATGGCTATATATTTCCTGCATATGAACACCTTTGACATATACCGTAGGTTTTGGACAAATATGTTTTCATTCTTATTGGTTTCCATGAATTGTTTAAGTTCTTTGATTTCCTGCTTGACCCAAACATTCTTGAGCAGGATGGTCTTTAGCTTCCAAGTGTTTGAATTTCTTCCAAATGTTTTCTTGTGATTGAGTTCTAGTTCAAAAACATTGTGGCCTGAGAATATGCAGGTAATATTCTTAATGTTTTGATATGGATTAAGACCTGATTTGTGACTCAGTATATGATTTTTTCCGGGGAAATTTTCATGTGTGCGTGAGAATGAGTATTATGTTGGTTTAGGGTGGAATGTTCTGTATATATCTATTAGGTCCATCTAGCCCACTGTGTCATTCAAAGTCCTTGTTTCTTTATTGATTTTTCTGCTTAGATGATCTGTCTATTTCTGAGAGTGAAGTGTTGTGGTCTCCTAGTATGTAAGCATTATTATTAATGTTTCTTTATTTTGGCTTTCCCTGGTGGCTTTCTATGTGTCTTCTGAAAGTCAGAGCAGAAGTGACTGCATCCAAACCTCTGTTTCAGAACAGAGGGACAGCAGTCTGCCCTTCACTGAGTGCTCCAGGCCACAATGTCTCTGTTTCTGTCTGTGGTGCTAAAAACTGCAGTCTCCTGGGTTGTGCGCCCCACAGCAGCCCTCCCTGTTATTGTTCCCAGGGCCAGACACAGCTCTGCCCTTTGTACTTCTAAAATTGCAAGCCACCCCTGGTTTGCTCACATGCACCAGACGCTCCCGGTTTCTGTCTGGAGAGCTGCCCTAAAGTCCTTTTCCTGCTGCTACTGGTCTCCTAGTCTGTGCCTGGTCTCCAGTACAAGAGGCTTTTGAGCTCCAGTTTTATCTCGCCTTCCCAGCACAAGTTTACAGAGACTCCCTCCTGCTCTGTTTTTCTTCAAATATCTCACTGCCAAATCATGGCTTCTTGCTTCATACCTTGTAACAAGCTGCCAGAGACATTCTGTTGGTATAGATCCTGTTATATCTTCTTACATCTCAGGCTGATTTTGTGAGAGATCAGAATGATCTGGCAGATATCCAGTTCAATTCAAGGGACTGGTTGAAATACGGTTCCCTACTCCTTTGCCATCTTTTTTCCCACCTGCAAAATCAATCTATCTATCTATCATCTATCTATCTATCTATTATCTATCTATCTATCTATCTATCTATCTATCATCTATCTATCTATCTATCTATATTTAGTATGTTCTTTATATCCTGCTAGCTATACCGCATGGACCAAGCAGTCATCACACAAATGTGCATCTTCAGAGCCAGAATAAACGCTGTATCACTATCCCTCAAAGCTAGTTCTCTAGGATTGAAAGAAAATAAATGGCAACAAAGAAAGATAAAGAATAAGGGAGGATAAGAATTAAGTAAACCTTTCATAAGAAGGCAACAACTAAGAACTGATTTCTTATTTATGTTTTACCACTTTCTACTAGGAAAAAATAGAAGTATTGTATCAGTCACTAACCCAAAAATCCACCTAGGATTATAGGCTGTGAAAGGAAGTAGCGAATTGTACCAGGTAGGAAGTCCTTTCTGTCTCCTCTTCAGTTTTTCTAAACCATGGTTTTCTGTGCTGATTTCTAGAGATCTGGTGTCTGCTATCCACCTTTTCCTGAATGAAAAAGCTCTGGGTAAAGCATCATTACTAATGACCTTCAGGATATTTATTTGAAAGGAGAGAAAAGTATGCTGTAAAAGGAGACAGTTTCTACTTCCGTTTTTCGAGCAGAGGTGTTTGGAACATTAGCATGCAGCTGACAACGCTGCAGCTGTTGCCTCTCTATGAACTCTTGTCCCAAATTAGTAAAAATTAGCTATTTTGCAATTATAGAAACAGCTGCTTTGCTTATTTAGAAACACTGTTGTAATAGCTTTTATAAAATGCATCACCATATGTTTTTTTCTGTACAATAGGTAAAAGTGGTTTAGGGTACTCAGAGATATGCCATAAGTTAATATGTTGTTTTAGTTTTCCAAACTAGTTCTCCATATTTCATTCATAGTTTTACTTTTGTTTTTACCATTGTATTTCTTTAGTGACATTTGTTTCCCTTACAAAAGATAAATGTCTATCATTTTCTACTGTACAAACTTAACAATTTGTTTCCTTTTTTAAAAACATTTTATCTATTTGAGAGAAAGAGAGAGCAGAGGGGCAGAGGGAGAGGTACAACCAAATCCCCACTGAGAGTGGAGCCTGAGTCAGGGCTTGATCTCACAACCCTGAGACCATGACCTGAACCAAAATCAAGACCCAACTGATCAACCAAATAAGCCACCCAGGCATCCCAAACAGTTGTTTTTCAATTTCCTTTACCTGTCGGAATTTGAATTTGGAAAGCATTCTTACCACATACTACAGTTAAAATTTTTAATTTAAAAACTGATTTTTTTAAAGATTTTATTTACTTATTTGCCTGAGAGAGAGAAAGAGAGAGAGAGAGTGCATAACAAATGGGAACAACAGACAGAGGGATATCACCACTTAACAAAGAGCGCAATGTAGGACTCGATCCCAGGCTCTTAGGATGGATCATGACCTGAGCCCAACATAGACACTTAATCAACTGATCCTCCCAACCATCCCCATTTTTAAAATTCTTAGAAAGTGAACAATTAGTTTATTTGAACATTCTTAATTATTTATTTTTTCTTTGCTCTTCTCTTATTTCTCATATTTAATTTGATTTATATCCTTTATTTCACTCAAACTTTCACTTGATGTTTTAGATTTAGTTTAGAGGAGTAAGTTTTTAATCTATATTTGTTTAAATGGAGGTTATTTAGTCTTTATTTATTCATTAATGCCTTAAATATACAATGCAAATATTAGCTGCTTGGCTTTTTTTTTTTTTAATTTATTTTCAGCGTAACAGTATTCACTGTTTTTGCAACACACCCAGTGCTCCATACAACACGTGCCCTCCATAATACCCACCACCTGGTTCCCCCAATCTCCCACCTACCACCTCTTCAAAACCCTCAAGTTTTTTTTTCAGAGTCCATAGTCTCTCATGGTTCAACTCCCCTTCCAATTTCCCTCAACACACTTCTCCTCTCCATCTCCCCATATCCTCCATGTCATTTGTTCTGTTCCACAAATAAGTGAAACCATATGATAATTTATTTTCTCTGCTTGGCATTCCTTAAAAAAATTAAGTTGTTTTTGAGTCACTTCCATTTCTATGTTTCTTTATTTTCAGGTAAATATTTGAATGGCTCGTAGAACTCAAAAATTATAATATTTCTGTGTTCTCTATTTGCAATTAATAAGCATACAGCCTTTGCAAAAGACCTAGTGTATCTAGAGAGTGTTAAGCTAAATAAAATAAGTCAGAGAAAAACAAATACCATATGATTTCACTTGCATGTAGAATCTAAGAAACAAAACAAATTAAAAAAAAACAAAACAGAATCAGATCTATAAATGCAGAGACCAAAATCATTATGAGGGGAGTAGGGGCAAAATGAGTAAAGGGAGTGGGAGGCACAGGCTTAGAGTTATGGAAGGCATAAGTCATTGGAATAAAAGATACAGTGTAGAAAATATAGTCAATGATATTACAATAATTTTGCATAGTTACAGAGGGTATCTAAACTTCTGCTAAAAATAGCATAACATTGATTTTTCGAACAATTATATTGTATACCTGAAACGAACGTAATATTGTGTGTCAACTATACTCAAATGAAAATCGGTCAATAAATAAATTGATTGGACCTAAGTAATACTTAAAAACTAATTACAGGGGTGCCTCGGTGGATTAGCAACTTAAAGCCTCTGCCTTCGGCTCAGGTCATGAACCCAGGGTCCTGGGATCGAGCCCCACATCGGGATCTTTGCTTACCAGGGTGTCTTCTTCCTCCTCTCTCTCTGCCTGCCTCTCTGTCTACTTGTGATCTCTGTCAGATAAAGAAATAAAATCTTTAAAAAAATTACAAATATTATTTAAAAAATTTTTCTAACACATCTTTTTTTCTGAAAAAGAAATATATATAAGTACTATTTCAGAATACAAATACATTTGAAGTGTTGTGAAATTATACCACACAATTAAATTTTCTAACCTTTCCAACTCATACTTTCTCACATTGTTCATTTTTAAAATTATTGTAAAAAGCACATAATATAAAATTTAGCATCTTAACCATTTCTAGGTGTGTAATTCAGTAGTGTTAAGTGTATTCACAAAGTTGTGTAATCAACCTCCAACATTTTTACATTTTGTGAAACTGAAACTATCTCCATTAAAAGAAAAATTTCCCATTTTGACCTCCTTTGTCCCTGGAAATGATCATTCTCTTCTCTGTTTCTATGAATTTGGTTAATCAGGATAGCTTATGTAAGTGGGATCATACAATATTTCTGTGGTATTGTTTTTTTTTTTTTTTAATTTCTTTTCAGTGTGACAGAATTCATTGTTTTTGCACCATACCCAGTGCTCCATGCAATGCGTGCCCTCCATAATACCCACCACCTGGCTCCCGCAATCTCCCACCCCTTGCCCCTTCAAAACCCTCAGTTTGTTTTTCAGAGTCCATAGTCTCTCATGGGTCACCTCCCCCTGCAATTTCCCTCAACTCCCTTCTCTCAATTTCCCCCTGTCCTCCATGTTATTTGTTCTGCTCCACAAATAAGTGAAACCATATGATAATTGACTGTCTCTGCTTGACTTATTTTACTCAGCATAATCTCTTCCAGTCCCGTCCATGTTTCTACAAAGGTTGAGTATTCATTCTTTCTGATGGAAGCATAATACTCCATAGTGTATATGGACCACATTTTCCTTATCCATATGTCCATTGAAGGGCATCTTGGTTCTTTCCACAGTTTGGCAACCATGGCCATTGCTGCTATAAACATTGAGGTACATATGGTCCTTCTTTTCACGACATCTGTATCTTTGGGGTAAAAACCCTGTAGTGCAATTGCAGGGTCCTAGGAAAGCTCTATTTTTAATTTCTTAAGGAATCTCCACACTGTTCTACAAATTGGCTACACCAACCTGCATTCCCACCAACAATGTAAGAGGGTTTCTCTTTCTCCACCTCCTCTCCTGTTTGCTAATTATGGACATTCTAAATGGTGTAAGGTGGTATCTCAATGTGATTTAATTTGAATCTCCCTGATGGCTAGTGATGATGAACATTTTTTCATGTGTCTGATAGCCATTTGTAGGTCTTCATTGGACAAGTGTCTGTTCATATCTTCTGCCCATTTTCTGATATGATTATCTGATTTGTGAGTGTTGAGTTTGAGAAGTTCTTTATAGATTCTGGATATCAACCTTTTGTCTGTACTGTCATTTACAAATATCTTCTCCCATTCCGTGCATTGCCTCTTTGTTTTGTTGACTGTTTCCTTTACTGTGCAGAAGGTTTTGATCTTGATGAAGTCCCAAAAGTTCATTTTCACTTTTGTTTCCTTTGTCTTTGGATACATATCTTGAAAGACGTTGCTGTGGCTGATGTCAAAGAGGTTACTGCCTATGTTCTCCTATAGGATTCTGATGGATTCCTGTCTCACATTGAGGTCTTTTATCCATTTCGAGTTTATCTTTGCATATGGTGTAAGAGAATGATCGAGTTTCATTCTTCTACATATAGCAGTCCAATTTTCCCAGCACCATTTATTGAAGAGACTGTCTTTTTCCACTGTATATTTTTTCCTGCTTTGTCGAAGTTTATTTGCGCATAGAGTTGAGGGTCCATATCTGGGCTCTCTACTCTGTTCCACTGGTTTATGTGTCTGTTTTTATGCCAGTACCATGCTGTCTTGCTGATCACAGCTTTGTATTAAAGCTTGAAATCAGGTAACATGATGCCGCCAGTTTTATTTTTGTTTTTCAACATTTCCTCAGCAATTCGGGGTCTCTGCTGATTCCATATAAATTTTAGGATTATTTGCTCCAGCTATTTGAAAAATGCTGGTGGAATTTTGATCAGAATGGCATTAAAAGTATAGATTGCTCTAGGCAGTATAGACATTTTAACAATGTTTATTCTTCCAGTCCAAGAGCATGGAATTGTCTTCCATCTTTTTGTGTCTTCTTCAATTTCTTTCATGAGTGTTCTGTAATTCCTCAAGTACAGATCCTTTACCTCTTCGGTTAGGTTTATTCCCAGTTTTGGTTCTTGGTGCCATATTAAATAGAATCAATTCTCTAATTTCCCTTTCTGTATTTTCATTGTTAGTGTATAAGAAAGCCACTGGTTTCTGTACATTGACTTTGTATCCTGCCACGTTACTGAATTGCTGTATGAGTTCTAGTATTTTGGGGGTGGAGTCTTTTGGGTTTTCCATATAAAGAATCACGTCATCTGTGAAGAGAGAGAGTTTGACTTCTTCATTGACAATTTGGATACCTTTTGTTTTTCTTTGATTGCTGTTGCTAGGACTTCTAATAGTATATTGAACAAGAGTGGTGAGAGTGGGCATCCTTGTCATGGGGAAGGCTGCAAGCTTTTTCCCATTGAGGATGATATTTGCTGTGGCCCTTTCATAGATATTTGATGAAGTTCAGGAATGTTCCCTCTATCCCTATACTTTGAAGCGTTTTAATCAGGAATGGATGCTGGGTTTTGTCAAATGCTTTTTCTGCATCAATTGAGAGAATCATGTGGTTCTTCTCTCTTCTCTATTGATTTGCTCTATCACATTGATTGATTTGTGAATGTTGATCAATCCTTGTAACCCAGGAATGAATCCCACTTAGTCATGGTAGATAATATTTTTAATGTGCTGTTGGATCCTATTTGCTATGATCTTGTTGAGAATCTTAGCATCCATATTCATCAGTGATATTGGCCTGAAATTATCCTTTTTGGTGGGGTCTTTGTTTCGTTTGGGGATCAGGGTAATACTGGCTTCATAAAAAGAGTCTGGAACTTTTCCTTCTGCTTCAATTTTTTGAAACAGCTTTAGGACTATAGGTGTTATTTCTTGTTTGAAATTTGATAGAATTCCCCCTGGGAATCTTTCAGGTCTTGGGATCTTGTTTTTTTGTAGGTTTTTGATCACTGCTTCGATCTTGTTACTAGATATCAGTCTATTCAGGTTGTCAACTTCTTCCTGGTTCAATTTTGGGAGTTTATAGTTTTACAGAAATGCATCCATTTCATCTAGGTTGCTTAACTTATTGGCATATAACCATTGCTAATAACTTCTGATGATTGTTTCTAATTCCTCGGTGTTAGTTGTGATCTCTCCCTTTTCAGTCATAATTTTGTTAGTTTGAGCTTTCTCTCTTTTCTTTTGGATTAGTGTGACCAATGGTTTACTGATCTTATTGATTCTTTCAAAGAGCCAGCTTCTAGTTTCATTGATATGTTCTACCGTATCTCTAGTTTCTACCTCATTGATCTCTGCTCTCATCTTGTTTATTTCCCTTATGGTTTAATTTGTTGTTGATTCTCCAGTTCTTTAAGGTGTAAGAGACAGCTGGTGTATTCTGGATTTTTCAATTTTTTTGAGGGAGGCTTGGATGGCTATGTATTTCCCCCTTAGGACCGCCTTTGCTGTACCCCATAGGTTTTGGACCAAAGTGACTTCATTATCTTTGGTTTCCATGAGTTTTTCAGTTCTTTGATCTCCTGGTTGTTCCAAGCATTCTTAAGTAAGGTGGTTTTAGCTTCCAGTTGTTTCAGTTCCATCCAATCTTTTCCTTGTGATTGAGCTCTAGTTTCAAATCACTGTGGTCTGAGAATATGCAGGGAATAATCCCAGTCTTTTGGTATCAGTTCAGTCCTGATCTGTGACCCAGTAGGTGGTCTATGCTGGAAAAGGTTCCATGTGCACTTGAGAAGAATGAGTATTCTTTTGTTTTAGGGTGGAATGTTCTCTATATATCTATGAGGTCCATGTGATCTAATGTGTCATTCAATGCTCTTGTTTTTTTATTGATTTTCTGCTTGCATGATCTGTCTATTACTGAGAGAGGCGTGTTAAGATCTCCTACTATTAATTTATTCATATCAATATGATTCTTTACCTTAATTAATTGTTTTCTTATGTAATTGGCTGCTCCCATATTGGGGGCATAGATATTTACATTTGTTAGATCATCCTGGTGGATAGTACCTTTAAGAATGATGTAGTGTCTTTCTGTATCTCTGATTACAGTCTTTAGTTTTTTTTTAAGATTTTATTTATTTATTTGACAGAGAGAGATCACAAGTAGATGGAGAGTCAGGCAGAGAGAGAGAGAGAGAGAGAGAGAGAGAAGCAGGCTCCCGGCTGAGGAGAGATCCCGATGCGGTACTCGATCCCAGGACCCCGAGATCATGACCTGAGCCGAAGGCAGTGGCTTAACCCACTGAGCCACCCAGGCGCCCTAGTCTTTAGTTTAAAATCTAATTTATCTGATATTAGAATAGCTATCCCGACCTTCTTTTGAGTCCCATTGGCATGAAAGATGCTTCTCCATCCCTTCACTTTCAGTCTGGTTGTATCCTTAGGTTCAAAATGGGTCTCTTGTAGACTACATATGGATAGCTCCTGTCCTTTTATCCAATCTGCAACGCTGTTGTGTTTTATGGGCACATTTAGGCCATTCACATTGAGAGTGATTATTGATAGATACGATTTTATTGACATTATATACCTTTGATGTTCTTCTTTCTGTAGATTGTCTCTACATTTCTGTTCAATGATATTCTTGGTTTTTTTCTTCTTTTATAGAACCCCCTTAATATTTCCTGCAGTGTCAGCTTGGTTGTTGCATCGTCTTTTAAGCCCTGATGGTCTTGGAAACTCTTTATCTCTCCATCCATTCTGAATGTCAGTCTTGCTGGATAAAGTATTCTTGGCTGCATGTTCTTCTCATTTATTTCCCTGAATGTGTCTTGCCAGCCCTTTCTGGCTTGCCATGTTTCTGTGGACAGGTCTCACATTGTTCTGATGGGCTTTCCTCTGTACATAAGGAGCTTCTTTGTCCTAGCTGCCTTCAAGAGAGTTTCTCTACCATTATAATTCTTCATTCTTACTCTCAGGTGTCTCGAGGACATTTGAGAATCTATAATCTTGGGGGGAGACCGTTCTGCCTTTAGTACATGAACGCTGGTTCCATTCGCAAGACTGGGAAAATTTTCATGGGGAATTTGTTCCACTATATCTTCTAGACTTCTTTCTTTGTCCTCCCCTTCAGGGATTCCAATAATTCTGACGTTGGAATGTTCCATGGCATCATTTATTTCCCTAATTCTGTTTTTGTGGCTTCTAAGCTCTTTGTTCCAGGCTTCCTCCTGATCCTTTCTCTCTATCTGTTTGTCCTCCAGATCACTAACTCTATCTTCTATATCAGTTACCCTAGCTTTTAGGGAATTTAGATTAGATTGGAACTCATTGGGAGCATTGTGAACATCATCCCTGGTGGCTTTCAGTTCTTCTCTAACATTGTGAACATCATCCCTGGTGGCTTTCAGTTCTGCCCTCATCAATTCCTTTTGGTCATCCATGTCTTTCTCCAACCTAGCTATTGCATGGATAATTGTTAGCCTGAATTTCCTTTCTGACATATTGTGTATGTCGATAGCCATTAGCTCTGTTGCAGAAGGCCCATCCTCTGAATTTTTCTTCTGTTGGGCATTCCTCCTCCTAGTCATTTTGGTGAGAGAATGCTGAACGGATGTAGCTGGATATGTCGACTGTGGTGTAGTCCAGGTGCACCCTGGAATGCTTCTGAGCAATCAAGAGTTCCCATCCAAATGAAAGAAAAAAGAAAGAGAGAAAAAAGAAAAAATACAGAGAGAGAGAGAGAGTGAGGAAAATTAGAAAGATAAAAGAGAAAGCTCAGCCCAAATGGGTCCCAAGGTAAGATTTATGATGTATACAAACAAAAACAGGCAAACAAAAAGACTGATAATATTATATATATATAATATATTGAGGGTGGTGGGAGGACTTAACTCAGGAGGACTTAAGTCAGGATATTGACTGATATATTATATATAATATATATATATATATATATATAATATATATATGACAAGGGAAGATTATATATATATATATATATATATTATAGTCTTCCCTTTTCATATACTTTTATCAGTCTTTTTGCATATATATATATATATGCAAAACAAACAAACAAAGAACCTCGTCAAAAAGAACCCCATGTTTATGATTTATATACTACCAGGACAAACACAAATACACAGAAACACTGGTGGAAGAAAAAGCTGGAAGAGTTCCTATAAATCCTCAGTGTGGGCAAAGAAGGTTATTTTGATTCTTCCTGGACGTATATTGATATTTTTTGTTAAAGGACTCAACTTTCCTAAGATAACGGGGGATTAAAAATTGGTTTACCTATAGGGGTAGCATTGATTGGGGAAAGGGGATCACCTTGAAGTTTAACTCTATATAAATATTAAAAAGATAAAAATAAGGAAAAGAATGAACTAAACTTAAATTAGAATAAAATTTTTAAATCTTAAAAAAAATGGAAATCAAAAGAGAAACCCAGGTATATGTATCAAAAAGTTCAGGTTAAAAGGTTATTATGGAATTTGATGTACTGAATATTTCACTATGATGATAAATAGACTAAAAAAGTATCTATATAAAAACTAAAGTATAAATTTAAAAAATGAACCAGAATATAGTAGGAATGAATTAAAAATAAACGTTGTATCTATGAAGTAGTGGTGGTTGTTCTCTTGTTCCCCCCCACACCTTGGGTTGGCTTTCTGGGGGAGGGGCCTGCGTGGTTTTTCAGGCTTTTGTTCTTTGGAGATTTTTACGTTTGTTTATTTGTTTTGTCTCCCCTTGGCAGCTCCTGTTGGTTTTTGGAGGTCTAGAGGAAAGCAAACTGCACCCAGACCTCCCTCTCAGAGAGAAGCCTCAGTCTGTTCCCATCTGGGTGTTGCAGAGCAAATAAGTTCCCCCTCTGCTGCTGGCTGCTGTTCCCAGTCGTGGTCCCTGGGGACGTGGAACTCCTGCTTGTACCCCAAACCACTGCAGTGCCAGCTGTCTGGGCAGCTCCAGACTGCCAGAGAGGTTCCAAGCAGTGATCGCACACTGAGATTTTCCTTCTGGGCAGGCAGGGAGTACTCAGCCTTTTCGGGGACCAAGAGCTCCCGGCTGGTGCCTGCATGCACCTCTCTCAGGGGAGGGTGTGGGGTGTGTCTCAGGTTCTGATAGCACATGTGTGGGGACTACTAAAAGGCTGTGTTTCTGCTGGCTGACGGGGCTCCCAGCCCCTCACGGGACCCACACCCCATGCATCCTCAGCCGCCTTCACTCATGGCTCAGGGACCAAGACCTGGTTTCTTTGCTGCACTCTCTCTGGCTCAGTGCCAGGGGTTGGCTGCCTTCTGTCTGGGAACTTAAGCCCCTGTCCCTAACTGCCCCAATTCCCACAATTAACCCCCCGGGATCCTTTGCTCTTTTTGAGTGCTTTCAATGAGACTCCAAGTTAATGCTGGCCCCCGGACGCAGGGCACTCTCGTATTGGTGTATTACTTTCCAATGGGTCACTTCTGGTGACTCCCTCCCCCTTTTGTTTATCTTCTGATATCAGTCCAATGTTCCCACTCTGCTTTACCTGCCCACTGGCGTCTTCTGCCCCTGTAGAAATCCAGACGTGTATAATTCTGGTCTCAGACTGATTTCATGTGTGATTGTAGTTCTTTGGTAGGTAGTCAGCTCACTCTACGGTACAGGTTGAAAAGGCGCCTCCTCTTAGTTCCCCACCATCTTGTCCTTTAATACATCTTAATACAGCTATTTTGGTACTCTGGTCAAAATTCTGTTAAATTAGTACATACTAGTCATTAATTTCAGGAATTAATCATTTCCAGGTACTGGGATGCCTGAGCAGCTCAGTCAGTTCAGTATCCAAACCTTGGTTTCAACTCAGGCCATGATCTTAGGGTCATGGGACTAAGCTCCACATCGGGCTCTGTGCTCAGCACAGTCTGCTTGAGATTCTTTCCCTCTCCCATTTTTTTTTTTCTATTGAAAATGATATTAGCTGTGGGTTTTCCATATGTGGCTTTTATAATGTTGAGGTATATTCCTTCTAACCCCATTTGTTGAGGGTTTTTAGCAAGAATCGATGTTGAATTTTGCAAGTGTTTCTACTGATAAGGGGGTTATATACAAAATATATAAAAAATTGTACAGCTCAACACCAAAATCCCCCACAAATAATCCAATTACAATTAGGCAGATGATTCCGACAAACATTTCTCCAAAGAACACATATGGATATCTAATAGACACAGGAAAAGGTCTTCAACATCACTCATCATCAGGGAATGCAAATCCAAACCACAAAGAGATATCACCTTACACCTGTTGGAATGGGAAAAAAAAGAAGTAAAAATAAAACAAACAAGTATTGGGCGCCTGGGTGGCTCAGTGGGTTGGGCCACTGCCTTCGGCTCAGGTCATGATCTCGGGGTCCTGGGATCGAGTCCCGCATCGGGCTCTCTGCTCAGCGGGGAGCCTGCTTCCTCCTCTCTCTCTGCCTGCCTCTCTGCCTAATTGTGTTCTCTGTCAAATAAATAAATAAAATCTTAAAAACAAAACAAAACAAAACAAAACAAAAAAACCAAGTATTGACAAAGATGTGGAGAAAAAGGAACACTTCTAAACTGTTAATGGGAATGTAAATTGGTACAGCCACTGTGAAACCAGTATGGTGGTTCCTCAAAAAAAAAAAAAAAAAAAAAAGGAAATACTCTATGAACCCACTATTTGGTATTTATCCAAGGAAAATGAAAATACTGGGATGCCTGGGTGTATCAGTAGGTTAAGTGGCTGACTCTTGATTTCAGTTCAGGTCATGATTTTAGGGTCCTGGAATTGAACCCCAGGTCAGACTTCATGCTCTGTAGGTAGTCAGCTTGAGGATTCTTTTTCTCTCTCTCCCTCTACCCCCCCAACTTCCACTTCTCAAATAAATAAATAAATCTTTAAAAAAGAAAAACACCAATTCAAATGATTTAGCATATGTATGTTTATCACAGAATTATTTACAATAACCAAGATATGAGAACAACCTAAATTCCATCAATAGGCAAATGGATTAAGAAGATGTGTTCTATATCTCTTATTTCTTCTCTTTTTTTTAAGATTTTATTTATTTATTTGACAGAGAGAAATCACAAGTAGATGGAAAGGCAGGCAGAGAGAGAGAGGGAAGCAGGCTCCCCGCTGAGCAGAGAGCCCAATGCGGGACTCGATCCCAGGACCCTGAGATCATGACCTGAGCCGAAGGCAGCGGCTTAACCCACTGAGCCACCCAGGCGTCCCTATCTCTTATTTCTTCTTAATCCATTTGCCTATTGATGGAATATATATATATATATACACACACACACACACACATATATATATATATAAAACCAATTGCCAATCAAGTCAATATATAAATATATATAGAATATATAATATTATTTTAGATTTTATTTATTTATTTGACAGAGAGGGAGAGAAATCACAAGCAGGGAGAGAGGCAGGCACAAAGGCAGGCAGAGGGAGAGGGGGAATCAGGGTCCCTGCTGTGCAGAGAGCCAAATGTGGGGCTGGATCCCACCATGCTGAGATCATGACCTGAGCTGAAGTCAGAGGCTTAACCCACTAAACCACCCAGTCACCCCAAGCATCCAACTTGTGATTTCCATTCAGGTCATCTCATGGTCCTGGGATTGAGCCCCTGTTTGAATCCCCATTCAGCAGGGTGTCTGCTTGAAGATTTTCTCCCTTTCTATCTCCCCTCCCCCAAATTGTGCTACTCGTATTTGTTTTCTAAAATAAAAATATTTATATATGTATATATTTGTGTATGTGTATAATATTGGAATATTATGTAGCCATAAAAGGATAAAATGATGCCATTTATGACAACATGGGTGGATCTAGAGGGTATTAGGTTAAGTGTAATAAATAAGATTGAGAATGACAAATACCATATAATTTAACTCATAAGTGTAATCTTAAAAAATAAACAATAATCAGAATCACACCAATAGATACAGAGAAAAGAGTAATAGAATAATGACTGTCAGAGGGGATGGGACCAGGGGATCAGCAAAATAGGTGGAAGAGAATGGGAGATACAGGCTTCCAGTGATGGAATGAATAAATCACAGGAATAATAGGCACATCATAAGGAATATAGTGAATAGCATTTTACTAGGGATATATAGGGACTGATGGTAGCTACACTTGTAGCATAATGTATACTTTTGTTGAATCACTACTTTGTACACTTGAAACTAATGTAATGTTTTGTGTCAACTCTCCCCCCAAATTAAAAATAAGATAAAAGGTAGTGATGGTTCAGATAAAACTGAATGATGGATGTCATTTAATCATAATATTTATGGCTCTGGAAGAGACAAATTTTCCAATCAAAAAAATATTCTTGGAATTACCAAAAAGACAATAAAAAAGAAAAAAAAAAAGGAAGACCTCACACAGGAAAATGGCCAATTTATAGCTTCCCCAACTTTTGTTCTCTACTCGGTCTTATTTTGCTTTTTTATTTGTGAAAGACATTATTTTATGTCCAGGACATGAGAATATCACAACTTGGAGAGACAACCACATGCTCTATTTGCCATTACACTTCTGTCAAGTGGCCATTAAACCTCGTTCTAACATTTCAAGTAGTAAGGGTTATGATCTTTCTTTGGGCTCCTTTAAAGTCTTCTGAATACAAGTCAGTTCTATGTGGAACTGAAGTCAGTTGCATAACATATTGTTTTTTTAAAAAAATATTTATTCATTTTAGAGAAAGCACATGAGCATGGGGGGAGACGAGGGGAAAAGGAGAAAGGAAATCCTCTAGCAGACTTCCCACTAAGCACAAAGCCCAACATGGGACTGAGATCATGACCTGAACTGAAATCAAGAGTCAGACATTTAACTGACTGAGCCACCAGGCACCCCAGATTGCATAGCATATTTAAGTGCTTTGGTTCTGGTATCATAAAAACCTAGTTATGAATATTAACTCTTACAAATTGGAAGTTTTACTAATTCTCTGTGAGCTCAGCTTTTCTTATGAAAATCTGGATAATAATAGCATTACCTCCTAGATTTGTGACGATTCAGTAAGCTAACTTACTCATAAATGGTAAGCTCGGGAGGCAAAAATGGTAACCACTTAAAAAATATTAGCTATTTTTTTTATTATTAACTCACTTGCTAATCCTAGTTTTACCTGTCAAATTGGTGCAAAGTTAACAAAATTCTTAATTAAAAAGAGTGTATGGAAACATCAACACTATTTTTGAAATTAAGGTTGATGTTGGGGGCACCTGGGTGGCTCAGATGGTTGAGCATCAATGCCTTTGGTTCAGGTCGTGATCTCTGCAACCTGGGATTGAACCCCAGGTCAGACTTCCTGCTCAGTGGGGAGTTTGTTTCTCCCTCTGTCCCTCCACACCCACTTGTGCTCTCTCTCTCTCTCATAAATAAATAAAAATCTTTAAACATCTTTGACTTTGAGATTAAGGTTGATGTTTATGGTGTTCACAATATAAAAAATCTAGATTTTCTGCATGCAATCAAAAGTCATCTGTAGGACATATGCTTGTGTATAAACACATACACATGCTCATACATATGAAGTCCCTCACAAATTCCAGAAACAAAGAGTACAATAAAATGAAAAAGTGAAGGGAGGATACCATCCCATACTTAAGAATTGTATTCTCCTTTGACATTTACTTATTGTGAGATACCTGAATATTTCCAAGGTGTCCCCATATCTTCACTCCATTCCCTGGGCTACTGAAGGATTTTGTTTTCTTCATTACTAACCTGATATATAAATTCAAATTGACATTTAGGTGAATAATAAAGCTTACATGATATTTACACTTTTAATAGGGGATATTAATGACTTGATCTCAATGTATGAATAACTACGGAAATTTTAAAACTTTCAGTAGGCCAGTGAAGAACTTTGTGAGACATGAAAGACATTTTTCAGGTCATATCATAAAAACAATGGGCAAGTACATTTACAGATATCTATAACATGTCAATGTTTTCTGCAGGAAAGCCATCTTAATTTATTATGTTAAGTTGCTAGAATAACACATGGTAAGATAGAGGGAATATTTGCATATCATGTCTCTTACCTATTAATCAATTGTAAATATTCACAGTAACATCATTATTTTTTTTTTGATGTTCCAGATTATAAAGATTTGGAATATTGAGGACTGATATAATACTTACAGGGACACTCAAATGCCTAATATTTTGGTAGATATGTCTGGTGTATGCCACTCCATTATCTTTTAATGGCATAAAAATTTGAAGTAGAATGATGTCATTTTGAGGACCCATATTTTAAAAAAGGAACTTGTAATTTCAGATAAACAAATAATGTACAATAGTTCAAGAAGTATCCATGTAAGTTTATTAATATGTAATGAAGAACTTACTAAGCTGAGTGGACTCTGTCACCATCCATTTATTGGTCAATGGGGAGTAAAGAAGTGGAATTAGATTTGTCCTAAGGAGTCCAAAGTTGCAAACATGTAACAAGTTTCACTTCTTGGAAATGAAAAAGAAAAGGGAAATATGGGGGGGGAGTGACGTAAAACAAGAGAAGAAGGGTGCCTAAGTGGCTCAGTGGGTTAAGCCTCTGCCTTCATTCAGCTCAGGTCATGATCCCAGGGTCCTTGGATTGAACCCCACATCAAGCTCTCTCTTCAATGGGGAGCCTGCTTCTCCCTCTCTCTCTGCCTGCCTCTCTGTCTACTTGTGAGCTCTCTCTGTCAAATAAATAAATAAAATCTTAAAAGAAAAAACTAGAGAAGAAATTAGATCTTGAGAATATAATTGTGTAACTTATAGGTTACTAGATTCTCTTTAAAAATAATTTAAATAACTGCAGTAAAGTTGCTTATGAATCTTATGAATGTACTGAACAAGTGAGATATCTTTTCAATAGTGTTTTATGCACATTTATAAAGAAGAAAGTTTATTTGTTGGATTAACTTGCTGTTCTCTCAAAATTGCTTTTGGAAAGAACCAACACCTTCAAGATTTTTGGTGGATTTTCTTTTGTAACTCAAGTGATCCATTGCTCTACATGCAGCCTATGTGTTGATTAATTTTTCTGAGTATATTCTGTTTTTCATAATGAAGTTACACAGCGTATCTACCAAAGTAAGTGTAGTTTTTCAATCCAATATAACTTAGATATTTTTCTTACAAACTTCCAGGTAGTTAAAATACATTAAAATACATAGCTTGAAAATATTCTTTAAAATTTAGGACCATGAGGAATAATACTGAGACAGGGGGAGATGGAAAGGAGAAGTGAGTTGGTGGAAATTGGAGGGGGAGACAAACCATGAAAGACTGTGGACTCTGAGAAACAAACTGAGGGTTTTGGAGGGGAGGCAAGTGGGGGCTTGGGAGGGCCTGGTCATGGGTATTAAGGAGGGCACATATTGCATGGAGCACTGGGTGTGGTGCATAAACAATGAATTTTGGAACACTGATAAAATAAAATTAAAAAATCCACATATGAGTAAAGTCATATGGTACTTGTCTTTCTCTGACTGACTTATTTTGCTTAGTATAATGCACTCTAGTTCCATTCACATTATTGCAAATCACAATATTTCATTCTTTTGATGGCTGAGTAATATTCCACTCTCACCACTGTCCTTGAATATAGTACTGAAAATCCTAGCCTCAGCAATCAGACAAGAAAAAAAAAAGCATCCAGATATTCAAGGAGGAAGTCAAACTTTCACTTGTTGCAGACAATATAATACTTTATGTAGAAAACCCAAAAGACTCCACCAAAAAATTGCTAGAACAGACACATCAATTCAATAAAGTCACAGGATATAAAATCAATGTACAGAAATCATCTGCATTTCTATAGACTAATAATGAAGCAGCAGAAACAGAAATCAAGGAATTGATCCCATTTACAGTTGCACCAAGCACTATGAGATACCTAGGAATAAATCTAATGAAAAAGGTAAAAGATTTGTATGTTGAAAACTATAGAACCCTTATGAAAGAAATTGAAGAAGACACAAAGAAATGGAAAAACATTCCAGGCTCATGGACTGGAAGAACAAATATTGTTAAAATGCCTATGCTACCCAAGGAAATCTACACATTCCATGCAGTCCTGATTAAAATAACAAGCATTCTTTACAGAACTAGAACAAACAATCCTAAAATTTGTATGGAGCAACAGAATACCCCAAATAGCCAAAGTAATGCTGAAAAAGAAAAGCAAAGCAAGTGGCATCACAATGCCAGACTTCAAGCAGTATTACAATGCTGCAATCATCAAGATTGTATGGTTCTGGCACAAAGGCCAGATCGATAAAACAGAATAAAAAACTCACATATGGACCCACAAGTGTATGGTCAACTCATTTTTGACAAAGCAGGAAAAAAATATCCCATTGTAAAATGTCTCTTCAACAAATGGTGTTGGGAAAACTGGACAGCCACATGCAGATGAATGAAACTGGAAATTTTTCTTACACTGTACACAAAAAGAAACACAAAATGGATGAAAGATCTAAATGTGAGACAAGAATCCATCAAAAGTCTAGAGAAGAAAATAGGCAGCAACCTCTTTGACCTTGGCTGTTGCATCTTTTTGCTAGACACATCTCCAGAGGCAAGGGAAACTAAAGCAAAAATGAACTATGGGACTTCATCAGGATAAAGATCTTTTTCATACCAAAGGAAACAATCAACAAAAATAAAAGGCAACCTATGGAATGAGAAGATGTTTGCAAATGTCTTATCAGATAAACATCTAATATCCAAAATCTATAAAGAACTTATCAAATAAAAAACTTATCAAACTCAACACCCTAAAAAAACAAAAACAAAAACAAAAACAAAAAAATCCCATCAAGAAATGGGCATAGGACGTGAACAGATACTTCTCCAAGGAAGACATGCAAATATCTACAGACACATAAAAACGTGATCAGCATCACTTGGCATCAGGGAAATACAAATCAAACCACAATGAGATACCACCTCACACTGGTAAAAATGAACTCAGGAAAGAACAGATGTTGGCGAGGATGCAGAGAAAAGAGAACAGTTTTATGCTGGTTTTGGTAATGCAAGCTAGTACAACCAATCTGTAAAACAGTGTGGAGGTTCCTCCAAAAGTTAAAAATAGAACTACCCTGTGGCCCAGCAATTGCACTACTAGGTATTTATCTAAAGGACACATAGTGATTCGAAGAGACACATACACCTCAGTGTTTATAGCAATATATATATATATATATATATATATATATATATATATATATATATATATATTTATAGCAATATATATATTATATATTATATATATATTAGATTAACCAAAACATAGGCTGCATATATATATATATATGAATTTACTTGCAAAGTAGGTTTTTGTATATAGGTTAAAATATTGCTTTTATCTATTTATAAAATGTAAAGCTAAGCACAAAATAAGTTATAGTAATAGGAAAGACTACTGAAAATCATGAATCAACTTTTACTTTTCTATGTTTTTATACATTGTGTGTTATTACTGTCACAGTACTCTTTATGTTAGTACAAACATCTTGTTATTCCCCCATTGTCATAATTCTTATTCAAGGAATAAAGAGAAATGCCCTTAAATTTCACATTTTTTGTATCAACTTTGTATAATAGGAGAGGACCCATTAGTACAGCTTAAATGAGATCTAGGGGAGAAATTAATTAGGCTTGTTCATACCATTTTAAAAATTAGATGGAAATCCACACACAAAAATTGATATCGATGACATGTTTTCACATAGAAAACCCCATATTACAAGTTCTTTCAAATAAATTGCAGTGAAGTAATTTTAAATGAGTAATAATTTTATCAATTATTATCTCTAACCATCCAATGATATGTTTACACTATAAAAAATAAGTGTAGGTCTATCTCATGTACACTAATCTATGCAAAGAATAATTTGAAAAATATTGATGCTCAGAGAAGAATGTGTTAGTCATTATTGGTTTCTGTATATTTCCTCTGTTGATGATGATATATTAATTTTTATTTATTTATTTATTTATTTATTTATTCATTCATTCATTCATTCATTCATCAGGGAGACAGAGAGATTGAATGTGTGCATGAGCACACAAACAGGGAGAGCAAAAAGCAGAGGGAGAAGAAGGGTCCCTGCTGAGCAGGGATCCCAATGTGTGACTCATCCCAGGACATTGGGATCATGACCTGAGCTAAAATCATACACTTAACTGACTGAGCTACCCAGGTGTCCTAATGATGTATTCACTTTATCATCTGTATGACTATTTGAATTTCATCTATATGTAATGTTATGAAAAGTGACAAATATGGAATGGCTATAATTTTAAAAAAATAGAGAAGTCTTAAATGTTGACAAGAACAGGACAAAATTAAAACTTTCATATATTGCTGCTGAATCTTTAAAAATTTAAGCACAGAATTAACACAAATAAACAATTCTACTCCTACATGTATACTTATGTTGGAGTCTTAACCCCCAGTACATCAGAATGTGACCTTATTTAGAGAAAATATTTGTATAGAGGTAATCAAGTTAAAATTAGTAATAAACCAATATGACTTGTATTCTTATAAGAAGGGAAAACTTGGACACAGACAAGCAGACAGGCATAATAACATATGAAATGAAGGAAGCGATTGGGATGATGTTTCTACAAGCTAAGGAATGCCAAAGATTACCAGGCCACCAGAAACTAGGAAAGAATCATGGAATAGATTATTCTTCATATCCCTCAAAAAGAACCAAGTCTGATTATAATTAGATCTCTGACTTTTAGCCTGCAGAATTTTAAGAAAAAAGAAAAAAAAAATGTATCGCTTAAGCCACCCAGTTTGTAGTACTTTGTTACAGAAGTCTTATAAAACTTATATAGTACCCAAGAATTATGAACATATGTTAAAAAAAACTTGCACAGGATTGTTCATAATAGTACTGTTTACTATAACCAAAATGCAGAAACAATTCAAGTGTCTATGAACTGATGAATGGATAAAGAAAATGAGGTATATCTGTACAATGGCATTGACACATGTTACAACATGGATGAGCCTTTAAAACAATATATTAAGTGAAGGAAGTCCGACACAAAAATCTTGGCCCACAAAAATCCACATATATGATTCCATTTATGTATAATATCCGGAATAGGAAAATCCATAAAGACAGAAAACAAATTAGTGATCACCAAGGCTGGAAGGAAGTATGAGTGGAGAATGCTTAATGGGTATGGTTTGGTTTTTTTTTGGAGGGGAATGAAAAAATATTCTGAAATTAGATAGCGATAATAATTGTACAACACAGTGAACATCTAGAAGCCACATAAACTGAACACTTTAAAATAGTGAGTTTTACATTATGTTAACTTTAGCAATTATTGATGTCCTTACCCATATTACTGAAAAAATATTTAATAAAACAGGGCTGACAGCAAATTTACTTAAATATATATCTAGCTTAATAATGATTCCTTAATCAGATCTTCTTGGTTATGGACATTCACTACTTGTAACTGCAAATCTTCCAAGTTTTTATCACTTTGCCATCCTTTCCAAAATTTTGTGATGAAAAACCTAGTTCTAATCATTGTTTAAACACAGATATGCAACATTCATAGAATTCCTTTTTTTGTATAGCTCTAAGCAATTTATTTGAAAAATGAAATGAAGTGGATAGTTTCCCACAAAAATACAATATGCCAAAATTGACCTCAATAGAGATAAAAGTGTTAAGCAAATAATCTACACAGGAAAAAAACAGTGAGATATGACAGAATTATCCTACAAGAAGCCACAGATTCATTTATTTTTCTCAAAGATATTCCATCATCATTGCTCCTGAGCATAGAAAAAGCAGGGAAACTTCCATTTTTTTTAAATAAACATATTATATATTTTTATCTCCAGGGGTACAGGTCTGTGAATCGCCAGGTTTACACACTTCACAGCACTCATCATAGCACATACCCTCCCCAATGTCCATAACCCCACCCCCCTTCTCCCAACCCCCTTCCCCCAGTAACCCCCAGTTTGTTTTATGAGATTAAGAGTCACTTTTGGTTTTTCTCCCTCCCAATCCAATCTTGTTTCATTTATTCTTCTCCTACCCCCTTAACCCAACCCCCCATGTTGCATCACCACTTCCTCATATCAGGGAGATCATATGATAGTTGTCTTGCTCTGATTGACTTATTTTGCTAAGCATGATACCCTCTAGTTCCATCCACGTCATCACAAATGGCAAGATTTAATTTCTTTTGAATCTAATTTCTTAATTCCACTGTCTATATATACCACATCTTCTTTATCCACTCATCTGTGGATGGACATCTAGGTTCTTTCCATAGTTTGGTTATTGTGGACATTGCTGCTATAAACATTTGGGTGCACGTGCCCCTTCGGATCATATGTTTGTATCTTTAGGGTAAATACCCGGTAGGGCAATTGCTGCCTCATAGGATAGTTCAATTTTCAACATTTTGAGGAACCTCCATGCTGTTTTCCAGAGTGGTTGCACCAGCTTGTATTCCCACCAACAGTGTAGGAGGGTACCCCTTTCTCCACATCCTCGCCAGCATCTGTCATTTCCTGACTTGTTAATTTTAGGCATTATGACTGGTGTGAAGGGATATCTTATTGTGGTTTTGATTTGTATTTCCCTGATACCAAATGGAGCACTTTTTCATGTGTTTGTTTGCCATCTGGATGTCTTCTTTTCAGAAATGTTGTTCATGTCCTCTGCCCATTGCTTGATCAGATTATTTGCTTCTTTGGGTGTTGAGTTTGTTAGGCTCTTTATAGATTTTGGATACTAGCCCAATATCTTCTCCCAAACTGTCAGCTGACTTTTGGTTTTGTTAATGGTTTCCTTTGCTGTGCAAAAGCTTTTGATCTTGATGAAGTCCCAATAGTTCATTTTTGTCCTTGCTTCCCTTGCCTTTGGCAATGTTCCTAGGGAGAAGTTGCTGTGGCTGAGGTCGAAGAAATTGCTGTCTGTGTTCTCCTCAAGGATTTTGATGGATGTCTTTCTCACATTGATGTCCTTCATACATTTTGAGTCTATTTTCATGTGTGGTGTAAGGAAATGGTCCAGGTTCATGTTTCTGCATGTGGCTGGCTCTCCAATTTTCCCAACACCATTTATTGAAGAGGTTGTCTTTTTTCCATTGGACATTCTTTCCTGCTTTGTCAAACATTAGTTGACCATAGAGTTGAGCGTCTATTTCTGGGCTCCCTATTCTGTTCCATTGATCCATGTGCCTGTTTTTGTGCCAGAACCATACTGTCTTGATTTGGACAGCTTTGTAATAGAGCTTGAAGTACAGAATTGTGATGCCACCAACTTTGGCTTTCTTTTTCAATATTCCTTTGGCTACTCGAGGTCTTTTCTGGTTCCATATAAATTTTAGGATTATCTGTTCCATTTCTTTGAAGAAAATGGATGGTACTTTGATAGGAATTGCATTAAATGTGTAGATTGCTTTAGGTAGCATCGACATTTTCACAATATTTGTTCTTCCAATCCAGGAGCATGGAACATTTGTCCATTTCTTTGTGTCTTCCTCAATTTCTTTCATGAGTACTTTATAGTTTTCTGAGTATAGATTTTTAGCCTCATTGGTTAGTTTTATTCCTAGGTATCTTATAGTTTTGGGTGCAATTGTAAATGGGATTGACTCCTAATATCTCTTTCTTCTGTCTTGTTGTTGGTGTAGAGAAATGCAACTTATTTCTGTGCATTGATTTTATATCCTGAAACTTTACTGAATTCCTGTACAAGTTCTAGAAATTTTGGAGTGGAGTCTTTTGGGCTTACCACATATAGTATCATATCATCTACGAAGAGTGATAGTTTGACTTCTTTGCCAATTTGGTTGCCTTTAATTTCCTTTTGTTGTCTGATTGCTGAGGCTAAGACTTCTAGTACTATGTTGAATAGCAGTGCTGATAATGGACATTCCTGCTATGTTCCTGACCTTAGTGGAAAAGCTTTCAATTTTTCTCCATTGAGAATGATATTTGCAGTGGATTTTTCATAGATGGCTTTGAGGTATGTGCCCTCTATCTCTACACTTTGAAGAGTTTTGATCAGGAAGGGATGCTGTACTTTATCAAATACTTTTTTCAGCATCTATTGAGAGTATCATATGGTTCTTGTTCTTTCTTTTATTAATGTGTTGTATCACATGGATTGATTTGTGGATGTTGAACGAACCTTGCAACCCTGGAATAAATCCCACTTGGTCGTGGTGAATAATCCTTTAAATGTACTGTTGAATCCTATTGGCTAGTATTTTAATGAGAATTTTTGTATCTGTGTTCATCAAGGATATTGGTCTGTGGTTCTCTTTTTTGATGGGATCCTTGTCTGGTTTTGGGATCAAGGTGATGCTGGACTCATAAAATGAGTTTGGAAGTTTTCCTTCCATTTCTCTTTTGTGGAACAGTTTCAGGAGAATAGGAATTAGTTTTTATTAAAATGTATGGTAGAATTTCCCTGGAAAGCCATCTAGCTCTGGGATTTTGTTTGTTTGGATATTTTTGATGTCTGTTTCAAACTCCTTACTGCTTATGGGTCTGTTCAGGTTTTCTATTTCTTCCTGGTTCAGTTGTGGTAGTTTATATGTCTCTAGGAGTGCATCCATTTCTTCCAGGTTGTCAAATTTGTTGGTGTAGAGTTGCTCATAGTATGTTCTTATAATTGTATTTCTTTGGTGTTAGTTGTGATCTATCCTCTTTCATTCATTATTTTATTTATTTGGGTCCTTTCTCTTTTCTTTTTGATAAGTCTGGCCAGGGGGTTACCAATCTTATTAATTCTCTCAAAGAACCAGCTCCTAGTTTCATTGTTTTGTTCTATTGTTTTTTTGGTTTCTATTTCATTGATGTCTGCTCTGATCTTTATGATTTCTCTTCTCCTGCTGGGTTTAGGGTTTCTTTCTTGTTCTTTCTCCAGCCCCTTTAGGTGTAGGGTTAGTTTGTGTACCTGAGGACTTTCTTGTTTCTTAAGAAAGGCTTGAACCACTATATATTTTCCTCTCAGGACTGCCTTTGTTGTGTCCCACAGATTTTGAACCATTGTATTTTCATTATCATTTGTTTCCATGAATTTTTTCAATTCTTCTTTAATTTCCTGGTTGACCCATTCATTCTTTAGAAGGATGCTGTTTAATCTCCATGTATTTGGGTTCTTTCCAAATTTCCTCTTGTGATTGAGTTCTAGCTTCAGAGCATTGTGATCTGAAAATATGCTGGGAATGATCTCATACTTTTGATATCGGTTGAGACCTGATTTATGACTGAGGATGTGATCTATTCTGGAGAAAGTTCCATGTGCACTAGAGAAGAATGTGTATTCTGTTGCTTTGGGATGAAATGTTCTGAATATATCTGTGATGTCCATCTGGTCCAGTGTGTCATTGAAGGCCTTTATTTCCTTGTTGATCTTTTGCTTGGATGATCTGTCTATTTCAGTGAGGGGAGTGTTAAAGTACCCTACTATTATTGTATTATTGTTGATGGGTTTCTTTGATTTTGTTATTAATTGGTTTAGATAGTTGGCTGCTCCCACATTGGGGGCATAGATATTTAAAATTGTTAGATCTTCTTGTTGGACAGATCCTTTGAGTTTGAGGTAGTATCCTTCCTCATCTCTTATTATAGTCTTTGGCTTAAAATCTAATTGATCTGATGTAAGGATTGCCACTCCTGCTTTCTTCTGATGTCCATTGGCATGATAAATTCTTTTCTACCCCCTCACTTTAAATCTGGAGGTGTCTTCGGGTTTAAAATGAGTTTTTTGTAGGCAACATATAGATGGGTTTTGTTTTTTTAATCCATTCTGATACTCTGTGTCTTTTTATTGGGGCATTTAGCCCATTAACATTCAGGGTAACTATTGAGAGATATGAATTTAGTGCCATTGTATTGCCTGTCAGGTTACTGCTACTGTATATTGTCTCTGTTCCTTTCTGATCTACTACGTTTAGGCTCTCTCTTTGCTTAGAGGACCCCTTTTAATATTTCCTGTAGAACTGGTTTGGTGTTTGCAAATTCTTTCAGTTTTTGTTTGTCCTGGAAGCTTTTAATCTGTCCTCTATTTTCAATGATAGCCTAGCTGGATATAGTATTCTTGGCTGCATGTTTTTCTCGTTTAGTGCTCTGAATATATCATTCCAGCTCTTTCTGGCCTGCCAGGTCTCTGTGGATAAGTCTGCTGCCATAATATTTTTACCATTGTATGATACAGACTTCTTTTCCCAGGCTGCTTTCAGGATTTTCTCTTTGTCACTAAGACGTTTAAATTTTACTATTATGTGACAGGGTATGGACCTATTCTTATTGATTTTGACGGGGTTTCTCTGCACCTCCTGGATTTTGATGCTCATTCCCTTTGCCATATTGGGGAAATTCTCTCCAATAATTCTCTCCAATATACCTTCTGCTCCCCTCTCTCTTTCTTCTTCTTCTGGAATCTCAATTATTCTAATGTTGTTTCATCTTATGGTGTCACTTATCTCTGGAATTCTCCCCTCATGGTCCAGTGTCTGTTTGTCCCTCTTTTGCTTAGCTTCTTTACTCTCTGTCATTTGGTCTTCTATATCACTAATTCTTTCTTCTGCCTCATTTATCCTAGCAGTCAGAGCCTCCATTTTTTATTGCACCTCATTGATAGCTTTTTTGATTTCAACTTGGTTAGATTTTATTTCTTTTACTTCTCCAGAAAGGGCTTTTATTTCTCCCGAGAGGGTATTTCCCTCATATCTTCCATGCCTTTTCGAGCCCGGCTAGAACCTTGAGAATTGTCATTATGAACTCTCGATCTGACATATTATCAATGTCTGTATTGATTAAGTCCCTAGCGTTCAGTACTGCTTCTTGTTCTTTTTTTGTGGTGAATTTTTCCGCTTTGTCATTTTATTCAGATAAGAGTATATGAAGGAGCAAATAAAATACTAAAAGGGTGGCAAAGACCCCAGGAAAATATTGTAACCAAATAGTTTGGTTAATAATAATATATAACCAATAATTTGGTTAAAAATTTGGTAAGTAATATTTAATAAATATTAAAATATTAATAATTTAATATTATTAAAATAATAAAACATTTTAACCAAATATTTTAACCAAAAATAACCAAAATATTTTAACCAAATCAGAAGAGATCCCAAATCGTGAGGGGGGGAGAAAGGGTAAAAAGAGGTTCAGAAAGAACAAAAAAAAGAAAAGAAAAAGAAAAGGAACAATTAATAAAAGAAAATGAATAAAGAAATTATTTAAAATAGAAAAATATATATTAGATAAGCTAGTTTTAAAAATCTTTAAAAAAGGAAAGAGTAAAAGTTAAGAAAAATTAGCAGAAGAATAGAAAAAAAATTGAAAAAAGAAAAAATTAAATTATCTGCAAGACTAAAGAATCATGGGGAGAAAGCCATGGATTCCGTGCTTTGCTTTCTACTCCTCTGGAATTCCGCTGCTCTCCTTGGTATTGAAACTGCACTCCTTGTTAGATGAACTTGGTCCTGGCTGGATTTCTTGTTGTTTTTCTGGGGGAGGGGTCTGTTGTATTGATTCTCAAGTGTCTTTGTCCCAGGCAGAATTGCCCGGCCCTTACCAGGGGCCGGGCTGAATAATCTGCTCAGCTTTGCTTTCGGGAGCTTTTGTACCCTGAGCACTTTCCATAGAGTTCCAGAGGATGGGAATGAAAATGTCGGCCTCCTGGTCTCTGGCCCAGAGGAGCCGAGAGCCTGGGGCCCCACTCCTCAGTGTGCCCTCAGAGAACAGCGCCCAGTTACCCCCATCTCTCTGGCCTCTGGCCGCGCTCCAAGCTCACCGAGCCTGCGAGACTGGTTCAAGGTGACCCTAAGCTGAAAGCTCACTCCTCGGCTCTGTCTCTGTAGCCAGTTTCCCCTTTCTAATACCTGTAAGCTCTGCGACACTCAGACACCTCCAATCTTTCTGTGACCCTGCGGGAACTGAGGCCACGCTGCCCCCGTGTGGGCTTCACCCCAGTTTACTCTGATGTCCCTCAGCGGAACAGACTTTTAAAAGTCCTGATTTTGTGCTCAGTTGCTCCGCCGCTTGCCGGGAGCTGGGCCCTCCCCCCACGGTCTATCTTCCTGTGGCTTTGGATTCACTCTCTGCCAGTTCTACCTTTCAGGAAGTGGTTGATTTTCTGTTTCTAAAATTGCTGTTCTTCTTCTCTTTGATCTCCCCTTGGATTTGTAAGTGTTTGCAATCTTTAGATAAGCTATCTAGCTGATCTCCTGCTACCTGAAGTAGTCTCAGCCTTCTACTTCTCCGCCATCTTGACTCCTCCCCCCACACTCATAGAATTCTTGAAGCTTAAAACACTAGTTACCCTCTCATGAAAGCATATTGGATTAATTTGAGATAGAATATTTTCATAATAAATGTCAGTGTCAGACATTTCCTTCCAAAGGAATGCTATGATTCACCACACATCCTGGAAAATATGATAATATATGACAAGGTTCTACAATAAGATAGGTTCTAAAGTTAATCTTCCTGTTCTGAAACCTGTAGTGTTTTCTAGAAATATAGCCTGCACACTGATTTACATTGGTCCTTGTCCCTCCAAATTACTAGTTAATGTAGCCATTTCCAGTTGCCAGGATTATGATTTTTTTTAAAGATTTAATTTATTTATTTGACAGACAGAGATCACAAGTAGGCAGAGAGGCAGGCAGGGGAGGGGGGAAGCAAGCTCCCTGCTGAGCAGAGAGCAGGCCTCAACACCAGGACCCTGGGATCATGACCTGAGCTAAAGGCAGATGCTTTATCCCACTGAGCCACCCAGGTGTCCCAATTTTTTTTTTTTTTGGTTGGTTCTGTTTCTCCATTTTGTCCACCCTGCCTTGACTATATTCTGAACGTCTTGTTAGCTCAGCCAAGCCCTTTTTAGTAGGGAGCTGAACATTCAGGCATTGTTTTTATACTTTCAGTCGTATCTGGGATCTTTTTCAGCTCTGCTGAACTGGAAAGTGAACTGAGATGTCAGATGTCAGAATTGTCAGTCAAAGCAACAATCTAAAAATGAAAGTAATGAACAGGACTTTAGTCATTTACTGTAACTGTATAAGCAACAGGCTAAACTTGGAGAAAACATAGCCTGTTTTCCAGTTTTCCCTAAGGAACTGCATGCTAGTAGAAGTTCAAGTGGATCAGCACAGATCATCTTACTCTTGAGGGAGCCTGTATTAGTTTTATAAGGCTGCTGTTATGAAATTAATTGTGTTCACCCAAAATTTGTAAGTTCAAATTCTAACTTCCATTACCTCAGAATGTGACTTTGTTTGAAGATAAGGTCTTTAAAGAAGTGATTAAGTTAAAATCAGGCCACTAGGGTGGATCCTAATCCAATGTGAATGATGTCCTTAACAAGAGATTAGAACACAGAAACACAGAAGAGCATGTGAAGATAAGGGAATAGACAGCCATCTATAAGCCAAGGACAAGGGTCCTCATAAGAATCAATTCTACCAACATCTTGATCTTGGAATTCCAGCCCCTAGAACTATGATAAAATAAAATTCTGTTGTTTAAGCTACCCAGTGTGGCATTTTGTTATGGCAGCCTTAGCAAATGAATATAGCAGCCATAACAAAGTACCCTGGATTGGTGTCATAATCAACAAAAATGTATTTTGCCATTATTCTAGAGGCTAGAAGTCTGCAATTAATGTGTCAGCAGGGTTGGTTTTTTCTAAGGCCTGTTTCCTGGGCATGTACATGGCTGTCTTCCCCCTAACCACCACCACCATTTTCACATGGTCTTCCTTCAATGATTCTCTGGGCCCAAATCTCTTCTTCTTATGACAGCAATCAGATTGAATCAGGGCCCACTCATGTGACTTCATTTCATCTTTACCTCTTTAAAGAATTTGTCTGAGTACAGCTCATTCTGAGGTACTAGGGGTTAGAACTTAAACATATGTGTTTCAGGGGGCAAAATTTCACCTATAACAGAGATTCAGACAAAAAGCTTTGGTGGTTTTATCACTCTGGGACCATGGGGATCCAAGGAGAGAAAGATAGGAGTGGAAAAGTACTGGGCACTAAGTAAGAGTGTAGAATAGTATAATGTCTATCTCACCTGAATTCAGAAGAGTGAGAAGCAGTCTGATATTTGACAAATTTCTCATGTAGTCCATCATATCCCAGAAATATATTATAGAAAGGCAACTTACTTATGTATTAGTCCTATATATCCTCAAATATTTCTCCATATTGCTGGGCAGGGAGACAGCAACTAACTCTATAGTTTTTTTGTTTGTTTGTTTGTTTGTTTTGTTTTGTTTTGTTTTTAAAGATTTTATTTATTTATTTGACAGAGAGAGAGATCACAAATAGGCAGAGAGAGAGATGAGGAGAAGCAGGCTCCCTGCTGAGCAGAGAGCCCAATGTGGGACTCGATCCCAGGCCCCTGGGATCATTACCTGAGCCGAAGGTAGAGGCTTAACCCACTGAGCCACCCAGGCGCCCCTGTTTTGTTTTTAATATGCATGCTAAGACATGCTTCTTCCTTACTCTCTTGTGCAAAAATAATGTATATTTTGAATTTCTTTCCATGCAAAAGTCTGAGGAATTTTCTCACTCTATCTTCAAAATGAATTGGACACTTTGACAAGTAGGGAGAAAGTAACACTGAATTATTCAAAAATTAAATGTGATGTTATTCAATGAGTTAAAAAATAATTATAAGGGAATTAGTTCTTATAAAATTATCTTTAATCATTAAATGTCAAGCTTTGTTTGATATCATTTTATGTGAATTATTTAGTAAACCTGTGAGAAATTTTAAATACCATGCAGAGATTGGATTTGATTCAATGCTGCATCTATTCTATAACTAGATGGTAATAGAAATAATAAAAAAAATTATGTTTATATTTCTTCGTGACAAAAAAAAAAATCCTAATAGGCCTCAGCAAATTCTGAAAATTATCCTGGGAATCATTCTAATTTATCAAGTCTTTTTCGAGAAATTTATGATTTCTACAAACGAAGTTTATGGTTGTTGTCTTGTTGGTTGTTGACTAAGATGAGACATACACATAAACATCTTTGATTTTTTATTGTATTGAATCATGGCACTAGAAGAAACACTAAGATTACCCTTTGAACTTTCCCTTGCTTGTAGATATCAAATAGAATGAAAAGAAATAATTTTTTTAAAAAGAGGATACAGGGGAAATGTTTAGGAAAAAAATTATCAACATATATTAGTTGTGATTTTTAATAGACTCACATATTATTAAATCTATTTTATGCCCAAATATTTATCCAATAATATGAAAATTATTTTTCACAAATAGTCCAAAGCAAGAATAGTTCATTAATTGGAGTCAAATTTGGCTGTAGAGAAGCCAGAAGTAGTTTCCAATATAGGTTTAATTGAATATCTGATGTAAGGTCTCTTTTATTACTGTTTGATACAAAATTTAATAATATTTCATACACTTTCCCTAAAATTCCCAGTTGGAATTTTAATAATTCTCTATACTTTTAGACTCAATTAAATGTAGTCTTCAGTTTGCTCCTCACACAGGTGTTACTTTTTTCACTTTTAAGCTTCTTTTGTTGGGGACTTTATACAAACTTATGGGTGACTATTTATAATCATGTTTGCATTATATTTGTTTTTTTAAAAATATTTTATTTATTTATTTGATATATATAGAGAGATCACAAGTAGGCAGAGAAGCAGGTGGGGGGAGTGGGAGCAGGCTCCCCACTGAGCAGAGATCCTGATGCGGGGCTCAATTGCAGGACCCTGAGATCATGACCTGAGCTGAAGGCAGAGGCCTTACCCACTGAGCCACCTAGGCGCCCCATTACTTTCACTGTTATTGAGGTTTGTTTATAACTTTCAGTAATTTATCCACCTACTCAAAACTTTATATTTTTACTGACCGTTTCTCTTCACCATATTTGCCTGTAATTTACCATAATAATCACCTCTTTCTTAAGTTATCTATTAGGTTAAATGTAGTTGCTCTCTCATTCTTTCCATAATCATTCAATAATTTATATCACAGTCATCACAAAAATTGATGTCATATATAGTACTATAATTTTTAATAATCTTTGTTATGTATAAAAAGTTACATGAGTCCTCATTTTCTGGAAAAATACTTAATGACTTCATATCATTTTAAAAAAGCCAAACCTTAAACCTAAAATTCTTTAATCTTTTAATCTAAACGTGAACATGATTTTTTTTAATCAGTAGAAAGACATTTTAATATTCATTTGGTTCTTTCATAATTTCTTCAAGATTTGTTTAGCATCTTCTGTATTTCAGATACTGTACCATGCAACAAATATGTAATGGTAATTAAGAGAGAGACATAATCTCTGTAATAAATTATTTTGTAGTTTGTTGGAAAAGTCAACAAACAGGCAATACCTGTAATATAAGATGAATGTTAAGGTTCAAATAAGCTAATGATAGTATGAAGGAGGAGGCTCTCTTGGGTTACAGTCACAAGTGTGTGATTTATATATAATAGTAGGTTAAAAATTAGCCATACAGAAGTGTGTGTATGTGTGAACCCAACTAAATAGATTTGTGTTGCCTAGTGTTAAGCAAATTGCTACTTCTAAACAACAAGAAAAAAAAATCTGTAAACTAATAACTCACTAATAACCTTTAAATTATATCAATATTTTTTTACCATAGCCATTTAAGAGAGTTCAAAAATTTTTTTAAAGATTTTATTTATTAATTTGACACACAGAGATCACAAGTAGGCAGAGAAGCAGGCAGAGAGAGAGGGAGAAGCAGGCTCCCTGCTGAGCAGAGAGCCTGATGTGGGGCTCGATCCCAGGACCTGGGATCATGACCTGAGCTGAAGGCAGAGGCTTTAACCCACTGAGCCACCCAGGCGCCCTGAGAGTTCAAAATTTTTAAATGCTGCATTTAGTACATGGATAGCTTTGGGTTGGTGGAGGCTTGTTTTAATTGAATTATTGGAATCATTTTCAATCTGTACAAACTTTGATTCTAGTCACAGTAATATCTTACATTTATATAATATTCTCAATAATTTCAGGATTATTAACACCTATTATCTTATTTTACCCTTGAAATAACCATTTAATATAGTAGATTGTATTATCTGCATTTGACAAATGCAAAGATGATGTAATAGCAACTCAAGGGACTTGTAGAGAGCTTCAGATAAATTAAAGATGTAATGACTCCAGTGATCTTTTTGGAGATCTTTCATTGTAAGAGCTAATATTTTCTCATTTCAAATAAGAATCTTCCAAGAGGAAGTGGTGATGCAACATGGGGGTAGGAGAAGAATAAATGAAACAAGATGGTAATGGGAGGGAGACAAACCATAAGTGACTCTTAATCTCACAAAACAAACTGAGGGTTGCTGGAGGGAGGGGGTTTGGGAGAAGGGGGTGGGATTATGGACATTGGGGAGGGTATGTGCTTTGGTGAGTGCTGTGAAGTGTGTAAACCTGGTGATTCACAGACCTGTACCCCTGGGGATAAAAATATATGTTTATAAAAAATAAAAAATTAAAAAAAAAAGAATCTTCTATGGTCTGAAGCTCACAGCATTTCTATGATGATCTTCATTCTCATTATGGATGGGATACAAGTACATTTGCTAATGCTGAAATCCTCATTTTTGTACATACATACATGATGATTTTGTGTGTGCTTTTCTTTGATTCATTAAAATATTTAGGTCAGGATTTGTAACAAAACAATATATATTTCCAAATCTTGCAGTGCTATTGATTGATAGAAAACTATGGGAATTTTTTTTTAATTGGATCCAGAGATAGATGAAAATACCTCTTTCAGAAGTTGCAACAAGTTAAAGAGGATGAGAAAAGACAGTGTCAGTAGTTTAAGAAAAGGCCCTTTATGTGTCCATGTAATTAGAAATATTGTTTGTGTTTAAGAAAACTTACCCTACTAGTACTGAGACACCTTGGGCTGTGAAGGTAAAGCTGAATGTGAAGGCAAAGTGAAGTTGAAAGAAAATAAAATCCTAAGGAATCAAACATCTTCTTGCTACTTTTGACCTTACTTTTTATTGTTTTATTTTGCTTCTATGGTTATAAATAAGAGAGGCCTCATAGGAAAGAGGGTTTGAGAGGCTTTTTCATCAATATTTATTGGAGAATCTTGTCAGTCTTTTGTAGGAAATGGTTCAAGGATTTTTCCACTCTTGAGTCTCTGACCTGTTACATCCTTAACAGTATGAAAGATAAAGCAGTTTGCTGAATTTGGGGAGAGACCTCAGCATTCTCTAAAGGAAATTCACAACTAAAATTATTTTATTCTTTAATTCATATATTCTTATCTGAATAAAATGGCAAGGCAGAAAAACTCACCACAAAAAAAGAACAAGAGGCAGTACAGAAGGCTAGGGACCTAATCAATATGAACGTTGGTAATATGTCAGATCAAGAGTTCAGAATGACGATATTCAAGGTGATAGCTGGGCTTGAAAAAGGCATGGAAGATATTAAAGAAACCCTGTTTGGAGAAAAAAAAGCCCTTTCTGGAGAAGTAAAATAGCTAAAATCTAACCAAGCTGAAATATATATATATATATATATATATATATGGTGTAATAAAAATTGGAGGCTCTTACTGCTAGGATAAATGAAGCAGAAGTCAGAATTAGTGATATAGAAGACCAAATAATGGATAATAGAGAAGATGAGCAAAAGAGAGACAAAAACTACTGGACCATAAGGGGAGAATTTGGGAGATAAGTGATCCCATAAGATGAAACAATATTAGAATAATTGGGATTCCAGAAGAAGAAGAAAGAAAGAGGGGGCAGAAGGTATATTGAATCAAATTATTGTAGAGAATTTAACTAATATGGCAAAGGGAACAAGCATCAAAATCCAGGGAAGCAGAGAACCTGCCTCAAAATCAATAAAAGTAGGTCCACACCCCATCATCTAATAGTAAAACTTACAAGTCTTAGTAAAGAAGGGAAAATCCTGAAAGAAGCCCAGGACAAGAAGTCTGTAACATACAATGGTAAAAATATTAGATTGGCAGCAGATATAGCCACAGAGACCTGGCAGGCCAGAAAGAACTGGCATGATTTATTCAGAGCCTTAAATGAGAAAAATATGCAGCCAAGTACACTATATCCAACTAGGCTATCATTGAAAATATAAGGAGAGATAAAAGCTTTCAGGACAAACAAAAACTAAAAGAGTTTGTAAACACCAAACCAGCTCTACAGAAAATATTGAAAGGGGTCCTCTAAGCAAAGAGAGAGCCTGAAAGTAGTAGACCAGAAAGGAACAGAGACAATATACAGTAGCAGTCACCTGACAGGCAATACAATGGCACTAAATTCATATCTTTCAATAGTTACCCTGGGTGTAAATAGGCTAAATGCCCCAATCAAAAGACACAGGGTATCAGAATGGATAAAAAAAAAATCAAGATTCTGACTAAAAGAAACTCATTTTAGACCCAAGGACACCTCCAGATTTAAAGTGAGAGGGTGGGAAAATACTTTCCATGCTAATGGACATCAATAGAAAGCTTTGGTGGCAATCCTTATATCAGATCAATTAGATTTTAAGCCAAAGACTATAATAAGAGATGAGGAAGGACACTATATCATACTCAAAGGGTCTGTACAAGAAGAAGTTCTAACAATTTTAAATAGCTATGCCCCTAACATGGGAACAGCCAACTATATAAACCAATTAATATCAAAATCAAAGAAACACATCAACAATAATACAATAATAGTAGGGGACTTTAATACCACCCACACTGAAATGGAAAGATCACACAAGCAAAAGAACAGCAAAAAAATAAAGACCTTAAATGAAACATTGGACCAGATGGGCATCACAGATATATTGAGAACATTCTATACCAAAACAACAGCATGAATATTATTCTCTAGTGCCAATGGAGCATTCTCTGGAATAGATCACATCCTGGGTCACAAATAAGGTCTCAACCAGTACCAAAAGATTGGTATCATTCCCTGAATATTTTCAGACAACAATGCTCTGAAGCTATGACTCAATAACAATAGGAAAATTGGAAAGAACCAAAATATATGGAGGCTAAAGAGCATCCTACTAAAGAACGAATGGGTCAACAAGGAAATCAAAGAAGAATTTAAAAAAATCAAGGAAATAAATGATAATGAAAACACAATCATTCAAAATCTGTGGGAGACAGCAAAGGCAGTCCTGACAGTAAAATATATAGTGATACAAGCCTATTTCAAGAAGCAAGAAAGGTCTCAAATACACAACCTAACCCTACACATAAAGGAGCTGGAGAAAGAGTAGCAAAGAAAGCCTACACCCAGCAGGAGAAGAGAAATAATAAAGATCAGAGCAGAAATCAATGAAATAGAAACAAAACCAAACCAAACAAAACAAAAACAAAAACAAACAAACAGAAAACAGTAGAACAAATCAATGAAACTAGGATAGGAGCTGGTGCTTTGAAAGAATGAATAAGATTGATAAACCCCTGACCAGAATTATCTGGAAGAAGAGAGAAATAATACAAATAAATAAAATCATGAATGAAAGAGGAGAGATCACAACCAACACCCAAGAAATACAAACAATTACAAGAACATATTATGAGCAAATATATGCCAACAAATTTGACAATCTGGAAGAAATGGATGCATTCCTAGGGACATATAAACTACCACAACTGAACCAGGATGAAAGAGAGAACCTGAACAGACCCATAACCAATAAGGAGATTGAAGTAGTCATCAAAAATCTCCAAATGAACAAGAGCCCCGGGACAGATGGCTTCCCAAGGGAATTCTACCAAGCAATTAAAGAGAATTAATTCCTATTCTCCTGAAACTGTTCCAAAAAATAGAAATGGAAGGAAAGCTTCCAAACTCATTTTATGAGGCCAGAATAACCTTGATCCCAAAACCAAAGATCCCATCAAAAAAGAGAATTACAGACCAATTTCCTTGATGAACACAGATTCAAAAATTCTCATCCAAATGGAGTATTATGTATGCCTCAATCAGAAAGGATGAATACCCAATTTTTGTAGCAACATGGACGGGACTGGAAGAGATTATGCTGAGTGAAACAAGTCAAGCAGAGAGAGTCAATTATCATATGGTTTCACTTATTTGTAGAGCATAACAAATAGCATGGAGGACAAGGGGAGATAGAGAGGAGAAGGGAGTTGAGGGAAATTGGAAAGGGAAGTGAACCATGAGAGACTATGGACTCTGAAAAACAATCTGAGGGTTTTGAAGGGGCGGTGGGAGGGAGGTTGGGGGAACCAGGTGGTGGGTATTGGAGAGGGAATGGATTTCATGGAGTACTGGGTGTGGTGCAAAAACAATGAATACTGTTACACTGAAAAAAAATTTAAAAAAAGAAAAAAAAATACTAGCCAATAGGATCCAGCAATACATTAAAAGCATCACTCACCACAACCAAGTGATATTTATTCCAGGGCTGCAAGGTTGGTTCAACATCTACCAATCAATTAATGTGATACAGTACATTAATAAAATAAAGAATTAGAATCATATGATACTCTCAATAGATGCTGAAAAAGCATTTGATGAAGTACAGTATCCTTTCTTGATAAAAACTCTTCAAAGTGTAGGAAAAGAGGGTATATACCTCAATATTATCAAAGCCATCTATGAAAAACCCACCACGAATATAATTCTCAATGGAGAAAAAATGAGAGCTTTTCCACTAAAGTCAGGAACACGGCAGGGATGTCCATTATCACCACAATTATTCAACTTAGTACTAGAAGTCTTAGCCTCTGCAATCACACAACAAAAAGAAATTAAAGGCATCCAAATTGGCAAAGAAGAAGTCAAACTATCACTCTTTTCAGATGATATGATACTTTATGTGGAAAACCCAAAAGACTCCACTCCAAATCTGCTAGAACTTGTACAGGAACTCAGTGAAGTGTCAGGTTATAAAATCAATGCACAGAAATCAGTTGCATTTCGATACACCAACAAGATAGAAGAAAGAGAAATTAAGGAGTCAATCCCATTTCTAATTGCACCCCAAACCATAACATACCAAGGAATAAACCTAAACAAAGAGGCAAAGAATCTATACTTAGAAAACTATAAAGTATTCATGAAAGAAATTGAGGAAGACACAAAGAAATGGAAAAACGTTCCATGCTCATGGATTGGGAGAACAAATATTGTGAAAATGTCTATTCTACCTAAAGCAATATACACATTTAATGCAATCCCTATCAAAATCCCATCCTTTTTTTTTCAAAGAAATAGAACAAACAATCCTAAAATTTATATGGAACCAGAAAAGACCTTGAATAGCCAAAGGAATATCGAAAAAGACAGCCAAAGTTGGTGGCATCACAATTCTGGACTTCAAGCTCTATTACAAAGCTGTCATCATCAAGACTGTATGTACTGGCACAAAAACTGATACATAGTTCAATGGATCAAAATAGAGAGCCCAGAAATAGACCATCGACTCTATGGTCAATTAATCTCTGACAAAGCAGGGAAGAACGTCCAGTGGAAAAAAGACAGCCTCTTCAACAAGTGGTGTTGGAAAAATTGGACAGCCACATGCAGAAAAATGATACTGGACCTTACACCAGACACAAAAATAGACTCAAAATGGATGAAAGACCTCACTGTGAGAAAGTAATCCATCCAAATCCTTGAGGAGCACACAGCCACAGCAACTTCTTCCTAGGAACATCTCCAAAGGCAAGGGAAGCAAGGGCAAAAATGAACTATCAGGACTTCATCAAGATCAAAAGCTTTTACACAGCAAAGGAAACAGTAAACAAAACCAAAAGACAATGGACAGAATGGGAGAAAATATTTGCAAATGACATGTCAGATAAAGGTCTAGTATCCAAAAGCTATAAAGAACTTATCCAACTCAACACTCAAAGAACAAATAATCCAATCAAGAAATGGGCAGAGGACATAAAGACATTTCTGCAAAGAAAACATCCAGATAACCAACACATACATGAAAAAATGTTCCATATCACTTGGTATCAGGGAAATACAAATCAACACCACAATAAGACACCACCTCACACCAGTCAGAATGGCTAAAATTAACAAATCAGGCAGTGACAGATGATGTCGAGGATGCAGAGAAAGGGGAACCCTCCTACACTGTCAGTAGGAATGCAAACTGGTGCAACCACTCTGGAAAACAGCATTGAGGTTCCTAAAAATTTCAAAATAGAGCTACCCTATGACCCAGCAATCACACTACTGGGTATTCACCCTAAAGATACAAATGTAGTGATCCGAAGGGGCACATGCACCTGAATGTTTAAAGAAACAATGTCCACAATAGCCAAACTATGGAAAGAACCTAGATGTCCATCAACAGATGAATGGAGACTATATATATATATATATATATATATATATATATACACACACACACACACACACACACACACACACAAACACACACACACACATACAAACACACACACACATATCAACAGATGAATATGTATATACATATACATATGTATATACATGTATAAGTGTGTGTGTGTGTGTGTAATGGAATAATCTGCAGCCATCAAAAGAAAAATGATATCTTGCCATTTGTGATGACATGGATGGAACTAGAAGGTATTATGCTGAGCGAAATAAGTCAATCAGAGAAAGAAAATTATCATATGATTTCCCTGATATGATAAAGTTGAGAATCAAAGTGGGGGCTTTGGTGAGTAGGGAAGGCAAAAAATGAAACAAGATGGGATCATGAGGGAGACAAACCATACACAAAACAGAGGGTTGCCAGGGGTAGGGGGGTAGGGAGAGGGTGGTTGGGTTATGGACGCTGGAGAAGGTATATGCTATGGTGAGTGTTGTGAAGTGTGTAAACCTGGCGATACACTTTCCTGTACCCCTGGGGCTAATAATATATCATATCTTAATAAAAAATTTTAAAAAATTACAAAAAAACAAAGAGGGTTTTGCATGTTTTTTTTTTTTCCTTTAAATGATGGTGGATTTATTGTAAACTACATAACTTCTTAAAGTATGAAAGCCACAAAAGAAATTAAATTTAATAATAATTCCTGGAAGAACAACAGAAATTTTTTGGTTTTTATAATTATACCATTTTTTTATCGGTTCCCATAAGTAGGTTTTATTAGAAATTATCTTGATTTTTGGTGTTTTCAACAATTTACCTAGAGACAAATAAATCTTTCTTTACCTTCCTTCCATCTTTTTATATGCTGTGCTCCCGGGAACTAGTAGAAATTAGCATAAATCTTTTGAAAAATTGAATCACTTTATATTTCTGTGAGAAAAAATTGAGAATCTGGAAAATGAGAGAGGGAGAGGAAGAGAGAGAGAGAGAGAGAGAAAGAAAGATTGATTTTTTAGTTTCTTATTTTTCTAATTATTTTATTTATTTTTCTTCATAATAGGTGCACTTTTTAATCCCTATCCCCTATTTCCCCATTTCCCCGATCCAGCCACCCAATGCCCCTCTGATAAAAATCACTTTGTACTTTGTACCTGAGAGTCTGTTTCTTGGTTTGTCTCTCTCTCTTTTCTTTGCTTGTTGTTTTGTTTCTTAAATTCTATATATGAATGAGATCATATGGTATTTGTCTTGCTTTGACTGGTTTACTTTGCTGGCTCATAGAGTAATTCTATTTTTAACTTCTTGAGGAACCTTCATGCTGTTTTTCCAGAGTGGCTCTATCAGCTTGCACTGCCACCAACAGTACAAAAGTGTTCCTTTTTCTCCACTTCCTTGTCAGCACTTCTTTCTTGTGTTATGGATTTTAGCTATTCTGATAGCTATGAGGTGATAAGTCATTAGAGCTTTGATTTGTTCATTTTAACCATTCCTATAGGTGTGAGGTGGTATCTTGTCATGATTTTGATTTTTATTTCCCTGATGATGAGTGATGTTGAGCATCTTTTCATATGTCTGTTGGCCGTCTTTATGTCTTCTTGGGAAAACTGTCTATTCATGTCTTCTGCCCATTTTTTAACTGGATTATTTGTTTCTTGGGTGTTCAGTTTTATAAGTTCTTTATATATTGGGGATACTATCCCTTTGATATGTTATTTGAAAATATTTCTCCCATTCAGGTTGTTTTTTGTTTTGTTTTGTTGATTATTTCCTTCACCATGCAAAAACATTTTATTTCAATGTACTCTCAATAATTTATTTTTGTTTTTATTTCCCTTGCCTCAGGAGACATATCTAGAAAAATGTTGCTACAGCCAATGTCATAGACTTTACCACTTGTTCTCTCTTCAAGGGTTTTTATGGTTTCAGGTCTCATATTTATGTACTTAATGCATTTTGAGTTTATTTTTGTGTATGGTGAAAGAAAGTGGTCCAGTTTTTTCTTTCTTTCTTTCTTTCTTTCTTTCTTTCTTTCTTTCTTTCTTTCCTTCCTTCCTTCCTTCCTTCCTTCCTTCCTTCCTTCCTTCCTTCCTTCCTTCCTTCCCTCTTCCTCTCTTTCCTCTCTTCTTTATTTCTGTCTTTTCTTTTCTCTCTTTCCTTCTTTCTTCCCCCCCTTTTTTTGCATGT
This sequence comes from Mustela erminea, assembly GCF_009829155.1. Taxonomy (NCBI): domain Eukaryota; kingdom Metazoa; phylum Chordata; class Mammalia; order Carnivora; family Mustelidae; genus Mustela; species Mustela erminea. Next base: position 107,187,847 of record NC_045635.1, on the reverse strand, counting down.
GGCTATCCATTTCTCCTAACATCACTTATTGAATACACTGTCTCTTTTCCATTGCATAACTTGCCTCCTTTATAAAAGATTACTTGATCATATAATTATGGATTTACTTCTGGGTTTTCTGTTCTTTTCTATTGATATATCTGCCCATTTTTATGCCAGTACCATACTGTTTTAGTTACTACCACTTTGTAATAGAACTTGAAATCCAGAATTGTGATACCTCCAGTTCTTTTTTTTTTTTTTTTTTTTTTCAAGAGTGCTTTGGCTCTTCAAAATCTTTTGTGGTTCCATACAAATTTTATGATGGATTATTCTGGTTCTGGGAAAAATGCTCTGGGTATTTTTATAGAGATTGCCTTAAGTGTATAGATTGCTTTGGTAGTATGATCATTTTTAACAATATTTGTTCTTCCAACCCATGTCCTTCCATTTCTTTGTATCATCTTGAATTTCTTTCACCACAGTTTTATAGTTTCAGAGTACATGTCTTTTACTTCTTTGCTTAAGTTTCTTACTAGATATTTTATGATTTTTGGAGCAACTTTATTTTTTTTAAAGATTTTATTTATTTATTTGACAGAGAGAGGTCACAAGTAGGCAGAGAGGCAGGCAGAGAGAGAGAGGAGGAAGCAGGCTCCCCGCTGAGCAGAGAGCCCGATGCGGGACTCGATCCCAGGGCCCTGAGATCATGACCTGAGCCGAAGGCAGCAGCTCAACCCATTGAGCCACCCAGGCGCCCCTTTGGAGCAACTTTAAATAAGATTCTTTTATTTAAAAATGATTTTATTTGTTTATTTAAGAGAGAGAGAGTACAAGGACAAGCAAGGCGGAGGGACAAACAGACTCCCTGCTGAGTGGGGAACCTCAGACAAGTCTCCATCTCATGACCTGAGTCACTGAGCCACCCAGGTGTCCCAATAAGATTGTTTTCTTAATTTAACTTTCTGTTGCCTCATTATCAGTGTATCAAATGCAACAGATTTCTGTACATTGATTCTGTATCCTGTGACATTACTGAATTCATGTATCATTTGTAATACATTTTTGGTGGTCTTTAGGGTTTTTTATAGAGAGTAACATGTCATCTGCAAATTGTGAGACTTTTAGATCTTCCTTAAAATTTGAATGCCCTTTTTTTAAATGTTGTCTAATTGTTGTAGCTAGGACTTGAAGGATGTCTTGTTCCTGACCTTAGGGGAAAAGCTCTCAGTTTTTCACATTTTAATATGATGTTGACCATGGGTTTTCCATACAAACCCTTTATTATGATAAGATACATTTCCTCTACACCTGCTTTGCAGAGGGTTTTTATCACGAATGGATGTTGTACTTTGTCAAGTGCTTTTTCTGCATCTTGAAATAGTCATATGTTTTTTATTAATTCTCTTGCTAATGTGACACATCATGTTTATTGTTTTGCAAATAGTAAAACACCCTTGCATCCTGGCATTTTGTTTTCTCGAGGCTTTTGTTTGTTTGTTTGTTTGTTTAATTTAAATCCAAATAAACAACATATAATACATCATCATTTTTATATAACATTTAATGATTCATTAGTTGCATATAACACCCTGTGCTTATCCCATCATGTGCCCTCCTCAATGTCCATAACCAGCTACTAGTTCCCCCCGCACACCTCTCTTTCCAAAACCCTCAAGTTGTTTCCTAGATTCGAGTCTTTCATGGTTTGTCTCTCTCTGATTTTTTCCCACTTAGTTTTCCCTCCCTTCCCCGTTGTCTCTTGCACTATTCATTATATTCCACATATGAATGAAATGATATAATATCTTTCTCTGATTGACTTATTTCACTAAGCATAATACCCTCTGGTTCCATCCACATAGATGCAAATGGTAGGTTTCTGTTGGTTGAATAGTATTCCATTGTAAATATGAACCACATTTTCTATATCCATTCATCTGTCAAAGGACATCTCAGCTCTTTCTATCATTCGCCTGTTGTGGACATTGCTGCTATAAACATTGGGGTGTAAGTTTTCAGAAACACATCCATTTCTTTCAAATTGCCTAATATTTTGATATATAGTTGCTCATGATATTTTATAATAATTGTCTGTATTTCCTTGGTATTAGTTGTGATCTCTCCCCTTTCATTCATGATTTTATTAGTTTGTGTACTCTCTCTCTCTCTCTCTCTCTCTCTCTCTCTGGATGAGTCTGGCTAGGGGTTTATCAATTTTATTAATTTTTTCAAAGAACAAGCTTTTAGTTTTGTTTTTCTGTTTTACTGTTCTTCTCGTTCCTATTGCATTGATTTCTGCTCTAATATTTATTATTTCTCTTCTCCTGCTTGGTTTAGGCTTTATTTGCTGTTCTTTCTTCAGGTCCATTAGGTATAAGCTTAGTTTGTGTATTGGGGATTTTTCTAATTTTTTGAGAGAGGCTTGGATTGCTATGTACTTCCCTCTAAGGACCGCCTTTGCTGTAACCCATAGGTTTTTTATTGATGTGCTTTCATTCCCATTAGCTTGCATGAATTATTTAATTTCTTCTTTAATTTCCTGGCTGACCCATTCATTCTTTAGCAGGATGCTCGTTAACTTCCAAGAGTTCAAGTTCCTTCCAAATTTCTTCTTGTGATTGAGTTCCAGCTTCAACGATTTGTGGTCTGAAAATATGAAGGGAATAATCTCAGTTTTTTGGTATTGGTTAAGACCTGATTTGTGACCCAGTATATGATCTAGTCTAGAGAAAGTTCCATGTGTATAAAAGATCAATGAGTATTCTGTTGTTTTAGGGTGGAATGTTCTGTATATATCCATGAAGTCCTTATGGTTCAATGCGTCATCCAAAGCTCTTGTTTCTTTGTCGATTTTCTGCTTAGATGATCTGTCCTTAATTGCTGAGAGTCCATTGCTGAGAGTGGAGTGCTTTGGGTTGTTTATGTAATTGGCTGCTCCCATGTTAGGGGCATAGATATTTAAAATTGCTAGATTTTCTTGTTGGATAGACACTTTGAGATGATATAGTGTCCATCTACATCTCTTACTATGGTTTTTGATTTAAAATTTAATTTGTCTTATATTGGGATTGCTACCCCAGCTTTCTTTTGAGGTCCATTAGCATGGTAAATTGTTCTCCATCCCCTTACTTTCAGTCTGGAGGTGTCTTTAGGTCTAAGATGAGTCTCTTATAAACAGCATATGGATCATATAGATGGTTTTTAATCTTTTTTTTTTTAATCCAATCTGATACACTGTATCTTTTGGTCAGAGCAGTTAGCGCATTCACATTCAGGATAACTATTGAAAGATATGAATTTAATGCCATTGTATTGTCTGTAAAGTCTCTGTTTCTGTAGGTTGTCTCTGTTACTTTCTGGTCTATGTTACTCTTGGGTCTCTCTTCACTTACAGAATCCCCCTTAAAATTTCTTGCAGTGGTGGCTTAATGGTCACATATTCTGTTAGTTTCTGTCTGTCTTGGAAATTCTTTATCCCTTCTTCTGTCCTGAATGACAGCCTTGCTGGATAAAGTATTCTTGGCTGTATGTTTTTCTCAATTAGAATGAGTATATTATGGATGAGTAGCTCATGGATATATCATGCCAGCTTTTTCTGGCCTGACAGGTTTCTGTGGATAGGTCTGATGTTATTCAGATGTTCCTCCCTCCATTCCTGAGAAACATTCTCTCCCTAACTTCTCTCAGGATAGCTTCTCTGGCTCTAATATTTGCAAGCTTCACTATTATATTTCAGGGTGTTTATCCGTTTTTATTGACTTTGGGAGGGGTCCTCTCTGTCTCTTGGACATGAATGCTTGTTTTCTTCCCCAGATTAGGGAATTTCTTTTTTTAAGATTTTATTTATTTATTTGACAAACAGATATTACAAGTAGGCAAAGAGGCAGGCAGAAGGAGAGGAGGAAGCAGGTTCTCCTTGGAGCAGAGAGACCGATGTGAGGCTCAATCCCAGGACCCTGGGATCATGACCTGAGCCGAAGGCAGAGACTTTAACTCACTGAGCCACCCAGGAACCCCAGATTAGGGAAATTATCAGCTATGATTTGCTAAAATATACCTTCTAGCCCTCTTTCTTTCCACCCGCTTTGGGATCCCAATAATCCTAACATTGTTTTCAAGGCATCATTAAATTCTTGAAGGCCTTCTTCATGGGCTATTAGTTGCCTTTCTCCCTTTTCCTCGACTTCCTTCTTTTCCACCAGCCTTTAGATCACTTATTCTCTGTTCTGCCTCATTGATCCTAGCTGTAGAGCATCCAATTTAGACTACATTTCATTCATAGCATTTTTAAGTTCTGCCTGATTAGATCTCATTTCTGCCCTTAGAGATTCTGTATTGTCATGCATGCTTTCTTTCAAGCCTAGTTATTAACTTTATAATTATTACCCTGAATTCCATCTTTGACATCTTATATCCATATCAATTAGCTCTGTGGCAGAGAACATTGCTTCTGGTTCTTCCTTTGTTGTAGATTCCTCCTTCTAGTCATTCTGCCCAGAGAAGGATGGGTGTGTGAATGAACAGAGTCCAAAACAGCAACCACAACCCAAGTAGAATGCACCCTAGAAAAAATTGGAAGTGGTCAGAAGCAGCCATAGAAAAGAAAACATAGCAAAAATGAAACAAAACAATAAGAAAAAGAGGAGAGAATAGAAATTATAATCTCACATGGTGGAAAAAGTAGGATGATCTATTTCTTCCCAACAGAATTTTGGTCTCTTTGTTAGAAATTGCTATATCCCACAACTGGAATATATATATATATATATATATATATATATATATATATATATATATAATAGAATTCAATATATTGAATTCTATATTGAATAGAATGAAAAAAGTACTAGAATGAGGCATAAATATATAAAATACATATGTGGAAAAAAGTTTAAAAGCGACTTAAAAACATAAGTTGGCAAAATAATAATCTAGTTGAAATGAGAAAAAGTAAAAATATGGACAATTTTAGACTGAAGTATAAATGAGTCATGAGGAAAGATCTGGAGCTCAATATATTATTTTCCCCTGGTGCTGGAGTTTTACACTCCTTTGGGATCCATAAGCTTGCCATTCACCTATTTTTCCAGTCTGTCTTCTGGGGGAGGGGCCTGCTGTTCTGTTCTTTGCTTGGATGGGGTTTCCCCACCCCTTGTCAGGAGGAAGGGCTCAATGTGAGCTGGTCAACTCTGTGGCTTTTTTTCCCTAGTGGCTTTCTACACCTCTTTAGAGGGTCAGAGCAAAAATGGCCATGTGGGATCTCTGGCCCAGAGCTGCAAGATCATATTCTCCCCTTTTCAATAAACCCTCCAAGTCAAACTGTCTCCACGTCTGTGTGCACCAAATTCTGCAAACTCATTGTGGTTTTTTCCCAGTGCAATTCTAGCAGGGGAGTCTCAGGACCCCACAAGTGTCACTGCCCTTTATGTTTTTGCTACTGCAAGTGGTTGTTGGCTTGAGCATACACCCTGCTCTACTGCTCCCAGGACATGCCTGAGTGCCAGCCTACTGTTCTTTCTGGGGCCACTGACACCCTGAGAGCTGTTGCCCAGTCATGGGCTCAGGTGCTTCATCCCTCCCAGGGGATGGTAAATGACCCACACTTTTCAGTCCCTTTCAGGGTGCTCAAGCAAAGAGTGGTCTCCCTACCAGCTCTCAGTATATGGTGGCCCAAGCTAAAATTCCCTTCTGGGATCAATGACCATAACCAGTTCCCCACTCCACTGCTTGGGCACTCTATCAGTTCAGGCATCCCTGTTCTGTCTGTGTCTCCTGGAATCCTGAAACCACAATGACCCATCTAGAATTCTCTACTGTGCTCCTTTCAGAAAGTTATGTATCTCACTGGAGGAGATTTCCAAGGGTTCTGATTTTGCATTCCAGTGTTATATCACTTTCTGATAGGCTGTTTATGGAGGTTCCCCCCCTCCATTTATCTTCCAATATTTTCCCACCTCAGAGTAATGATTCTGCACCTATTACCTTGCAAAACGCAGTCATTTTCCTGCTTGTAGAGTTCCAGATATATTTTCTTACATCTCAGGCTGAATTCATGTGTGTTCAGAATGGTTTGATAGATATTCAGCTAAATTCAAGGGACCAGATGAAAGGATTTCCCCTACTCTGCCACAATCTTGCCTCCCCCCTGTTTTAATGTGTTGATTCAATTTCATTGCTGATGTTGGTCTACTATATTTTATATTTCTTCCTGATTTACTTTTGGTAGGTTATATGCTTCTAGGAATTTATCCATTTCTTCTCAGTTGATCAATTTGTTGGCATATAGGTTTTCATAATATTCTGATACACTTTTATATCTATGTTGTTTGTTGTTATTTTTCCTCTTTCATTAGTAATTTTTTTTATTTTTTTTTCCTCTGGTTCCTTGAGTTGTAAGATTAGGTTGTTTATTTGATATATACATATATTTTTGCTTCTTGAGGTAGGCCTGTGTTACTATAAATTCCCTTCTTAGAACCACTTCTGCTTCATGCCCAATATTTGGGCCATTATTCATTATTTTCCCATGTTTGTTTTTGATTTTTTGGCTGACCCATTTATTTTTTAATAGTATGTTATTTAGCTTCCATGTATTCGTGGTCTTTCCAGATTTTTTTCTTGTGGTTGATTTCTAGTTTCATAGTGTTACAGTCATAAAAGATGCATTGTATGGCTTTTATTTATTTATTTTTTGATCTTGTTGAGACTAATGTGTGATATTTTTGGATAAATATTTCATGTGCACTTGAATAGAACACAAATTCTGCTGTTTTAGGATGAATTCTGAATATGATTGTTAAATACATCTGGTTCAGTGTGTAATTCAAAGCTACTGTTTCTGTGTTGATTTTCTGTTGAGATTACCTACTCCTCATAGTAAATGGGGTGTTAAGGATCCCAAGTATTATTGTATTTCTATTGATTGTTTCTCTTTTTATTAACTGTTTCATGTATACACTATTCTTGGCTGCACATTTTCCCTTCCAGCACTTCGAGTATATCATGCCACTCTCTTCTGACCTGCAAACTTTCTGCTGAAAAATTTGCTGAGAAACTTATGGGGTTTCCCCTGTATGTAACTATATTCCTTTTTCTTGCTGATTTAAAATGTTTTATTTGATTTGATTTTATTATTTTATTTTATTTCATTTCATTTTAAATTCAGTTAGCCCACATATAGTCCATCATTGCTTTTTGGTGTAGTGTTCAATGATTCATTATTTGTGTATAACACCATTGTTCATCACATCACATCCTCCTACCCACTTCCCTTTACAAAACTCTCAGTTTGTTTCCTGGAGTCAAGAGTCTCTCATGGTTTGTCTCCCTCTGTAATTTCTTCCATTTTTATTTCCATTCCTTGTGATCCTCTGTGCTATTTTTTATATTCCACATATGAAGAAAACCATATGATAATGGTTCTCTGATTGAGTTATTTCACTTAGCATAATACCCTCCAGTTCCAGTGAAACCATATTATAATGGTTCTCTGATTATTTCACTTAGCATAATACCCTCAGATTCCATCATGTTGATGAAAATGGTAGGTATTCATCCTTTCTGATGACTGAATAATATTCCATTGTATATATGAACCACATCCTCTTTATCCACTCATCTGTTGAGGGACATCTATTCTCCTTCCACAGTTTGGCTATTGGACATTGGTGCTATGAACATTGGGGAGCATCTGACTCTCATTTTCACTAAATCTGAATCTTTGGAGTAAATACCAAGTAAGATAAAAAGCTTCTGCATGGCAAGGGAAATAGTCAACTAAACTAAAAAGCAATCCATGGAATGGGAGAAGATATTTGTGTCACAGCTGGTGCAACAAATCGACCAGGAAACGTGAGGGTAAGAGGATGGTGAAAAGAAATTAAGAGAAAAAGAGATGGGGGCAGAAGGGACACAAGATGATGCCCAACAGTGCTGATTTTATTCCACACCTTACAAGCATTTATAAGGCAGACCACAATAGAAGGAGTAATACATCAGTATCTAGTCAGATGACCACAAGTTCCTATAACAAGTTTACATTAACTACAAGCAAACCTCGTGATGCCAGGTAGTCTCAGTTAAAGCCAAGACAATCAACCAGGGAGTGGGTTATGGGAGGTACAAGAACAAAAAGGACCAACTAAGAATTCATGACCCTGACCACATTATTCCCTTCTGTAGGGAGAGGGTGTGAGAAGTCACGTAGGCGAGTGCATGACACATAGCACAGACCCTTTCTCAGTGTTACTCAACTTTCCCATCCTTAACCCCTGTCAAGGTGTCCAGACTTTAAAGGAGACAGAAGTCAGGGCCTGGTTTGATCCTCGACTCCAACCATGCCATGGCCTCCAACATATTTGCTAATGACATAACAGATAATGGGCTAGTATCCAAGATTTGTAAAGAACTTATCAAACTCAGCATCCCCTCCCAAAACTAATCCAATCAAGAAATGTGCAAAAGACATGAACAGACACTTCTCTGAAGAATACATATAAAGAGCCAATAGACACATGGAAAAAAAAATTTCCATATCTCTTGGCATTAGGAAAATACAAATCAAAACCACAATGAGATACCATCTTACACCAGTTAGAATGGCTAACATGTTTTGTTTTTTTTTTCCTGCTTTTTGTCATTCCAATTATTATGTGTCCTGTTGTGCACATCTTTGAGTTGAGTTTCTGGAAGGGGGGGAATTCTGTGCCTCTTGGCTAGATCTCTGTTTCCTTCCTCAGATTAGGGAAGTTTCAGTTATATTTCTTCAAATAAATTTCCTGCCCCCCTTACCTCTATCTTCTGAGATCCCTGTAATGTGAATTTTATGATGCTTGATGGAGTCACTGAGTTCCTTAAGACTATTCTAAATTTGTATGATTTTCTTTCCTCTCCTTCGCTCTGTGTTGTTACTTTCCATTACTGTCTTCCATGTTGTTAATTGATTTCTCTGCTTCATCCAGCCTATTTTCTTTCTGTCCAGTATATTTTTAATCTTACTTATTTTGTTCTTATCTCTTATCAGTTCCTTTATGTCGTTATGTTTAGGGTCTCACTGATGTCCACCACTCTTTTCTTCAGTCTAGTGTGTATCTTTATGGTCATTATTTTAAATTCTCTGTTAAGAATATTATTTATGCTTTTTCATTTTGATATCTTGCTATGGCTTGGTCCAGTTCTTTCTCTTGATATATGTTTCTCTGACTCATTTTCTTTGGCTTTCTGTGTCTGTTTCTATGTGTTAGGAACGTCAGCTACTTCTCTTGCTCTTCATGATAATAGTTTGATGAAGAAGTCTTTCAGTGCCCTATAATGGAGTGTTTCTTGCTCCCCAAGACTTGGTATATCTGGCAGTGTCTCCTATGTGTATTGTGTGTGTTCTATTGTTCAGGCCAGTTGTCTGCAGAGACTCTCTGCCTATTGTTGTCAGTGTTTTGTCCCCAACAGGGATGGTGTGTGTTTTAACAAGGTGTGTGGTGATCTGCTTTCAAAAGGATACTTGCCACTGCTGCTACTGGAACTGATGTCTCACACAATATGGGGATTGGGAAATCTGATGTCAGTAGGGTTTTTGTAGGTCTTCTGGGAGAGGGAGTCCACAGCAGAGGAACCAAGGCAAGTGCATCTGGGAAGGGTGGATCCACTGAACTGTGGCGAGGAGGACGTGGTGAAAATAAGTTAGGTATAAAGTCATTGTAGCACTGGCTCCCACAGGTGGCAGTTATTTATGCTGGGGAGAAGGGAAAGAAAATGGTGCTTGACAACTCCTTTTTTCCTAGAAGGCTCCCAATGATTCTTGTGTCTCTGGGCCATGGCCTGAGATGAGCAAATCACTTTTCTTCCTCTCTGTCCCCAGCATTTTTTAAACTGCTGGTTCTACAATGTATCTGAAAATACTGTTTGTAGCTCTATATCTTTAATGTTGAGCACTGTTTCCTAATGTATTCTAGGCTCTACCAAAGTTAATGCTATGGATTTTTGAAAGTTCAGTCTTTAAGTCTTGCTGGTTTTAGAAACTCGCAAAATTTGATGCCACTCACTTTCAGAGGCAGATATTAGATATTTGTCCTCCCTGTTTGTGGGCTCCCTGGTACAAAAGTCTGTATTCTGCCCTTCTCCACACCACTATAAACCTCCCCACCATGGAAAGTCATGGTCCATTTTGCTCCCAGGCCATGTGTTCACCCTTCCTACCTGCTTTGATGTAGCCTTTTCCCTGACTTTAGCCATGGAGTTTGTTCTGCCAGTATTTGGGTGTTTCCTGGGTTATTTATGCAGATATGGGTGTTATGTAGTTATATCTGTGAAACAAGGAGACTCTAGGGTTCTCCTACCCAGCCATCTTCTCAGCCAACCAATTCGAGATAGAGAGATTGACAGAGATGATACACTATCAGATATCTAAGGAGACTTTACAGAATTAAGTCTAAAACTCTTACTAGCATTATGGATTTCATTTTTTGCAGTTTATTATGTGCAATATTACATGTAATTCATGTGGTTCCCAAAGAAATACTGTGAGTGATGGTTAAAGACAGAGTTGCAATTAATGTTTATATTATAAGACTCAAATTTACCATCAGTCATATTTAAATAACTGTTTAGTAAACAATGTTTTATGTACAGACTAAGAGCAGATGATTTTATTTCTTGATTATTGTGTGAAATGTGTTTTCAGTTTTAAGCAACAGAAATCACTTCTGAGTAATTTAAATAGAGGATATCTCTTGAGGATATTTGAAAGCTCAAAGGATTTCTAGGAAGACAAAAAAAACCAAGCGTAGAGTCCATGTGCCAGAAACTATGCACCAAATAATGCCATAGTGTTAGGTTTCTTTAAAAAATGGTTATTGCTACTGCTCACAGGCTCACAGACAGCACAATCTGCTACAGTCATTAACAAGAACACTGATTAATGGCACTGCTAGATCTAATGCTATTACACCCTCTAGACATTGGATGTATCTACTTCTACTACTGTATTGTCATCACAATCATTTATGCAGTGGTCCCACCTCTTCTAACCAGTTGTTTCTTCTTCTTTTTTTATTTTTTTTTTTACAATTTAAATTCAATTAACATATGGTGCATTATTAGTTTCAGAGGTAGAGGTCAGTGATTCTTCATTCTTATGTAATACCCAGTTCTCATTACATCACATGCCCTCCTTAGTGTCCACCACCCACTTATCCTACTCCCCAGCCACCTTCCCTCCAGCAACCTTCAATTTGTTCCTTATAATTGAGTCTCTTATGTTTTGCCTCCCTTTGCCAGTTTTTTAATGGTTCAAAACCTGAGACAATGCATTTGGTTAGTCAATATTAGGTCATATTACTGCATTCTTATGGCAATGGGATATTGGAACGTGAGTACGTGGCACTTTAAGTCTTTGTAATGATAGAAAATTCTGCATCATAAGGTAGAACATTCCCAAACATAGTAATTTTTGTCATCAGTCAACAACATTGATGAAGATTTACTATGGTTGCTAATTCTGGTCAACACAAAGGTATCTATCCTTAAGAAAATGTAACATACAATAATTCCAGGACTACTCCTTCCATTCTTAAGGAAGAAGTTTAATTAACTTATGTTGATTTGATTATCACTCATTGAACCTCAAAATTGGAATTAGACAGAGTTACTTAACATCATTGAAACACTCTATCACCACATGTTATTTCAAATAAAACCCAATGGGAAAATTACTCTTTCTAGCTGTATCTTAAATGGAATGTGGTATAATATGCTTTCTTTTCTCCTGCTACAGTGATCCTTCAGCCCGTACAAGACTAATGTACCAAAAGTTATGGACTTATTTCAAGTTATTTAGGGAAGAGATAGGAAAATATCAAAATTATGTGGGGATAAGGACAAAAAAGAAAGTACTAACTTGAATGTCTCTTGAAGTTCATAATAATATAGGTTTTCTCAAAGAACGCTTTTCCCATACTTCCTCCACTTCAATTATAACTCTGCTGTGTCGATTTTGTACTCATTTGTTCAAAGAATCCTTTTCTTCAAGTATTTTAGTCAGAAACACTATCTCCATTCTTCATTTCTATTCCTTTTTAGAAGTAAACAAACAAACAAAACAAACAAACAAAAAAATCCCTCCATCTCTAGATCTTCACCAAGAACTACAGTTTGAACTTTGGCTTTTGAATAGTGTCTTAGTCTACTTAGTCTACCATTACAAGGTATCACACAAAATAGTCCACATACTGTGTGACTTATTAACAACAAAATGGAGAGAATTAAGATGACAGTGGAGCAGGACCCTAGGCTTGTCTCATTCCTTGAACACAACTTGATAACTATCACATCATTCTAAATAGCCCAGACTTTAACCTGAAGACTCACAGAACAAATTCCACAACTAAAGGGGGAGAAGACACCACATCAATAAAGGTAGGAAGTGCAGAGATGTGGTTGGGGGGAGAAACAACAGAAATATATTACTAACACCTCTGGATGCTGAAATCTGAAATCATGGTTGGGTGGAGGCCATCTGGCAGGTCACTGACCTTCCATTGTTCCCTCATATGGTGGAAAGGGTTTGAGAGCTTCGTCTTTTATAAGGGCACTAACCCCATTCATAAAGGCTTCACTCTATGACTTAAGCACCTCCTATTACAATCACATTGAGTATTAAGATTTCAGGATATGAATTTTCTGGAGACACATACATTCAAACCATAGCAAACCATAGCTCAAGAAGCCTCACATTGCTTCCGTTGTATGGACATTAGAATTCCTTATGTCTAAGATTCTTCAATGATGATTTTATTTTCAATATTCCAAGTAGTAGAAATTCTTAGCCTAATATTTAATTTATTATGTGGAGTATTAAATGTGCACATATTTAAAGGTAAAATATTTCTTTTTTTTTAAATCAGAAATAACAATGTTTAACTGCATGATGGAGAAAAATAAATCCTGTAGGCAAGTCTTTGGTTCTCTCTTGAAGTAAATACATGTCTCTTACAGAGCTAAGAGAGCTAAGAGATATCTTCTTTGTCTGCAGTGATCAGAAAATTGTCACACAGGCTTCTTTATTTCCTGTGGGAATGTTACCAGCCTCAATTCAATATTTCTTTATAAAACTGAGGAGTGGCAGGTGAAATTTTTGCAATTGTTCTCACAACACGTTGTGTCTAAAAATCAAGTATGTATCTATAGCAATAAAGAAGAATAAACAGGGGCGCCTGGGTGACTCAGTGGATCAAAGCCTCTGCATTTGGCTCAGGTCATGATCTCAGGGTCTTGGGATTGAGCCCTGCATCAGGTTCTCTGCTCAGCAGGGAACCTGCTTCTCCCTCTCTCTCTCTGCCTGCCTCGCTGCCTACTTGTGATACCTGTCAAATAAATAAATAAATAAATAAATAAATAAATAAATAAAGTCTTTAAGAAAAAAAGGAAGAAGAAGCACGCCAATGAATTATTATCAATTTTACAGATAGACTTATTTAAATCAGTTCCTAGATTAACTAAGCACTGTTAGGGTTAGAAAGTTCCTAAAGAGATAGTCAAGTCCCAATCTTTCTCTCTCTCTCTCTCTCTCTCTCACTTTTTTTTTTTAGATATTATTATTATCTTTTTATTTGGCAGAGAGGGAGAGAAAGAGAGAGAGAGTGAGAGCAAGGGAGCACAATAAGGGGAGCTGCAGAGGAAGAAGGAGGTTTGCCACCAAACAGTAATCCCAACATGGGACTTGATCCCAGGATGCTGGGATCACGACTTGAGCCAATTGCAGATGTTTAACCAACTGATCCACCAAGGTACCCCTCAAACATTCTTTTAGACACACAAAAAATATGAGGCTTAATGAAGATGGAACTTATCAACTGCCTCACCATAAAATATGTTTATGTGCTCACAAGTGCTCACAAGTACATGCTAAATTGTAAGCCTTGAATTTAGTATCAGGAACCCATTTTAGTTAAATCATACTGTAACCTCTGTTAGCCAAACATAAGGGTGTGCTTAAATAGTTTCAAGTGACTAGTCTTACAGCATTAACACAAATTAACTAGCAGTTCATCATTCCTAGCTAAACACATATTTTCCACATTTTATGTATGCATAAAGATAAAAATATTGAATAATTTTTAAGATGGGTATTAAGTGAATTAAAGATACTGATGGGCAATGATTTAAAAAAAAATCTTCTAAAGAAGTGGATAATGATTGGAACATCTAGATTTGTTATTTGTTTTTATTCTATAGATTTTCAGATTTCTAGGAAAAAGTACAGATTTCCTCCTTCCATCTCATTTGGTTTAAATTAACCTACAAAAAAAAATACTTTTTAACTCTGGCCTATTGGGAAAACAAAATAAAAGTTACATTAACAGATTATATAATTATAATATGTTTAAAATGTTCAATTAATGCTTGTGATGACCATGATAAATCTAAAAATATTCAGAAAGCATAAAGGGAGTTTATGTTTAGAATGTGATATCAAACACTTGAATGATAGAGAGATATAGAGAATAAAAGACCTTCTATTCTTAAGAATAAAAGAGAACCATATGGTTATATGTTAGGAAAGTAGTTAGTTTGGCAAAGAATTCTATCATTAACTGAAGGAAAATACTTTTTTAAGTTACTTTTCTTCACAACCTAAATTAATGGAGTTTATATGCAGAGTTTAAAATAAATTTAACCGTGGAGGAGCAGTAACTTAATATGGCAATTGTCTTAGTACATTTGTTATAGTGAAATACTGTTCAAAATTATAAGCCAGGTCCAATTGACCATAAAAAATGGAAAGTAGAATATTCTAAGGAGTAGAACATATCCATTGCAAATCTCAAAATGGAAATTAAAACAAATTTAAAAATTGCATAAATTTCCAAAAAGATTAATCTCATGGAATGGTGACATTCCCCCCAGAAACAAAACAAAACAAAACAAAACAATTAATACACTACCTAATGAGCATGTGTCTTTGGTTACAATCAGTGCTTGCTCTCTCTCTCTCTCTCTCTCTCTCTTCTCTCTTCTTCTTTCTCTTTCTCTGAATATTCACTAAGCCAAACTGAGATTTTAAAAATTTTTGAAGTTTTGATATATCTTATTTTTAAGCTTCAAACCATTAGGGAAATTGTTATTTTCATACAGTGTATTTAAATCAGAAATAATGTCCCAAATTTACAAATCTCTAAAAAAAAGAGAGAGAGAGAGAGAAACATGTTCAATATGTAAACAAAAATGGAAGAAAATTTGGTTGGCATATTTCATTCAGCATAATCTCTTCAAGTCCTTTCCTTGTTGATGCAAAAGTTGGGTATTCATCCTTTCTGATGGAGGCATAATATTCCACTGTATGTATGGACCATATCTTCTTTATCCATCCAGCTGTTGTAGGAAATCTTGGCTCTTTCCCTGGAGGAGATTATGCCAAGTGAAATATTTCAGAGAGAGTAAATTATTATACGGTTTCACTTACTTGTGGAGAATAAGGAATAACATGGAGGACATTAGAAGAAGGAAAGAAAAAGTGAATTGGGATAAATTGGAGGGGGAGATGAATCATGAGAGACTGTGGACTCTGAGAAACAAACTGAGGGGTTTGGAGGGTAGAAGGATGGCGGCTTAGGTGAGCCTGATGGTGGGTACTAAAGAGGGTATGTATTGCATGGAGCACTGGGTGTGGTGCTTAAACAATGAATCTTGGAACAGTGAAAAAATAACAGAAAAGAAAAGAAAAAGGTAATTTGGACTTAGAGGACATGATAAAATTGAACAACCAAGATAAAGAAAAGGGTTGGTTGATTAGAGTTGCTTTCTGAAGATGAAACTATCTATTGGAATTACATGTTAATTTACATGTTAAAATGCACGATAATATGTATGGTAATATATATTTAAAAAGACAATATAGTCAGATTTCCATTTGAGATGTATAAAACAGAAGGAGCATTCCTACCTCAATAAGAAATGAGGAACTTTCAGATAATCTAAAATATCATTTATTTTTTGGAACTCCTCAAAGAGCTGATGTCACAGGACAAACAGGGAAAATGGAGCAAAGTGTTCTGAATTCCAAAGAGATACAGAACTTTCCAAAAGTAATGTGGGACACAAAAACTCTATCCTCAGAGGCAGAGCAGTCTTTGTCAGGGGCTGGGTAAGGAGGTTGGGATGAAAGAGAGGTCTGACTATAAGGTAACAGAGGGAACATTTTGTGATGGTGAAAATGTTCTACATCTTTTTTTTTTTTTTTTGAAAATATTCTGCATCTTGACTGTAATAGAGGTTACATTACCATATATGTTTAAATTAATAAAACTGTACATCTAAAAAGTGAGATTTAGTATATATAAATTATAATTCAGTAATGAATTTTTAAAAATGTAATACAATATATATTATTATAATCTAGTAATAAAGGAGGACTGTCACAAAACTTCAAAGAAGTTTGAATGCATGCTTGAAATATATGCATAATGAATTCTCAGAAACCATTCATTTTATTTTATATATGTAAAGAGGTTGTAATATACATTTTTGATTATATACCAATACAATACAATTTAGTTAAACAGTTGTTTGTTGAGCAACTTATATTTACATAGGTATTTGTCATTTATTAAGTGCTTTTAGTTCTCAGCTAGTTGTAAATACACACTTGAGATATGTTTACAACAGAAGGTAGTGTATTGTGCCCAGGTCTTAATTAGTAAAATTGACTGTGTAATGACATAGAATAGTGACATTGAAAGAATATTATTAAAAGAGTTCTTCCCAGAAATGAGAAGCACAATGCGTCATAAAGGACCACACAAAGCCTATAATGCAAAGGAGTCAGTAAGCAGACAAATAGGAACAGGAGCTCTTGCTTTATGACTATGGTGGCAGGAAGTAACAAAGTGGAGATGTCCCTTATTGGATAATAAATGGATTTGGGTTCTTCTTCTAGCTCCTTTAGGTGTAAAGTTATGTTGTTTATTTCAAATGTATCTTGCTTCCCGAGGTAGGCCTGTATTGCTATATACTTCCCTCTTAGAATGACTTTTGCTGCATCCCAAAGGCTTTAGACCACCATGTTTTCATTTTTGTTTGTTTTTATGTAATTTCTCATTTATTCTTGGTTGTCCCATTCATAATTTAGTAGTATATTATTTAACCAACATGTATTTGTGCTATTTCCAGATTTTTTTTTTCTTATGGTTGATTTCTAGTGTCATCACATTGTGGCCCAAAAGATGCATGGTATGACTTTGATATATATTTCTTTCAATTTATTTATTTTCAGAAAAACAGTATTCATTATTTTTTCAACACACCCAGGGCTCCCTGCAATCTGTGCCATCTATAATACCCAACACCTGGTACCCCAACCTCCCACCCCCCCACCACTTCAAACCCCTCAGATTGTTTTTTGGAGTCCATAGTCTCTCATGATTCACCTCGCCTTCCAATTTACCCCAACTCCCTTCTCCTCTCTAACACCCCGTGTCCTCCATGCTATTTGTTATGCTCCACAAATAAGTGAAACCATATGATAATTGACTCTCTCTGCTTGACTTATTTCACTCAGCATAATCTCTTCCAGTCCCGTCCATGTTGCTACAAAAGTTGGGTATTCATCATATCTGATGAAGACATAATACTCCATAGTGTATATGGACCACATCTTCTTTATCCATTCGTCCCTTGAAGGGCATCTTGGTTCTTTCCATAGTTTGGTGACCGTGGCCATTGCTGCTATAAACATTGGGGTACAGATGGTCCTTCTTTTCACGACATCTGTATCTTTGGGGTAAATACCCAGGAGTGCAATTGCAGGGTCATAGGGAAGTTCTATTTTTAATTTCTTGAGGGATCTCCACACTGTTCTCCAAAGAGGCTGCACCAACATGCATTCCCACCAACAGTGCAAGAGGGTTCCCCTTTCTCCACATCCTCTCCAACACATGTTGTCTCCTGTCTTGTTAATTTTGGCCATTCTAACTGGTGTAAGGTGATATCTCAATGTGGTTTGAATTTGAATCTCCTGAGGGCTAATGATGATGAGCATTTTTTCATGTGTCTGATAGCCATTTGTATGTCTTGATGGGAGAAGTGTCTGTTCATATCTTCTTCCCATTTTTTGATATGTTTGCCTGTTTCATGTGTGTTGAATTTCAGGAGTTCATTATAGATCCTGGATATCAACCTTTTGTCTGTACTGTCATTTGCAAATATCTTCTCCCATTCCGTGGGTTGCCTCTTTGTTTTTTTGACTGTTTCCTTTGCTGTGCAGAAGCTTTTAATCTTGATGAAGTCCCAAAAGTTTATTTTCACTTTTGTTTCCTTTGCCTTTGGAGACATATCTTGAAAGAAGTTGCTGTGGCTGATATCGAAGAGATTACTGCCTATGTTCTCCTCTAGGATACTGATGGATTCCTGTCTCACGTTGAGGTCTTTTATCCATTTTGAGTTGATCTTTGTGTATGGTGTAAGAGAATCGTCGAGTTTCATTCTTCTACATATAGCTGTCCAGTTTTCCCAGCACCATTTATTGAAGAGACTCTCATTTTTCCACTGTATATTTTTTCCTTTTTTGTCGAAGATTAATTGACCATAGAGTTAAGGGTCCATATGTGGGCTCTCTACTCTGTTCCACTCGTCTATGTGTCTGTTTTTATGTCAGTACCATGCTGTCTTGGTGATCACAGCTTTGTAGTAAAGCTTGAAATCAGGTAACGTGATGCTGCCAGTTTTATTTTTGTTTTTCAACATTTCCTTAGCGATTCGGGGTCTCTTCTGATTCCATACAAATTTTAGGATTATTTGCTCCAGCTCTTTGAAGAATACTGGTAGAATTTTGATTGGAATGGCATTAAAAGTATAGATTGCTCTAAGCAGTATAGACATTTTAACAATGTTTATTCTTCTGATCCAAGAGCATGGAATGGTCTTCCATCTTTTTGTGTCTTCTTCAATTTCTTTCATGAGTGTTCTGTATTTCCTCAAGTACAGATCCTTTACCTTTTTGGTTAGGTTTATTCCCAGGTATCTTATTGTTCTTGGTGCTATAGTAAATGGAATCGATTCTCTAATTTCCCTTTCTGTATTTTAATTTTTACTGTATAAGAAAGCCACTGATTTCTGCACATTGACTTTGTATCCTGCCACATTGCTGATATGTTGTACGAGTTCTAGTAGTTTGGGAGTAGAGTCTTTTGGGTTTTCCTTATAAAGCATCATGTCATCTGTCGGAGGCAGGCCCCTGGCCAGGGCGGCCTCCACCATTAAAAGATGGCGCCTGGCTAGTTGCCAGGTGAGGATTGCCTCATGAGACTAAGTGGAACGCCCAAAGAGGAAGTAAACAGCATTGGTTGCTAGCGAAGTTGTTCGTTTAGGTGCACAGCCTGATTCGCTCCCTCCTGTACCCTGCTCGCTGATTGGTCATGTAAGCGTATATAAGTGTGTAGACTTGCGGAAATAAAGAGAGAGAAGAGAGAGAAGATGCATCCGAACCAGGGCATCTTGTTGTCCTTGCGGGGCGAGGGCGATAAATGGCGCCGGCACCCGGGAACTAAATAAAGGAATCTTGCAAGGTAATCCGCAGGAAAGCGGGGAGTAAAGGTCCGCAGGTAAGCGGGGACATCAGCCACGTTCAAAAGTGGGAATTCCGCGGTAAAGCGGGGAGTAAAAATAGAAAAACCTTGCAAGGGAGAAGTCCGCAGGTAAGCGGGGTAAAACCACGACAAAGGTGGTGGGAAACTTGTACAAGACCGCAACAAGAAGCGGGGCGGCCACAGAGCCGGGATTTTCTTATCGAAACCGCAGGTAAGCGGGGAAGGGACCATGATCAAAGTGGTGGGAATCTTGTACAAGTCCGCAATAAGAAGCGGGGTGGCCTTAGAGCCAGGATTAAGCAAGTCCGCACTAAGAAGTGGGGCGGCTTTAGAGCCGGGATTAACTTGTACAAGTCCGCAATAAGAAGCGGGACGGCCTTAGAGCCGGGATTAACTTGTACAAGTCCGCAATAAGAAGTGGGGCGGCCTTAGAGCCGGGATTTATCGAGTCCGCAATAAGAAGCGGGGCGGCCTTAGAGCCGGAGTTTAGCGGCGAGTCTTTAACTTCCGCGTCTGTTGTCTGTGTGTTCATAATGGGATCTGAAGTATCTAAAGTGTGGTTGGAAGGGTCTTTTTAGAAGACCTGCTGAAAGCCAATGAACTCCACTAAAAGCAAAAACTGCTCGGGCCTTTTTGAATACAGTGGAAAAGGCGGCTCCATGGTTCCTAGATAAAGGCTTGCTAAACATACCTCAATGGGACCACTTAGGGGAGGATTTGAAGAAACAGGATGCTTTTAACTCTTTGCCTCAAATTTAACATAACAAAAGCACAGGCACGGGACATAGTAGTCTCCTGCAGAAATTGCGGTGATCTTACTACCTGCACCGTCCTTGGGGGTTAATCCTAAGGGTTTGTTACCTAATCATATATGGCAAATGGATGTCACACATGTTTCAGAATTTGGAAAGTTAAAATATGTTAATGTCTCTGTAGATACCTGCTCTGGAATAATTTTCGCCTCAGTGCATGGGGGGGGTAATCCAGAGATGTTATCGCCCATTGCCTACAGGCTTTCGTGGCATGGGGAAAGCCACGCCAATTAAAGACAGATAATGGTCCAGGCTACATCTCACAACCCTTTAAAGCCTTCCTACAACAACTTGACATTCGCTTGATACATGGAATACCCTATAACCCACAAGGACAGGGTGTTGTGGAGCGCGCACATCTTACAATAAAAAATGCACTTTATAAACAAAAAGGGGGAATAGGGGACACCTTCAGGTCCCCTAAAGATAAGCTCAACACCATTCTCTTTATTTTGAATTTTTTAACGTTGGACAAAACGGGTAAATCAGCTGCAGACCGACATGCAAGTGATGCTGCTGCTTCCTCTAAGCCTTTAGTACTTTGGAAGGACATCCTCACAGGAAAGTGGAATGGACCAGATCCAGTGTTAGTATGGAGTAGGGGGTCTGTATGTGTTTTTCCACAGGAAAAGGAGGCTCCAATTTGGATCCCAGAGCAGCTGGTGCGTGCAGCCTTGCCTCCGAACACCAGTCATGATGCTGAAGATGCTGATGATAACTCTGGGGGTGCTACACCTCCTGTGGCAGACTCAAGCCAGAGAGCTGTGAGCAGTGGTTAAAGCATGGCTATATCCTTTACCAGTGACTAACTCTTCTCTCCTCCTCTCCCTTTGATGCATGGCAGATCTGTAACTTGCTAGGAGCATGTACTGATATCTCAGCAGTGTCCATGTTAAATGGTGGCACATTCCTCAAATGTTCTTATAAACAAAATGACTCTAGTATCTTTGAGACAACAGTTAATGTGTCTTGTCCCAATAATATTACTTATCAGCCCACTCCCATATGCGTCTGGCCACCATTCCTTTTCCTCGTAACAAATGCTAGCGAGCTGAATGATACGTTGAATTTCACTAAGAATTGCTATCTTTCCCAGTGCTGGAATGTCACGGCCTTCAAGCTGGCTGTGATTATGCGTATCCCTACCCATGTTCCTATCCCAGTTTCCATTCCAGAGGACAAGTTACCGGTGGTGCTATCCAGAAAGAAGAGAGATTTTGGTATCACAGCCGCAGTTGTGACAGCATTGGCTATATCTACAGCAGCTGCCACAGCAGCAGCAGTCTCGCTTGCTGCAACTATACCCACTGCGGAAGCTGTGAACACCTTGCAGAAGGAACAGCGGCTGCCCTTCAAACATAGACTCAGATCAATGCACATCTGCAAGCAGAAATCCTGATAGTCAACCAGAGAGTGGATTTGGTTCAAGAACAAGTGGACATATGGGGGGCCCTATTGGGACTGGGATGTATAGTACCCTTCCCTGCAATTTGTGTAACTCCCATAGCCTATACTAATATGAGTGACTTACAGAATGTCTCCCGACAGCTCTCCCAATACTTGCGGGGGAATTAATCCGCAGAATTCCAAAACTATACTCAGCACCTGCTACTAGGCATAACAAGGATAAATAACACCAGAGTTGAGCTTGCAACCCTCCCAGAGATAATCAAAACATTGCAAGATGTGTTAACCTTTACGAAACAATAGGCTAGCGTAATTGGTCTAATGATAATCCTCGTAGTGGGCTTGATTCTGCTAGTAAGGAAACTGCAAATTTGGAGGCGACAGCAACCTAGGCAACAGCAAGCCATGGTGCAGGCCTTGTTAGCCATGGAGGCTGGAACATCCCCCCACGTGTAGCTAAGTATGCTGGATCGGTAGTCAACGACGGGTAAGATTGGTGGGGGAAAAGGATATTCCCTGCCACTGACAACCTAAGACAGGCACGATCCCTACCATAAAAGAAAAAAGGGGGAGATGTCGGAGGCAGGCCCCTGGCCAGGGCAGCCTCCGCCATTAAAAGATGGCGCCTGGCTAGTTGCCAGGTGAGGATTGCCTCACGAGACTAAGCGGAACGCCCAAAGAGGAAGTAAACAGCATTGGTTGCTAGTGAAGTTGTTCATTTAGGTGCACAGCCTGATTCGCTCCCTCCTGTACCCTGCTCGCTGATTGGTCATGTAAGCATATATAAGTGTGTAGACTTGCGGAAATAAAGAGAGAGAAGAGAGAGAAGATGCATCCGAACCAGGGCGTCTTGTCATCCTTGTGCGCCGAGGGTGATAGTCATCTGCGAAGAGAGAGGGTTTGACTTCTTCATTGCCAATTTGGATACCTTTTATTTCTCTTTGTTGTCTGATTGCTGTTGCTAGGACTTCTAATACTATGTTGAATAAAAGTGGTGAAAGTGGGCATCCTTGGTGTGTTCCTGATCTCAACAGGAAGGCTGGAAGCTTTTTACCATTGAGAATGATATTTGCTGTGGGTCTTTCATAGATAGATTTGATGAGGTTCAGGAATGTTCCCTCTATCCCTATACTTTGAAGCGTTTTAATCAGGAACAGATGCTGGATTTTGTCAAATGCTTTTTCTGCATCAATTGAGAGGACTATGTGGTTCTTCTCTCTTCTCATATTAATTCTTTCCATAACATTGATTGATTTGCAAATGTTGAACCATCCTTGTAGCCCAGGGATGAATCCCACCTGATCATGGTGGATAATCTTTTTATGTGCGGTTGGATCCTGTTTGCTAGGATCTTGTTGAGAATCGTAGCATCCATATTCATCAGTGATATTGGTCTGAAATTCTCCATTTTGGTAGGGTCTTTGCCTGGTTTGGGGATCAGGGTAATGCTGACTTCATAGAAAGAGACTGGAAGTTTTCCTTCTGCTTCAATTTTTTGAAACAGCTTCAGGAGAATAGGTGTTATTTCTTCTTTGAAGGTTTGGTAGAATTCCCCAGGGAATCTGTCAGGTCCTGGGCTCTTGTTTTTTGGGAGGTTTTTGATCACTGCTTCAATCTCGTTATTAGATATCTGTCTATTCAGGTTGTCAATTTCTTCCTGGTTCAATTTTGGTAGTTTATATTTTTCCAGGAATGCATCCATTTCATCTAGGTTGCTAAGCTTATTGGCATATAACTGTTGATAATAACTTCTGATGATTGTTTCTACTTCCTTGGTGTTAGTTGTGATCTCTCTCTTTTCATTCCTAATTTTATGAATTTGGGCTTTCCCTCTTTCTTTTGGTTTAGTGTGGCCAATGGTTTATCGATCTTATTGATTCTTTCAAAAAACCAGCTTCTATTTTCATTGATACGTTCTACTGTATCTCTGGTTTCTACCTCATTGATCTCAGCTCTAATCTTGATGGTTTTCCTTCTTATGTGTGGAGTTCGTTTGATTTGTTGTTGATTCTCCAGTTCCTTAAGGTGTAGAGACAGCTGGTGTATTCTGGATTTTTCTATTTTTTTTGAGGGAGGCTTGGATGGCTATGTATTTCCCCCTTAGGACCGCCTTTGCTGTATCGCATAGGTTTTGGACCAAAGTGTCTTCATTCTCATTGGTTTCCATGAATTGTTTCTGTTCTTCTTTGATATCCTGGTTGATCCAAGCATTCTTAAACAAGGTGGCCTTTAGCTTCCAGGTGTTTGAGTTCCTTCTGAACTTTTCCTTGTGATTGAGCTCCAGTTTCAAAGCATTGTGATCTGAGAATATGCAGGGAATCATCTCAGTCTTTTGGTATCGGTTGAGTCCTGATTTGTGACTCAGTATGTGGTCTATTCTGGAGAAGGTTCCGTGTGCACTTGAGAAGAATGAGTATTCTGTTGTTTTAGGGTGGAATGTTCTGTATATATCTATGAGGTCCATCTGGTCCAATGTGTCATTCAATGCTCTTGTTTCTTTATTGATTTTCTGCTTTGATGATCTGTCTATTTCTGAGAGAGGCATGTTAAAATCTCCAATGATTAGTGTGTTCATATCAATATGACTCTTTATCTTGATTAACAGTTTTCTTAAGTAATTGGCTGCTCCCATATTGGTAGCATAGATATTTACAATTGTTAGATCATCTTGGTGGACAGTCCCTTTAAGGATTATGTAGTGTCCTTCTGTATCTCTGACTACAGTCTTTCGTTTGAAGCCTAATATATCTGATATGAGAATCGCTACCCCAGACTTCTATTGAGGCCCATTGGCATGAAAGATGCTTCTCCATCCCTTCACTTTCAGTCTGCGTGTATCTTTAGGTTCAAAATGGGTCTCTTGTAGACAACATATGGATGGTTCCTGTCATTTTATCCAATCTGCAGCCCTGTGCCGTTTTATGGGTGCATTTAGGCCATTCACATTGAGAGTGATTATTGATAGATACGTTTTTATTGACATCGTGTTACCTTTGAAGTCTTTCTTTCTGTAGACTGTCTCTATATTTCTGTTCAATGCTATTCTTGGGATTTTCCCTCTTTTATAGAACCCCCCTAAATATTTCCTGCAGTTTTGGCTTGGTGGTTGCATCGTCTTTTAAGCCTTGCCGGTCTTGAAAACTCTTTATCTCTCCATCCATTTTGAATGTCAGTCTTGCTGGATAAAGTATTCTTGGCTGCATGTTCTTCTCATTTAGTGCCCTGAATATATCTTGCCAGCCTCTTCTGGCTTGCCAGGTCTCTGTGGACAGGTCTGACGTTATTCTGATGGGCTTCCCTCTGTAAGTAAGAAGCCTCTTTGCCCTGGCGGCTTTCAAGAGATTATACCTATAATTATAATTCCTCAATTTTACTATCAGGTGTCGTGACTTTTTTTTTGGAATGTATAATCTTGGGTGGAGACCGTTCAGCCTTTAGTACATGAACGCTGGTTTCATTCGCGAGATTGGGAACATTTTCATGAAGGCCTTGTTCCACTATATCTTCTAGACTTCTTTATTTCTCCTCCCCTTCAGGGATTCCAATAATTCTGACTTTGGAACACTTCATGGCATCATTTATTTCCCTGATTCTGTTTTCGTGGTTTCTAAGTTGTTTGTTCCAGGCTTCCTCCTGATCCTTTCTCTCTATCTGTTTGTCCTCCAGATCACTAATTCTATCTTCTGTCTCAGTTACCCTAGCTTTGAGAGAGTTTAGATTAGATTGGAACTCATTGAGAGCATTGTGAACCTCCTCCCTGGTAGCTTTAAACTCCGCCCTAACATTGTGAACATCCTGTCTGGTCGCTTTCTGTTCGGACCTTATCAATTCCGTTTGGTCATCCATGGCTTTCTCCAACCTAGCTATTGCCTGGATAATTGTTAGCCTGAGTTCTCTTTCCGACATATTGTCTATGTTGATAGCCATTATCTCTGTTGCAGAAGGTCCATCCTCTGTATTTTTCTTCTGTTGGGCATTCCTCCTCCTAGTCATTTTGGTGGGAGAAGACTGAACAGATGTAGCTGGATGTATCAACAGTGGTTCAGTCAAGGTTCACCCTGGAACACTTCTGAGCAATCAGGATTCCCCACCCAAACGAGAGACAAAAGAAAATAAAAAGAAAAAGAAAAAAAAAAAGAAAAGAAGAAAAAAAAGAGAGAGAGACAGGAAAGAAAGGGAAGATGAAAAAGAAGGTTCAGCACAGATGGGCCCCAAGGTAAGATTTATGAAGTAGACAAACAAAAAGCGATAAAAAGACTGATACAAGTATATGACAAGAGAAAAAAAAAAAATATATGCAAATAAAGAAAGAACCTCGTCAAAAAGAACCCCAAGTGTAAAATTTATATGCTATCAGGACAAACACAAAAAACACAGAAACACTGGTGAAAGAAGATGGGAGAGTTCTTATAAATACTCAGTGTGTCTGAGGAAGGTGGTTTTGATTCTTCCTGGATGTATCTTGATATCTTTGTTAAAGGACTCAACTTTCCTAAGGTAAAGGGGATTAAAAATTGGTTTACCTATAGGCGTAGTATTGATTGGTGAAAGGGGATTACTTTGAAGTTCAACTCTATATGAATATTAGAGGATAAAAATAAAAAGGAATAAACTAGACTAAACTAAACTAAAATTTAAAAAAAGGAATTCAAAAGATAAAAATGCAAAAGAAAAACATAGGTGTATGTATCAAAAAGTTCAGGTTAGAAAGGTATTATGGAATTTGATATACTGTACAGCTTGCTGTGATGGTAAATAGGTTAAAAAATTTAACTATGTGTAAAAAAAAAAAAGGGAACAGGAATAGTGGGAACGAGGGAACAATACAAGTTTTCCTATGAAGTACTGGTTGTTCTCTTGTAGTCCTTTTTTTTCTCTCTCTCTTTTTTTTTTCCTTCTTCATTTGTTTTTTGGGGGAGGGGCCTGCCACGTGGGTTGTCAGTCAATTAAGTTTCCTGAGTTAAGTCCTCCCGCCCCCCTCCAGGGGGTGGGCTCGGGGGAAACTGTTTTTTTTTTTCAGGCTTTTGTTCTCTGGCGGTTTTTATGCTTGTTCACTTTTTTTTTTCCTCTCACCTTGACTGCCTTGGATGGTTTTTGTAGTTTTAGAGGAAAACAAACCACACCCTGACCTCCCTCTCAGAGAGAAGCCTCAGTCTGGGTGCAGAGCCGAAATAAGTTCCCCCTTGGCCGCTGGCAGAGCAGGTTCCAAGTTGCAGACACTGGGGGCGCAGGATCTTTTGCTTGTACCCAAAGCCAAGGCAGTGTCAGCTGTCTGGGAGCTCCCAACCGCCAGAGAGGTTCCAAGCAGTGATCGCACACTGAGATTTTGCTGCTGGCCAGGGCTGGGAGTGCCCGGCTTGTGCTCACCTCTTTCAGAGATGGCTATGGGTCGTGCGCATGTCTCAGGCACTGAGAACGGGACGCAAGTCCGTAAGAACTAAGCTGGGCTTTTGCGCACTTCTGTCAGGGGAGAGTTTGGGGCGCGCGGCTTAGGCTTTGAAACAATGGCGTGGGTCAAAGAGCACAGTCCGGGCCTTTGTAACTCAGGGGAGCATGAGGGACATGTGCGTGTATCTCAAGCTTTGTGGTAGGGCTCTCGAGTTCTGCCTACTGGCATGGCTCCCATCCCCTCACAGGAGCTAGAACACAAGCATTCTCTGGCGCTGGTGGCTTAGGGACCAAGAGCTGGTTTCTCCGCTGCACTCTCTCTGCCTCAGCGCCGGAGAGGCTGTCTGGGACCGGGAACTTAAGACCCTGTCCCTAGCCACCCCAATTCCCACAATTTCCCTCCCGAGATCCTTCGCTCTTTTGGAGTGCTTTCAACCAGTCTCCAAGTTAATGCTGGTCCCCAGACGCAGGGCCCTCTCACTCGTATTGGGGTATTACTTTCCAACGGGTCGCCTCTGGTGGCTCCCTCCGCCTTTTGTTTATCTTCTGATATCAGTCCGCCTTTCCCACTCCGCTTTACCAGCCCACTGGCATCTTCTGCCCCTGTAGAGATCCAGACGTGTATAATTCTGATCTCAGGCTGATTTCATGGGTGATCGGAGTTCTTTGGTAGGTAATTAGCTCACTTTGGGGTACCAGCTGAAAAGGCGCTTCCTCCTACTCCACCACCACCTTTCCCCCTTCCTATCTCTGACTTTAATATCTTTAAATTTGTTTTATGACATACTATGTCATCTATTCTGGAGGATGTTCTGTGTGCACTTGTTAAGAATATGTATTCTGCTATTTTAGTATGGAATGTTCTGAATATATCAGTTAAATCCATCAGTTCCAGTGTGTCATTCAAGTCCACTATTTCCTTGTAGATTTTCTGTTTGGATGGTCTGTCCATCAATGCAAGTGGGGTGTTAAATTTCCCTACTATTATTTTATTTTATTACAATTTATTCATTCCTTTATGCTTGTTGTTATCTGTTACATGTATTTGGGTGCTCCCATGTTGGGTGCATAAATATCTATAAATGTTATATACTCTTGGATTGCCCCATTTGTTAATATATGGTGTCTTTGAGTCTTGTTAAAGTCTTTGTTTTAAGTTAATTAAGTATTGTTATATTGGATTTCTCTTGACATCCATTTGCATGATATATGTTTCTCCATCTCCCCACTTTCAGTCTGAAGGTGTCTTTAGTTATGAAATGAGTCTCTTGTAGGCAGCATACAGATGGGTCTTTTTTGTGCACTCTGTTGCTCTATGTCATTTGATTGGAATATTTGGTCCATTAACACTCAAAGTAATTATTGATAGATATGTATTAATTGCCATTTTGTTACTTGTTTTGTGGTTGTTTTTGTATTTTTTCTCTGATCACTTCTTCTCTTGCTGTCTTTCATTGCTTGCTGGTTTTCATTAGTGACAACTCAGATTTCTTTTCTCTTTATCCTTTGCATATCTATTACTAGTTTTTGATTTGCATTTACCATTAGTTTTGCATATACTATCTTCAGCATATATCAGTCTGTATTAATTTGATGTCAGTTAAGTTTGAACCCACTTTTTACTCCTCTTCCCCTCAATGTTTTAGGTATAAGCTGTCATATTTCATATCCTTTTATTTTTTGAATCCCTTGACTGATATTTACAGGCATACTTATTTTCCACACTTTTATTTATGGTTGTTCCTTTCCACTCAATATGTCCTCTTTAGTATTTCTAATTAAGCTGGTTTAGTGGTCACAAACTCCTTTAGTTTTTGTTTTTCTGAGAAACTCTTTAACTCTTCATCTATTCTTTATGATACCCTTGCTGGATAGAACAGTGTTGATTGAAGATTTTCCCCCTTAGCACTTTGTTTTGTTTTCTCCCATGAAAAATAAATGTTTTATTTTTTACAAAAAGGAACACTTTCAATTTATTCCTCGTTTATATATTTCAGTTACTTACAGTTTTGTGATTACAGATAAAGGGATATCTCTTGTCTTAATAATCATACATAAAAATGAGACTTTTCTGTGAGATGAGAAACAACTCTTTGGAGTTATCATGCCACGCTCTTCTGGCCTGAACTATCTCTGCTGAAAAATCTGCTCATGGCCTTGCGACATCTCCCCTGTATGTTACTTTTCCATTGTGGCTTTAATGTGTTTTTTTCTTTATCACTTTTTTTGGGGGGGCATTTTAATTACTATGTGTCTTGCTGTGGACTTCCTTAGGTTGATTTTGTTTGGGGGATCTCTGTGCCTCCTGGAAATATCTCTTTTTCTGTCCCCATATTAAGGAAGTTTTCTACTTTTTTTTTTTAAATACATTTTCTACCTCTTTTCTCTTTCTTCTTCTGGAATCTGTATAATGCAAAGATTATTACCATTGATGGAATCACTGATTTTCCCAAGTTTATTCCTGGTTTGCATTATTCTTTTTCTTTCTTTCTTTCTTTCTTTCTTTCTTTCTTTCTTTCTTTTTTTTTTAGATTGTCTTTATTTGTCAGAGAGAGAGAGAGTGAGAAAGAGAGATCACAAGCAGGGGAGCAACAGTCAGAAGGAGAAGCAGGCTCCCCACTGAGCAAGGAGCCCAACATCAGACTTTACCCCAGGATCCTGGGGTCATGACCTGTGCCAAAGGCAGACACTTAACAAACTGAGCCATCTAGGCATCCTTGTATAATACTTTTTTTCCCCCTCTCATTTGCTCACCTTTATTAATTTCTATTACTTTGTCTTTTAGGTCATTAACTCTTTTCTCTGCTTCCTCTAGCCTGCTATTTATTCCATCAAATGAACTTTTAATTTCATTTATTGTGTGTTTCATCTCTGAATGTGTGTTTTTTTTGTTGTTGTTGTTGTTGTTTGTTTGTTTGTTTCCATTCTCTTTGTTAAGAGTCTCACTGATGCCCTCCAATCTTTTCTCAAGTCCAGGGAGTATCTTTATGTTCATTACTTTAAACTCTACATAAGGCATATTACTTATATCCTTTTTGCTTAGGTCTCTTGGTACAGTTTTGTCCTGTTCTTTCATTTGGCATATGTCCCTCTGTCTCCTCATTTTATCTGATTATCTGTATCTGTTTCTATGTGTTAGGAAAGGCAGCTGTGTGTTCTGCACTGGAAATTAGTGGACTCATGAATAAGAGGTTATGTAGTATCTCACCATGTAGTGTTTCCTTTTCACCAAAACCTGGTTCTTAAAGGGTATATCCTATGTGTGATGCATTGTGCTCTGTTGCTGTGTCTGGTTTGCTTTTTCCTTCAGTCCAGTCATCCTAAATGGTTGTGTTTGCCTGTTGTGGGAAATGTTTCATCCCTGTGGTGTTATTAGGCCAAGCTGTGGATATCTTGAGCTTTAGTTTAGTCAGACCAGGTATTTGCCAGGGATGTAGTAGTACCAAACTGCAGGTTTTCCCCCTGTGTTTACCCCTGAAAAGCTTTTTTTTGGGAGAGGGGGTGCTATAGAAGAGAAGTTTTATGTATCTAGCCTGCTGCTAGTCTATTCATCTGACTGGTGTGTGTGTGGTTATCTTTCCCTCCCCTGAGGCAGGAGTCACTTTGAAGTGGTGCTGGGCTCTAGCTAAGAACATATTGAGGGGAGAATGGAGGCCAAAGAAACATACTGAGGGGGTGGTGTTGTAGGGAAATGGTGCTAGCAAGCTTTGAGCACCTTGGGAAAGGCCCTGAAGCATTAAAGCAGTCTGTGAGGTTTTGCAGAAGCACAGCATGGGGGGTGAGGTGTAGCGGGGTGGGTGCTGGCAAACTTTGTGTGACCCTGTCCTCTGTGACAGGGATCCTATAGTCCCAGCACTGAAGTGAACCATGTGGAAACATTACTGTGGGTGGGCATGGAGGAGCAGGGTGACGGTATTAGTAAGCTTTTCACACTGTGGTTCCTCTGTGGGAGGGGCCCTGCCATTCTGGACTGAGGCAGGCCATCCAGAAGGTTGGACTGGCAGAAACACAGGGCACAAGGATGGGTCAGTAGTCCTAGCAAGTTAGGTAGTCAGTCCCTCAGTTACCTCTGTATTTACTCTGGGGCATGGGAAAGAGAAATGGTGTCTGCCAGGCCTTTGTTCCTGGAAGAGTTTCCCAGTGAATTCTGTTCTTCAGAGATTGGCTCTAAGATGAGTAAATAACTCCCTCCCATATGCCCTAAACACCTTTCAAACTGCTGCTTATATGGTATCTTCATGAGCTCTTACAGTACTATCTTTTTTAAGGGTGGGACTCAGTTTCCCCTTGACCTCCAGGCTCTCCCAGAGTTGAGTCTGTTGATTTCTTTTTCTCCAATTCTAGGCCTTAACTTCGATGGATGTAAGAACTCATGAAATTCAGCCCCTCTGGTTTTCAAAGCCCAACCTTATGGAGATTTGTCTTCCCCTTGTGAATGCTGGGGTGTCGAGATCTCTTTCTCTTCCCTTTCCATGCCTACAGTGCCCTTCCCCTTGTGGAGAGTCCTGCCAGTCTGTTTAGCTCCTGACTGTATATCTGTCCTATCAACCCTTTCTGATGTGGCTTCTTCTCTGCATTTACTTGTGGAGCTTATTCTGACAGTGTTCAGGTTGTTTTCTGAGTTAATTACACGGCTTTGAGTGATCTCTAATAGTATCCACGGGACAAAGTAAGCCAAAAATACTCCTACTTTATCATTTTTTCCAGAATTCTCCTAATTCTATTTTTTAACTATTATTTTATTATTATTTTATATTTATATATTATATTTATATATTTATATATTATATTTATATATTATTTTAACTATTCTTTTTTTTAAATCCTGAAAGTATATGTCATTAATGAAATTTTATTACTTGTTAAAGATTTTATCTACTTTTACATTTTTCCTTATTCTTTTGTGATTTTTCCTTATTCTTTTGTGTTTCTTTAAAATCCCTTTTGAGGTTATTTGTCCCTGAAAGTAAATCTCATTTTTTCTTAACTGAAAATATCTTTATTTGCCTTTATTTTTTTGAAAGATAATTTTGATGCCTATACACTTCTAATTTGGCACAGTTATTGTCTCTCATTTTGATAAAGACATTATTTAATGGTCTTCTGGCTTCAAATAACTGCTCTTGAAAAGTCAGTGTATTTGTTAGTTTTTGTAGGTTATCTGTCTTCTCTCTGGCTATTTTTAAAATGTTATCATTTTTCGCATTTTGTAGTTTTACTGTGATATAGATTTATTTGATTTTATTCTTCTTGTGAGCTACTTGCTGTCTGGCTCTTTAGATTGGTGTTATTAATACATTTTGGGAAATTTTCTGTCATTTTCCTTAAATATTTCATTGGCGCTCTTCTTTTCTCTTCTGATACCCTTGTTTAGATATATGCCAGATGTATCTCTTCTATGTGTTTCCTAAACTGCCTTTCATACTTTTTTTTTCTTTTTGTCTTATCATGATTTTTTATAATTTCTTGGACTATATTCATTTTTAACAATTTCCTCAGCAGTTGTATTTAATTTACTTTTTAAGTCCTGCATTTTCTTTCTAAAGTAGATAGGTTAACTTTCTCATTCTAAGAGTTCTTTTGTTCTTTTAATTTTTCCCAATATTTGTGAAAGTACTTTACACAGATTTCATAATATCAGTAGCCCTTTCTATGTGTTTAAACATGTTAAACATCTATATTTGTGTACTATTCCCTATACCTTTACCTCTAAAAATTATTACCTATACCTTTAAAAATTATGGATCAAACAAATTATTACAGATCTAATACTCCATTTTATTATTATTGCTAATCCTTATTCACGATAAATGGTTTTCTTATTTAGCTTTTGAGATTGGATCTTCAATTTAGGCTATTTAGAATTTTGTGGAGAAGAGGTGTTTTCATGTTGTCAAGTGCCTTTGATTATTATAATACTTTAAAGTTTTAATTTAGTTTTTTTTTTCTTTATGGCCACACACATAGTATGAATTAGAATGCCATAACATATGAGAATGGAGATTATATGAATATTTATTCTTTTCTTTTTTCTGACTCTTCTTCTCTGCCTCTGTCTCTGTTTCTGTTTCTGTCTCGGTCTGTCTCTCACACACACACATACACACTTTTTTCTGCTTCTATGGAATTGTAGCCTTTTAGCACATCAGTTTCATTCAGGGTTTCTTATCTAGTGATGATCATATGATTTGTCTTTTCATTCCCACATGCGTGTGTCTTATTAAAATTTAAGTTATACTCAAGAAGGGATGAAAGAAATCCCAGAGAAAACGTTGGTTTCAGTGCTCATTTACCAACCGCGTATGCTCTATTTCTCATTAATCCTGTCATTTACCTGTTCCCCTTTCATTCTCAATAATTTATTCATACATTTATAGTTATACTTTTATATTTCACTTAACATCTTTAGCTGTTATTACTAGGAGAATCTCTCTAGTTACATTGCTAAATATATTGTCAGAAACTGAAATCTGACATACATGTTTTGCAACTTATTTAACATATGTTTATAATGTTTCTCATGATGTTACTCTGATAATCAATGTCAAATCTATTAAATTATAAAGACTGCAAAGATAATCTGTATGACTTTACAGAATGTGTTCCTTGTCTAGTTCATATACCTTATCTTACATCAATCTCTATTTCTCCTTATAAGCATCAGTCACACTGACTGTTCCTTGAGTGTTTTAAGCAGATACCATCATATTTATCCTAGCTTAAGAGATTTAATACATGCTATTACCTCTTCCTGGAATTATATCCCTACTATGATTGCTTACTGAGTCTATGATTAATCAAAAAGTTTTGTTAAATAAGTTTTCTGTTGTCATCTTTTTTCTAAAAAAAAAAGCACCCTATAATAAAGACTCATAACTAATATTCTAAATAAGGAGAAACTGACAGATTTCCCCCTAAGGTCAGGAACACAGTAGGGATGTCCAGTATCACCACTGTTGTTCAACATAGTACTGGAAGTCCTAATCTCAACAATCAGAAAAACAAAACAACAACAACACAATAAAAGGCATCCAAATAAGCAAGGAAAGAGTCAAACTTTCACTCTTTGCAGACAACATGATACTCTATGAAGAAAACCTAAAAGACTTCACAAAAAAAATTGCTAGAACTGATATTTGAGTTAAAATAAAATCAAGTCACAGGATATAAAAATCAGTGTAGAGATACCTGATATATTTTTATACACAAATAATGAAGCAGCAGAAACAGAAATCAAAGAATTGATCCCATTTACAATTGCACCAAACACCACACAATGCATACAATATAGTAGTAAGTCTAACTGAAGAGGTAGAATATCTGTGTGTTGAAAATTATAGAACAACTATGAAATAAATTGAAGAAGAAGCAGAGAAATGGAAAAACATTCCAGGCTCATGGATTGGAAGAAAAAGATATTGTTAAAATGCTTATGCTACCCAAAGCCATCTACACATTCAATGCAATCCTGATTAAAATAACACCAACATTTTTCACAGAACTAGAACAAACAATCCTAAAATCTGTATGGAACAACAAAAGACTCCAAATAGCCAAGTAATGTTGAAAAAGGAAAACAAAGCAAGAGGCATAAACATCATGAACTTCAAGCAGTATTACAATACTGTAATCATCAAGACAGTATGGTTCTGGTACAAAAGCAGACACACAGATCAGTGGAACAGGATAAAGAACCCAGAAATGGATCCTCAACTCTATAGTCAACTAATCCTTGACAAAACAGGAAAAATTACCTAATTGTAAAAAGACAGTGTATTCAACAAATGGTGTGAAGAAAAATGGACAGTCACATGCAGAAGAATGAAACTATATCACTTTCTTACACTTCTTTTTACAAAAATAAATACAAAATGGATGAAAGACCTAAAGATGAGACAGGAAATCATTAAAATCCTAGAAGAAAACAGGCAGCATCCTCCTTGACTTTGGCTGCAATAACTTCTTACTAGACAAATCTCTGCAAACAAGGGAAACAAAAGCAAAACTGAACTATTGGGACTTTATAAAGATAAAAAGCTTTCATACAGCAAAAGAAACAATCAAAAAAAAAAAACTAAAGGGCAACTGACAGAATGGAAGAAGATTTTTGCAAATGACATATCAGATAAAGGGCTAATATTCATAATCTATAAAGAACTCATCAAAACCAACACAAAAATTAATGATCCAGTTAGGAAATGGGCAGAAGACATGAAGAGACATTTCTCCAAAGAAGACATACAAATGGCTAATAGACACAAAAATAAAATCCTCAACATCACTTGGCATCAGGGAAATACAAACCAAACCACAATGAGATACCACCTTGTACCTGTCAGAATGGCTAAAATTAAGAAGTCAGGAAACAACAGATATTGCTGAGAATGTGGAGAAAGAGGGACCCTTTGCACTGTTGTTGGCAATGTAAGCCAGTGCAGTCACTCTGGAATACAGTATGAAGCTTCCTCAAAAAGTTAAAAATAGTACTATCCTGTGACCCAGCAATTGCACTACTAGGTATTTATCCAAAGGACACATAGTAATTTGAAGGGGCACATGCACCCTAATGTTCATAGCAACACCCAAACAATATCCAAATTATAGAAAGAGTCCTGACATCCATCAACTGATAAATGTATAAAGAACAGGTGATATATATATATATATATAGATAGATAGATAGATAATATAGATATATATCTATTATATCTACATATAGATATTAATATGTATATTATATTTATAGACATATATAGATATCTATATTTATGTCTATATAATCTATATATATATATAAATGGATAAAGAACAGGTGGTGTATATATATGTATATGTATATATGATGGCTGAGGTATACATGTATATATGTATATATGTATACCTCAGCCATCAGGAAGAATGAAATCTTGCCTTTTGCAACAACTTGGATGGAACTAGAGTGTATTATGCTAAACTAAATAACTCATTCAGAGAAAGAGAAATATGATTTCACTTACAGGTGGAATTTAAGAGTCAAAACAGATGAACATAGGGGAAGAGAAGGAAAAATGAAATAAGATACAAACAGAGAGGAGGGCAAACCCTATAAGACTCTTAACTATGGAGAACAAATTGAGTGTTGCTGGATGGGATGTGAGTGCAGGATGGGCTAAATGAAAAATGAGCATTAAGGAGGGCACTTATTGCAAAGAGCACAGGTGTTATATGTAAGTGATGAATCACTAAATTCTACTCCTGGAACCAATGTTACATTACATGTTAACTAAATCAAATTTTAAAAGTGAATATTTATTAAAAACACCCTAAAACATTACAGCTTTAAACATCAATAATTTATTACTCCTCATTATCCTGTCACTTGGCTGGATTCAGTTGTGTAATATTTCTACTTCATATGGTGTTGAATGGCATCACTCATATGGGGGTATTAAGTTGGGAGCTTGACTCTGACTAGAAGATCAAGACAGCGTCAATCATTTATCTACCATTTGGTGATAGCTGACGCTCAGTCTGATATCCATATGTGGTAACTCCAGCAGAGTAGCTGGATTTGTTTTTATAGTGCCTCAGAACTTGAAGAGCAGCAAGGTCTTTTAGGTCTAGGTTCTGGAATTTGCTGTATTCGTTTTCTATTACTGTTTAACAACTTACTATGAAATTAGAGGCAGAATATTTATGGTAAGAGAGAGTTATACTAATGTCAATATTAAGAGAATTCATCATACATTTTTCACTTTCTGGGTTAATTGTGTTAAATCACTTAGTTTGATTCTATTTATGTTTGGAAAGGTAAGACATAACCAAATTTTCCAAAGTTATGTATCAATAAGTTTTTCTGGAGAACTACTAAAATGTAAAGTTAATTATTTCTCTAAATTGTAGCTATGATCACTGATTTTTATTTTACATACAAGTAAAACTTCAAGAAACTTTGTGTAATGGGGCGCCTGGGTGGCTCAGTGGGTTAAGCCGCTGCCTTCGGCTCAGGTCATGATCTCAGGGTCCTGGGATCGAGTCCCGCATCGGGCTCTCTGCTCAGCAGGGAGCCTGCTTCCCTCTCTCTCTCTCTACCTGCCTCTCCATCTACTTGTGATCTCTCTCTGTCAAATAAATAAATAAAATCTTAAAAAAAAAAAAGAAACTTTGTGTAAGGCAGTTTAATGAGTCAGCATATGAAGATGAAAATAGGATCCACTTATTATAGAGCCAAGACTAAGATTTATGAACAAATGCTCAGCTTGGGACAATTTTATCCCATTACATTCCATTTCATATATTCTGAATGAGCCATTCTTCTTCCTTGCTCTGTTGTATCTCTCTTCTGTGATTATTTGTTAGGAACCTGTTACCAAAAGTTCATTGCTTCTTGTATCCATTCAAAATAGCCTTTTTTTCCCTAAAAAAGAAATATAAAGAAAAATTAGAACTTTGACAACCAAGTGTTTCTGAACTTTTTACAGAAATACAATTTTTGCCCAATACTTTTTTTTGTTTATTTTTAACTGATATATTCACATATGATCATGTTTGCTTTAAATAAGGAACACTTATTCACTTAGTAATAGGGATTTTTCTAGCTTGCGATCTCAGTAATAATACATCATTTTCACTCTTTTTACTTTAGTATTAAATGAAACTTAAGCAAGTATTAACTGTAATAACATAATTTGAAAAATCATTAATTTTGTGTAAAATTAACTTTGTTGAAATCACACAATTTTTACCAAAGACCTTCTATATACATATAAGCATTGAGACTAAAACAGAATTTTTGGATTTTTTGAATGCATAAATGATAGAGTAATATAAAAGTATTCAGATATCATAACATTTAATGATCAGCAATTTCTATTGAATAAAATCTAGTTTTAGGGTTCTTTTTGACATTTCTCACAAACTAGAATTTAAGTTTCTATGCTTTTATTAGATAAATATTTCTATGGTTTCATAATATTAAGAGTATAGTTCCGTGTAGATTTTTGGTAGTTTTATTAAACTAATTTCAACTTAATACCTATTTTTAATAAATTTTTAAATAAATGTTTGAAATTGTATTTTATAAATATTAATTATTATATATTTTCAATCTATTTAACTAATTCCAGAATGTAAAAGAACACATTGGTGCAGCAGGTCAGATTTGACAATATTCTACCTCATAAAAGTGAAGTCATTAGCTCCTATACTTTTTGGCTTCTTCCCCTACTGTAAATGTCTGGAATAAACAAATTAAAATTTATTATATTTTTAATTTCTTTCTGCATATATGTGTGTGTACTTTTGTGTGTCTATGTATGGTGGTGGGAGTCTGTTCCCATATATCTATCACCCACCTGAAATTCTGTAAATGGAAAGACTTCTATCTTTCATTCAATTCATTGTAAAGAATATAGATCCAATCAAGTTTATACAAATAGCTACCATGAGGATGATTATAAATAAAGGAGAATCTTTTAAAAATCCAAAATAATAAACCTTTACAGTATTTGGCTTCCGAAATGACTTCTAGACTTGAGGTAGGGTGTGGTTCCAATTTAGAACAACTTAAAAAAAATGTTGAACAATTATAGTGGTGCTTCATTGTGATGTTCCAGTTGTATTTTTTCAACTATATTCTACATACCTGTCTTTTTATTTCACACTACTAACCGGTCTTCTCTAATAATTCATAGTTTTCATTCCCTTACATCTTTAAATTTCACCTCATGGCACTCCACTTTACTGTTCCCTCATAATCATTTAGTTATAATTTTCATCATTAGCTTCCTTCTAAGTTTCTCCATTCAGGTTTCAAAATAGGCTGTTATATTTTGCAGCTGAGCCAGACTACAAAATTGATTTACCCGATATTGGATCAATAAGCCATTCTCAGTCCAGCTGCCTCTGGCAAAGGTGGAATGTGTGTAGGAGAACATATAAATTGTGGCTATCTAGGCATCAAAGGTTTTGAATGGAGCAATACCTTAGAAAGGAGTATCAAAGAGGCAAATACCATGAATGGCATACATAGTGTAGGCACATAATCCAAGGAGAAATACAAACGAAGAGCTTGGACTTTTGAAACTAAAATTCAAAATGAACTAAAACATAGAAAAAATGCCAAAGAAAGCATTTTTTTTTCAAATCACCTTCATTTATAAAAAAAGATTTTATGGCCTTCCTGTCCCATACACATTTTTAAGATACTTTATTTATTTGAGAAAGAGAGTGTAAGAGAGAGAGAGATCACAAGCAGGAGGGAAGGTTAGAAGGAGAAGCAGATTCCCACTAAGCAGGGAGCCCAATGTGAGACTATCCCAACACCCTGGGATCATGACCTGAGCTGAAGGCAGACATTTAACTGACTGAGCCATCCTACACATTTTTTTTTCTTACCTCCAACAAAGAATATATGAATAAGAATATGGTAGTGGTCGATTTGAAATACTCTTGTATGAAGGTTCAAAAAGTCTTTCTTTATGTATATCATTTATTATAAATTAAAATGAGATTTATGTTATTTAATTGGAATATTTTACAAGATAAAAATATTTGTATTAAAATCCTCATTTGTTAATTTATTTTTAACACCAAGCTGAACACTGATTTGGTAAAGTGATATGCTGAATGTGAAACTTATAATATTCTTTATTAATCAAAATCCTTACTTATGTTTACATATCAATCATCTAAGAGTTTAAAGCACTTGACAACATTTCACTACAAATTTTGATGGATCTTAAAATTAAACTATAAAAAGATATGTCACATTACACACAGGCATGCCTCTTCAATACTCATTTATCTTTCTTTTTTTTTAAGTATTTATTTTTATTTATTTATTTATTTATATAATTAAATTAATTTATTTATTTTTAGAAAAAACAGTATTCATTATTTTTTCATCACACCCAGTGCTCCATGCAATCTGTGCCCTCTATAATACCCACCACCTGGTACTGCAACTTCCCACCCCCCCCCGCCACTTCAAACCCTTCAGTTGTTTTTCAGAGTCCATAGTCTCTCATGATTCACATCCCCTTCCAATTTACCCCAACTCCATTCTCCTCTCTAAGACCCCTTCTCCTCCATGATACTTGTTATGCTCCACAAATAAGTGAAATCATATGATACTTGACTCTCTCTGCTTGAATTATTTCACTCAGCATAATCTCTTACAGTCCGGTCCATGTTGCTAGAAAAGTTGGGTATTCATTCTTTCTGATGGAGGCATAATACTCCATAGTGTATATGGACCACATCTTCCTTATCCATTGGTCCATTGAAAGGCGTCTTGGTTCTTTCCACATTTTGGCAACTGTGGCCATTGCTTCTATAAACATTGGGGTACAGATGGCCCTTCTTTTCACGACATCTGTATCTTTGGGGTAAATACCCAAGAGTGCAATTGCAGGGTCATAGGGAAGCTCTATTTTTAATTTCTTGAGAAATCTCCACACTGTTCTCCAAAGAGCCTGCACCAACCTGCAGTCCCACCAACAGTTTAAGAGGGTTCCCCTTTCTCCACATGCCCTCCAACACATGTTGTCTCCTGTCTTGTTAATTTTGGTCTATCTAACTGGCGTAAGCTGATATCTCAATGTGGTTTTAATTTGAATCTCCCTGAGGGCTAGTGATGATGAAGATTTTTTCATGTGTCTGATGGCCATTTGTATGTCTTCATTGGAGAAGTGTCTGTTCATATCTTCTGCCCATTTTTTGATATGTTTGCCTGTTTTGTGTGTGTTGAGTTTGAGGAGTTCATTATAGATCCTGGATATCAACCTTTTGTCTGTACTGTCATTTGCAAATATCTTCTCCCATTCCGTGGGTTGCCTCTTTGTTTCTTTTTTTTTTTGTTTTTGTTTTTTTTTTTTTTTTTTTACTGTTTCCTTGGCTGTGCAGAAGCTTTTGATTTTGATGAAGTCCCAAAAGTTTATTTTGGCTTCTGTTTCCTTTGCCTTTGGAGACATATCTTGAAACAATTTGCTGTGGCTGATATAGAAGAGATCACTGCCTATGTTCTCTAGGATTCTGATGGATTCTTGTCTTACGTTGAGGTCTTTTATCCATTTTGAGTTTATCTTTGTGTACAGTGTAAGAGAATGGTCGAGTTTCATTCTTTTACATATAGCTGTCCAGTTTTCCCAGCACCATTTATTGAAGAGACTGTCTTTTTTCCACTGTATATCTTTTCCTGTTTTGTCAAAGATTAATTGACCATAGAGTTGAGGGTCCATATCTGGACTCTCTACTCTGTTCCACTGGTCTATGTGTCTGTTTTTATGCCAGTACCATGCTGTCTTGGTGATCACAGCTTTGTAATAAAGCTTGAAATCATGTAACGTGATGACTCCAGCTTTATTTTTGTTTTTCAACATTTCCTTAGCGATTTGGGGTCTCTTCCGATTCCATACAAATTTTTGGATTATTTGCTCCAGCTCTTTGAAGAATACCCATGGAATTTTGATCAGAATGGCATTAAAAGTATATATTGCTCTAGGCAGTATGGTTCTTGGTGCTATAGTACATGGAATCGATTCTCTAATTTCCCTTTCTGTATTTTCATTGTTAGTGTATAAGAAAGCCACTGATTTCTGCACATTGACTTTGTATCCCGCCACGTTGCTGAATTGCTGTATGAGTTCTAGTAGTTCGGGGGTGGAGTATTTTGGGTTTTCCATATAAAGAATCATGTCATCTGCGAATAGAGAGAGTTTGACTTCTTCATTGCCAATTTGGATACCTTTTATTTCTCTTTGTTGTCTGATTGCTGTTGCTAGGACTTCTGTTGAACAAGAGTGGTGAAAGTGGGCACCCTTGTCTTGTTCCTGATCTCAACGGGAGGGCTGCAAGCTTTTTCCCATTGAGGATGATATTGGCTGTGTGTCTTACATAGATAGATTTGATGAGGTTCAGGAATGTTCCCTCCATTCTTATACTTTGAAGCGTTTTAATCAGGAACAGATGCTGGATTTTGTCATATGCTTTTTTCTGCATCAATTGAGAGGAGCATGTGGTTCTTCTCTCTTCTCATATTAATTTGTTGTATCACATTGATTGATTTGCAAATGTTGAACCATCCGTGTAGCCCAGGGATGAATCCCACCTGATCACGGTGGATAATCGTTTTAATGTGCTGTTGGATCCTGTTGGCTAGGATCTTGTTGAGAATCTTAGCATCCATATTCATCTGTGATATTGGTCTGAAATTCTCCTTTTTGGTAGGGTCTTTGCCTGGTTTGGGATCAGGGTAATGTTGGCTTCATAGAAAGAGTCTGGAAGTTTTCCTTCTGCTTCAATTTTTTGAAACAGCTTCAGGAGAATAGGTGTTATTTCTTCTTTGAAGGTTTGGTAGAATTCCCCAGGGAATCGGTCAGGTCCTGGGCTCTTGTTTTTTGGGAGGTTTTTGAGCACTATTTCAATCTCGTTATAAGATATCAGTCTATTCAGGTTGTCGATTTCTTCCTGGTTCAATTTTGGTAGTTTATATTTTTCCAGGAATGCATCATTTCATCTAGGTTGCTAAGCTTTTTGGCATATAACTGTTGATAATAACTTCTGATGATTGTTTCTACTTCCTTGGTGTTAGTTGTGATCTCTCCCTTTTCATTCATAATTTTATGAATTTGGGCTTTCCCTATTTTCTTTTGGATTAGTGTGGCCAATTGTTTATCAATCTTATTGATTCTTTCAAAAAACCAGCGTCTAGTTTCATTGATACGTTCTACTGTATCTCTGGTTTCTACCTCATTGATCTCAGCTTTAATCTTGATGGTTTTCCTTCTTATGTGTGGAGTTCGTTTGATTTGTTGTTGATTCTCCAGTTCCTTAAGTTGTAGATACAGCTGGTGTATTCTGGATTTTTCTCTTTTTTTTTGAGGGAGGCTTGGATGGGTATATATTTCCCCCTTAGGACCACCTTTGCTGTATCCCATAGGTTTTGAATCGAAGTGTCCTCATTCTCATTTGTTTCCATGAATTGTGTCAGTTCCTCTTTGATTTACTGGTTAATCCCAAATTCGTAAGCAAAGTGGTCTTTAGCTTCCACGTGTTTGAGTTCCTTCTGAACTTTTCCCTGTGATTGAGCTCCAGTTTCAAAGCATTGTGATCTGAGAATATGCAGGGAATCATCTCAGTCTTTTGGTATCGGTTGAGTCCTGATTTGTGACCCAGTATGTGGTCTATTCTGGACAAGGTTCGGTGTGCACTTGAGAAGAATGAGTATTCTGTTGTTTTAGGGTGGCATGTTCTGTATATACCTATGAGGTCCATCCGGTCCAATGTGTCATTCAATGCTCTTGTTTCTTTATTGATTTTCTGCTTCGATGATCTGTCTATTTCTGAAAGAGGCATGTTAAGATCTCCTATGATTAGTGTATTCATATCAATATGACTCTTTATCTTGATTAACAGTTTTCTTAAGTAATTGGCTGCTCCCATATTGGTAGCATAGATATTTACAATTGTTAGATCATCTTGGTGGACAGTCCCTTTAAGGATTATGTAGTGTCCTTCTGTATCTCTGACTACAGTCTTTAGTTTGAAGTCTAATTTATCTGATATGAGAATCGCTACCCCAGCCGTCTTTTGAGGCCCATTGGCATGAAAGATGCTTCTCCATCCCTTCACTTTCAGTCTGTGTGTATCTTTAGGTTCAAAATGGGTCTCTTGTAGATAACATATGGATGGGTCCTGTTGTTTTATCCAATCTGCAACCCTGTGCCATTTTATGGGCGCATTTAGGCCATTCACATTGAGAGTGATTATTGATAGA
Organism: Mustela erminea; assembly: GCF_009829155.1. Classification (NCBI taxonomy): domain Eukaryota; kingdom Metazoa; phylum Chordata; class Mammalia; order Carnivora; family Mustelidae; genus Mustela; species Mustela erminea. The sequence goes on along the minus strand of NC_045635.1, from coordinate 107,143,928 downwards.
TACGTTTTTATTGACATCGAGTTACCTTTGAAGTCTTTCTTTCTGTAGACTGTCTCTATATTTCTGTTCACTGCTAATGTATGGGTTGGAGAGGTAACTTGAACCTGGGCTTTTTAATAGATCTCAGATAATTCTAAAGTGCAGTAAATCAGCATTTAATTAATTTAATTTAGAATAATATCTTATTATTTATTTTATTTAATAAAATAAAATACATGGAAAAAACTATCAACATAATTATCCAAAGATTAAAAATTGTGATGTAGTAATATATACTTAATTAGCAATTAACTCACTTAACATATAGCTGGGGTAGCAGCTCTATTTCCTGCTTTCAGTTCATTGGTGACTGACATAGGCCCCAGGCAATTTGAACAGTTTAACTCCAGACATGGATAGCAGACCAAATCATACAATTTACATAAACAATATGAATGACAAAATTAAAAAAGAAGAGTTGAGATGATTCCAGTATGCCCTGTTTTCTCAGTTTGGGCACATTGTAGATAATGTAGCTTTAAAGATAATGAAGATGTGGGGGCAAGTCTTTCTTATTTTTAAACTGGTCTCATTCATAAATGCCTTGATACAGTTAAAAGAATTTCCATTTTATGGTAAACTAATGTGAATCCAGTATGCAAAACCAGGTTCTGATATAATATCTAAAATGCATGGCAATTTTTCTGAAAAGGAAAGAAGCAGGAAAAGAAAAAAGCAAAAACTGGAACAGACTGCAGCCACTGCAAACGAAAAGCCTGCTCAAGAGCACCAAATGTAGCAAAACCCAAAAAAACTCAACAACAAATCCTCAGTTCTATAATTACCCTCCAAACTATATTTTATTCCTCAATAATTTACTAGAAAAGACTAATGAGATGATGTTAACCACACAGTTTAATCAGTTCCCTGGCTTCAAGGAAGTATGTTTGGTACCCAAGAGACATGACATTGCTTTTGTTGAATTTGAAAATGACGGACAGGCTGGAACTGCCAGGGATACTTTACAGGGATTTAAAGTCACACCATCCCATGCCATGAAGATCACGTATGTCAAGAAATAACATATGGGATTGTTGTCTTCAAAGTACTTGGTGTTATTTATAGTGTTTGTTTTGATAACATTTGGTCAGGCCATTTTTTAATAGTTGGGGTGAGGGGGGGTGAAAGTGAAATTTTTGTGAATAATTTTTAAAAGTACCTAGTCTTTTTCTAGCCTTAGTGAACTATAAAATATGAAGACCTCAATTTTGTATAATAAACTTCTATTTGTATTCTTAAAAAAAATAGCTGTGAATTTATTACCAAAACTTTGAAGAACAGATGAATATTAATGACATTTATCTATAATAGCTACAACAAATTAGAATATCCATCTTTCTGTCACTAGGACAACCATAGATACTCTTAATAACATGTTAGATTGTTGTCAACCTTTGCAATAGAAGGAAATGTTTAATTTCAGTTATATTACAGAAAAAAAGAGAAATATAATTTATTTACACTCAAGTTTATGAATATTCTAAATTCTATAAGACATCTGGAAGCCCTAAAAAATAACCCTTGATGAAAGGTATTTACTTTGTTAAACTGTAAATGTAATTCAATAGGTATCATCTAATAACATTTTATCACAGAAATTGACATAATTGTTAATCTAATTTTCAGTGGAGAATCTTATGACAATGAGACATTAAAAATAAAATTTTACTGTTAAAATGCTTGAATTATAAAGCTTTATCTATAGTTAACAGATATTTATAGAAATTTTTATTGGTTGGACCTTAGGTGGCAAATAGATGACCCGAGGGCATTAATAATTAAGAGGTTAATTCTTTTTTTTATTAACATAAAATGTATTATTTATTTCAGGGGTACAGGTCTGTGATTCATCAGTGTTACACAATTTACAATGTTCACCATAACACATACCCACCCCAGTGTCCATCACCCAGCCACCACATCCCTCCCACCCACCTCCACTCCAGCACACTCATTTTGTTTCCTGAGATTAAGAGTCTCTTATGGGTTGTCTCCCTCTCTGGTTTTCTCTTGTTTTATTTTTCCCTCCCTTTCCTTATGATCTTCTCTCTTATTTCTCAAACTTCTTATATTAGTGAGATCATATGATAATTGTCTTTCTCTGATTGACTTATTTTGCTTAGCATAATACCTTCTAGTTCCATGCATGTCGTGAGATCAAATGATAATTTTCTTTCTCTGACTGACTTATTTTGCTTAGCATAATACCTTTTTAAAATTTCTTTTCAGCAGAAACTAATTCACTGTTTTTGCCCCACAACCAGTGCTCCATGCAATACGTGCCTTCCTTAATATCCTCCACCTGGCTCTCCCAACCTCTCATAGTCTCTCATGCTTCACCTCCCCTTCCAATTTCCCTCAACTCCCATCTCCTCTCCATCTCCATATGTCCTCCATGTTATTTGATATGCTCCACAAATAAGTGAAACCATATGATACTTGACTCTCTCTGCTTGAATTATTTCACTCAGCATAATCTCTTACAGTCCCATCCATGTTGCTACAAAAGTTGGGTATTCATCCTTTCTGATGGAGGCATAATTCTCCATACTGTATATGGACCACATCTTCCTTATCCATTCGTCCCTTGAAGGGCATATTGGTTCTTTCCACAGTTTGGCAACTGTGGCCATTGCTGTTATGAATATTGGGGTACAGATGGCCCTTCTTTCCACTACATCTCTATCTTTGGGGTAAATACCCAGTAGTGCAATTGCAGGGTCATAGGGAAGCTCTATTTTTAATTTCTTGAGGAATCTTCACACTGTTCTCCAAAGTGGCTGCACCAAGTTGCATTCCAACCAGCAGTGTAAGAGAATTCCCCTTTCTCCACATCCCCTCCAACACATGTTGTTTCCTGTCTTGCTAATTTTGGCCATTCTAACTGGTGTAAGGTGGTATCTCAATGTGGTTTTAATTTGAATCTCCCTGATGGCTAGTGATGATGAACATACTGTCTTATATTTTTTGATAGCTGAATAACATTTAATATGTCTGTACAGCTATTTGTACACATCTTATCCTTAATTATAATATGTTATGTATATATTCTGATTTTTCTTTAAATTTTTCTTTGACCATTAGTTAGGAGTGTGTTGTTTAATTTTCATGTATTTGTGAGTTCAACAAGATATTTTTTTCTTTTGTTGCTTTCTAATTTTATTCCATTGTGGTCAAAGAACATACTTTGTATTATTTAAATCATTTAAAATAGATTGCTTGTCTTACTGTCTACTGTATATATGGTCTACACTGGTGAATGTTTCATGTCTATTTGAGAAAAATGTATATTCTTCTTTTGTTGAAGAGAGGTGCTCTGTTGATAGATCTAGTTGATTTATAGTCTTGTTCAAGTCTTTCATTTTCTTCTTTTTAAAAATAGTTATTTAAGTGAGGGAGTGATAGAGAGAACATGGGGATGGGCAGAGAGAAGTAGAATCTACAGAGCACAGAGCCTGATGTGGGGCTCAATATCATGACCCTTAGATCATAACCTGAGCCAAAATCGAGTCAGACACTTTTACTGACTGAGCCACCTAGGCACCCTTTCTATCTCCTTCTTTGTTGATATCTTGCCTAGCTGTGCTAACCACTAATGAAAGATAGGTGTTGAAGTCTCCTATTAATTCTGCCAAGTTTGCTTCATGTATTGCATGATTTAAAAAAAAATTCTTGATGAATTGACCCATTTATTATTATAAAATGTCCCATTTAATCTCTGGTAATAGCCTTCAAAGCTATTTTGTTTGATACTAAAATAGATAATCCAAATTTCTTATGGTTCCCATTTCCATGATATAAATTTTTCCATCTTTTTACTTTCAGGTTTTTTTTTTTTTCTGTGACCGTTTCCTTTATTAATGAAAGTAATAAAACCTGAATTTTCTTAAGTCACAAGCTTGAATAAAGTTGACATTTACAAATTACATAAGTGTCAAGCGGGAAAATTACAACATAAGGCAAAAGTGGATTGATGTTAGCTATGGATTCCAACAAATGTTTTCAATTTGTTATGTAATAATCCAATGCTATGATACTGAGGAAGTGAGCAGTTTACATGAAAGATCAATGTGTAAATATGAGAGTTTGGAAAAACACAACATGCTTTCTCTCCATAACTGTTTCATTGACCTGAATTTCATTAATAATTATGAATCAGAAATATAAAGATAATATAGAAGTAAACTACGTATTTCAGAGGTTTAGTGGAAAGCGAACTGCACCCAGACCTCTGCAGTTTTATGAGAGCATCTTTTTTCACATTTTAGTCTTATTTAATTATAATTTTTCAGTGTCCCAAAATTCATTGTTTATGCACCACACCCAGTGCTCCATGCAATATGTGCCCTCCTTAATACCTACTACCAGGCTAACCCATCTCCCTACCCCCTCACTCCCAAACCCTCAATTTGTTTCTCAGAGTCTACATGGTTTGTCTGCCCCTCTGATTAACCCCAGCTCACTTTTCCTCTCCATCTCCCAATGTCCTCCATGGTATTCCTTATGCTCCACATGTAAGTAAAACCATATGATAATTGACTATCTCTGTTTGACATATTTCACCCAGCATAATCTCCTCCAGTCCCATCCATGTTGAAACAAATGTTGGGTATTCATCCTTTCTAATGGAGGCATAATACTCCATTGTGTACATGGATCATCTTTGCTTCATCCATTCATCTGTTGAAGGGCACCTTGGCTATTTTCACAGTTTGGCAACTGTGGCCATTGCTCTTATAAACATTGGGGTACAGATGGCCTTCCGTTTCACCACCTCTGTACTTTTGGGGTAAATATCCAGTAGTGCAATTGAAGGGTCATAGGGTAGCTCTATTTTCAATTTCTTATGGAATCTCCACACTGTTTTCCAAAGTGGCTGCACCAACTTGCATTCTCACCAACAGTGTAAGAGTGTTCCCCTTTACCCACATTCTCTCCAACACTTGTTGTATACTGAACTGTTAATTTGGGCCATTCTAACTGGTGTATGGTGGTATCTCAATGCGGTTTTGATTTGAATCTCCCTGATGGCTAATAATGATGAACATGAACATTTTTCATGTGTCTGTTAGTCACTATGAGAGAATACAGGCCATTCACATTAAGTATAATTATTGAAGATACTTTCTGTCTCTCTCTCTTTCTCTTTTTCTTCTTTCTTTATTTTTGGTGGTTACTTCCAATTGCTGCAAAGCATTCCAGGGTGCACGTTGCCTGGATCATGGTTGATATATTCAGCTATGAATCCCCCCAACCACCACACCCAACAGAGGAAAAAATCAGAGACTTTGCTCTCTCCCACAGAACTCTTAGATATGAAGATAAACAATATTTTGGAGAGGGAAGTCTGGGTAACAATGATCCAGGCAATGGTTAGATTGGAGAAAACCATCTCTAAGGGTGGAAATGAGAGCCCAACTGGCAGAAGTTACAAATATTATCAATGAGATCCAATCTAATCTAAATACCCTAACAGCTAGGATAACCAAGGCAGAAGATAGAATTAGTGACGTAGAGGACAAAATAATAGAGAAAAAGATGAGGAGGAGGCCTGGAACAAACAACTTAGAAGCCATGAAAACAGAATTAGGGAAATAAGTGACACCATGAAACGCTTCAATGTCAGAATTATTGGGAAAAGACAGAAGACTACAAGATATAGTTGAACAAATTCGGAATGAAAAATTTCCCAATCTGGGGAGTGGGTGTTTGTTTCATAGATGCACAAAGGACACCTCCCACATCAATAAGTCTAGAAAGACATATAGGCACTTAATTGTGAAATTAACAAATCATAATTTCAGACAAGAGGTCTTAAGACCTCTTAAGGGGAGATAAGGGGAAGAGATTCTTTATGTACAAAGAAGAACTGTCAGAATAATGTCACACCTGACCACAGAACCCCAGCAAGCCAGAAAGTGCTAGCAAGACATAATGAAGGCACTAAATGAGAAGAACATTCAGCCAAGGATATTTTATCCAGCAAGTATACATTCAAAATGGATGGAGAGATAAAGAGCTTCCAAGACTGGCAAGGATTAAAAGGGTATGTGACCACCAAGCCAGCACTACAAGAAATATTAAGGGGGATTATATGAAAGAAGAATGAACCCAAGAGTGACATAGAACAGAAATTTACAGGAACAATCTATACAAGGACTTCAGAGACAGCATGATGTCAATAAAAAGTTATCTTTCAGTAATCACTTTCAATGCGAATGGCATAAAGACTCCCATAAAAAGGCACAGGGTTGCAGATTGGATAAAATGACAGGTACATATGCTGGACCCCTACAAGAGACACAATTGGACCCTAAAGATACATCCATACTGAAAGTGAAAGGATGGAGAAGCATCTTTCATGCCAACTAACCTCAAAAGAAAGTTGGGGTAGCAATCCTCATATCAGATAAATTAAGTTTTAAACTAAAGACTGTTGTCAGAGATACAGAAGGACACTATATCATTCTTAAAGGATAGATTCACCAAGGTCTAACAATTGGAAATATTTATGCCCACAATATGGGGACAGCCAACTACATAAGCCAACTGTTAATCAAAATAAAGAATTGCATTGATATGAATACATTAATTGTAGGGGATCTTAACATTCCACTCTCAGTAACAGACAAATCATCCAATCAGAAAATCAATAAACAAACAAGAGCTTTGAATAACACATTGGACCAGATGGACCTCATACATTTATAGAGAATATTCCACCCTAAAACAACATAATACCAATTCTTCTCCAGTGCACATGGAAATTTCATCAGAAGAGACCACATACTAAGTCACAAATCAGGGCTCAACTGATACCAAAAGACTGAGATTATTCCCTGCATATTCTCAGACCACAAAGCTTTAAAACTGGAACTCAAACACAAGAAAACGTTTGGAAGGAATTCAAACACTTGGAAATTAAAGACCACCCTGCTCAAGAATGTTTGTATCAACCAGGAAATCAAAGAAGAACTTAAACAATTCATGAAAACCAATGAGAATGAAGACACATCAATTCAAAACCTATGAGATATGGCAAAGGTGGTCCTAAGGGGTAATACATGGTCATTAAAGCCTCACTCACTCAATAAATAAATAAACAAATAAATCAATACCAAGAAAACAAAACAAAACAAACAAACAAACAAACAACCTGAAAAATCTGAAATACACCAGCTCTCTTTACGCCTTAAATAATTGGAAAATCAACAACAAATTAAACCAACCCCATGCACAAGAAAGGGAATAACCAAGATTAGAGCAGAAATAAATGAGATAGAAACTAGAGATAGAGTAGAACACATTAACAAAACTAGAAGCTGGATTTTTGAAATAACCAATATGATAAATAAACCACTGGCCAAACTAATCCAAAAGAAAAGAAGGATGAACCAAATTAATAAAATTATGAGTGAAAGGGGAGAGATCACAACTAACACCAAGGAAATACAAACAATCATCGGAAATTATTATATAAACAGTTACATGTCAATGAGTAAAACAACCTAGAAGAAATGGATGCATTCCTGGAAACCTATAAACTTCCAAAAATGAATCAGGAAGAAACTGACAACCCGAATAGACCAATATCTAGTAACAAGATTGAAGCAGTAATCAAAAAGCTCCCCCCACCCCCCCCAAAACAAACGAACAAACAAACAAAAAACACAAGAGCCCAGGACCTGATGGATTCCCTGGAGAATTCTACCAAACATTCAAAGAAGAAATAATACCTATTCTTTTTTTTTTAACTTTTTTTTTTATTTAAGATTTTCATTTATTTATTTGACATATAGAAATCACAAGTAGGCAGAGAGGCAGACAGAGAAAGGAAACAGGATCCCTGCTAAGCAGAGAGCCCGATGTGGGGCTCAATCTCAGGACCCTGGGATCATGACCTGAGCTGAAGGCAGAGGCTTTAACCCACTGAACCACCCAGGTGCCCCATACCTATTCTTCTAAATGGTATATTTTTCCTTTTTATTTTCTTTTTTTAAAGAGATAGCATGCACAGGTGGTGGTGGGGGGTAGAAGGAGAGCCAGATGGAGGGAATCTTAAGCAGTGACACAGGGTCCAATCTCATGACCCTGAGATAATGACCTGATCTGAAATCAAGAGTCAGATGTTTAGCTGATTGAGCCACCCAGCTTCCCCCAGAAGTCTTCTTTCTGTACAGTCAATTTTTTTGTATTTGATAGTCCAATTAACATACTATTTTTAAACAGCATCTGAACTACTTAGAATAAACACAGGTAACATGAATAACACTGATTCTCACTCTGTTCTCTACAGAGCATCTATTTTTTTTTTCTCTAAACTCTCTGTAAAGAACAGGATGATTGGATGAATACTCTTTAGAGACAAGTTGCATAAAATAATGTACTAACATATTTTTTTCATCCAAATCAGAGTATGCCCTAAAGTGTTGAAACTGAACATTAATTTATTCAACTAGCCTTCTTTTAAACAATGTGGAAATCTAGGTAAAGAGTAACCATGCATTTTCAGAAAACTGATTGATAAAAACTTATGTCTACAGAGCTAAAGAAGCTGAGAGCCACTAATTTCATGCTTCCAATCACTGTAGATACTGAAATTATATTTGTGTAACTGTAGCTTCCATGGATATTTATATTTGTCCTAGATTAAACTGAAAATGGCTGATTCTTGCAGATGTGAATAACCATTAACAAGTATATAAATTGTTCTTATTAGTAATAATGATTTTTGTTTTGAGAATGATATTTGCCTGCATTTCTTTTTAACAACATAAATTTTGCTTGTTTTCCATTTATAAAAATTGTATTTATTTATTAAGTAAGCTTTATGCCCAATGTAGGGCTTGACCTCACAACACTGAGATCAAGAGTGGAAGATTTTACTTACTAAACCAGCCAGATGCCTCAAGTTTTGCTTGAGTTTCAAAGGTCTTGTGGTACAACTTAGGTTGTAATTTAGACTTAGGTTCATCCCACATTTTCAGGTAGTGTCTTCTCTTAAGGCAAAGGAATGCTGCATAAGCAAAATGTTTTATATTCTTCACAATAGCATATAGGCAGCTATTTTATTTACTGTATATTATTACCTATTATAGATAATTCACAGCTCTCTCTCTCTCTCTCTTTCTCTCTCTCTTTCTATATATATACCTATGTGCTTATATATGTGCTGTGTATATACATGCATTATGCATATGATGTATATAATACATATATATGTACATGTGTATTATGCAAATATACATATTATATACACATTATATTATATTTGCATATAATATATAGTAAATACATAATTTAATATATCAATATATTATATATGTGCTTATATGTATGTGCTTGTGCATATATTATATATTGTATATGTGTTTGGTGTGTGTGTGTGTGTGTATCTCACACTCCCTCTGTCATTACATATACCTACATGATTCAGTTATTACCTCTACATACAAAATTTCTATATGTCTAGTGACAATATTCCCTGAGGTCCAGATCTTTATTATCAGTGCTATGGCAAATATTTTTATGTTTATATTCTACCAATACTTACCTACATCTGAATTCATCATCTTATATGACCAAAACAACTCTTCCAGGAGTTTTTCATCATAAAATTTACCATGGCCTTTCACATTGACACATAAAATTAAGCCTCACAAATCCACTCCTTGTCAACTTGGCATCCATATCTATTGCCTTAAACCATATTTAATCTCCATATAAAGATAATAATAACATAATACTTCCATCTAACATGATACAAGAATTCTGTGTACAAATAAAAGTAGAGTCACCCATTATTTAGGAAAGGAGATAAATATCTTGAGTGATATCTTCTCTTTTTCTTCATATTCTGAAAACTTAATTACAATTATATAAAGTTAATATTTAAATACCATAGTATGAAGTCAATACACTGTATGTTAAGGAATGAAGGGATAAGTGAGGAGAGAAATTTGCAAAATGCACACACACATGCATACACATGCATACAAACATATTCATAACAAAATAAGGAAGAGATACACATGACAATTACAGTCCTCATTTCTGTAACTGATCATGTGGCTTTAGCTGGTATTTATAACTACTTCCTTCTACTACCAATTTTGTATTCCTTTATTCTTTATCTTGTATCCAAGCAATCACCTCAGCTGGTCATGGTTCTTAATCCATCAAGACAAGCCAAACCTTCATTGATAGTAGTTTTCCATCTACCTTAATTAAAGGGCATGGTAATACTAACAAGCTCCCCAAGGGATCCCCTCTATTACAGACATAGTCTTTCTTACTTCCATTGTAGAGTAGTAGTTCAATTCCTCCTTGGTAGTCAGGATCAGTCATTCCATACAACAGTTACTCCCTTATTTGCCTATTGATCCAGAATCATGGGGATCCCAAAGTGACCAGATAGCAGATTTAACTTCCAGGTCAATGGAATCATTGCTATGTCTACTGGTGGAAGCATTCCTCCTTGTGGGGTTAAGACATCTAGGCTGGCACAGCATATGATCATGGCCCTCAAAAAGCAGAAATTTTGCCAGTGGGTCACTAGAGGAATAGCGAGTAGTCCTCTAACATTTCTATCCCTTGATTCTTGGATCCATGAATTATGGCTATGAAAAATACAGCATCATATATTGAATGTCGATTCAGAGGATGTACACCTTTCTGGAGAACCTTGCCTCAGCCCTGCAAGGTATTGCCACATTGCTGGGGTTGTTACTGAGGTTTCAAATGGCTGTTCTACAGTTATACTGGCAGCTGCTTCAAGATGGTAATGGATATGGTAAGAGCAGTGAATTCCATTAACATGTATCATTGCCATACTCTTTTTTCTGTGGAGTGAGTGCTTTGATCACAAGCAATGCTATTTAGAACATTATAATAGTTGATAATGTATTATGTAAGCCCATGGTTGGTAGTTTCAGTAGAAAGATTACATACAATTAAGTCAAATCCATATCCAGTGTAAGCATATCTTTCTGTAAAGACAAAACACTACTCCTTCATGAGGAAAGCAAATCAATGTGATCAATATTCGAGGAGGTAGCATCTGGCTATTACCCTGGGGTAAAATGTCATATATTTGAGACTCAGTGTTGATGTCTGTTGTTGGCAGTTTGGACACCCAGCAATGGCCATGGCCAGGTTGGCCTTGGTGTATGAAAGTCCATGTTGCTGAGTGCATGAATATCCTCCTAAGATTGCCTATGCATTTCACTATTGGGTTCATTGGGCAATGACAGGGATGATTAGAGAAAGAGCCTGCCTGGTACTCAGAATGAATGACACTATTCATTGGACTATTAAAATCCTCCTTTGCTGAGGTCCCTTTTTGGTGAACATTCACATGTGACACACATATCTTTATTCTTCTGCCCAAAGAGGTATATTCACATTCTTTTCCACCAAAATCCTGTTTCACCAATTTTTCAGTCATATTCCTTTCATGTAACTCACCATTCAGCCAAACCGTTGTCCATAGCCAATGAGTCAGCATACAAACTCACACCTGGCCAGTACTTCTGCTACGCAAAGTGAACGATTAGGTGCAGTGTTCAAAGTTCTGCCCTACTGGAGAATTTATTTTTGCCACTGTCCTTCAGGGATGTCACAGAGAAGGGATATAATGCCAAAACTGTCCGCATTAAGGGAGCACTTGTATATCGTGCAGAGCTATTTGTAAATCAGCCTCTATTTTTTTATCCTCTAGCAACTGATTGTAGGTAACTCTCCATTAAGCCCTAGATGTGGGCTGAGAGAGAAAAGACTATAGTAGGGTTGGAATCATGATCATTTGGGCCACCTAATATCACTTACATATGTCTTCAGGGCATGCTTAGGCCAATCATTTATATGATTTCCATTTGATGATGGAATGCTGCTGTGCATATCCAAATTTATGGTTTGGTGGGTCAGATAACACCCATCCAACTATAACAGAATACCATAGAATGAGTATCTTATAAAAAAAAAAAAACATAGATTTATTTCCCACAGTTCTGGAAGTGGAGAAGTCCAAGATCAAGGTGCTAGAAATTCAGTGTCTATTGAGATCTGCTTTCTGGTTCACAGTCAGCCATTTTCTCTGTGTGTCCACACACAGTGGAAGGCATGAGAGAGTTATCTGAGATCTCTTTTATAAGGACATTAATCCCATTTATGAGGATTCAACCTCATGACCTAATCACCTCCCAATGAGTTCACCTCCAAATACCAACACATTGAAAATTAGGTTTCAACATCTGAATGAGGGTGGGGAAGCAAAGCACTATCTACAGCATTGACCTTAAAAAGAATATCTCAACATGCCCCATACACCACCACCATAGATATTTACTGAGGTAGAATGCCTCAATCTTGTCAGATTTATTTTCCACTCTCTGGCATGCAAATGTCTTACCATTAAGTCAAGAATAGATGCTAATTCTTTATAAGTATGTCCAATAACCAAAATTCTAACATGAGGCTAGAGAGTTGCTATATTCTTCCAAATAGGACGTAAAGTTATATGACTGTTCTTGTCAGTTGGAAGCAAACTGCTTCTGGTAGATTATATGGACAAGGGTGTATAAAAATCCATTTGTCAAATCAGTAGCTGAAAACCAGGCACCAGGGGATGCATTAATTTCCTCAAGCAATAAGACCACATCTGGTACCAAAGATGCAATTGGAGTCACCACCTGGTAAATTTATAATAATCCACAGTTATTCTCCAAGTTCCATCTGACTTTCGCACAGACCAAAGAGGATAATTGAATGAAGATGTGGTGGGAACTTCCACCTTTGCATGTTTCAGGTCTCTAAGTCTTTCATGTCTTGGAATTTATCTCTGCATTTTTTTTCCAGGAAAATGGTATTGTTTAGAGTTTACAGTTTTCCTTGGTAGAGGCAATTCTAATGGCTTCCATTTGGCTTAATCCACCATAATAGCCTCACTCTACAGATCAGGGAACCAACATAAGGATTCTTCCAGCTGTTGAGTATATCTATTCCAATTATGTATCTTGTGGAACTATAACTACAGCATGGATATGGCGACCTATTGAGCCCACTGTGAGATCTGAGCTAAAATTTCACTAGTCATCTGACCTTAATAAATCCCTACTCTGAATGGTTAACTATAGTGGTGTTTTGGGGGTCCTCAAATCAGTGTCCTTTGATAGCCAGGGTCTGGTAGTCCTAAAAGGTCTGTTATTTATTTTCCCATGATAAAGTTCCTCTGGTACAAGCCAATTGGCGCCTTTGGAGAAGGCTGGGAAAAAGAGTAACTGTAAAATCTTGACAGCATCTTGGAATTCTTCTTAAGAGGGCCTGACTTCTTCATTCAAAGAATTCTGGATATGGAAACTGGCTCAAGACTGGGAAGTGATTAAGGATCCATGACTCTTTTTTATGATCCAACTTAGACTTTTTCCACTTCATCTAGGACTTTTCTGCTTTTACAGATGAAATAAGAATTTAAGATACTCAACTATAGGGAACAAACTGAGGGTTGCTGGAGGTGAGGTGGGTAGGGGGTAGAGTAATTGGTTGATGGTCATTAAGGAGGGCATTTGATGTAATAAGCCCTGGGTTTTATATGCAACTGATGAATCACTAAATTTTGCCCCTGAAACAAATAATGCACTACATATTAAGTAAAATGAATTTAAATAAAAATAAAAATACATAATTTTTTAAGAAATAAAAAAATAAAAGTCTTCTTATCTATTTCGCTTTCACAATCACTGTGATCAAATTATCCAATAGCATAGGTCTACATGAGTCAGACTATTCTGACTGCTGCTTTGATTCTACTGTTCATTTACAACAACCACACTCACCTTGCCTTTGGTGGCTGAGTGCTGCTGCTTGGGTCCTGACACCTGGCATCCAGGTACTTATTGTATTTATATTTGCCAGATTGTTGACTGTGGTCCCATGAAAAATTCTGGCTTACATAGAAGAGCAATTATAATGCCCTTAGGGATGCTGGGGCTCCCCTCAGAAATTTATTTCTCAAAGTTGTGGTGACAGGTGAAAGGCATATCTTCTGAACCTTCCCTGTGTTGGTGAATACATCTTAAATGACATACCCACTGTAACATACCAATCTCCCCAAGCCTTAGAATACTTTCCTCTACATTAAAACAAGGCAGGTTTGGCTTTTTTTTTTTTTAAGATTTTATTTATTTATTTGACAGACAGAGATCACAAGTAGGCAGAGAGGCAGGCAGAGAGAGAGAGAGAGAGAGAGGAGGAAGCAGGCTCCCTGCTGAGCAGAGAGCCCGATGTGGGACTCGATCCCGGGACCCCGAGATCATGACCTGAGCCGAAGGCAGCGGCTTAACCCACTGAGACACCCAGGCGCCCCAGGTTTGGCTTTTCTAATTCACTCATTGTGGGACACTTTTTATCCATGTTTCAGCCAATCAAACAAATTGTTAAATCCCTTCCTAACTCCCTAGCTACATTAAATGCAGAATTTCTGCTTGGATAGACCATCTCAATTTTTTTTTTTTCTGATCCAACATTAATTTTATTCCATCATTATTCTTTTTTTTTTTTTCGATTTTAAGAAAAAACTTCATTAGGAATTATGTGTTTAACCTTTAAATGCAGAATGATTGTGTAAATTAGATTTCAGCTCAAAGAAATTTTATTCCATCATTATTCTGAACCTTCAATTTTCCTATTCTTTCTCATACATGTCCCTGAGATCTCTCTGTATAAATTAGAAAATTCAAATAGTTCTCTTGGTTTGTGATACACAATTTCATGGGTCACAATTTGTACCTCAAATTTAGGAACCTATTGGGACTTGAGTCTAGTTAAAGGTCTAGAAATAAAGATAAGCGGTAGGGGTGGGTCCTGAGAAAAATTAGCAATGTCTTGCAGGGCAACTGCCTCAGGGATGCCATTACAATTTCCCCAAGCAGTCCAAGTCTAATTCCCTCAGGTTATGGTGGAGACAGCACTCTCAGTGTGGTTGAAGGGTTCTCTTCCAATGGCAAAGAAGAGTATTCAAAATTTAGGGTCTTAGTGTCTAACTAATTAATAGTAATTTTAAAGAATTCATTATGTTTGTTCACATGAAAGAGGTGGGAAGAAAATCTGAATCTGGTTACAAGTTAATTTGAATAATTGTATTAATAATTTTGTAAGCAAAATTTTTTCTCCCCATGTGCCATTTATTTTACCCTGAAGTAAAACATACATGCTATTTTAATAGTTAAAAATAATTTTAAAAAATGAAATGGTATTTTCAGATGCAAATTTGGGAAGAGGATTGTGAATAAATACTCATTCAATAGTAAATTTGCGAACTTGAGGCTTTTTTTCGAATTGATATTGTTCACATAGGCTTTTTTTTTAGATTGATTTTATCAATGTACACAAGCAAATCTAAAATATTCAGTTGCCCACATGAATAGAATTGCAAGTTTAACTAATTTGTGGAAGCTAAAACTAAACATATGTGCTATAGATAGTGTAGAAAATTGTCTTTTTTCCAGCTTTATTGAGATATAATTGGCATAAAACATTGTACAAGTTTAAGGTACACAATGTGGTAATCTGATATACAGACATTACAAAATGAGTATCACAATAACGGTAATTAACACATTCATCACCTGACAATTATATACATATATCTTTTGTAGTGATAACATTTAAGATCTACTGTCTTCACAACTTTTACAAATATAATACAAAATTGGGTTTTTTGTTATTGCTTTTAAAATATTTTTATTTATTTATTTATTTATTTATTCATTTATTTGAGAGAGTGAGAGAAAGAAAGAGAGGGAACATAAGCAGGGGGAGTGGGAGAGGGAGAAGTATGCTTCCTGCTGACCAGGGTCCCTGATGTGGGGCTCAATCCCAGGACCTTGGGATCATGAACTGAGCTGACAGCACATGCTTAAAGACTGAGCCACCCAGGAACCCCCAGTATTCCTACCTATAGTCACTGTGCTGTATACTAGATCCCTAAATTTATTCAACTCATAACTGGAAGTTTGTATCCTTTGGCAAACATCATCCCATTTACCCTACCCCCAAACTCTGGATATCACCATCATTTGTTTCTGACCTTGGCTTCTTCTTCTTCTTCTTTTTTTAATTCCACATATAAGGGAAATCATATAGTATTTATCTTTCTCTATATGGTTTATCTCACATAGCATAATATCCTCAATGTCCATCCATATTATAACAAATAGCAGAATTTTCTTACTATGACTGAATAATATTCAATTATATATGTATTTATATTTGTCACTTTTTCTTTATTCATCCAATAGACACTTAGGTTCTTTCTAGGTCTTGACTATTGTGAATAATGCTTCAATGATCATGGGGCTACAGATATATCTTTGAGATCCTGGTTTCAATTCTACAGATATATTCTCAGAATTGGAATAGCTTGATCATATGGTAGTTCTATCTTTTATTTTTTGGAGAAAGCTCCATGCTGTTTTCCATAGTGGATGCACCAGAAACTTGACATGTATTTATTTATTTATTTATTTATTTATTTATTTATTTATTTATTTTATTTTATTCATTTGTTTCACAGAAAGAGAGCAGAAGTAGGCAGAGAGGCAGGTGGGGCATGGGAGGGAAGCAGGGTCCTTGCTTAGCAGAGAACCCAATGTGTGGATTGATCCCAGGACCCTGAGATCATGACCTGAGCCGAAGGCAGAGGCTTAATCCTCTGAGCCACCCAGGCACCTGAAACTTGTCTTTTAATAAAAAGAATGTTCAGAGATGTTGCAGTAGACATTTTTCTTATGCTAAAATACCCTTCACATTGTCTCCCTACAGGAATATATTTCCACAAATAAAATTCAAGTTAAATTTGAGTCTTCAATTTCTTTTATAAATGTTCTGTAGTTCCTTGAGTACAGAACTTTTATATCTTTGGTTAGGTTTATTCCCAGGTATCTTATGGTTCTTGGTGCTGTAGTAAATGGAATTGATCCTCTCATTTCCCTTTCTATTTTTTCATTGTTAGTGTATAAGAAAGCAACTGATTTCTGTACATTGATTTTGTATCCTGCTACATGACTGAATTGCTGTATGAGTTATAGTAGTTTGGGGTTAGAGTATTTTGGGTTTTCCATATAAAATACCATGTTATTGGCGAAAAGAGAGAGTTTGACTTCTTCTTTGTCAATTTGAATACCTTTTATTTCTTTGTGTTGTCAGATTGCTATTGCTAGGACTTCTAGTACTATGTTGAACAACACTGGTGAGAGTGAGTATCCTTATCGTGTTCCTGATCTCAAAGGGAAGGCTGTCAGGTTTTCCCCATTGAGGATGATATTCTCTGTGGGTTTTCATGGATACATTTTATGAAGTTGAGGAATGTTCCTTCTATCCCTATACTTTGAAGAGTTTTTATCAGGAATGGATGCTGTATCTTGTCAAATGGTATTTTTGCATCAGTTGAGAGGACCATGTGGTTCTTCTCTCTTCTCTTAATGATTTGTTCTATCACACTGATGGATTTGCAATTGTTAAACAAGGCTTGCATTCCATGGATACACCCTATCTGGTCATGATGGATAATCTTTTTAATGTACTGTTGGATCCTATTAGGTAGGATCTTGTTGAGAATCTTGGCATCCATATTCATTAGGGATATTGGTCTGAAATTCTCCTTTTTGGTGGGGTATTTGCCTTTTTGGGGATGAAGGTAATGCTGTCCTCTTAGAAAGAGTCGGAAGTTTTCCTTCTTTTTCTATTTTTTGAAACTGCTTCAGGAGAATAGGTATTATTTTTTCCTTGAAAGTGGAAAGATGAATTCCCCAGGGAATCCATCAGGCTCTGGGCTCCTGTTTATTTGGAGGTTTTTGATCACTCTTTCAATCTCATTACTAGATTTTAGTCTATTCAGGCTGTCAATATCTTTCTGTTTCAGTTTTGGAAGTTTATATGTTCCCAGGAATGCATCCATTTCATCTAGGTTGCTTAACTTATTGGCATCTAACTATTGATGATAATTTCTGATGATTGTTTTTATTTCCTTAGGGTTTGTTGTGATCTCTCCCTTTTCATTCATAATTTTGTTAATTTCGGTCTTCTCACTTTTCTTTTGGATGAGTTTGACCAATGTTTTGTCAACTTATGATTCTTTCAAAGAACCAGTTTCTAGTTTCGTTGATGTGTTCTACTATATATCTAATTTCTATCTCATTGATCTCTGTTCTAATCTTGATTATTTCCCTTCTTGTGTGTGGGGTTGAATTAATTCATTGCTGATTCTCCAATTCTTTATGGTGTAAATTGAGCTGGTGCATTCTGGATTTTTCGATTTTTTTGAGGGAGGCTTGCATGGCTATGTATTTCCCTTAGGTTTTGGACTGATGTGTCTTCATTCTCATTGGTTTCCATGAATTGTTTAAGTTCTTCTTTGATATCTTGGTTAATCCTAACGTTCTTTTTTTTTTTAAGATTTTCTTTATTTATTTGACAGACAGATATCACAAGTAGGCAAAGAGGCAGGCAGAGAGAGGGGAAAGCAAGCTCCCTGCTGAGCAGAGAACCCTGGGTGGTGATATACCCAGGATGAGATCTTGACCTGAGCTGAGGGCAGAGGTTTAACCCACTGAACCACCAAGGCACCCCTGATAAAATATTCTTTTTTAAAATTTATTTATTTATTTATTTATTATTTTCAGCATAACAGTATTCATTATTTTTTCACCACACCCAGTGCTCCATGCAATCCGTGCCCTCTATAATACCCACCACATGGTTGTCCCAACCTCCCACCCCCTGCCCTTTTAAACCCCTCAGATTGTTTTTCAGAGTCCATAGTCTCTCATGGTTCACCACCCCTTCCAATTTCCCCCAACTCCCTTCTCCTCTCTAACTCCCCATGTCCTCCATGCTATTTGTTATGCTCCACAAATAAGTGAAACCATATGATACTTGAATCTCACTGCTTGACTTAGAAACTGTGGCCATTGCTGCTATAAACATTGGGGTACAGATGGCCCTTCTTTTCACGACATCTGTATCTTTGGGGTAAATAGCCAGGAGTGCAATTGCAGGGTCATAGGGAAGTTCTATTTTTAATTTCTTGAGGGATCTCCACACTGTTCTCCAAAGAGGCTGCACTGAAGTCAAACTCTCTCTCTTCACAGATGACATGATTATTTATATGGAAAACCGAAAAGACCCCACCTCCAAACTACTAGAACTCATACAGCAATTCAGTAACGTGGCAGGATACAAAGTCAATGTGCAGAAATCAGTGGCTTTCTTATACAGTAACAATAAAAATACAGAAAGGGAAATTAGAGAATAGATTCCATTTACTATAGCACCAAAAACCGTAAGATACCTGGGAATAAACCTAACCAAAAAGGTAAAGGATCTGTACTCGAGGAACTACAGAACACTCATGAAAGAAATTGAAGAAGACACAAAAAGTTCGAAGGCCATTCCATGCTCTTGGATCAGAAGAATAAACATTGTTAAAATGTCTATACTGCCTAGATAAATCTATACTTTTAATGCCATTCCGATCAAAATTCCACTGGTATTCTTCAAAGAGTTGGAGCAAATATTCCAAAAATTTGTATGGAATCAGAAGAGACCCCGAATCGCTAAGGAAATGTTGAAAAACAAAAATAAAACTGGGGGCCTCACTTTACCCGATTTCATGCTTTATTACAAAGCTGTGATCAGCAAGACAGCATGGCACTGGCATAAAAACAGACACATATACCAGTGGAACAGAGTAGAGAGCCCAGATATGGACCCTCAACTCCATGGTCAATTAATCTTTGACAAAACAGGAAAAAATATGCAGTAAAAAAAAGACAGTCTCTTCAATAAATGGTGCTGGGAAAACTGGGCAGCTATATGTAGAAGAATGAAACTCAACCATTCTCTTACACCATACACAAGGATAAACTCAAAATGGATAAAAGACCTCAACGTGAGACAGGAATCCATCAGAATCCTAGAGGAGAACATAGGCAGTAATCTCTTCAATATCAGCCACAGCAACTTCTTTCAAGATATGTCTCCAAAGGCAAAGGAAACAAAAGTGAAAATAAACTTTTGGGACTTCATCAAAATCAAAATCTTTTGTACAGCAAAGGAAACAGTCAAAAAAACAAAGAGGCAACCCACGGAATGGGAGAAGATATTTGCAAATGACAGTACAGACAAAAGGTTGATATCCAGGATCTATAATGAACTCCTCAAACTCAACATACACGAAACAGGCAAACATATCAATAAATGGGCAGAAGATATGAACAGACACTTGTCCAAAGAAGATATACAAATGGCTATCAGACACATGAAAAAGTGTTCATCATCACTAGCCATCAGGGAGATTCAAATTAAAACCGCATTGAGATATCACCTTACACCAGTTAGAATGGCCAAAATTAACAAGACAGTAAACATCATGTGTTGGAGGGGATTTGGAAAAAGGGGAACCCTCTTACACTGTTGATACAAACATTCTTAAGCAGGTTGATCTTTAGCTTCCAAGTGTTTGAATTCCTTCAACACTTTTTCTTGTGATTGAGTTCCATTTTCAAAGCATTGCGGTCTGAGAATATTCAGGGAATAATCTCATTCTTTTGGCATCAGTCGACCCCTGTTTTGTGACCCAGTATGTGGTCTATTCTGGAGAAAGTTGCATGAGTATTCTATCGTTTTAGGGTGGAATGTTCTGTTTATATTTATAAGGTTTATCTGGTCCAGTGTTTCACTCAAAGCTCTTGTTTCTTTATGGATTTGCCACTTGAATGATATGTCTATTACTGAGAATGGTGTGTTAAGATCCCCTACTATCAGTGTATTCATATCAATATGACTATTTATCTTAATTAACAGTTGGCTTATGTGTTGGGTGCTCCTGTATGGGGCACATAAATATTTACAATTGTTAGATCTTCTTGGTGGATAGACCCTTCGAGAATAATATACTCTCCTTCTTTACCTCTGACTGCAGTCTTTACTTTAAAATCTAATTTATATGATATGAAAATCATTATCCCAGCTTTTTTTGAGGCCCATTGGTATGAAAGATTCCTCTCCATCCCTTCACTTCATCAAGATCAAAAACTTCTTCACAGAAAAGGAAACAGTCAACAAAACAAAGTGGCAACTCACAGAATGTGAGAAGATATATTGCAATTGACACTCCAGACAAAGGGCTGATATCCAAGATCTATAAAGAACTCCTCAAACTCAACACACACAAAAGAGATAATCACATCAAAAATGGATAGAAGACCTGAATAGACACGTCTCCTAAGAAGACCTACAAATGGTTAGGAGACACATGAAGAAATGTTCATCATCATTAGCCATCATGGAGATTCAAATCAAAAGCACACTGAGGAAAAAATCTTACACCAGTTAGAATGGCCAAATCATATGGTTTCACTTATTTGTGGAGCATAACAAATAACATGGAGGACATGGGGAGATGGAGAGGAGAAGGGAGTTGAGGGAAATTGGAAGGGAAGGTGAACCATGAGAGACTATGGATTCTTAAAAAAAACAATGAGGGTTTTGAAGGGGTGGGGGGTGGGACGTTGGGGTAACCAGGTGGTGGGTATTAGGGAGGGTATGTGTTGCCTGGAGCACTGGGTGTGGTGCAAAAACAATGACTACTGTTACGCTGAAAAGAAATTTTTAAAAAAATGGCCAAAATTAACAAGACAGTAAACAACATGTATTGTAGAGGATGTGGAGAAAGGGGAACCCTCTTACACTGTTGGTGGGAATGCAAGTTGGTGTAGCCTCTTTGAAGAACAGTGTGGAGATTCCTCAAGAAATTAAAAATAGAGCTTCCCTATGACCCTACAATTGCACTACTGGGCATTTATCCCAAAGATACTGATGTTGTGCCATCTCTACCCCAATGTTCATTGCAGCAATGGCCAAAGTTGCTGAACTGTGGAAAGAACCAATATGCTCTTCAATGGACAATGGGTAAAGAAGATATGGTCCATATATACAATGGAGTATTATGCCTCCATTAGACAGGATGAGTACCCAACTTTTGTATCAACATGGATGGGACTGGAAGAGATTATGCTGAGTGAAATAAGTCAAGTAGAGGGGGTCAATTATCATATGCTATTACTTATTTGTGGAGCTTTAAAGATAACATGGAGGACATTAGGAGAAGGAAAGAAAAGTGAATTGGGGGAAATCAAAGGAAAGACAAACCATGAGATACTGTGGACTCTGAGAAACAAACTGAGGATTTTGGAGGGGAGGGGGTTGAGGAGTTGAGTGAGCCCAGTGGTGGGTATTATGGAGGGCATATATTGCCTGGGGCGCTGGGTGTTGTTCATAAAGCAGTGAATTCTGGAACAGAAATTAAAATAAAATATTAAAATTAAAAAAATAAAATTTGAGGCTTCTGCCTGACATTTTACACTGCACATATACTTATATTTAAAATGTTTTTTAAAGAACAATTTTATGGATTTGGACAACAACCTAACCACTCCCATGTTTATAGATCACTTGTAGTTACCTGCTTTTGAGAAGAGGGCGATAATATAGAAATATCATCTACATATATCACTGAATGAATTAAGTGCTGTAGTGCTCTAGTGACTGACCCAAGTCAAACAAAAATCCAGTTTTCACTCCAATAATTTCAAAGATTCCATTATATTATCCATGTTATAAATCATTTTAGGATTTATTTTAAAAAACCCAAATTGCGATTAGATTTAGAGAAATTATTTTTGGCCACTATGCAGATACTTCTTTAATCAGAAGAAAACAAGAAATCAATTTTGTCATAAAGGGGGAATAACTTTTAAAAGAAGCAAAGGTCTTGTTCAAATATAAATTATGCAAGTGATTTAGCTTCTCCTAATCATCTGATTATACTGGACATCTCAGTAACAGTTCAGTATTCTCCTATGGCAACTTTTATCTCTCTAGAATTTCCATGTAGTTAGGTTAACTATAAATGGGTGAATGAACTTCAACTTAAAGATTTAAGTGTGATTGAAATTATATAATTATAGGCGACTGGGTATTTATCAGTCACCTGAATGAGAAGTTAGGCAGACAGATACTAATACTATTGAAGTATTCTCTCCCTGTTCTTTCAATATTCAATATCTATGATTTCTCACATGTATCACATATTTCTCAGTAAAAATAACCAACATTTGAGCCCTTACTATGTGTCAAATATGGTTCTGGGGGCTTTTATACATTATCTCCCTTAATCATCACAACATCCCAATAAGCAAGTATTATTATTACCTACTTTTTACAGATTATTAAATTGAGGCCTAGAGAGTTAAATAATTTATCCAAAGTTATGCAGATAGTGAATAGTGAAACAGTTATGTACGTGAGTGATCTTGTTTCAGAACATTTACTCTTAATTGCTAACCTATATCATTACCAAATCCTATTGTTCTTTTTTTTTCTTTTCTTTTTCCACATGCAAATACTTTATTGATTCCAACTGTAGACTGATGTGTACATAAAATGCTGTACAAAGAATGACAGCTTCAGACAATGGGGAGCTACTAGTAGCTTCCATAACCTCATATGATCTCTGAAATTGCTTGGAAAATGATCAGTGAGCCAGTGGTGAAAATAATGATGAATATAATAATAAGAAAGAGGCCTAAGACCAGGGCCCAATTTTTCAGACACTTGGTGGTAGAGGCATAGGCCTGGACCTCAATTGTGTCACCCACCATCTTCCAGTCCCTAGACTTCATGAAGTAGGCCAATGTCAAAAAGCCTGGGTGGCACAAGTTCATGATCAGATCACAGGGATCAGATGATGTGGTTGGGCACAGACATCTCACATCTGTGGGTATTGATCATGGTGGTTGTCAAAGGAGTTCAGCTCTGGTGTACCCCAAATACAGCCACTTCGTGCATTGTGATGCCCCCAGCTTTGGTTCCCCTTTCAATACTCCCTTGGCAATTCAGGGTTTTTTCTGGTTCCATACAAATTATAGGATTGTTTTTTCAACCTCCTTGGAAAGTGCCAATATTATTTTAATAGGGATGACATTGAAAGTGTAGATTGTTCTAGGAAGGATAAACATTTTAACAATGTTTATTCTTCCAATCCACGTGCATGGAAAGTTTTCCATCTTTTTGTGTCTTCCTTAAGTTCTTTTATAAGTGTTCTGTATTTTTTAGAGTATAGATCCTTTACCTCTTTGATTAGGTTTATTCCTAACCTCTTAGGTTAGGAATATCTTAAGGTTTTTGTTGCTATTGTAAATGGAATCAATTCCTTAATTTCTCTTTCTCCAGTTACATTGTTAGTGTATAGAAAAGCAACTAATTTCTGTGCATTGTTTTTGTATCCTGCCACATTGCTGAATTGCTCTATGAGTTCTAGTAGTTGGGGGGTGGAGTTTTTTGGGTTTTCTACATAAAGTATCATGTCATCTGTGAAGAGAGAGAGTTTGATTTATTCCTTGTCAATTTGGATGTTTTTTATTTCTTTTTGTTTTCTGATTGTTGATGCTAGGACTTCTACCCCTATGTTAAATACTTTATTTATTTATTTGAAAGAGATAAAGAATGAATGGGGGGAGGGGAAGAGGGAGAAGCAGACTCTTTGCAGAGCAGGAAGCCAAACATGAGATTTAATCCCAGGACTGTGGCATTACGACCCAAGCTGAAGGCAGATGCCCAACCAACTGAGTCACTCAGGCACCCAGACACTACTTATTTTTCATGACATTGAGAGTTTTTAGAAGTACTTGTCTCATATATGCAGATTGTTCCTCAATTGGAATTTGCATGATGTTTTTCTCATGAATAGACTGAGGTTATATGTTTTTTGGAGGAACACCACAGAAATAAAAAGCTATTTTCATCACATTATATTGAGGGTACATATTGTTATAATTGACTTATCACTAGTAATGTTAACATTGATCATCTGCCTAAGGTAGTGTTTATCAGGTTGTTTTTGTTTGTTTGTTTGTTTGTTTGTTTTACTGTAAAGTTACTCTTTTACTCCAATCCATAATATACTCATTGGAAAGAGGTTGATATGTAGATTCCACATTTAGAGAGTGGAGATTTAAATACCATCTCTTTGCGGGGGGGTATAATCTCCATGAATTAAGTGAAATTCTTTTTCACTGGAGATTTGTTCTTCTTCTTAAATAATTTATTGAATTTTTGTCTATGTCAGTATAGATTGAAGTATTTTTTTATACTTTGAGTTATTTTATATTTTCAGTTATTATTCAATACTACTTCAATTGCTCAAATTGCTATAGTTTTGGCCTTTGAAACTTTTTTTCAATTTCTTAAAATAAGACAACAATTTCTTAAAATAAGACAACAATAAAATTTGCCACATTGGTTGACTTCCTTTTATGAACAATTTATCAGCATGCAATAGCTTTTTCTTTTTAAGCATGTGATACCATGCTTCTACATTAATTCGATATATTCATATCATTGTAATTTTTTTTTCTTTTAAGCACTTGCTTCCTGGCACTAAATGATGATCCAGGGACAGCATTTATATTTTGCTCTGGTCCTGAAATCAGCTATTTATAGCTGATTTTAAATTTTATTTATTAAATGGGACATCCCTTTCTTTACCTCTTCAATTTTTTAAATTTTATTGATGAACATTCATTTTTATAAATTAGTTGCATTATCTGATAATTTATTAAATTCTCTTACATGTTGTAGTAGTTTTTCCATGTATTCTTTTAGTTTTCCATATATATAGCCAAATCACTTATAAATTGGATCAAATAAACTTTTCTTTCTGATTTGTATACTTTAGTTGTTTTATCTTCTTTAATTGTAATGACTAATAACTGCAACCTATAGACATACCTCAGAGATTTCTTGGGTTTGGTTCCAGGACACTTCAATAAAGCAAATATTGAAATAAAATTACTCAAATAAATTTTTTGGCTCCCTAGTACTTATACAAGTTATGTTTACCTTATACTATAATCTGTTAAGTATGCAATAGCATTTTATTTAAAAAAAATATATAGGGGCACCTGGATACCTCAGCCAGTTGAGCGTTTCACTCTTAATTTCAGCCCATGTTATCATCTCAGGGTTGTGAGATCAAGCCCAGCTTTGGGCCCTATGCTCAGTGTGGGGTCTGTGTGAGATTCTCTCCCTCTGTCCCCACCTCACTGAGCAAGAGTGAGACTGAGGTGTGGGCAGAGGGAGAAGCAAGCTCCCCACTGAGCAGGAAGCCCAATGTAGTGATCTATCCCAGGACCCTGGGACCATCAGCAGGCACTTAACTGAGCCACACAGGCACCACTAAATAAACCTCAAGAAAAATGTACATACAGGAGGTTGATATCCAGGATCTATAATGAACTCCTCAAACTCAACACACACAAAACAATCATATCAAAAAATGGGCAGAAGATATGAACAGACACTTCTCCAATGAAGACATACAAATGGCTATCAGACACATGAAAAAATGTTCATCATCACTAGCCATCAGGGACATTCAAATTAAAACCACATTGAGATATCACCTTACACCAGTTAGAATGGTCAAAATTAACAAGACAGGAAACAACATGTGTTAGAGGGTATGTGGAGAAAGGGGAACCATCTTACACTGTTGGTGGGAATGCAAGTTGGTGCAGCCTCTTTGGAGAACAGTGTGGAGATTCCTCAAGAAATTAAAATAGAACTTCTCTATGACCCTGCAATTGCACTCCTGGGTATTTACTGCAAAGATACAGATGTCATGAAAAGAAGGGCCATCTGTACCCCAATGTTTATAGCAGCAAAGGCCGCGGTCGCCAAACTGTGGAAAGAACCAAGGATAAATGGATAAGGAAAATGTGGTCCATATACATTATGGAGTA
The DNA here is from genome assembly GCF_009829155.1 of Mustela erminea. Classification (NCBI taxonomy): domain Eukaryota; kingdom Metazoa; phylum Chordata; class Mammalia; order Carnivora; family Mustelidae; genus Mustela; species Mustela erminea. Next base: position 107,117,031 of record NC_045635.1, on the reverse strand, counting down.
TTATGCCTCCATCATAAAGGACGAAGACCCAACTTTCGTAGCAACATGGACGGGACTGGAAGAGATTATGCTGAGTTAAATAAGTCAAGCAGAGAGAGTCAATTATCATATGGTTTCACTTATTTGTGGAGCATAACAAATAGCATGGAGGACATGGGGAGTTAGAGAGGAGAAGGGAGTTGGGGGAAATTGGAAGGGGAGGTGAACCATGAGAGACTATGGACTCTGAAAAACAATCTGAGGGGTTTGAAGTGGCAGGGGGGTGGGAGGTTGGTGTACCAGGTGGTGGGTATTTTAGAGGGCACAGATTGCATGGAGCACTGGGTGTGGTGAAAAAATAATGAATACTGTTATGCTGAAAATAAATAAAATATAAATAAATAAAATACATATCTGAAATTCAAAATGATTTATGTCCAAATAATGCAAGCCATTGTCTGTGATTTCAGTGACTCATAATCTATTAAAGTATACTATACTATACTGTACTATATACTATACTACACTTTTAAAGTATTATAGTTGACATACAATATTATACTAGTTTCAGGTGTACTAATTTGACAATTAAATACATTATAAAATGTTCACCAAGATAAGTGTAGTTAGCATCTATTATCATATAAAGTTATCATAATGTTATTGATCATATCCCCTATGCTGTATATTTCATCTCTGCAATTTATTTATTTTATAAATTGAAGTCTGTATTTTCTAATCCCCTTTACCTATTCTGTCTGTCCTTCTGTTCCTTTGCTTCTCAGGTAACTACCAGTTTTTTCTACATATTTAAGGGCCTGCGTGTCTTTCATTCATTTGTTTATTTATTTTTTCTAAAATTCTGCATATAAGTAAAATCATATGGCATTTGTCATTTTCTGTCTGATGTATTTCACTTAGCATAATACCTTCTAGTGTGAGCTGTAACCTTTTACTGACACAATATCTTGCTTCAGTGTTGATGGCTTCTGACTGATCAGGATGGTGGCTGCTGAAGTTTGGGGTAGCTGTAGCAATTTCTTAAAATAAGACAACAGTAAAGTTTGCCACATTGGTTGACTTCCTTTTATGAATAATTTATCAACATGAAATACTTTTGTCTTTTTAAGTATGCAATACCATTTGACAGCATTTTACCCACAGTAGAACTTCTTTAAAATTTGGAGTCAATCATTTTAAACCCTGTTGTTTCTTTATTTTATTCTATTATTTTATTTTAATTTTTTCAGCATTCTAAGATTCATTGTTTATGCACCACACCCAGTGCTCCATGCAATATGTGCCCTCCGTAATACCTATCACAAGGCTCTCCCAACACTCCACCCACTTCCATCCAAAACCCTCAGTTTGTTTCTGAGTCCACAGTCTCTCATGGTTCATCTCCCCCTCTGATTTCCCCCAACTCACTTCTCCTCTCCTTCACCCAACATCCTCCATGTTATTTCTTATGCTCCACAAGTGTTGTTTCTTTATCAACTATGTTTATGTGGTATTCTAAATCTTTTGTTCTCAATCAAGAAAAATTTTCATAGCACCTTCATCAGGAGTTGATTTCCCAAATTCATGATAATATTAATACTTTGATCTCTTCCTATGAATCACCAATGCTTTAATGATATTTAGAATGGCAAATCATTTCCAGAGGTTTCAATTTACTTTTCCCAGGTCTGTGAGGGGAATTGCTACCTATAACAGAAAGAATCTTGTAAAATTTCTTCTATTATTTACTAAACAATAAGACTTAAAAGTAAAAATTACTTCTTGATTGATGGGCTTCTGAATGTGTATTGTGTTAGTGTACATGAAAACAATATTCATCTTGTTGCTCATATCCATCACAGCTCTTGGGTGACCAGGTGCATTATCAATGAGCAGAAATATTTTGAAATAAATCTTTTTTTTTCTTTTTTTGAGAGGTAGATCTCAACAGTAATTTTGAAATATTCAGTAAGCAATGTTGTAAACAGATACCCTGTCATCTTGGTTTTGCTTTTCCATTTATAGAGCACAGGCAGAGTAGATTTAGCATAATTCTTAAGGGCACTAGCATTTTCAGTTGTCAAAGAGTATTGGATTCAGCCTAAATCACCAACTGCCTTAGCCCCTAACAAAAGAGTCAGCATGTCCTTTGAAACATTGAAGACTGGCATTGGCTTCTAACTATGAAAGTCCTAGGTGGTATCTCCTTCCAATATAAAGTTGTTTTGTCTACTTTGAAAATCTGTTGTTTAAGTGTAACCACCTTTATTAATTTTCTTGGCTAGATCTTCTGGATACCTTGTGCAGCTTCTACCTCAGCACTTTATCTTGCATTTTTACATTATGGAGACAACTTTCTTTCTTTAAACCTCATGAGCCAAACTCCACTAGCTTCAAACTTTTCTTTTTCAGGATCTTCACCTCTTTCAGCCTTCATAGAATTGAAAAGAGTCCTGGATTAGGCTTTGGCTTAGGGGAATATTTGGGTGGTCAATCTTGATCCAGACAACTAAATCTTTCTCTGTGTCATCAATAAGATTGTATCACCTTCTTATGATTCGTGTATTCACCAGAGTGCATTTTTAATTTCCTTCAAGAACTTTTCCTTTCCATTCAGAAATTGGCTGTTAGGCTCAAAAGTCCTAGATTTTAGCTCATCTTGGCTTTCAACAAGCAATCATCACTAAACTTAATCATTTACAGCTTTTAATTTAAAGTGAGAGATATGTTTTTTTTTTCCTTTCACTTGAATACTTAGAGGTAATTTTAGGGTTTTTAATTGGCCTAATCTCAATATTGTTCTGTCTCAGGGAATGTTGGAAGTTGACAAATGCTGTGGAAATAGAACCATGCTAGGGATATTAGAAGGTTTAAGGAGGAGAAAGAGAAAGATGAGGGAATGACCAGTTGGTTAAGCAGAACACACACAACATTAAATAAGTCCACCATCTTATATAGGCATAGTTTGTGGCATGCCAAAGCAATTATAATAGTAAAATAAAAAAAATATTGAACACAGATCACCATAACACATATAATAAAGATGAAAAAGTTTTCAATAGTGTGAGAGAATTACCCAAATGTGACACAGATAAGGAAACTGAGCTAAAGTTGTTGGTAAAATGACACCAATACACTTGATGGATGCAGAGTTGCCACAAATCTTCAATTTGTAAAACATGCAGTATCTATGAAGTACAGCAAAGCAATTACAATAAAATAAGGTACACCTTTGATATCAAATAGTAGTAGAGATAAACAATAACATTATCTTATTTCTTTTTTAAGATTTTATTTATGTGAGAGAGACAGAGAGAGAAAAAGCAAGGGGAAGCACAGAAGAAGAGGGAGAAGCAGACTTCATCTGAGCAGAGAGCCAAACAGGGGACTCAACACCAGGACCCTGAGATCATGACATGAGCCAAAGGCAGATGCTTAACTGATGAGCCACTCAGGCACCTCATCATTGTCTTATTTATGATAAAAATCGGGAAGCTTATGTTTAAATTTAACCTAAATAGCTACTTAAAATTTCACTTACTTCCATCCCACACATGCCATTAAACCTCCTAATATCCCTTACATGGTTCGATTTCCACAGCATTTGCCTAATTCCAACATACTATAAAGTGTATTTATTTTTTAAGCTCATTGTGTATTACCTGTCCGCCTAAGGAAAATACCATCTCTGTGATAATAGATATCTTTGTTTCATTCAGTGATCATCCTCAGAGCCTAGAATAATGTCTGGCACACAATAGTTCTTCAAGAAATTTGTATAATAAAAGTATTTAAATTCTTCCTCTTGAATCTCAGTGTATTCCATTTTTCATTTATTTATATTTTTATAATTTTTTATTTTTTATAAACATATATTTTTATCCCCATGGGTACAGGTCTGTGAATCACCAGGTTTACACACTTCACAGCACTCACCAAAGCACATACCCTCCCCAATGTCCATAATCCCACCCCCTTCTCCCAAACCCCCTCCCCCCAGCAACCCTCAGTTTGTTTTGTGAGATTAAGAGTCACTTATGGTTTGTCTCCCTCCCAATCCCATCTTGTTTCATTGATTCTTCTCCTACCCACTTAAGCCCCCATGTTGCATCACCACTTCTTCATATCAGGGAGATCATATGATAGTTGTCTTTCTCTGCTTGACTTATTTCGCTAAGCATGATACGCTCTAGTTCCACCCATGTTGTCGCAAATGGCAAGATTTCATTTCTTTTGATGGCTGCATAGTATTCCATTCCACATCTTCTTGATCCATTCATCTGTTGATGGACATCTAGGTTCTTTCCATAGTTTGGCTATTGTGGACATTGCTGCTATAAACATTCGGGTGCACGTGCCCCTTTGGATCACTACGTTTGTATCTTTAGGGTAAATACCCAATAGTGCAATTGCTGGGTCATAGGGCAGTTCTTTTTTCAACATTTTGAGGAACCTCCATGCTGTTTTCCAGAGTGGCTGCACCACCTTGCATTCCCACCAACAGTGTAGGAGGGTTCCCCTTTCTCCGCATCCTCGCCAGCATCTGTCATTTCCTGACTTGTTGATTTTAGCCATTCTGACTGGTGTGAGGTGATATCTCATTGTGGTTTTGATTTGTATTTCCCTGATGCCGAGTGATATGGAGCACTTTTTCATGTGTCTGTTGGCCATCTGGATGTCTTCTTTGCAGAAATGGAAAAAAGACAGCCTCTTCAATAAATGGTGCTGGGAAAATTGGACAGCCACATGCAGAAAAATGAAATTGGACCATTTCCTTACACCACACACAAAAATAGACTCAAAATGGATGAAGGACCTCAATGTTCGAAAGGAATCCATCAAAATCCTTGAGAACACAGGCAGCAACCTCTTCGACCTCAGCCGCAGCAACATCTTCCTAGGAACAATGCAAAAGGCAAGGGAAGAAAGGGAAAAAAATGAACTATTGGGATTTCATCAAGATCAAAAGCTTTTGCACAGCAAAGGAAACAGTTAACAAAATCAAAAGACAACTGACAGAATGGGAGAAGATATTTGCAAACGACATATCAGATAAAGGAGTAGTGTCCAGAATCTATAAAGAACTTAGCAAACTCAACACCCAAAGAACAAATAATCCAATCAAGAAATGGGGAGAGGACATGAACAGACATTTCTGCAAAGTGTATTCCATTTTTATCTCTTTCATAATTATAGCTTTTTAAAAATCCTTTTTATTTGTATATCTTGTATTGTACTAGTGTTTTCCTTCCATGAGAGTAAAGACTATCTTACTCACTTTTTTTTTATCTTTTCCTAGACCCAGAAATATGTTTTTTTTTAATCTATTACATACTGAAAAACAAAAAAAATGATTAAAGACAAAGTTGGCCAATAGTTACATTTGCGTTTGCAGACACAGATCAGTTAAAATCTGCATCTGATTTGCAATATCAGTGCTAATCTAAATGACACTGTTTGAACTGGACCCTCTATTATTTGAACCACCAATCACTACTCATTTTCCTGTTGAAGCCTCACAAACTTTCTATTTTTGGACATGCTAAATTTGTAGAGACTCAGGGGATATTAGTTCTTGCTATTCTCTTTGTCTAAAATGATTATTTTTGAAGTTTTTAATAGATTATTTTAACATTTTTTTCTTTTTTTAAAATATTTTAGTTATTTATTTGAGAGAGAGAGATCACATGTAGGCAGAGAGGCAGGCGGGGGGGGTGGTAAGCAGGCTCCACAGAGAGCCCAATGTGGGGCTCAATCCCAGGACCCTGGGATCATGACCTTGGTTGAAGGCAGAGGCTTTAACCCACTGAGACACCCAGGCATCCCATAACGTTGCTTTCTTTTCACAGTAAAATTGATCGGAAAACCCAGAGTGTTTTCATTTTCCCTGTGCACATTTACATGGACAGCCTCTCCTACTTTCAAACTCCATCACAAAAGTGATATGTTTGGTACAATCTATGATACTCCACTGACACATATTTATCACTAAAAACCGCAGTAGGATTCACTCTTGGTGTATATCCTATGGGTTTTGACAGAAGTAAATGGCATATATCTGGAATCACTGCCTTGAAAATCCTCTGTGCTCTGCCTCTTAATCCCTCTTTCCTCCCTAACCCCTGACAAAAACGGACATTTTTATTGTCTCTGTAGTTTTGTCTTTTATAGAATGACACATTATTGAAATGTATTGAATATATCCTTTTCAGATTGGATTCCTTCACCGGTAATATACATTTACATTTTTTTCCATTCTTATTACAGCTGATAGCTGGTTTCTTTTTGCTGGATAATATTCCCTTGACTGGATGTTCCACAATTTTATTTATCTATTTAGATGCTGAAAGGCATCTTAGTTGCTTCTGAGTTTTGACAATTATGAATAAAGCTGCAATAAACATTCATGTGCAAGTTTTTCTGTAGAAATGTTTTCAACCTAATGTGGGTAAATGCCAAAGAACATGATTGCTGGATTGTATGGTAACAGTATGTTTAGTTTTGTAAGAAACTGGCAAACTGCCTTCCAAAGTTGTACCATTTTGCATTCAAACAATCAATGAAAGAGTTCCTGTTTCTCCATATCCTCCCTGCCATTTGGTGTTTTCAATACTTTTGATTTTGCCATTCTAATAAGAGTGTAATGGTACCTTTTTTTTTTTTTTTAACTAAGAAGACATGTCAAAATCTTTATTGACACAGATATATTAACAAAATATTTGGAGAGTCCAGCCTGTCTACTGGTTTCTGTGAATCACCCAGGTTTCATGCAGTGAAGGGCATAGTAGCAGAGGTCATATCAGGGCAACTAGAGAAAAGTAAGAATAGGCTAACTGATTAGCTTCCCATAAGGTACCCTACATATGTACACATCTTAAAGAAGAGGAGTAAAAAATTTTGCAGTTAATTATCCCATTGTTGTATTAATTTTCATTTCCCTAATTACACATAATGGTGAGCATTATTTCATATGCTTATCTGCCTCCTGCATATCTTTCTTTGTAAGCTGTCTGTTCGCATTTAGACCATTTTAAAATCAGGTTGCACATTTACTTATTGTTGAGTTTTAAAGTGTTCTTTTTATATTGTGGATAATAGTACTTACACAGATATGTATTTTGATTTTTTTTTTTACATTTCCAGTGTGTGGGTTATATTCTATTTCTCTTGGCAGTGTCTTTCTCCAAGCAAAGTGCTTAATTTTAATGAAGTCCAGTTTATAAATTATTTCTTTCACAGATTGTGTCTTTGATAATGTGTTTTGTAAGTAATTGCCAAACCCAGTGTCACCAAAATTTTTGCTTGTTATCTTCTAGAAGTTTTATACTTTTGTGTTTCACAACTAGATCTGATTGTTTTTGTGTGTGTGTTCATTTTTGTGAAGGGTGTATGGTCTGAGTCTAGATTCTTTTTTCTTTTTTTTTTTTTTGCATGTGGATATTCATTTATTTCAGTACCATTTGTTGAAAAGACTACCTTTTTTCTATTGTATTGCTTTTGTTCCTTTGTCAAACATCAGTCGATTATATTTTTGTTGGTTTATTTCTGGGCTCTCTACTCTGTTCCATTGATCTATTTGTCTTTCCTCTTACTAATACCAAACTGTCTTGGTTACCATACCTTTATATTAAGTTCTGAAGTTGGGTAGTGTTCATACTCCAACTTCTATTTTTCAATACTTTGTTGGCTAGTCTGGGTCTTTTGTCTTTCCATAAACATTTTATAATCAATTTTTCAATATCCCAAAAAGTGACTTGTTAAGACTTGATTTGGACTGCATTAAATCTATAGATAAAATTGGAAATAACTGACATGTTGACAATATCATCTTCCTATTCATAAACATGGAGTATTTATTTGTTTAGTTCTTTGATTTTGTTCATCAGAGTTTGGGAGTTCTTTTCACATAAACTTTGTACATAGTTTGATATATTAAGACCTAAATATTTCATTTGGGGGTTGATAATGTAATGTAAATTGTATTGTGGTTTTCATTTCAAACGCCAATTGCTCATTGCTGATATATAAGACACAGATCGACTTTTATATATTAAGCTTATATTCTGAAACCTTGCTATACTTCCTTTTTCGTTCCAGGAATTTCTTTTCAATTCTTTCAGATTTTCTACATAGACATACATATCATCTGTGAATAAAGTTTTATTTATTCCTCCTAATCTGTATGCCTTTCATTAACTTCTCTTATTTTATTACACTAGCTAGGTATAGGTCTTCCAATGTGTTGAAAAGGAGTGGTGAATGGGGACATCTTTGCCTTATTCCTGACCTCAGTGAGAAAGCTTCTAAATTTCTCACTTTTTTTTAAAGATTTTATTTATTTATTTGTCAGAGAGAGATCACAAGCAGGCAGAGAGGCAGACAGAGGGAGAGGAGGAAGCAGGCTCCCCACTGAGCAGAGAGCCCGATGCGGGGCTCAGTCCCAGGACTCTGAGATCATGACCTGAGCCAAAGGCAGCAGCTTAACCCACTGAGCCACCCAGGCGCCCCTAAGTTTCTCACTTTTAAGTATGGTACTAACTGTAAATTTTTTAGATATTCTCTGTTATGTTGAGAAATTCCCACTTTATTTCTAGTTTGTTGAGAGGTATTTGTTGTTGTTGTTGTTGTTGTTGTTGTTGTTGTTGTTTGAATGGGCATTGCATTTTGATAAATGATTTTTCTACATTTATTGATGCAATATGTGCCTATTGATATGATGCTTTACATTAATTGATATTGAATATTGAACCAACTATCTTTGACTGCAATAAATTGTTGTTGGTCATGATGCATAATTCTTTTATACATTGCTGGATTTGATTTTATATTTTGTTGAGGATATTTGCATTTATGCTTATCAGAGTTATTGCTCTTTAGTTTTCTTTTCTTTTACTTAAACTGTATTTTTTTTTCAGTGTTCAAGATTCATTGTTTATGCCCCATACCCAGAGCTCCATTCAATATGTGCCCTCCATAGTACCGACCACCAGGCTCACCTAAATCCCCACATCCTCCCCTCCCAAACCCTGTTTGTTTCTCAGAGTCCACAGTCCCTCATGGTTCATCTCCCCTTCCGATTTTCCCCAATTCACTTTTCCTTTCCTTCTCCTGAAATCCTCCATGTTATTCTTTATGATCCACAAGTAGGTGAAACCATACAATACTTGACTCTCTCTGCTTGACTTATTAAACTCAACAATATCTCCTCCTGTCCTGTCCATATTGATACAAAAGTTGGGTATTCATCCTTTCTGATGGAAGTATAATACACCATTGTATGTACGGACTGTATCTTTTTTATCCATTCATCTGTGCAAGGGCATCTTGGCTCTTTTCACAGTTTGGCAACTGCGATGATTGCTGCTATGAACATTGTGGTACAGATGGCCTTTCTGTTCACAACATCTGTATCTTTGAGGTACATACCCAGTAGTTCAACTGCAGGGTCATAGGGAAGCTCTATTTTTCATTTCTTAAGGAATCTCCACACTGTTTTCCAAAGTGGCTGCACCAACTTGCATTCCCACCAACAGTGTAAGAGGGTTCCTCTTTCTCCATATCCTCTCCAATACTTGTTGCTTACTTTCTTGTTAATTTTGGTTATTTTTACTAGTGTAAGGTGGTATCTTGATGTGGTTTTGATTTGAGTCTCCCTGGTGACTAATGATGATGAACATTTTTTCATGTGTCTGTTAGCTATTTATATGACTTCTTTGGAGAAGTGTCTGTTCATGTCTTCTGCCTATTTTTTGATATGATTACCTGCTTTTATGAGTGTTGAGTTTGCAGAGTATCTTACAGATCTTGGATACCAGCCCTTTATCTGTAGTGTCATTTGCAAATATCTTCTCCCATTCTGTGGGTTACCTTTTTGTTTTTTTGATAATTTCCTTTGCTGGGCAGAAGTTCTTTTATCTTGATGACATCCAAATATTTCATTTTCATTTTATTTCCCTTGCCTTTGCAGACCTATCTTGAAAGAATTTGCTGTGGCAGTTGTCAAAGAGGCTACTACCTATTTTCTCCTCTAGGATTTTGACGAATTCCTGTCTCGCATTGAGGTTTTCATCTATTTAAAGTTTATCTTTGTGCATGACATAAGAGGAAAAGTCAAATTTCATTTTTCTGTATATAGCTGTCCAATTTTCCCAACACCACTTATTGAAGAGATTGTCTTTCTTCCACTGGATATTTTTTTCCTGCTTTGTCGAAGATTAGTTGACAATAGTTTTGTGAGTAAATATCTGGACTCTTTATTCTGGTCCACTAGTCTATGTGTCTGTTTTTGTGCCAGGACCATGCTGTCTTGGTAATCACAGCTTTGTAGTAAAGTTTGATATCAGAAAATGTAATGCCATCACTTTTTTTTTCTTTATTTTTCAACATTTCCTTAGCAATCCAGGGTCTCTTCTGGTTCTATACAAATTTTAGAATTGTTTGTTCCAGCACTTTGAAAAATGCTGGAGAAATGTTAATCGGGATGATGTTGAAAGTATAGATTGCTCTAGGCAATTTAGACATTTTAATAATGCTTATTCCTCTGATCCATGAGCATGGAATGCTTTTCCAACTTTTTGTGTCTTCTCCAATTTCTTTCATAAGTGTTCTGTAATTTCTTGAGTACAGATCCTTTACCTTTTTAGTTAGGTTTATTCCCAGGTATCTTATGTTTCTTGGTGCTGTAGTAAATGGATTTGATTCTCTAATTTTCCTTTCTATATTTTCATTGTTAGTGTATAAGAGAGAAGCAGATTTATGTGCATTGATCTTGTCACATTACTGAATTGCTGTATGAGTTCTATTAGTTTGGGGGTAGAGTCTTTTGGATTTTCCATAAAAAATATCATGTTATCTACAAAGAGAGAGTGTTTGACTTCTTCATAACCAATTTGAATACCTTTTATTTCTTTTTTTGTATGATTGCTGTTACTAGTATTTCTAGTACTATGAGTATTATGTTGAACAACAGTGGTGAGAGTGAGCATCCTTGTTGTGTTCTTGTTCTCAAAGGGAAGACCATCAGCTTTTCCCCGTTGAGAATAATATTTGCTCTGGGTTGTTCATAGATAGGTTTCATGAAAATCTTTCTATGAATAGGGAATGTCCCCTCTATTCCTATACTTTGAAGATTTTTAATCAGGAACTGATTTTGTGTCTTGTCAAATGCTTTTTCTGCATCAACTGAGAGCACCACATGGTTATTCCCTCTTCATTTACTGATTTGTTCTATCACATTGATTGATTTGAAAATGTTAAACCACCCTTGCATCCCAGGGATAAATCTCACCTGGTCATGATGGATAATCTTTTTAATGTACTATTGGATCCCATTTGATAGGATCTTGTTGAGAATCTTGGCATCCATATTCATCAGGGATATTGGTCTGAAATTCTCCTCTTTGGTGTGGTCTTTGCCTGATTTGGAGATCAAGGTAATTCTGACTTCATAGAAAGAGTCTGAAAGTTTTCCTTCTGTTTCAAATTTTTGTAACTGCTTCAGGAGAATAAGTATTATTTCTTCTTTGAATGTTCAGTAGAATTCCCCAGGGAATCCATCAGGTCTTGGACTCTGGTTTTTTGGAAGGTGTTTGATCAATTCTTCAAGTTCCTTACTAGTTATTGGTCTATTCAGGTTGTCAATTTCTTCTTGTTTTAGTCTTGGAAGTTTATAGGTTTCCAGGAATGCATCCATTTCATCTAGGTTGATTAACTTACTGGCATACAGCTGTTGATAATAATTTCTGATGATTGCTTCTATTTCCTTCAGTTTTGTTGCGATTTCTCCCCTTTCATTCATAATTGTATTAATTGGGTCCTTTCTCTCTCTCTCTCTTTTTTTTTTTTTTTTTTTTGGATTAGTTTGGCCAGTGGTTTATCAATCCTATTGGTTCTTTCAAAAATCCAGCTTCCAGTTTCATTAATGTGTTCTACTGTATCTCTAGTTTCTATCTCATTGATCTCTGCTCTAATCTTGATTATTTACCTTCTTGTGAATGGGGTTGGCTTAAATTTTTGTAGAGTTACCACTTCCTTAATGTATAATGAAAGTTGTTGTTTTGGGGATTTTTCAATTTTTTTGACTGAGGCTTGGATGGCTATGTATTTCCCCATAGGACTGCCTTTGTCATATCCCATAGGTTTTGGACAGATGTGTCTTCATTCTCATTGGTTTACATGAATTGTTTAAGTTTTTCTTTGATTATATGGTTGACCCAAATATTCTTTTTTTTTTTTTTTTTTTTTTGAAAATAGAACTGCCGTATGACCCAGCAATTGCACTATTGGGTATTTACCCTAAGGATACAGACCCAAATATTCTTAAGCAGGTTGATCTTTAGCTTCGAAGTGTTTGAATTCCTTCAAAACTTTTTTTTTTTAATTTTTTATTGAGCTCTAGTTTCAAAGCATTGTAGTCTGAGAGTATGCAGGGGATAATCTCAGTCTTTTGGTATCAATTGATCCCTGATTTGTGACCCAATATGCAGTCTATTCTGGAGAACATTCTTTGTGTGCTCTAGAAGAATGAGTATTCTGTTGTTTCAGGGTGGAATATTCTGTACATATTTATGAGATTCATCTGGTCCAATGTGTCACTCAATTCTCTTGTTTCTTTATTGATTTTCTTCTTGGATGATCTCTCTCTTACTGAGAGTGGTGTGTTAAGATCCCCTACAATTAATGTATCCATAGCCATATGACTTATTTTGATTAACAGTTGGCTTATTTAGTTGGCTGCTCCCATATTGGGGGCATAAATACTTAAAATTGGTAGATCTTCTTGTTGCATAGAACCTTTAAGAATGATATAGTGTCTTTTATTTCTTACTACAGTCTTTAGCTTAAAATTTAATTTATCTGATATGAGAATCACTACCCCCACATTCTTTTGAGGCCCATTGACATGAAAGATGCTTCTCCATCCCTTCACTTTCAGTCTGGATGTATCATTAGGTTCCAAATATGTTTCTTGTAGACAGCATATGGGTGGGTCCTGTCATTTTATTCAATCTGCTACCCTGTGCTGCTTTATGGAAGCATTTAGGCTGTTCATGTTGTAAGTGAATATTGAAAGATAGATTTTTATTGATTTCATGTCACCTGTGAAGTCCTTGTTTCTATAGATTGTCCCTGTAAATTTTTGTTCTATGTCACTCTTGTGTTCTTTCTTCTTTTATAGAACCACCCTTAACATTTCTTGTAGTGCCAGCTTGGTGGACACATACTTTTTAAAATCTTGCCAGTCTTGGAAGCTCTTTATTTCTCCATCCATTTTGAATGTCAGCCTTGCTGGACAAAGTATTCTTGGCTGCATGTTCTTTTCATTTAGTGCTCTGAATATGTCTTGCCAGCCCTTTCTGGCTTGAAAGGTTTCGGTGGACAGGTCTGACATTATTCTGATGGACCTTCCTCTGTACCTAAGGAATCTCTTCCCCCTAGCTGTCCTCAGAATCTCTTGTTTAATGTCTCCAAAGGCAAAGGAAATAAAAGGGAAAATGACCTATGCTTTATTTAGAAATACGCTGTTAATCTCCAATTGCTTTGAATATTTCTGCTTATCTTTTTGTTTTTCAGCTCTGGTTTAATTCCATTCTTGTCTAAACATATATATTGTATGACTTCTATTTCTTTAAATTTGGTATGGTTCTTTTTATGACCCAGAATGTGATCTATCATGGTGAATATTCCATGTGGGCTTAAGAAGAATGCACATCCTGTCATGTATGATTCTACATATGTCAATTATATCTAGTTATGCTGTTCAGCTTAACTCCGTCCTTACTGATTTTCTGCCTGATGGGTCTGTTTATTATTGATAAAGTGTGTTGAATTCCCATTTGTAATAGTGATTTCATCTATTTCTCCTTCCAGTTCTAGCAGTTACCCCTTATGTGTCTTGATGCTTTGCTGTTAGGTACATACACATCAAAGATCATTATGTCTTCTTGCTGAATTGACCCCTTTATCATTATATAATGTTCATCTTTATTCCCTATAATTTTCTTGTTCTAAAGTCAGCTCTGTCTGAAATTAATATAGCTTCTCTATATTTCTTCTGATTAGTGCATGTTAGCATATATTTTTTCATCCTTTTGCTTTTAATGCACATGTGCTATATTTATAGTGGATTTCTTATAGACATGTAGTTGAGACTTGGTTTTTGATCTACTCTGAAAATCTTTTTTTTTTGTCACACTTAGACCACTGAAATTTAAAGTAATTGTTGAATTCCAGCCATCAAGTTATACTACAAAGCTGTAGTAATCAAAACGGTGTGGTACTGGCAAAAAAAAAAAAAAAATACATAGATCAATGGAACAGAAAATAAAACCCAGAAATAAACCTAAAATTATAAGGTCAATTAATTTTCTCCAAAGCAGGAAGGAATATCCAGTGGGGAAAAAAAGGATATTTTTAACAAATGATGTTGGAAAACTTGCCAGCTACATGCAAAGAAAGAAACTGGACAACTTTTTTTCACACCATAAATAAATAAATGAATAAACAAACAAATATCAGATTGGATTAAAGACCTAAATGTGAGATCTGAAACCATAAAAACTTAGATGAAGCACAGGTAGAAATGTCACTGACATTGGCCATAGCAACATTTTATTAGATATGTCACTTGAGGCAAGGGAAACAAAAGCAAAAATAAACTACTGGTACTGCCTCAAAATAAAAAGTTTCTGCACAGCAAAGGAAACAATCAACATAACTAAAAGACAACCTACAGAGTGGGAGAAGATATTTGCAAATGACATATCTGATAAAGGGTTACTATCCAAAATTTATAAAGACTCGATACCCCAAAACGAATAGTCTATTTTTTTTTAAATGGACAGAGAACATAAACAGACAATTCTCCAAAGAAGACATCCATATGGCCAACAGACACATGAAAAGACATTCGTCATCACTCATCATCAGGGAAATGCAAATCAAAACTACAATGATACATCACCTCACACCTGTCAGAATGGCTAAAATTAAAACACAGGGAAAAAACAGATGTTGACAAAGATGTAGAGAAAGGGGAACCCTCTAACACCATTGGTGGGAATGCAATCTGGAGCAGCTACTGTGGGAAACAATATGGGTGTTCTTCAAAAAGTTAAAAATAACATTATGTACTGGCAAAAAGGAACTGTGAAGCTTTAATACACTAAATGAGAATGAAGAAATCATCTTATAGTTCTATGATTAGGTCTTAGTCTTTTAGTAACCCTGAGCCCTTGAACTGTGAACTTCGTAAGTGCTTTCATCCTCTCACCCCTTTAGGTGGAACAAAGGATTAGCTAGAAGACTGGCTTGAGTTGAGTATTTCCATCTCCCAATTTGGAAAGGTAGAGGGAGCTAGAGCTAGATATTTCCTTCTCCCAAGGTCAGTTTGGCTTTGGTAAAACTCCAATAAATTAAGCTACAGTAAAGCAGTTTTTCTTGAGGGCAGCCCTTGTTAAGAAGAACAGAATGCTCTGGTATATTTCAAATTGTTATTTTTTCCCCTCCTCTTGCCAGAGTCATAAGGAAGTTTTTCTCTGATCTTAACTGTGAGAACCTAATAGAGTTCCTGGAAATAAAAACACAGAAGTGTATGCTCCTGAAGGCTGGTACCTCCTAAAATTTTTAGTTCTCAGAATTTTTCACACTGAACCTCAGCAGTTTGCCAATTACACTTTAAGTTTTCCTATTCTGGTACTCGTGTTTTCTCATGTGTCTCTGCTCAGAAAAGTTGTGATGTATATAGCTGACTGGCTGTTTCTCCAATTTTGGGTCACTGATTTGCCCTGTGATTACAGTTCTCTGACAGATTTTAAAATGAGTTGTATGTTTTCAGTTTTTCAGCTTTTTACTTGTTAGAGAGGAGTGATGACTTTCAAGTTCCCTTCATAATGAACTTGAAACCAGCTTTCAAAATATTTTAGTCTTCATGTAGCATTCCCACTTCTTAAGTCACTGTTTTGTTTGACATATAACCACCAAATGTGAACTAATTAGTTTACTTTTTGTGTCTATCTCTCCAACTAAAAATGAAGGATCTTTCCTGAAAGCATAAACTTGTGTTTTCATAAACACGGTATCCTTTTCACCTAAAATAATTATTAACACCCAGTAAGTTCTATTTAATGACTTATTTTACATTATTTTATTTATTTTTTAAGATTTTATTTATTTATTTGAGAGAGAAAGAGAGAGAGAGTGGACGTGCATGCAGGGGGAAGGGCAGAGAGAGGGAACATCTCAAGCAGACTTCCCGCTGATCATAGATCCAGACGCAGAACTCCATCCCACCAACCTTAGATCATGACCTGAGCGGAAATCAAGAGTGGAATGTTCAACTGACTGATCTGATGAGCTGCACCCCCTTAATTGTTTTTTTAAATTAATGTTGGTATGAATCACCAAAAATTACCTAAAATACAGGGTAAGTTTTTGATTTAGTGTTTGCTTGATTTTATGATTTGATTCTTCCACTTACTTGTCTTAGAGATATGAACAGTTTCTTTCAGTGTAAATAACAATCTAAATATTCATTTGAAATAAAAGTATGTCAGAATTTGGGTCAGCATCAATAATAAGAGTTGCAAATCTCTCAGTCTATGGCTATGTACTTAGACAGAATTATCTGTAACAGTTGGCATTGGATGTGATCTCTGTTGGATTCAATTTCTTAAAAAAATAAAGAAATGCAAAGCCAACAATGAAAAGCAGCATGAGGTAGAATGAAAAAGTGAAAAACAAAATAAAGGATACTGTTACATGGCACTGGTGAGTTTTAGGTAACCTGACAGACCTTCACAGCTTGTCAAGAGTGCATTTATCTCTAACTGTACAAGTTCTGTATGTTACACATTGGTAGAAATTAAAATTATGATTCTGGGCATAGACAGATGCCCAGTTTCCATTGAGCTACTCTTTAGCACCATTTCCAAACACTGACTTTTTCATTGTCATTGTAGTTTCCTTGTTTGTTTCCCCTAATGTTTAGAATTCTTAATGCTATTTATTTATAATGGCTTCTAGACATTCTGCATGGTTTGAACTAAAGACATAAGAAAATAGATGGAAATTTTAATAATTGTTTTGTATTTATTTATATGAATGACCTTTTCAGACAAAGTGAGTGCATTTTTATAACAATAAACAATTTCATAAATTGTGAATATTTAAGAGATCAGCTTTGAAAAATTGGATCTAAAAATCTAATGATAATTATCTTTCTCAGACTACAGATATAAAATCCTTTTTTAGAAATTAAGTTTATGTGGTCTCTAACACCTTAAAGGGAGTATGTCTTATGTATTGATGACATGTATCCTAATCTGCAAATCACAATTAAGGACAAATAAAGGAATTTACTTATGGATTTTGTTTTTCTTATTACTCTTATCAGTTGTATTCATAATCAAGTTTATTGATTAAAAGTAAAGCCCAAAGTGCAGTCATTACTGCCTGGGATTATTTTACTTTTAGTAATTCTTTAGTAGTTTTCCACATGTAATCTGACAAAACTGTTTATGAGAATATTAACTACAGATTTCATTACATTTTGATAATCAGTAATGAAGCAATTGATTATACCAAACAGTCAGTCTGACTGAATTGATCTTACAAGCCCCAGTCCAGCTGTAGCTATCTGTTTTAAATGTTACAGCATCATACTGGTACAATTTTACCAATTACTGCTATGATTTTAGGTTGTGTGGATTAACAAACAGCAACATATTCTTAAATCCTTAGATGAACAAATACTTTTTTTAGCTTATGTTACTTTAGTTTAAAGGTCTTCTGTAACTCTGTTGAGCTCTTGGATTTTGCTGACATAAATTGACCTTACTAGACTCTATTGGGCTATCATATGCTGCACTCAGCTAGGTTTGGATAAAAGTGTTTCCACATGTCTTTCCATTCATAAATCTATACTGGAATAATGTATCCTTTATGTGGGACATACTGTTTTAATGATTGAGGGTCATATATTTTAATAACTAACAGCAAAAAGGCCACAGACCCCAGCATTGAATCTAAAGTTTCTGTTCACATGCAGCAATGCCATATGACTATGAACCAACTCAATAAGGCAGAGAAACAAAGCAAGAATAAAAATGGAAGAAATGTTAATGAATAAAAGCTTAAGCTACCACAAAAGATTTATTATTCACCAACATAAACTTCCTTACTCCTAATTTTTATCCCTTAATATGGATAATAAACTATATTTTTGATCAGAAAGGTAGTCATTATGACATTACATTCAAAGACCAAAAATAAATATCAAATATTTTTGTATCATAACCATCAAAAATATTATTGATTAATGTATGTAACCCTTCTTAAGCCTATTAGTTTTTAACTTATAACCTTTTGAGTAATGTACTTCACATATTATCTTTAATTTTATTATTTTTATTTTACTGAGGAAAGACAATTTTGTGTATTTAAAAACAACTTTAGAACAGCCAGCATATATGGCAACTTTGGAAAACTAGTTAAGAAGTGATTAAATAAGCATGAATGTCAATATATTATAACAATAGAAAATACATTGTATTTTCCCTTCATTATACAAAAATAGTTGTTTGAATATTTCACTTCATTATATTTCTAAAATGTGCCCAAGACGATTAGGCATTCCTCTGCTGTAAATTGGTTTTATTATAACAGAAGCCATCATAACATGGGTATATTATATCTTATAATCCACTATCAGTTTTGTTCTTGTTGTCCTCTTGCAAGTAGTCTTACCAATTTTCCATTTGCTTGGTTCAACACAAAACGTAATAGGAAAAAACGTAAGAAAGAAATATCTGTGCATTATATATATATATATATATTTAAAGATTTTGTTTCTTTTTTTTAGATTATATTTATTTATTTGACAGACAGAGATCACAAGCAGGCAGAGAGGCAGGCAGAGAGAGAGAGAGAAGGAAGCAGGCTCCCCGCTGATCAGAGAGCCCGATGTGGGACTCGATCCCAGGACCCTGAGATCACGACCTGAGCCGATGGCAGAGGCTTAACCCTCTGAGCCACCCAGGAGCCCCTCTTTTTTTTTAAGATTTGATTTATTTGACAGAGAGAAACAGAGCAAGTACAAGCAGGGGAAGCAGTAGGCAGAGGGAGAGGGAGGAGCAGGATCCCTAGCTGAGCAGGGAACCCAACATGGGGCTCGATCCTAGGACCCTGGGATCATGACCTGAGCTGAAGGCAGAGGCTTAAACAACTGAGCCACCCAGGCACCCCAAAATACCTGTGCTTTAGCACACACAGAAGAAAATGGGACAGTTGTAAAAGTGACTAATTTTAGGAGGAGTCAAGATGGCGGAGAAGTAGCAGGCTGAGACTACTTCAGCTAGCCGGAGATCAGCTAGATAGCTTATCTAAAGATTGCAAACACCTGAAAATCCATTGGCAGATCGAAGAGAAGAAGAACAGCAATTCTGGAAACAGAAAAACGACCACTTTCTGAAAGGTAGGACCGGCGGAGAAGTGAATCCAAAGCGACGGGAAGATAGACCCCGGGGGGAGGGGCCGGCTCCCAGCAAGCGGTGGAGCAACAGCGCACAAAATCAGGACTTTTAAAAGTCTGTTCCGCTGAGGGACATCACTCCAGAGGCTAAACCGGGGCGAATCCCACGCGGGGTCAGCGTGGCCTCAGGTCCCGCAGGGTCACAGAAGGATCGGGATTGTCTGAGTGTCGCAGAGCTTGCGGGTATTGGAACGGGAAAGCCGGCTACAGAGACAGAGCCGAGAGTAAGCTCACAGCTCGGGGTTACCTTGAACCGGTTGCAGGCTCGGTGAGCTCGGAGCGCGGCCGGAGGTCAGGCAGACAGGAGTAACTGGGCGCTGTTCTCTGAGGGCGCACTGAGGAGTGGGGCCCTGGGCTCTCGGCTCCTCTGGGCCAGAGACCAGGAGGCCGCCATTTGTATTCCCGTCCTCCGGAACTCTACGGAAAGCGCTCAGGGAACAAAAGCTCCTGAAAGCAAACCTGAGCGGATTACTCACCCCGGCCCCTGATAAGGGTGGTGCAATTCTGCCTGGGGCAAAGACACTTGAGAATAACTACAACAGGCTCCTCCCCCAGAAGAGCAACAAGAAATCCAGCCAAGACCAAGTTCACCTACCAAGGAGTGCAGTTTCAATACCAAGGAGAGCAGCAGAATTCCAGAGGAGGAGAAAGCAAAGCACGGAACTCATGGCTTTTTCCCTGTGATTTTTTTTAGTCTTGCAGTTAATTTAAATTTTTTTTTCATTTTTTGTTTTTTTTTTCTCGCCTTCTGGTTAAATTATTTTTTTAACTTTTACCTTTTTCTTTTTTAATGTTTTTCACTACTTTATCTAATATATATATATTTTCTTTTTCATATTTTTCTTATTTGTTTTCTTTTTTTTAAATTCTTTTCTTTTCTTTTTTTTTCTTTTTTTTTCCTTCTTCCTTTTTGAACCTCTTTTTATCCACTTTCCCCCCCTCACGATTTGGGATCTCTTCTAATTTGGTTAAAGCATATTTTCCTGGGGTTGTTGCCACACTTTTAGTATTTTACTTGCTCCTTCATATACTCTTATCTGGACAAAATGACAAGACGGAAAAATTCAACACATAAAAAAGAACAAGAGGCAGTACCGAAGGCTAGGGACCTAATCAATACAGACATTGGTAATATGTCAGATCTAGAGTTCAGAATGACAATTCTCAAGGTTCTAGCCGGGCTCGAAAAAGGCATGGAAGATATTAGAGAAACACTCTCGAGAGATATAAAAGCCCTTTCTGGAGAAATAAAAGAACTAAAATCTAACCAAGTTGAAATCAAAAAAGCTATTAATGAGGTGCAATCAAAAATGGAGGCTCTCATTGCTAGGTTAAATGAGGCAGAAGAAAGAATCAGTGATATAGAAGACCAAATGACAGAGAATAAAGAAGCTGAGCAAAAGAGGGACAAACTGCTACTGGACCACGAGGGGAGAATTCGAGAGATAAGTGACACCATAAGATGAAACAACATTAGAATAATTGGGATTCCAGAAGAAGAAGAAAGAGAGAAGGGAGCAGAAGGTATACTGGAGAGAATTATTGGGGAGAATTTCTCCAATATGGCAAAGGGAACGAGCATCAAAATTCAGGAGATTCAGAGAATGCCCCTCAAAATCAATAAGAATAGGCCCACACCCCGTCACCTAATAGTAAAATTTACATGTCTCAATGACAAAGAGAAAATCCTGAAAGCAGCCCGGGAAAAGAAGTCTGTAACATACAATGGTAAAAATATTAGATTGGCAGCTGACTTATCCACAGAGACCTGGCAGGCCAGAAAGAGCTGGCATGATATTTTCAGAGCACTAAACGAGAAAAACATTTAGCCAAGAATACTATATCCAGCTAGGCTATCATTGAAAATAGAAGGAGCGATTAAAAGCTTTCAGGACAAACAAAAACTGAAAGAATTTGCAAGCACCAAACCAGCTCTACAGGAAATATTGAAAGGGGTCCTCTAAGCAAAGAGAGAGCCTACAAGTGGTAGATCAGAAAGGAACAGAGACCATATACAGTAACAGTCACCTTACAGGCAATACAATGTCACTAAATTCATATCTCTCAATAGTTACCCTGAATGTTAATGGGCTAAATGCCCCTGTCAAAAGACACAGAGTATCAGAATGGATAAAAAAACAAAACCCATCTATATGTTGCCTCCAAGAAACTCATTTTAAGCCAGAAGACACCTCCACATTTAAAGTGACACACTGGACCAGATGGACATCACAGATATATTCAGAACATTTCATCCCAAAGCAACAGAATACACATTCTTCTCTAGTGCACATGGAACATTCTCCAGAATAGATCACATCCTCGGTCCTAAATCAGGACTCAACCGGTATCTAAAGATTGGGATCATTCCCTGCATATTTTCAGACCACAATGCTCTAAAGCTAGAACTCAACCACAACAGGAAGTGTGGAAAGAACCCAAATACATGGAGACTAAACAGCATCCTTCTAAAGAATGAATGGGTCAACCGGGAAATTAAAGAAGAATTGAAAAAAATCCAGTTCCATGCTGTCTTGATGATGACAGCTTTATAATAGAGCTTGAAGTCCGGAATTGTGATGCCACCAATGTTGGCGTTCTTTTTCAATATCTCTTTGGCTATTCGAGGTCTTTTCTGGTTCCATATAAATTTGACAATCTGGAAGAAATGGATGCATTCCTAGAAATATATAAACTACCACAACTGAACCAGGAAGAAATAGAAATCCTGAACAGGCCCATAACCAGTAAGGAGATTGAAACAGTCATTAAAAATCTCCAAACAAACAAAAGCCCGGGGCCAGATGGCTTCCCGGGGGAATTCTACCAAACATTTAAAGAAGAACTAATTCCTATTCTCCTGAAACTGTTCCAAAAAATAGAAATGGAAGGAAAACTTCCAAACTCATTTTATGAGGCCAGCATCACCTTGATCCCAAAACCAGACAAGGATCCCATCAAAAAAGAGAGCTATAGACCAATATCCTTGATGAACACAGATGCGAAAATACTCAACAAAATGCTAGCCAATAGGATTCAACAGTACATTAAAAGGATTATTCACCACGACCAAGTGGGATTTATTCCAGGGCTGCAAGGTTGGTTCAACATCCGCAAATCAGTCAATGTGATACAACACATCAATAAAAGAAAGAACAAGAACCATATGATACTCTCAATAGATGCTGAAAAAGCATTTGACAAAGTACAGCATCCCTTCCTGATCAAAACTCTTCAAAGTGTAGGGATAGAGGGCACATACCTCAATATCATCAAAGCCATCTATGAAAAACCCACCACAAATATCATTCTCAATGGAGAAAAACTGAAAGCTTTTCCGCTAAGGTCAGGAACACGGCAGGGATGTCCATTATCACCACTGCTATTCAACATTAGAGGTCCTAGCCTCAGCAATCAGACAACAAAAGGAAATTAAAGGCATCCAAATCGGCAAAGAAGAAGTCAAATTATCACTCTTCGCAGATGATATGATACTATATGTGGAAAACCCAAAAGACTCCACTCCAAAACTGCTAGAACTTATACAGGAATTCAGTAAAGTGTCAGGATATAAAATCAATGCACAGAAATCAGTTGCATTTCTCTACACCAACAGCAAGACAGAAGAAAGAGAAATTAAGGAGTCAATCCCATTTACAATTGCACCCAAAACCATAAGATACCTAGGAATAAACCTAACCAAAGAGGCACAGAATCTATACTCAGAAAACTATAAAGTACTCATGAAAGAAATTGAGGAAGACACAAAGAAATGGAAAAATGTTCCATGCTCCTGGATTGGAAGAATAAATATTGTGAAAATGTCTATGCTACCTAAAGCAATCTACACATTTAATGCAATTCCTATCAAAGTACCATCCATCTTTTTCAAAGAAATGGAACAAATAATTTTAAAATTTATATGGAACCAGAAAAGACCTCGAATAGCCAAAGGGATATTGAAAAAGAAAGCCAAAGTTGGTGGCATCACAATTCCGGACTTCAAGCTCTATTACAAAGCTGTCGTCATCAAGACAGCATGGTACTGGCACAAAAACAAACAAATAGATCAATGGAACAAAATAGAGAGCCCAGAAATAGACCCTCAACTCTACAGTCAACTAATCTTCGACAAAGCAGGAAAGAATGTCCAATGGAAAAAAGACAGCCTCTTCAATAAATGGTGCTGGGAAAATTGGACAGCCACATGCAGAAAAAATGAAATTGTACCATTTCCTTACACCACACACAAAAATAGACTCAAAATGGATGAAGGACCTCAATGTGCGAAAGGAATCCATCAAAATCCTTGAGGAGAACACAGGCAGCAACCTCTTTGACCTCTGCCGCAGCAACATCTTCCTAGGAACAACGCCAAAGGCAAGGGAAGCAAGGGCAAAAATGAACTATTGGGATTTCATCAAGATCAAAAGCTTTTGCACAGCAAAGGAAACAGTTAACAAAATCAAAAGACAACTGACAGAATGGGAGAAGATAGTTGCAAACGACATATCAGATAAAGGACTAGTGTCCAGAATCTATAAAGAACTTAGCAAACTCAACACCCAAAGAACAAATAATCCAATCAAGAAATGGGCAGAGAACATGAACAGACATTTCTGCAAAGAAGACATCCAGATGGCCAACAGACACATGAAAAAGTGCTCCATATCACTTGGCATCAGGGAAATATAAATCAAAACCACAATGAGATATCACCTCACACCAGTCAGAATGGCTAAAATAAACAAGTCAGGAAATGACAGATGCTGGCGAGGATGCGGAGAAAGGGGAACCCTCCTACACTGTTGGTGGGAATGCAAGGTGGTGCAGCCACTCTGGAAAACAGCATGGAGGTTCCTCAAAATGTTGAAAAAAGAACTGCCCTATGACCCAGCAATTGCACTATTGGGTATTTACCCTAAAGATACAAATGTAGTGATCCAAAGGGGCACGTGCACCCGAATGTTTATAGCAGCAATGTCCACAATAGCCAAACTATGGAAAGAACCTAGATGTCCATCAACAGATGAATGGATCAAGAAGATGTGGTATATATACACAATGGAATACTATGCAGCCATCAAAAGAAATGAAATCTTGCCATTTGCGACAACATGGATGGAACTAGAGCGTATCATGCTTAGCGATATAATTCAAGCAGAGAAATACAACTATCATATGATCTCCCTGATATGAGGAAGTGGTGATGCAACATGGGGGCTTAAGTGGGTAGGAGAAGAATCAATGAAACAAGATGGGATTGGGAGGGAGACAAACCATAAGTGACTCTTAATCTCACAAAACAAACTGAGGGTTGCTGGGGGGAGGGGGTTTGGGAGAAGGGGGTGGGATTATGGACATTGGGGAGGGTATGTGCTTTGGTGAGTGCTGTGAAGTGTGTAAACCTGGTGATTCACAGACCTGTACCCCTGGGGATAAAAATATATGTTTATAAAAAATAAAAAATAAAAAATAAAAATAAAAAAATAAAAATAAATTTAAAAAAAGTGACTAATTTTAATGATCTGGATCTATTCAACCTTGTCAACCAAAGGGAAAATAATTATCATTCTTGCCTGTCTAAAAAGTCATAAGAGCCCGTCTGTGTAGGATTCAGAATGTCTGCCTTCTTTCTGAGGAGTCTCAGAAGTAATGTTCAGTAAAAAGCCCACCAGTCTCATTCACTCTGCATGAAAGGGTACTGAGTGCCACCAGACCTGCAGTGAATGACTTTTTCCTTCTTATTTAATCACAGCAAGAATCGTTTTCACACAGTAAGGAATAGACTTTCAAACTAATAAAACTTTCCAAAGAAACTTGCAAGAACAATTGTAATGACTACTGGAAATTATCCAGTAAAATTATAGTAGAACTATAAGAAAAAGGGTAGGACTAAGAACACTGTTTGTTGACAAGGTATGTGTAATTCTTTACCAGAAACATAAAAACAAGTTCTAATTAAATATTAAATGTTAATTAGAAATAGCCAATGATAAGTGAATAATATTTCAAGGAATTTAAAATGAATTGCTAAAGCAAACCACTAAATTATTCTTTATGTTAAACAATTTAGAACTCTATATGTTCATCATAAAATTTTTTATCAGCTATTTTTATCATTTTCTCTTTTATTTTTTGCTTTTCTTCCTACATATTTACATAGTAAAAATTTTGTGTGGAAAAAAAATTGCGTGAAGTGAATGATAAAACACACACCATGAGTTCATTATTGGTATATTTTTAGTTTTCCACTTATGGCACAAAGATCATCCATTGGATGTATTTTTTGCCTTGCAATAGTTTAAGTATTGGACCACTTAAATCTAAACAGTATACTTACTTAATCATTCACAAAACAGACAGAATCTATTTCCTCAGATTTTTTTGTCCTATCTATCTTATAATTTGATTCTTTTATTAGTTTACTTAGTTAATTTTTTTTATAAATTTTAGATAATCATATAATCACACAATTATAAGAAATAAAACACAGACACCATGTACACTTTACTCAGTTCCCCTCAATGACATCTTGCAAAAGTATAGTGCAATACCACAACGAATACATTGACATAAATACAATTTAGTTGTCTTATCCAGATTTTTTCTTCTTATACTCTTTTGTGTATATTAATATTTAGATTCATGCAGATTTATTCCTCTATATGAAACCACAATCAACACTAAACAGTTCAAGATTGCAAGGATTCCTGATGTTATCCTTTAATAATCAAACACATATATTCTTCTGGTATCTTACTTTAACACTTGGCAGTCAGTTCTCTATTTCCGTAACATTGTATTTTTAAGACTATTATAAGGAGATGTCAGAGAAAATGGAAGACTAAGGAAGTCTGAAATACTATTCATCCTTAAAAGTAATTAAAAAACAAATAAAATAGTTAGAATTAACTTTTTTGTAAGTTAATCCAAACTTTGCAACAATTCAAAAGCTTGCAGTAACCTATTTCTAAGAAAAATGGGTGAATATCAATAAGAACAAAAAGCTTTGGAGAACTTTAGCTTACTCTAGTCAGATGTTACACTCCCTGGATCAGAAGTAGCATTGAAAATAACAAATTTTCAGTACTGTAGAGAACAACATGCACCTCATTCTCAAAGAACTGTTATTATTTGATCTGCCTTGTAACTCATTGTGAGACCACCTGAAAAGATTTGTATTGTTTTGCCCAGGTCAGAACTCATGGAGTGCTCAAGCCACTACATGGGAGTATTTGTTGAATAATTTTCAGGCACATACTTTACTTACTGATGACACAAATGATGACTAATAGTTAAGAGAAATAAGAGACTAACCAAAAAGCTTAGGAGAAAATGTTGGGGAATAAAATGTGCGTAAAGTTTTAAAACTTTTACAGTTTTAAAACTCAGAACATATTTCTGAGAATTTCAAGGATAATATGCATGCCCAGGGCTGTGGACATGCTCAGAAAAGACCAGAGAAGACTCTCAGCCTCCACTTCTGGTTGATCATAGGGCTCTGTTCAAGCAGGAAGTGAACACTAAGGCGGAGGTGTAAACTTCCAAGCCAAGTGTTGAAAGAGTGACTGAACTTGTACAAAGAGCTCCTTCACAAAATATGAGAAAGATTTTGCTTCCAAGAGTATAAGGAAAACTACATCCAATCATTAGCTGACTATAACGTTGATAAATCAAAGACAACAATGGTTAATAAACAAGACTTTATAGAATTAGTTCAGAAAAGTTACTAAACAAACAAAAATCACAGCCCCAACAGCAACAAAGGCAAACCCTGGGGAGAAGGGAAAAAAATCTCATTCCCAGAGTTGTTAGATTAGAATAGTAAAAACGCCTAGTTTTTAACAACAACAACAACAAAAAATAAAGGACTGCAAAGAAATAGAATTATAGGTCATACAATAGAAAAAAAAAAAAAAAACTATCCCTGAAGAAGTCTAGATGTTGGATATATTAGATAAATAATTTAAATAATCTGTTGCAAATATATTCAGAGTCAGAGGAAATCATAAGTAAAGAAGTAAAGAATATGAGTCCAATATGTCATAAAACTGAAAAGATCATTAAAGAGATACAATTTCTGGAGAGGGAAATACAAGTGGACTTAAAAGGTCACTAGTTTGGATAAACAGCATATTTGAGCAGGCAGAAGAAAGTATCAGTAAAACTGAGTATGGTCAATGCCAGTTATCCACTCTGAAAAATGGAAAAAAAAAAAAAAAAGAATGAAAAACAGAGCCTAATAGCATTGTTGGACATCATCAAATGCATCAACATATGTATAATGGAAGTCTCAGTAGGAATGGGCAGAGACAAAAAAAATAGAAATAATATTTGCAAAAAATAATGGCTAAGAAAACCCGATTTGATGAAAAGTTTTGCTTACGTGTCTGAGAAATTCAACAAATTCCAAGATAAACTTTTTAAGATCCACATTTAGTTGTTGCACCACTACTGCCCAAATAATGGTGCATCCTCCGTTCTTGCACTGTTTAGCAGCAGCCACGGCTGCTGCCCTGGGATCTCTGGCTTTACTTCATCCTTCTCTTATTGCTGAGCCACTTTTCCTCATAGAGCTATGACCTTCGTTTCTGTCCCACAGAGGTAGTTACTAGTCTTGGGTGCTGTCTTGTATTCCTCCTGGGATTTTCCACTCATGGTTAATTTGGGGTCCTATGGATGGTGACTACAGTCCTGCCACCTTTATCCCAGATAAAGGCTGCCTGTGGCACCTGGCCAAACCTTGTTCAAAGGGGAAGTTTTAAAATTAAAGATGAGAAATCGGAGAAAATTTTCATTCCCGATAGCCATCTTGTTTAGAGTACATATTTGTGTGAACAACCAAAGATAAAAAAGTAAATAAATTTTACCACTAACCAAGATTGCCTATGCAATAAGAAATAAAAATAACTTTTGGCAGGATTCTGTTTCAACCAATATAATTCAGAACCAAGAAAAAAATACTGAAAACATTGCAAATATACGTTTGAAGAAATCATCATTTCTAACTGAAGTGAACAACAACAAAAAAATTAATCTGGGGCAAAATTTAGTGACCCACCTCCTCCTCTGTTATTCCAAAGCCTCCTAGTCACTGTATGGGAAGCACTAGTGAAATTCTAACAATGAAGTGGCAGGGGGGTGGGAGGTTGGGGTACCAGGTGGTGGGTATTATAGAGGGCACAGATTGCATGGAGCACTGGGTGTGGTGAAAAAATAATGAATACTGCTTTTCTGAAAATAAATAAATTGAAAAAATTTAAAAAAAAGGAAATCTAACACACACACACACACACACACACAAACACACACACACACAAAAAAAAAACAACGGATGCAAGTTAATGTCAGTACACTTAAAGGCTCACCTGGGACACCTGGGGGCAGTCAGTTAAGCATCTGATTCTTGGTTTCCACTCAGATCCTGATATCAGGGTGATGAGATCAGTCTGGGTCCAGCACTGCTCTAGACTCCCTCTCCTTGGGACCCTCCCCTGCTGTATAAAATAAATATATCTCAAAAGGAGAGAAAGGAAGAAAGAAAGAAAGAAAGAAAGAAAGAAAGAAAGAAAGAAAGAAAGAAAGAAAGAAAGAAAGAAAAGAAAAGAAAAAGAAAAGAAAAGGAAAGTCTTTCCTAAAAGTTCAAACTTAGATTTCAGATTGAAGTATATATGTAAAACATAGCTTTTTAAAAAATACCTTTACTCCTGAAAATAAAATCAATACAGAAAAGGAAATTTGTCTTGTAACA
The DNA here is from genome assembly GCF_009829155.1 of Mustela erminea. NCBI lineage: Eukaryota > Metazoa > Chordata > Mammalia > Carnivora > Mustelidae > Mustela > Mustela erminea. The sequence continues at coordinate 107,087,770 of NC_045635.1, read as the reverse complement.
TACATGTGCAAAAGATCAGCTTAAAAAATTGCAGACAACTTGTATTATAGTTTATATTCTGTAAATCCTGTATACCATGCATTATCTATATTGACAGGTACATTACAGTTTTGTTATAAAGTATATATTTTTCCCTACTAAATCCTGTTTTTTTGTGTTAGACAACGAAGAAATTTTAAGTGTGTTAAGGCACATGGAAGACCAATTTATTTGTAAAAGGTACTGAGATTGTTTATAAAGAAACAGCTAGCTATCTGATATCAAGGTGAAGATCCAAATGTAAATAGTTCATTAATACACTACTAAATTTTAAATTTGGTTTGTCACTTGGTTTATCATTTCAAATTTAAAATACCTCAAATTTTAAAGCCAACAAAATTGGATGTAATCAAATTTGTAAATGATAATAGTTTGGTTTGCTCTTAAAAAAGAAAAATGATCTACATTTAGACAAACTATAATCTGTTTAACATCAAAAACAAAGGAAGAATCTTGAAAGCTGGGGTGCCTGGGTGGCTCAGTGGGTTAAAGCCTCTGCCTTCAGCTCAGGTAAAGATCCCGGGGTCCTGGGATCGAGCCCCACATCAGGCTCTCTGCTCAGCAGGGAGCCTGCTTCCTCCTCTCTCTCTCTGCCTGCCTCTCTTGTGATTTCTGTCTGTCAAATAAATAAATAAAATCTTTAAAAAAAATAAAAAAGAATCTTGAAAGCAGCAAGAAACTACTCACCTTCTATAAGGGATCATCAATAAAATAGCTGATTTCTCTTCAGAAACCATTGAGGACAGAATATGGTAGATGGTCTACTTAAAGTGCTGAAGAAAAGAAAATGGCAACTAATAGATATATATATATATATATATATATATATATATATGCCACTATTGGTGGACATCTAGGTTCTTTCCATAGTTTGGCAATTGCGGATATTGCTGCTATAAACATTGGGGTGCATGTGCCCCTTCAGTTCACTACATTTGTATCTTTATGGTAAATACCCAGTAGTGCAATTGCTGAATCATAGGGTACCTCTATTTTCAACTTTTTGAGGAACCTCCATGCTGTTTTCCAGAGTGGCTGCATCAACTTGCATTCCCACCAACAGTGTAGGAGGGTTCCCCTTTCTCTGCATCCTCACCAGCATCTGTTGTTTCCTGACTTGTTAATTTTAGCCACTCTGACTGGTGTGAGGTTGTATCTCATTGTGGTTTTGATGTGGAGTGATGTGGAGCACTTTTTCATGTGTCTGTTGGCCATCTGGATGTCTTCTTTGCAGAAATGTCTGGTCACGTCCTCTGCCTATTTCTTGATGGATTATTTGTTCTTTAGGTATTGAGTTTGATAAGCTCTTTATGGATTTTGGATACTAGCCCTTTATCTGATATGTCATTTGCAAATATCTTCTCCCAAACTGTCAGTTGTCTTTTGATTTTGTTAACGGTTTCTTTTGCTGTGCAAAAGCTTTTGATCTTGATGAAGTCTTAATAGTTTATTTTTGTCCTTGCTTCTTTGCCTTTGGAGATGTTCCTAGGAAGAAATTGCTGCAAGTGAGGTCAAAGAGGTTGCTGCCTGTGTTCTCCTCAAGGATTTTGATGGATTCCTTTTTCACATTGGGGTCCTTCATCCATTTTGAATCTATTTTCATGTGTGGTGTAAGGAAGTGGTCCAATTTCATTTTTCTGCATGTGGCTATCTAATTTTCCCAACACTATTTGTTGAAGAGACTGTCTCTTTTCCATTAGACATTCTTTCCTGCTTTGTTGAGGATTAGTAGGCCACAGAGTTGAGGGTCTATTTCTGGGCTCTCTATTCTTTTCCATTGATTTATGTGTCTGTTTTTGTGCCAATAATATACTGTCTTGATGAAGACAACAAGCTTCTGTCTTGTTGTTCGTGTAAAGAAATGCAACAGCTTTGTAATAGAGCTTAAATTCTGGAATTGTGATGCCACCAACTTGGGCTTTCTTTTTCAATATTCTTTTGGCTATTTGAGGTTATTTCTGGTTCCGTATAAATTTTAGGCTTATTTGTTCCATTTCCTTGAAAAAAATGGATGGGATTTTGATAGGGATTGCATTAAATATGTAGATTGCTTTAGGTAACATAGACATTTTCACAATGTTTATTCTTCCAATCAAGGAGCATGGAGTATTTTTCCATTTCTTTGTGTCTTCCTCAATTTCTTTCATGAGTACTTTATAGTTTTCTGAGTATAAATCCTTATCTTCTTTGGTTAGGTTTATTCCTATGTATATTATAGTTTTGGGTGCAATTGTAAATGGGACTGACTCCTTAATTTCTCCTTCTTATGTCTTGTTGTTGGTGTAGAGAAATACAACTGATTTCTGTGCATTGATTTTATATCCTGACACTTTACTGAATTCCTGTACACGTTCTAGCAGTTTTGGAGTGGAGTCTTTTGGGTTTTCCACATATAGTATCATATCATCTACGAAGAGTGATAATTTGACTTCTTCTTTGCCAATTTGAATGCCTTTAATTTCCTTTTGTTGTCTGATTGCTGAGGCTAGGACTTCTAGTAGTATGTTGAATAGAAGTGGTGATAATGGACATCCCTGCCATGTTCCTGACCTTAGTGGAAAAGCTCTCAGTTTTTCTCCATTGAGAATGATATTCTGTGTGGGTTTTATCATAGATGGCTTTGATGATATTGAGTTATGTACCCTTCATCCCTACATTTTGAAAAGCTTTGATCAAGAAAGGATGCTGTACTTTGTCAAATGCTTTTTTAGCATCTATTGTGAGTATCATATGGTTCTTGTTCTTTTAATGATGTGTTGTAGCACATTGATTGATTTGCAGATGTCGAACCCACCTTGCAGCTCTGGAATAAATCCCACTTGGTCGTGGTGAATAATCCTTTTAATGTACTGTTAGATCCTATTGGCTAGTATTTTGGTGAGAATTTTTGCATCTTTGTTCATCAAGGATATTTGTCTGTAATTCTCTTTGTTCATGGGATCCTTGTCTGGTTTTGGTATCAAGGTGATGGTGGCCTTATAAAATGAGTTTGTAAGTTTTCCTGCCATTTCTATGTTTTGGAACAGTTTCAGGAAAATAAGAATTAATTCTTCTTTAAATGGTTGGCAGAATTCCCCTGGGAAGCCATCTGGCCCTGGGCTTTTGTTTGTTTGGAGATTCTTGATGCCTGCTTCATTCTCTTTACTGGTTATGGGTCTGTTCATTTTTTCTATTTCTTCCTGGTTCAGTTGTGGTAGTTTATATGTCTCTAGGAGTGCATCCATTTCTTCCAGATTTTCAAATTTGTTGGCATAGAGTTGCTCATAGTATGGTCTTATAATTGTTTGTATTTCTTTGGTGTTGGTTGTGATCTCTCCTTTCTTTCATGATTTTATTTATTTGGATCCTTTCTCTTTTCTTTTTGATAAGTCTGGCCAGGGGTCTATCAATTTTATTTATTCTTTCAAAGAACGATCTCTTAGTTTCATTGATTTGTTCTAACTTTTTTTTGTTTTTGTTTTTGTTTCTATTTCATTGATTTATGCTCTAATCTTTATGATTCCTCTTCTCTTCCTGGGTTTTGGCTTTCTTTGTTGTTCTTTCTTGAGCTCCTTTAGGTGTAGGGTTATATTATGTATTTGAGACCTTTCTTGTTTCTTTAGAAAGGCTTGTATCACTATATATTTTCCTCTCAGACTGCCTTTGCTGTGTCCCACAGATTTTGAACCATTGTGTTTTCATTATGATTTGTTTCCATAATTTTTTTTCCAATTCTTTAATTTCCTGGTTGACCCATTCATTCTTTAGAAGGATGCTCTTTAGTCTCCATGTATTTGGGTCCTTTCCAAATTTCCTCTTGTGATTGAGTTCTAGTTTCAGAGCATTATGGTCTGAAAATATGCAAGAAATTATCCCAATCTTTGATACCTGATATATGACCCAGGATGTGATCTATTCTGGAGAATGTTCCATGTGCTCTAGAGAAGAATGTGTATTCTGTTGCTTTGAGATGGACTGTTCTGAAAATATCTGTGATGTCCATCTGGTCCAGTGTGTCATTTAAGGCCTTTGTTTCCTTGTTGATCTTTTGCTTGGATGATCTGTCCATTTCAGTGAGGGGAGTGTTAATGTCCCCTACTATTATTGTATTGTTGTCAATGTCTGTGATGTCCCTCAGTGGAGCAGACTTTTAAAAGTCCTGATTTTGTGCTCCATTGTTCCTCTGCTTGCCAGAAGCTGGTCCCTCCCACTGAGGTCTATCTTCCCGTCACTTTGGATTCACTTCTCCACTGGTCCTACCTTTTAGAAAATGGTTGATTTTCTGTTTCTAGAATTGTTACTCTTCTTCTCTTTGATCTCCTGTTGGATTTGTAGGTGTTCACAATGGTTTGATAAGCTACCTAGCTGATCTCCTGCTATCTGATGTCGTCTCAGCCTGCTACTTCTCCACCATCTAGACTCCTCCCCTCTATTTTTAATTTTTGAGGAACCTCCACACTGTAGCCCAGAGTGGCTCTAGCAGTTTGCATTCCCAACAACAGTGATAGAGAGCTCCTTTTTCAGCACATCTTTGCAAAACTCGTTGTTGTTTTTATTTGTGATTTTAGCCATTCTGACTGGTGTGAAGTGATATCTCATTGTAGTTCTGAGTTGTATTTTCCTGGTGGCATGTGGTTTTGTTTTTTCATGTATCTGTTGGTTATCTGTATGTCCTCTTTTTTAAAATCAGCAGGACAGAAGAATACAGTAACCTAGAAAGGAAAACCCATAAGGCTATCAAGGTATTTTTCAGCATAAACTTTCCAAGTTAGAAGGGAGTAGGATAATATATTCAATTTGCTGAATGGGAAAAATATGCAACCTAGAATATTCTATCCAGCAAGGCTATCATTCAGAAAATAAGAAGAGATAAGGAATTTCCCAGACAAAAATTAAGGGCTTCATGAACACTAAATCATCCCTCAAGAAACATTGACAAGGATTCATTAAGTGGAAAGGAGAGACTAAAAGTGACAGTACAAAAGTAGGACATACCAAAGCAGTAAAAATGAATATTTCTATAAAAAGTGAGTAAAGAAATTGACGATATAAAAGCATGTAAAATATAAAAACATATGCCTAAATGTAGGGAAGACAAAAGTAAGGGATGGGTTCCAATTTAAACAACCTTCAACTTCTTTTAGACTGTTATATGCAGAAGAGATTATATACAAACCTGATGGTAACCGTATATCAAAAACACTAATTTGGGGCACCTGGGTGGCTCAGTGGGTTAAAGCCTCTGCCTTCAGTTCAGGTCATGATCCCAGGGTACTGGGATCGAGCCCCGCATCGGGCTCTCTGCTCATCAGGCTCTCTGTTCATCGGGGAGCCTGCTTCCTCCTCTCTCTCTGTCTGCCTCTCTGTCTTCTTGTGATCTCTGTCTGTCAAATAAATAAATAAAATATTTTTTAAAAACACTAATTAATATGCAAAAAATAAGGAGAAATAAATCAAATATATCACTAAAGAAAATAAGGAAAACATGAAGAGAGAAAGAAAAGAAAGGATCAGAGAAAATCTTCAGAACCAACCACAAAACAAACACTAAAATGGCAGTAAATACATATCTATTGACAAATATTTTGAATGTTAATAGACTAAATGTTCCAATCAGAGGATATAGGGTCACAGAATGGATAAAAATAACAAGACCCATCTATATAATGCCTATTGAAGACTCATTTTAGACCTAAAGACACCTGCAGAATGAAAGTGAGAAAATGGGGAAACACAGTTCATGCAAATGGATGTGAAAGAAAGCCAAGGAAGCAATACTCCCACTGAAAAAATAGGCTTTAAAACAAAGACTGTAAAAAGAGATAAAGAAGGACACTAATAAAAATAAAAAGGACAGTCTAATAAGAGCATAATACAATTGTAAATATTTATGCACCCAAGATTAGAGCACTGAAATACATAAAAAAGTTCATAACAATCAAAATAAATGATCAATAGCAATACAAAAATAATAGGGGACTTTAACACCACTTTTACATCAATGGACAGATCATCTAAACAGAAAATCAACAAGGAAATAATGGCTTTGAAGGACACGCTGGACCACATGGATTTAGCAGATATATTTAGGACATTCCACCTTAGAACAGTAGACTACACAACCTTTTCAAGTGTACATGAAACATTCTTCAGAATAAATCACATATTAGTCCACCAAACAAGCCTCAACACATTCAAGAACAACAAAGTCATACCATGCATCTTTTCTGACCACAATACTATGAAACTAGACAACAACAAGAAAAAATCTGGAAAGGCTGCAAATACATGGAGGTTAAATACATATTATTAAAAAGTTAATGGGTCAACCAAGAATAATTAAAAAAAATAAAATACATGGAAACAACTGAAAATTAAAACACAATGGTTCAAAACATTTGGAATGCAGCAAAATTTGTTCTAAGAGGAAAGTTTATAGTAATACATGCTTACTACAAGAACCAAGAAAATCTCAAATAAACAACCTAAACTTACACCTAAAGTAACTAGAAAAAGAACAAAGAAAACCCAAAATAAGTAGAATTAAAGGAATAATAAACTGTAGAGAAGAAATAAATGACATAGACACAAACAAACAAAAAATAGAACAGATTAATAAAATCAGGACTTGGTTCTTGAAAAAATTCAATAAGATTGATTCATCTCTAGACTGATTTCTCATGAAAAAAGGGGAGAGACTCAAATAAATAAAATCACAAATGAAAGAGTAGAAATAACAACCAGTACCACAAAAAATACAAAAAATATATAAGAAAATATTTTGAAAAACTATATGCCAAAACATTGGACAACCTAGAAGAAAAGGATAAATTCCTAGAAACATGTAGCCCATCAATTGTGGAATAGGAAGAAATAAGAATTTTGAACAGACTGACAGCCAGCAAAGAAATTGAATGATTAACCAAATAATTCTCAACAAACCAAAGTCCAGGGCCAGATGGCTATACAGGAGAATTCTACCAAACATTTAAAGAATAGTCAATACCTTTTCTTCTCAAACTATTCCCAAAAATAGAAAAGGAAAGAAAACTCCCAAATTCATTATGTGAATCCATAATTACTCCGATATTAAAATCAGATAAAGATATCACTTTAAAAAGGGAGCTACAGGCCAATATCCCTGTTGAACGGAGATGCAAAAATTCTCAATAAAATACTGGCAAACTGAATCCAACAATCAATTAAAAAAATCATTCACCATGATTAACTTTTATTTATTCCTGGGTTGAAAACATGGTTTAATATTTGCAAATCAATCAATGTGATACATCACATCAATAAGGTAAAGGATAAGAACCATATGATCATTTCAATAAAGGCAGAAAAACATTTGAAAAATTACATCTATTTGTGAACAAAAACAGAAATAATAAAAGTAGGTTTTGAGGGAATATTTCTCTATGAAATAAAGGCCTCATATAAAAAATCCACATCTAACATCATTCTTAAGAGGGAAAAACTGAAAGCTTTAGCCCTAAGATCAAGAGCAAGACAAGATATCCACTCTCACCAGTTTTTTTTTTTTCCAACATAGTTCTGGATATCCTAGCCACAACAATCAGACAACAAAAAGAAACTATATCCAAATTGATAAGGAAGAAGTAAAAGTCTCACTATTTGCAGATGACATGATACTGTTTAATATGTTGCATTTCTATATACCAATAATGAAGCAACAGAAAAATAAATTAAGAAAGCAATCTTACTTACAATTGTACCAAAAATAATACTACACTTAGGAATAAACCTAAGCAAATAGGTGAAAGACCTGTTCTCTGAAAACTATAAAATATTGATGAAAGAATTTGAAGATGACACCAAGAAATGGAAAGACATTCTATGTTCATGGATTGGAAGAACATATATTAAAATGTCTATTCTACCTAAAGCCATCTACACATTTAATGCCATCTCTATCAAAATACCCACAGTATTTTTCACAGAACTTGAACAAACGATTCTAAATTTTGTATGGAATCATAGAAGCCAGCAAATAGCCAAAGCAACCTTGGAAGAGAAAAGCAAATCTGGAGGCAATTCCAGACTCCAAGTTATATTACAAATCTGTAACTTTTTTTTTCATTTTTCTTTTATTTATCACTGTAATATGTAGCTCTTAATAAATACTTTCATAACAATTGAATTAACAAATAAAATATGTTTTTCCCTAAGGCTGATCTCTGGGATAATATTTCTTCAAAAGCAGTGTTATAATTTGCGAGTAATTCTACTTGATGGGCACCTGGGTGGCTTAGTGGGTTAAAGCCTCTGCTTTGGCTCAGGTCAGGATCCCAGGGTCCTGGGATCAAGACCCACTTCAGGCTCTCTGCTCCATGGAGACCCTGCTTCCTCCTCCCTCTCTGCCTGCCTCTCTGCCTATTTGTGATCTCTGTCTGTCAAATAAATTTTTAAAAATTCTTTTTAAAAATACTTTAATTCTACTTGATAAACATTTATTATTGATTTATCCTATCCACTCGAGGCATATAATAGATTGATGACTTGTAGTGTCATGCTTAGAGATAATTTCTATAAAACACCTAGGTCATTTCCTTAAGGAGAAATGGAGAGCAATGTTCCCTCTCGCTATTTTAGATAACAATGATATTTTTAAAAATCTCTGAGCTTTCTAATAGTTTTATTTCATACTAAGTGATTATTATCATCATATCTGGAATGCTCCAAGATTTGTGAACTAGACTGAGGAATACAGGAGATCTTTCATGACAATTACGTTGTAAAACCTGGTAGAAAAGAACCCATGGTTATTTGTCTTAGGAATTCAAAAATAATGTAGATTTCCTTGATATGCCATTTCCTTTGTGACTGAAAGTTTTCTCATTAAAATGTAAAACTGCTAATGCAACGAACAATTTGATTTACGAAGCAACACTCACAATATTTTATTTATTATTCCAAACTCTTTTTCATTTTAACATGTTCAAAATGTAGTTGGAAAAATTCTAGCACAGTAAATAATTGATACAATTTCCTAAATACAAAGTTCTTTTTATTTAAGAGACCCTATTAATGAACTGTGAAGACAAATTTTCCTTTGATTTTCCAAAAAATTCCCTTGTGACCTCTATATTCTTAATCAAAGACAAAGTATATGGATGACTTAAGAGCAAGGTGACCTCCTTTTTTTCTATTTTAAATACTACACCCATATCTTTGTGGAAAATCATCAAATAGACCTCATTATTTATTGGGTCCCACTGCTATTATTATTATTTTAGTTAAATGAGTTACTGGCACTCAGAAGATTAAAAATATTCTGTATAATGTATTTGTTTCTAAGGCAATATGTCAGGTCACTCCTTGAACTCTACATAGAAGTTAGCTAATAATAATAAATCATTATTAATATGTATTTAATGATCTTCTACATCAGCAAATCTATTTCTAAAGAGGACGGAGTCACATTTGTATCTTTTAATACAGTCTAGCTTTTTTTAGAAAAAGATTTAGATTCCCATAAGTGGGCTGCTGCTGAGGTAGCAGAATTTTGTTTCTTGAACTTAATCATAATCAGGCTGGGCAGGGTCAGGAAAAAGAAAATCGTTAGAGTCTGTTCTTCCTCAGTTAGAAAGCAGATTGAAATATCCAAGCAAGGAGGTATCCATAACCAATGATAAATTCAAATAGCAAGACTTTCATGCAGGGATTGCAAGATGGTCTGAGATTAGGAGACATGTTTTTTGAAATCAGTAATATCTAAACTCATTTCTTTGGTTGTGGCAATTTCCAATTATCTGTGTTAATGTATTAGGGCTCATACTAAGAGAACTTTTTGGGTTCTTTCTAAAATTGGCTATTCCTCTCTTATTTTCAGATTTCAGGGCATTTACACTTTATTGATAATAGCTGTGTTTTTTCAGTAATAAAGGATGTGGTAAATTAGAAAGCAACTGAAAATGTAACAATCATGTGCAATATATTTCAATTTTAATTACTTAGGAATGGATACATTTTACATATTCTATTTTACAGTCAATTATTCCAAAGTTAGGTATTTATATGATACATTTGTATTTCCAGAAACACAGGACAAATTTACCTTGATCTATCCTTTCATAAACATATATCTTGTTGGCAGTAAAATTTTAGTCATTATTTTGTTGAGACCTACACAGACAAAAAGCATCTTTTACAAGCATTTCTTTGGTTTAGGAAACAGACATTTTCCTTTCCAAGTATAATGTAAAATACTTTGCTCCTAAAGCAAACCTTTTCTTTTTTTTTTTTTTCTAAATTATATATTTTTAACTGGTGTGTCAATTTTCTGTGATTGCAACTGAACGAAACCTCTCATTTAAGTGTCTTGTTCATTTATTCATATATTCATTTAGTTCACTAAATAAACATTTGATTTCACTACCATAAGCTTTCAAGCAGGTATGTGCTAACTTCTGGGAAAATAAATATTAATTATATAGGATCTCAACATAAAAGAGCCCACAGTGGGATGAAGAAGATAGGTGCATAAACAGATAATTACAATTCATTCTGTTAAAAGCAAAGATTAAAAGAAAACTAACTACCAAAAACAGTGAAGGATATACCACAAAAAAATTCATAAATCCCCAAATTCTTGAGTTATTTTATAGCATATTACTTCTTCCACCATTTTATTGATAGCTACATGAGGATGGTGGTGAACATGGTAAGAACAGTGAATTCCATGAGCATAGGCTCATTGTTGCACTTCATTTATTATGAAGTAAATGATGAAAGTGATCCAATGTAATAAAACTGCCACCAGTTAGCTAGCTGCCCACTCTAGTGAATAATGTTATATTGAGGACTCAGTGTTGGTCTCTGTTGTTGGCAGTTTGGGCAATCAGCAGTGGCTGTAGTCAGGTTGACCTTGGTAAATTGAAGTACATGTTGCTGAACCCATATATAACATTTATCTCTGCAATTACATGCACTTTGTTATTGAGCAAGGTGACCAACCAGGCGTATTTCTTAAAATTTTACACACTTAGAAGATTTCCCTTCACTATTGTCCTTCCAAGATGTCTGAGAAAGGGGGTGTATTACTGTAGCTGTCCAATTACAGGTGATGTCTACAAATTATGCAGAACCATCTATATACCAGGCTCAAGTCTTCTCTTCCCCTTCAACTGATCATAGGGAACTCCAAATAAGACCATAGGTAAAAGATAGAAGAGAGGAGGTAATATAGCAAATTGGGAACAGGCTATTTGGAATGTTTCTTCATGTAACTTCTTGTGTCTTGAGGGCTTTCTTAGCTCAATTTGTATAGAACTTCCACATAATGCAGGAGTGCTGCTGGGCATGCCCAACTTTATAGCTTGGTGACTCTAACAGTTTAGATGGCAGCTGATTTAATTTGGTGGCCCATGATTAACTGTTTCTTTTCTTTTTTAAAAAAATATTATTTATTTATTTGTTTGTTTGTTTATTTATTCATTTGACAGACAGTGAGAGGGGGAATAGAAGCAGGGGAAGGGAAGAGGGAGAAGGAGAAGCAGACTCCCCACTGAGCAAGGAGCCTGATGAGGGGAATGATCCCAGGACCCTGGGATCATGATCTGAGCTGAAGGCAGAAACTTAATGACTGAGCCACCCGGGCACCTTAAATGTTTATTTTCTACTAAGGCCCAGTAGCAGACCAAGAGCTTTTTTTCTCAAAAAAGAAGTAATTATCCACAGAAAACGACAGGGATTTTCTTCCAAATTCTCAGAGTCTGTTCTGCAATTACCTATAGGAACTTGCTGGAGGCTCCTAAGAACCTACCACTGACACTTAAGCACCATTCGATCTGAGGTGTCATATGGCCCAACTGGCAGAGAAGCTTGCATAGCAGCCAGGACATATTACAGAGCATTCTCTTATTTTAGACTCCACACAAAACTAATAGCTTTCAGGGTTATTCAGTAAATGAACTTGATAAATATACCTAAATGAGAACAGTCACCATGAAAATCCAGGGAGGCCCACTAAGCATTGCATCTCTTTTCTGGTTGTAGGAGGGTCATATATAATAACTTATCTTTAACCTTAGAAGGGGTACCTTGACATGCTCCATGCCACTGGATCCCTAGAAATTCTACTGATGTATAAATACACTGAATTCCCTGGGATATATATCCTACTTCTGTCACACAAACATCTTGACAATGAGATTAGAGTAATTTTTATTTTTACTCCGTAGGTCCCATCAACAAAATCCTCATGTAATGGACCAGTGTTATATCTTATGGAAGAGAAAGGCAATCAAGATCCTTGTGAACTAAGTTATTATCTACAGCTGGATAGTTCATATAGCCCTTCAGTAAGATAGAAAATGCATTTCTGGATTTGCTCACCAAACAAAAATAGCTTATGCTGTTCTTTATTAGAAAGGATAGAGAAAAAGACATTTGCCAGATCACTAGCTGCAGAGAAGGTAATAGGTAATGTTATAATTTGCTTATGTAATGCAGTCATATCTGATATAACAGCTGCAATTGGAGTCACCACCCAGTTAAGCTTATAATAATCCATGGTCATTCTCCATTCGTCTGTTGAAGGGCATCTTGGTTCTTTCCACAGTCTGGAGACCATGGCCATTGCTGCTATAAACATTGGGGTACAGATGGCCTTTCTTTTCACTACATCTGTATCTTTGGGGTAAATAGCCAGTAGTGCAATTGCAGGGTCATAGGGAAGTTCTAGTTTTAATTTCTTGAGGAGTCTCCACACTGTTCTCCAAAGAGGCTGCACCAACTTGCATTTCCACCAACAGTGGAGGAGGGTTCCCCTTTCTCCACATCCCCTCCAACACATGTTGTTTCCTGCCTTGCTAATTTTGACCATTCTAGCTGGTGTAAGGTGATATCTCAGTGTGGTTTTAATTTGAATCTCCCTGCTGGCTAGTGATACTGAACATTTTTTCATGTGTCTGATAGCCATTTGTATGTCTTCATTGGAGAAGTCTCTGTTCATATCTTCTGCCCATTTTTGGATATGATTATTTTTTGTGTGTTGAGTTTGAGGAGTTCATTATAGATCCTGGATATCAACCTTTTGTCTGTACTGTCATTTGCAAATCTCTTCTCCCATTCCATGGGTGGTTTTAATCACTACTTCAATCCCATTACTAGATATTGGTCTATTCAGGTTGTCAGTTTCTTCCTTATTCAGTTTTGGAAGTTTAGAGGTTCCAGAATGCATCCATTTCATCTAGGTTGCTTAGCTTACTGGCATATAACTGTTAATAATTTCTGATGATTCTTTCTATTTCCTTTGTGTTAGTCGTGATCTCTCCCTTTTGTTCATAATTTTATTAATTTGGATTTTCTCTCTTTACTTTTGGATTAGTTTGGCCACTGGTTTATTGATCTTATTGATTCTCTCAAAAAAAAAACAGCTTCTAGGTTCATTGATGCATTCTACTGTATCTCGAGTTTCTAAGTCATTGATCTCTGCTCTAATCTTGATTATTTCCCTTCTTGTGTATGGGGTTGGTTTAATTTGTTGTTGATTCTCCAGTTCTTTAAGGTGTAGAGACAGCTGGTGTATTCTGGATTTTTCAATCTTTTTGAGGGAGGCTTGGATGGCTATGTATTTCCCCTTCAGGACCACCTTTGCTGTATCCCATAGGTTTTGGACCAAAGTGTCTTCATTCTCATTGGTTTCCGTGAATTGTTTAAGTTCTTCTTTGATTTCACCATTGATTCAAACATTCTTAAGCAAGGTGGTCTTTAGTTTCCAGGTGTTTGAATTCCTTCTGAACTTTTCCTTGTGGTTGAGTTCCAGTTTCAAAACATTGTGATCTGAGAATATGCAGGGAATAATTGGTATCAGTTGAGTCCTGATTTGTGATTCAGTATGTTGTCTGTTCTAGAGAAAGTTACATGTGCACTCGAGAATGAGTATTCTGTTGTTTTAGGGTGGAACATTCTGTATATATCTATGAGGTTCATCTGGTCCAATGTGTCATTCAATGCTCTTGTTTCTTTATTTATTTTCTGTTTGGATGATCTGCCTATTACTGAGGGTGGCATATTAAGACCCCCCTACAATTAATGTAGTAATGTCAATATGACTCGTTATCTTGATTAGCAGTTGTCTTATGTAGTTGGATGCTCCCATATTTGGGGCATAAATGTTTACAATTATTAGATGTTCTTGGTGATTAGACCCTTTAAGAATGATGTCTTCTATAAATCTTGCCATTTTTGACTGATGAATCAGTTAATGGAAAATTTGTGTCAAATCATCAAAAATATTTGCAGATTTAAAATTTCCATTTATAATCAAATTTATGATTTTGTATTTTAGGTCTGCATTATTTGATATAAGCAGGCTCACAATTTTAATAACTTGTTTGGAGCATGCATTTCTTAGCATTAAATAATGGCCAACATATAAATAGTGGTGCTTTTTCTTTTTTTTCTTTTTAATAGTGTATTTTTCCTTCATGTCTATTTAATCTGGCAAATGACAAATATATTTCTCACAATTGTGAAATGTGTGTCACTTGAGTCTTCCTTATGTGGATAAGTAGTTCTTACATGACAAATCCACTCTAACATTCCAATATCTCCATGACTTTGAGGCTCTTCCTCTATATTAATCTAAGGCATGTATGGCACTTCCAAATCATTCTTAGTGGAACATCTTTTGATCCATGATTCAGCCAACTAATTAAAAAAAAAAAAACTGCTAGAGCTCTTCTAACTCCTTGAGCTACAACATTAAATGCAGAATCTCTGCTTAGTGAAAGTATATCAATAAAACTGGTCTGATGAAAATTTATTTTTCTTCCAACATTATTTCACTTCCTTAGGATCTATTCCCACATGGTACCAAGATTTATGTCATATAAAATTTAAAAAGAAGCAGTAGTTCTTTTGGAGTATAGCACAACTTCTCATGGGTCATATTTTGTACCTTCCTTCAGGGGCCTGCTGGAAATTGAGTCTAGTTGTAGGTCTAGAAGAAAAGAGGTGTGACATGGGTGGGTCTTGAGAAATATCAGCATTGTTTTCAGGACACCAAACTACACTAGAGGTGCTTTTTAACTGGCAAAGAAAACTCATCAGAATTTAGGGATTCAATATCCCCAACTTCATGAATATCCTTCTACTTGTCTGCATTTCAACTTTTAGGACACCATTCCTTGCCAGCCAATGCCCTCACTGAAATCTTATTCATCTTATAAGGCTGGAAATTCAAATTGTGTTGAATTCAGTCAGATTCAAGATGACTTTCTGGGGTTGATTTCCAGCATTTTAGGCCCTGTTATATAAGAAATATATCCTTTATTTTTTTAATATGTTTTTAAAGTTTTTATTTATTTATTTGAAAGAGAGAGAAAGGAAGAGAGAGTGTGTGTGCACATGAGTGGGGGGGGTTGAGGAACAAAGAGTGAGGGAGAAACAGACTCCCTCCTGAGCAGGGAGCTTAATACAGGGTTCAATCTCAGCACCCTGAGATCATGACCTGAGTCAAAGGCAGATGTTTAACCAATTGAACCACCCAGGTGTCTCTGAAGTATCTCCTTCAAAGCTTATATAGAATATTTCAGATCATTTGTGTGGCTTTTGATCTGGGAATTCATATCCTTGAGCTTATTCTTTTTCCCCCACTTCGTCCAGAGGCATTAAGAACCATTAGCCAATTTCAATATATTTATTATTTAGTCAAAACTATTCAAAAGCATTATGTACATAGTTACATAACCTCTTATTATAAGTGGTTGATTAGTATTATCCAATGGTGATATTTTGCATATCTGTGTTAGCAGATCACACCATAGACTATCAGTGCTTTCTTTATTATAGGAATAGTCATTAACATCTTTACACATAGTCAGATTAGAGAGTCAATTCAAGAGCCAATTCAGAAAGCTCATCCTTAAAATTCTGTTCTCCTTGAACCACTCTCAGTACTAAAACTGTATTATATGGGATTCAACCTGGAAGGAACTGAGGGACTACCAGTTCAACAAATTTTGAAGAACTGAATCCTGTTAAGAACTATGTAAGTGGGCTTGGAAGTAGATCATTGTTTAATCAAGTTTTCACAGAATAATGGAGCCCTTGCTGAAACCTGGCTTGCAGTCTATACAGATTGCTCTAGGCAGTATAGACATTTTAACAATGTTTATTCTTCTGATCCATGAGAATGGAATGGTCTTCCATCTTTTTGAGCCCCTATAAAGTAAAATACGCAGCTACATGGTGCTTAGATTCCTAACACATGAATATTGTGGGAGGAAGAAAGTGTGTTTTTTTAAGCCACATGTTTTAGTTTTTTTTTTTTTTTTTTTAATGTAGCTAGCGATAATTAATGTAAGGCCATATGCCAATATGCAGTCTTAAATTCACACTATTTGTCTGAAAAAACTTAAATAGAGAATTCATCCTGAAGAAATCCAAGCTTGATACTGTATCAATAAACTAGTAAAATACTGCAAATTTCCTCTAGAAAAGCACAACTTCAACACAGGGCTCAAAAAGACAGATGAGGCTGTAAGAAGCATTAACTTATAGATAAAACTGAATATCCTAAAAAGAAATAAACCCTATGAGTTACAGTAATCAGAAAAAAAGCAGAATATAATCAGACTTACCAAGATTTCACAGGTTTTATTAAATATTATAAATAAAATCAATATGTTAAATATGTCTTAAGATGATAAAGCCTTGGGGCACTGGGTATGGAGAAAAAATAATGAATATTGTTATGCTGAAAATAAATAAAAAATAAATTTAAAAAAAAACCTCCTAAAATACAAGATCCCAAGACCTGATGGATAACCTGGGGAATTCTACCAAACTTTCAAAAAAGAAACAATATCTATTCTTTGGAAGCTGTTTCAAAAAACTGAAACAGAAGGAAAACTTCCAGACTCTTTTTAGGAAGTGAGCATGACTTTGACCCCCAAACCAGAAAAAGACCCCACTAAAAAGGAGAATTTCAGGCCAATATCCCTGAAGAATATGTATGCCAAGATTCTCAACAAGGTCTTAGCTCATAGGATCCAACAGCACATTATAAAGATTATCCACCATGACCAGGTGGGATTTATCCATGTGATGCAGGAGTGGTTGAACATTCACAAATCAATCAGTGTGATAGAATAAATCATTAAGAGAAGAGAGAAGAACCATATGGTCCTCTCAATTGATCCAGGAAAAACAAAACAAAACAAACAAACAAACAAACAAAAAAACCCCAAACATTTGACAAGATACAGCATCCATTCCTGATTAAAACACTTCGAAGTATAGGGATAGAGGGCATATTCCTCAACTTCATAAAATCTATCTATGAAAACCCACAGTGAATATTATCCTCAATGGGAAAAATCTGACAGCCTTCTCTTTTAGATCAGGAACATGACAAGGATGCCCACTCTCACCACTCTTGTTCAACATACTATTAGAAGTCCTAGCAATGGCAATAAGAAAACAAAGAGAAATAAAAGGTATCCAAATTGGCAAAGAAGAAGTCAAACTCTTTCTCTTCTCAGATGACATGATACTTTCTGTGGAAAACCCAAAAGACTCCACCTCCAAACTCCTAGAACTCATACAGCAATTCAATAATGTGACAGGATACAAAATCAATGTACAGAAATCTGTTGCTTTCTTATACACTAACAATGAAAATACATAAAGGGAAATTAGAGAATTGATCCCATTTACTATACCATCAAGAACCATAAGATACCTGGGAATAAACTTAAGCAAGGAGGTGAAAGATCAGTACACAAGGAACTACAGTACACTCATGAAAGAAATTGAAGAAGACACAAAAAGATGGAAGACCATTCCATGCTCATGGATCAGAAGAATAAACATTGTTAAAATGTCTATACTGCCTAGAGCAATCTGTATTTTCAATGCCATTCCAACCAAAATTCCACCAACATTTTTCAAAGAGCTGGAAAAAACAATCCTAAAATTTGTATGCAATCAGAAGAGATCCTGAATTGCTAAGGAAATGTTGAAAAAGAAAAACAGAACTGGGGACATCAAATTAAAACCACATTGATACCACCTTACACCAGTTAGAATGGCCAAAATTAATAAGGCAGTAAGCAAGTGTCAGAGAGGATGTGTAGAAAGGGGAATCCTCTTACACTGTTAGTGGGAATGCAAGTTGGTGCAGCCACTTTGGAAAACAGTGTGGAGATTCCTTAAGAAATTAAATATAGAGCTTCACTATGATCCTGCAATTGCACTACTGGGTATTTACCCCAAGGATACTGATGTAGTGAAAAGAAGGGCCATCTCTACCCCAATGTTCATAGGAGTAATGACCACAGTTGCCAAACTGTGGAAAGAACCAAGATGCCCTTCAATGAACAAATGGATAAAGAAGATGTGGTTATATATAGTATGGAATACTATGCCTCCATCAGAAAAGGATGAATACCCAACTTTTATATCAACATGGATGGGACTGGAAGAGATTATGCTAGTGAAATAAGTCTAGCAAAGTCAACTATCATAGGGTTTCACTTACTTGTGGAGCATAAGGAATAACACAGAGGACATGGGAAGATAGAGAAGAGAAGGGAGTTGGAGGAAATTGGAGGGAGAGACAAACCATGAGAGACTCAGACTCTGAAGAACTAACTGAGGGTTTTGGAGGGGAGGGGGGTAGGAAATTTGGTGAGCCTGGTGGTGGGTATTGTGGAGGGCACATGGAGCACTGGGTGTGGTGCATAAACAATGAATTCTGGAACACTGAAAAGAAACCGAATGTTTATAGCAGCAATGTCCACAATAGCCAAACTATGGAAAGAACCTAGATGTCCATCAACAGATGAATGGATCAAGAAGATGTGGTATATATACACAATGGAATACTATGCAGCCATCAAAAGAAATGAAATCTTGCCATTTGCGACAACATGGATGGAACTAGAGCGTATCATGCTTAGCGAAATAAGTCAAGCAGAGAAAGACAACTATCATATGATGTCCCTGATATGAGGAAGTGGTGATGCAACATGGGGGCTTAAGTGGGTAGGAGAATAATCAATGAAACAAGATGGGATTGGGAGGGAGACAAACCATAAGTGACTCTTAATCTCACAAAACAAACTGAGGGTTGCTGGGGGGAGGGGGTTTGGGAGAAGGGGGTGGGATTATGGACATTGGGGAGGGTATGTGGGACATTGGGTGAGTGCTGTGAAGTGTGTAAACCTGGTGATTCACAGACCTGTACCCCTGGGGATAAAAATATATGTTTATAAAAAATAAAAAATTAATTAAAAAAAAAAGATATAGTAGTTACATTTTAGATTTTTAAAACTCATAACACTGTGAACAACTGTATTTCAATACATCCAATAAAGCATATATAGTGAACTATTATCTAGAAAAATGTAACTTAATGAAACTAATCAAATAAAAAAAATCAATGTATGGCTGAGTAAGTTCCTACCAGAATGATGTTACATCAGTTAACAACTTTATAGTGTGGACAAAATAAAACAAAGAAGTTAAGACACTAGTGAATGAATAGGCAGGAAGATTATGAAAATTGATACTTGAATTAAAATTATGGTATTTTCATCATGGTGTAAAGGGTATTTGTCATCCCTCTTGAAATAAAAATTTAAAAAGAGATACAATTTATTAAACAACAGCTTTTAAGACACTTGATATCAGGCAGAGAAGGGCCTGATCTATACAAGTTGAGATATATAATTGTGCCAGTTTACTGGAGACAGTTTCCAGTATGTGACCCAGAGAAAGGGAAGCCAGAACAAGTCCAGTGAACCCCTGCACTGAGGCGCTGGAGCCCCAAAGGGCATAGGGTTTGCAGAATAGAATTTAAGAGACAAGACTGTAGCACAGAGAACTCTAGATCTCTGAAAAAGGTTCCATTCAGTTACTCAACTGAGTACTCATGAGAACTTGCTTGTGAAGTAATACCCCAAGTCCAGAAGCAAATCACACAAAAGGAATAAATGAAAGAGTGTTCAGTACTCATACAGGGCCGGGAACAATGCTTTTTCCTATCAGCAAATCTGGAAAGCTCCATGACCCATGGCTCACTAGGTAGAGTACAGACAATGATCTTGCCTCCATAGGGGAGAAATACTTAGCCCAGGACTGAGCATTGTCCTTGTTCTGCCTACTAATCTTAAAGGCAAGTTTTGAAAGATTAAATTGTTCTTAAGTAATTTAACTGTGTCCCATAAAAAAGACGAAGATTATTTAAAGTTAAATAAAAATTTCCAAAACTCAAAACAATATATCTACAATAGTGGAATGTAATTTTTAAAATGCCAGGTATGGAAAGAAGCAGGAAGGTAAATCATAAATGGTAACAGAAATCAATAAACAGAAACCAATCTAGAAATGAGAGTGTTCAAGAGTAGCAGATAAGTACATAAAAGGTATTGTAACTGCATTACCTTAAAAAGTTAGAGACATGGGGGCACCTGGGTGGCTCAGTGGGTTGAGCCTCTGCCTTCGGCTCAGGTCATGATCTCAGGGTTCCGGGATCGAGTCCCACATCGGGCTTTCTGCTCAGTGGAGAGCCTGCTTCCTCCTCTCTCTCTCTCTCTCTCTCTCTGCCTGCCTCTCTGCCTACTTGTGATCTCTTTCTGTCAAATAAATAAATAAAATCTTTAAAAAAAAGTTAGAGACACGAAGGATAAAAAGATATAAATCAAATTTACAAAGATAAAAACTATAAATATGCTAAGCAAATACAGTTAATAGAGGCATGTTAAACACTACAGAAAGAAAGATTAGTGAATGTGGAAACATCTCAATGCAAACTATAAATATAAAACAGAAGGAAAGATAATCAAAATAGAAAATACACAGAAATCAGTAATCTGTGGGACAATGTCAAGTAGCAAATCGTATGTATAATTGGTCACCAAAGACAAAAGGAAGACATATATCATTAAAAAGGTATTGAAGAAATAATCATAGAAGAGTTTCCAAATCTGATGAAAATAATAAGCCCACTAATCCAAGCAGCTTGATGAACACCTGCAGTCAGTTGAAAGATTTGGGTTTTCCTTAGGGAAAAGACAAAGAGAAGGTGGCAGTAGCACACAATATTTATTTGAGTGGCACTTTGACAGGAAGGCATGTGAGAAGTCTTTCATAGCAGAAGACTTTCCAGAGACTTCTGGGTCACCACTAAGAAGGGGAAGAGGGCAACTCCCAGAGAAAAAGGAATCAGAAAGAGGGCCTGAATATCTAGGTGATGCCACTCACTGAGTAGCAGGGAGTCTCAATCAAGGAAAAAAAATTCTGTTTGTTATAGAATATTTATTCTATCTTTTATAGACCCCGAATCTGGCTACTAGATGCTGAGCACACTTAAATGCTATGAGTCAAAAGTGTAGATTTTCTCAGGGAGGTTTTTTTTTTTTTTTTTGGTCTTTTTTGTTTAATGTTAATTTATATTGACTATTAGAAATTTAACTTTTTAAAAAGATTTTATTTATTTGACAGAGAGAGAGCACAAGTAGGCAGAGAAGCAGGCAGAGAGAGGGGGGCAAGCAGGCTCCCTGCTGAGCAGAGAGTGGGATGTGGGTCTCAATCCCAGGACCCTGAGACCATGACCTGAGTGGAAGGCAGAGATTTAACCCTCTGAGCCACTCAAGTGCCCCAGAAATTTAACTTTTTTTAAAAAATATTTATTTATTTATTAGAGGGAGAGAGAGTTGGCAGGCAGAGGGGCAGAGGGAGAAAATCTTCATGCCATCTCCCTGATGAGTGCAGAGCCCAACATGGGGCTCTATTTCAAGACCTGTGAGATCATGACCAGAGTCAAATGCTCAAACAATTGAGCCACGCAGAAGCTCCAGAAATTTAACTATTTTAATGTGGTAACACTGCAAGTCATATTCTCCTTTTCCCCAGGACTTTCTGTGTTTTTTAGTCATTAGAAGTTGTGATATTCCATTTGTTTTGAGACTTTTACAAACTATTTTTACAAAGACTATTCCTTATTTGCATAATCACTAAAATCTCTGTTGTTTTAACTCATAGTCAGGTAATATTTTAGTAGAGATTTCCTTGAATGCCAGGAGCTATGACAAATGGAAGGAAACAAACAACAAAAAAGAGAAAAGCAAACAAACAAAATAAAAAAAAAACACAAAAACACCAAATCATATTTCCCAATGTACAGATTGCTTCTTTTCTGTGGCCCAACATAAAAACCTAAAGTCTTCTTAGGTCTTTTTGAATATGTATCTTGCCTGAACATACATAGAAATTTATAAATTTTCCCATATATATGGCTTTTTTTTTGAACATCCTAATTTTCTGAAGTCTCACTCTAGCTTGTTTTCCAGACATAAGTCTATTGTACATCTCTGCCCATAATCTCTTGCCTCAGGTACTATGGCTCTATAGTCACCTTGCAGTGACTATATGATGATATAATTAAATAATTGAGGAAGAAGCAATAGGCTGGACCTTGGGATCATGACCCAAGTGAAAGGCAGAAGCTTAACCCACTGAGCCACGCAGGCACCCCCACCTTCCAGCTTTTAAGAGAAGTACTTGATTTTCCTGTCTGTGTTCTGAGTTTGGAGAAACAGTTATGAGTGTATTACTTCAGGTATCACCTAAAAAGGTTATAACAAACATACACAATAATTTGCAGATAAGGTCTACCTGCTCCTTCTGTTTTAAGGGTGAGATCTGGGAAGTAGACTGCTACTACTTCAAAACCAAGAATGTCTCTACACCAGAAGAATGTGGGAAGAAGTCAGGTAATAAAACAACTAACGTTTTCTATCCTTTTGAACATTTTGTTTTTTCCTAATTGGGTGGTCCCCTGGTTTCTGTAAACCTTTAACTGTTTTCCAGAGCTCTGAAAAGGATGGTTTAGAGAATCCTACTTGCTTGTTTTGTTTTGTTTCCTATAGGGTAATGAGAGCTTGGGCCTTTCTAGTCCTGCAGTTTTCTGACTGTTTTTACTTTTACTGTTTGCCAGATTTGTAGTTAAATACCACTTTCACTCATGTTTTGGTTTTTCTTTTTTTAAGCGTGTATATGTTTTATTAAACTTTCAGAGAACAGAATTTTTGGCTTTGTTAATTTTTCTTTTTAGTATATGTGCTGCCGAAGTGAGCACATGTCATTTTTTTTTTTTAATATGATCCTACAATTGCACTACTGGGTATTTACTACAAAGATACAGATGTAGTGAAAAGAAGGGCCATCTGTATCCCAATGTTTATAGCAGCAATGCCACAGTTGCCAAACCGTGGAAAGAGTCTAGATGCCCTTCAACAGACGAATGGATAAAAAAGATATGGTCCATATATACAATGGAATATTACACCTCCACCAGAAAGCCTGAATACCCACGTTTTGTATAAACGTGGATGGAACTGGAGGAGATGACGCTGAGTGAAATAAGTCAAGCAGAGGAAGTCAATCATCATATGGTTTCACTTACTTGTGGAGCATAAGGAATAACATGGAGGACATAGGAGAATGCAAGGAAAAGTAGATTAGGAGACATTGGAGGGGGAGATCAACCATGAGAGACTGTGGGTTCTGAGAAACCAACTGAGGGTTTTGAAGGGGTGGGGAGTGAGGGGTTAGGTGAGCCTGGTGGTAGGTATTAAGGAGGGCAAGTATTGCATGGAGCACTGGGTTTGGTGCATGAAGACTGAATCTTGGAACACTGAAAAAATAAAATTAAATTTTAAAAAAGAAAAACAAACAAACAAAAATATTTTATTTATTTATTTTCAAGACAGATCATAAGTAGGCAGAGAGGCATGCAGTCAGAGAGAGAGGGGGAAGCAGGCTCCCCGCCAAGCAGAGGCCGTTGAGGGGCTCGATCCCAGGACCATGAAATCATGACCTGAGCCGAAGGCAGAGGCTTAACTCACTGAGCCACCCAGGCACCCCAGCTTTGTTAATTTTTTATATTGTTTCCTATTTCATTTGTTTCTGATTACATTTTATTATTCCTTTCCATCTCCTTAATTTGGATTTATTTGAAAACATTTTCATAGCTTCTTAAATTAGGGACTTAAATAATTTATTCTAGAAGTTTAAAATTTTTCTGTATATCCATTTTTGTTGTCATTATCACTCCTTTAAGTATAATTTTGCTTAGCTAAAATTTAAAAAAGCATTTATTCAAAAATATGTGTGCACCTTTATGTTTATTACAGCATTATTTACAATACCACAGTGTGGAAGCCCAATGTATACTCAGGGTTTTCTGGTGTAGAACTTTATTGTCACTGAGGTCAATTTTGAGTTTTATTCAAAATTCTATATCCTTAACCAATTTTTGTCTACTTACCCATCAGTTACTGAGAGATAGATGCTAAATACATCAACTATGATTATAGGTTTGTCCATTTCTCCTTTCACTTCTGTCAGTTTTTCCTTCATGCATTTAGAAACTCTATAATTATGTGCGTGCCCAAGAAAGATCATTATCTTTTCTTAAATATTTATATCATCATGATATATTTCTATTTCTGTCCAGTAATGCTCCTGGTTCTGAAGTCTAATTTATCTGATATTAATACAACCTCATTCAGATTCTTATGCTGGTGGTGTGATAGTGTACCTTTTCCCACTCACTTTTTTACTTACACTCTGTGTTTTTATACTATCTTTCTTGTGAATAGTATTGTCATGTTTTTTACTCAGTCATACAGTCTCTGACTTTTAAATTAAATGTTTAAATGTTTTGTTCATTTTTTTAAACATAAAGGGTATTTTCTTTGGTATTAAACCTATGATTTTGGTATTTGATTTTTTGCTTGCTGATTTCTTTGTTTTCTTTTTAACTTTTATTTTGAGATAATTTCAAATTTAATCATACACTTGCAGAAATAGTACAAAGAAATCCTATATACTATTCACCCACCTCCCCCAATTATTGAAACTAAGAAATGAGCATTAGTATACTATGAACTATATTAACAGACTTCATTTGTGTTTTACTTATTTCTAATAATGTATTTTTGTTGTACTTGCAATGACTCTTTGACACTTATGAAGAATATTGTTCAGTTATTTTGTAAAATGACCCTTAATTTGTGTCTGCCTGATGTTTTTCCTTGATTAAACTGATGCAATGAATTATGTTATTATTGGTAAGAATGTCATAGAGGTAACATGCCCTTCTCTGTTCATACTATTAGGCATTATATGATTTCAATATGTCTTATTATGAGGGGTATTAACCTTGATCCCTTGGATTGCATGGTGTTGATCATTTTCTCTTTTGTAATTGGCAAATATTTTGGGGTAAGTGATTTAAGACCATGGAAATATCTTGTTTCTTCTAGAATTTTGCCTACCAAATTTATCCCTTGGTACTTCTTGTGTCAGATATTATTAATAATGTGTTCTAATGGTGAATTTCTATTTCCATTATCCCTTTTATATATTATTTGGAATTCTTCTGTAATAGGAGTTGTCGCTTCTTCCTCAATTATTTAATTATATCAACATAACCTCATGAACATTGATTTTATTTGTGAAGGGTTAGAATCCAAGAATATTGTTATTTATTTTGATGCTCAAGTTTTGTTCTGTTTTGTTTTTAAATCATTGGTTATTTGTGAACCCTTCTTAGTTGACTTGGTTTCTTTTTCATATAACTTCATTTATTTATGCTAAATATTTTATTTATTTATTTGACAGAGGGAGACATATAACTTTATTAATATTTGGTTTTAACACATATTCATTTCAAGAATAATAAAAGTCCTCAAATTCAGCTTGTATATTCCCTGCCACAGCTTGAGGTCAACTTCTCCAAAGCGATATGTGTCCTTTTAGTGACAGCTTATATTTAGAAGGTAATATCTGGTTGCTGTCTATGCTCATTCCTACTGAAGAGTCACTGCTTGTAGTCATCTTTGTGGATGGGGTTAGAAAATACATGTATTAATACTATCTAATCCATGCACATGGTATTTTTTTTAAATGTCTGTATCTATCTGTTCATTTACCTCTCACTAATCTAGTACCACCAGTTTCCTTCTAGCCTACTCCATTTTGTATTGGTAATTTCTTTCTCTAACAGTAAGAAAATTGGCTCTTAAGTTCTCTACATTTACCTATTTTTTTTCACTGCTGGAATACATATAAAATAGTTTTGGTATTGCTTGTACATACCCTGTTAGAAAAATAAATCAACTAGTATACAGTGTTTATGTATAATTATTTTCATATAACCTTGCATTATTTCATCAAAAATACTGATTTCCTAGGTTAATTAGGTCATCTCCTTCTCCATTCCCTTGGTGTAACTAAGTGAATAATTTTTATATAGATTCATTTGTCAGTCTGCATTCATCCTGGAATCCCACCACATTCTGAGAGATTTTTAACATTTTTCATATAGTAATTTTCACTCTTTTTGTGTAAAAATCCATGGGTTTTGACAAATACATAGAATAAATACCATCACAATTCCTTACAAAATTTCTTTTCACCTCCTAAATTTCCAGAAGCTCTACATTTGTAGTCTCTCTTCTCACCATCCTTCCAACCCTGGCAATCAGTGAACTGTTGTTTTCCCTTTTTCAGAATATCATAGAACCAGACCACATACAGTCATTAGGATCTGGCTTCTTCCTTTTAGCAAAGTGCATTTAAGATGCATCCAAGTTGATGAATTAATTACTGGTTTAATTATTTTTCTTTCTGAGGAATACTTTAGTCTTTGAAAGCAACTGAGGTCTTTCAGTTTTGGACAATTTTTAAGTACAACTTCTATATTCATGCCCCAAGTTCTGTCTGAATGTAACTTTCTCTTGGATTTCTCTTGTATCCATTTCTTTGAGATAAATACTTAAGATTTGGGTTGCTACACATTTGGGTTGCTACACATATGGTATGTGGTTATTTAACTTCATAAAAAACTTCCAAACTGTTTTCCAAAGTTTTTATAGAATTTTACATTCCCAACAGGAATGTTGGAGAATTCTGGTTGTTTTACATCCTTTCCAGCCCTTGCTACTTTTCGTTTCTCATTTAATTTTATCTATTTTAATAAAATTGTGGTCATCTAATAATGTTTGGTTTCATTTTTCC
Organism: Mustela erminea; assembly: GCF_009829155.1. Taxonomy (NCBI): domain Eukaryota; kingdom Metazoa; phylum Chordata; class Mammalia; order Carnivora; family Mustelidae; genus Mustela; species Mustela erminea. Next base: position 107,060,689 of record NC_045635.1, on the reverse strand, counting down.
CTAATGATAATCAATAGTATTCTTTATTAGAAGAATTCAAATAAAAACAAATTGAGCTATCTTTATATTTATACCAAAATAGCTACAATTTAAAAGGCTGATGATTTCAAGCTTGGTAAAGATGCAAAACAAGTAGGATTCTCATGGGATGTTTTGGTTGTGGGAAATAGGGCAACAACTTTGGGGGAAGAAATGACTTTGGCAGTATCCACCAAAGTTAATAATATTCATGCGCAGCCCAAAAATCCCTCTTCTAGAGAAATGAGTCTACCTCTAAGAGAAATGAGTGCATATATGCATGTAACCTCTGAAATGAAAGCCAAGCAAATTCATAGAAAATCTATTTATAATTCATCCAAACTAGAAATAATCATATACCCATCAAGAGTAGAATTAATAAACAAATTTTACTCTATGTAAGAACAAAGACAAAACACCTGCGGTACATACCACTGTCAAGGAATCTCATGGAAAATTACTTGTTGGACAGAAGCCAATCACGAACTATGTAGAGATTATTACAGACTCTGTGATTATATTACATAATATTTAAGAAGAGGCCAAGCACATTTATGGTGACAGAAATAAGGAGAGTTGTTGACTCTGTGATGGGGTGACTTATTTAAAAGGACATAAGATAATTCTGTGGTATAATAATTTGAATAGGGTTATGATTATAAGGTACATGCATGTGTAAAAGTTCATCAATCTTTAAAAATAAGATTAATACAAAATATTTATTTTTACTGTTATGTCACTTGTTTGTACTACTTAGACTTGCTTTTCAACTTATAAGCAATGTTCAAATTAAGTAAATCTGAGGCTTTGTATGTAAATTTAACTGACAAAATAAAATAGAAGAAAATGTCTTCAGGAAAATATATTTCTACTTTTTTGATGAAGAAAAAAATAATAAAGCAGGGTCTTGAGATAAAGAGAGAGAAACATACTCTTAGTTTCTTATGTTTTTTTTTGGTAGCTGAGATTTGTAAATTCTGAAAAATATGTGAATAAAAACTGTTGGTGGTCAAACAACCCTTAAGCCTATAGATGACACCGATAAATATTAAGGATCTGTATCTAAACTTACAAAGAGCAAAGTGATACCAACTAAGATTTTTCCTTTATTTCACAACATGATTAAAATCACAAGGAACTGGAAATTTTAAGTATTGAGGGCAAGTAATTAAAATAACAACCATGTAACTTGGAAGTTTCTTGGATTTGATATATTTAATTTCAACTAGACTTTTAAGATAATTGTTTAAAAAGGTTAAGTTGAACTATTAATAAATAATTCACCTTTTTCTGGATAAATGTATTAAACACATGCCTGTACATACAGCTCTGCTTGAACGAAGAAGATTACCATCAGAGGGCCTGGGTGGTTGAGCCGGTTAAGCATCTGACTTATTTTGGTTCAAGTCCAGATCTCAGGGTTCTGGGATCGAACTCTTCATGGGGCTTCATGCTCAGTGGGGAGTCTGTTTGAGGTGTCTCTCTCTGCCTCCACACCGGTTCGTGCATTCCCTCTCTCTCTCTATCTCCTGAAATAAATACATTAATTAAAAAAAAAGAAGATTAACATCAATTTCTGGATACATCATAGAATTGCAGTATCATGGTATCTAGTTAGTAACTAGAGAAAAGAGTAGGCTTAAGGATTAACCTTGTGTATCACATAATAGCATGCTTATAATATTCTGAAATATTTCCATAGCTTTCTGTTTTTTGATAGTGCACACAGAGTGGCTATTCGTACAAAATAATGATATAACTTCTTGGTATTAGAAAGATACCAGTATAAGCAATGGCAAAGTGTTTGTATAAAGTACTGTTCCTCAAGTTCTGAGTGGAAATTAATGGAAGATGAAAGGAGGTCTTTTTGCAAATCATACATAATAGATTGCTGGAAGTTAGACTCGTCAAAAGTGTGTGGGAAATAATCAGGTTACTATGCCACAGAAACTTTTGAACTATAATCAGCAGCTGTTTTAGGATTTTCACTTAGGGCAGCATTCAAAACTGAGGTGATACCTTCAAAACAAGAAAAAAAAACTTACTTGTGTGGACTGTTTTGTACATAACCGTCAATTTTTATCAAAATGCTGTTTTTTTTTTCCTGCTGTGTTTACAAGGCACACTAGCTGAGAAAGGCATGAACATTACAGTTTGTATTCAGAAAAGATCTGTCATGTTGTGCTTACTGCAAGGCAAATGACTCTTCCAGTTGGTGCTACAATTTGTCAAGTGGTTAGAGTGACAATTTTTATTGTTGTAGAAAATTTTATTATAGATACACAATTCTGAATACTTAATATGGAAGAGGGATCTGAGCAGATAACTTCGATTTGAGCTTGTTAATATTGTAATCATCACTGATGCTGATTCAGGAGATAGATATCATTTGGGTCCCTGGAACCTGGAGCATATTTCTCTGACAGATTTATGTTCTTCAAAGGGTCCATGAGTTTCAGGGACATATATAATAAACAGGTTCTTCTTGTATAATGAAAGTCATTTTTGTCATTGTTGCTTCAGAATAAACATGAGCCAGAGAAAGTAGGATATTAAAATATTAATTCTTAAAAATACACATTAAAACCATCAACTTCTAGCTAATCTATTTCCAAAGCAAGAACTTAAGGCAGTGACCTGCTTTAGAGTAGAATAGTGATTCATCCATAAGTGACTCCCAGACTACAATCCCTGGATATGCATGTTTATTGATGCAGTATGGACATGTAGATAATCACTTTGACAATAATAATTTCCAGTAGACTTAGCAGTTCTCCTGAGATACTGGCCATCAGCTTCATTGTACCAGTATTGGAAAAAGTAGCCAAATATTATAAACAACTATTTGTATAAATAATTAATTGGTGAACAAAAGATGGGTGGAAGGAAACAAAACATTGTTCTAGGATGCTAAGTGTCACATACGATAACCAATTTAAAAACATAAAATTGGGGCACATGGGTGGCTCAGTTGTTAAGCATCTGTCTTTGGCTCAGGTTATGATCCCATGGTCCTGGGATCAAGCCCCATGTCAGGCCCCTTGCTCTGCAGGAAGCCTGCTTCTCTCCTGATTGTGTTCCTTCTCTCACTGTCTCTCTCTGTTAAACAAATACAATAAAATATTTTTTTAAAATAATAAATAAAAACACACAATTTACTTTTTAAAATTATTTGAGCATAGTCCATAAGTTTATTACTACAAATGTGAATATGTTAGTCTATCTATCATGAGGAGAGGGTCAGGTGAGAAGGGTAGGTGGGGTGGATTGTGTTGGCTTTTATTGAACCTTAAACTTTGTATCTGAGTCTAGATGGCTAAAACATATGGGCAAGGACCTAAATATTTGATCAGAGATGAATATGGTCGGATCATTAATTTGGCCTTCCAAGGTACTCATTTCCAAGTAAAATGTGCATATTATCCCTATAGCATGTATGCACACACAGAGAATATAGATAATAAATCCAGAAATAAAATATTTATCCAGAAATAAAATAACCTGACATTGTCCTTGGTTTCTTGAAAATTATCTATGTCTTTAATCATCCTTCTCTCCTTTCATTTATTTTAGAGAAGAGGGTAACCTATCTCCTTTTTGAAGAAAAACTTCTTATAGTCAAATAATAAATAATAATAATAATAACTTACTGTGTACAAGGAAATGTATCATGTTCTTCCGTTCTCATGATAGCCCTGTGATGTGGTTATTTTTATTGCTCCCATCTTACAGATAAAGAAGTTGAAACTTGAAAAGTCTAATAACTTTCTAAATTCATACAAATATTAAATGGAAAGTAAGAATATAAACTTAAGCCAGTTTCCAAATCTAGGGGTCTTAAATCTTAAATCTTAAATCATAGTGTTATCATAGTGTTATCAATCGCTATCCTGTCTAATTTACTGTTGCCTTGAACCATTAATTATGGGTTTTCCCCACCACTCTCACTGTCTTCAATACCCCTACAGTTATACCTTCTCTTCAGTTTACAATTATGTTTAAATTTTCCCATTTAAAAAAAAAGAAAGTGAATGGACATATGAAAAAGGACAATAGGGATATCTGGGTTGCTCAGTTGGTTGTGTCTAACTCTTGGTTTTGGCTCAGGTCATGAGCTCAGGGTCATGGTATTGAGCCCCATGTGAAGCTCATGGTCAGTGCAGAGTCTGCTTGGGATTCTGTCTCTACCTCTCTATTTTCACCTCCCCCTTCTCATGTGTACACACTCTCTCTCTCTCTTTCTCTCAAATGAAAAAAATCCTTTTTTTTTAAAGGAAGAGAAGCAGGGGGGAGAGAAGATATCTCAATTATGTCTCACAACTTATTTTTTTTTTATGATCTAAGTCCATGGCATCTTTATTTTTTTTTTAATTAATTTTTTATTTTTATAAACATATATTTTTATCCCCAGGGGTACAAGACAGAAGAAAGAGAAATTAAGGAGTCAATCCCATTTACAATTGCACCCAAAACCATAAGATACCTAGGAATAAACCTAACCAAAGAGACACAGAATCTATACTCAGAAAACTATAAAGTACTCATGAAAGAAATTGAGGAAGACACAAAGAAATGGAAAAATGTTCCATGCTCCTGGATTGGAAGAATAAATATTGTGAAAATGTCTATGCTACCTAAAGCAATCTACACATTTAATGCAATTCCTATCAAAGTACCATCCATCTTTTTCAAAGAAATGGAACAAATAATGCTAAAATTTATATGGAACCAGAAAAGACCTCGAATAGCCAAAGGGATATTGAAAAAGAAAGCCAACATTGGTGGCATCACAATTCCGGACTTCAAGCTCTATTACAAAGCTGTCGTCATCAAGACAGCGTGGTACTGGCACAAAAACAGACACATAGATCAATGGAACAGAATAGAGAGCCCAGAAATAGACACTCAACTCTATGGTCAACTAATCTTCGACAAAGCAGGAAAGAATGTCCAATGGAAAAAAGACAGCCTCTTCAATAAATGGTGCTGGGAAAATTGGACAGCCACATGCAGAAAAATGAAATTGGACCATTTCCTTACACCACACACAAAAATAGACTCAAAATGGATGAAGGCCCTCAATGTGTGAAAGGAATCCATCAAAATCCTTGAGGAGAACACAGGCAGCAACCTCTTTGACCTCTGCCGCAGCAACATCTTCCTAGGAACAACGCCAAAGGCAAGGGAAGCAAGGGAAAAAATGAACTATTGGGATTTCATCAAGATCAAAAGCTTTTGCACAGCAAAGGAAACAGTTAACAAAATCTCAAATTATTTTTTAAAACATTTTATTTATTCATTTCACACAGAGAGAGAGAACAAGCAGGGGGAGAACCAAAGGGAGAGGGAGAAGCAGACTCCCCATTGAGCAGGGAGACCAATATGGAGCTCAATCCTAGGACCCCCGGGATCACAACCTGAGTCAAAGCAGGCACTCAACTGGCTGAGCCACCCAGGCACCACTCTCTTTAACTTATTGATATATTTCCTCCCTTACACAAATTTATTAAGAAAGTAGACTTTTCACCTTGTCTCCATTTGTCATCTACTAATTATCCTTCAACTCTTTCCAATTTACTTTTGGTTTTCAGTTCTTTAAACTGCTCTTTTTAATTTAATTTTTAATTTTCTTTTTTTTTTTTTAAGAGAAAACATGAGTGTGGAGGGGGATGAGGAGGGGAGGAGAGAGGAGGAGAGAGAATCCCAAGCAGGCTTCACACTCAGTGCAGAACCTGATGCAAAGCTCGATCTTATGATTCTGAGATCATGACCTGAATGAAAGTCAAGAGTTGGGCACTTAACCAACTGAGCCACCCAGGTGCCCCTCAACTGCTGTTTAAATTAGCTCTTTCACTATTCTGTTAAATTCAAAAACTCCCTTATCAGACTTCATTATACTTGACATTTATTTCACATTTGACACAGCTGGCATTTTTTTTGTGGAAATCTTTCCTCTCTTGGCTTCCTATGCAACCATTTCATTCTACCTCTATCCCTGAGAACTGTTACTCAATGTTCTTCACTCCCCTGGATCCTTTCCCATTTACTCCTATAATTTCTTATATACTAATGCTGTTTTTCAAGATCTTCTATTTATCCTTTCTTATTTCAAAGAAGGTCTCATTGCTTCAGTTATTTCAATTCTCTTATCTAAATGTTCCTGTATATTCTATTTATAGCTCATTTTTATTTGAAACTCTAGGACTATAAATCTTCTTAATTTTTATTTAATTTGTTCCTTCTAATATTATTCTAATTTTGTCTCTCACAGTCTCGTACCTAAACAGCTGTAAAAATCTCCCAACTACAGTCTCATATTCACCAATCTACCTCTACACTGTCCTGTAAAATAGCTTTCTAAAACACAAGTGTATTAATGTCACTCACATACAGAAAACTTCAGTGTCCTCTGCCACATACATGCTAAAATCTAAACCCTTTGATATAGCATCTAAGAGTATTGGCAGTCTGGTCTTTTCTATCTTTCTGGCCCGATCTATCAAGACTATCATTTACACATGCCACATTTACTGTCATACTACACTATTTTTCAATCCTGGAATACACTGTGTTCTTGTATTTTTTCAAGCTTTAAAAAAATTCCTGTTCTGGGCGCCTGGGTGGCTCAGTGGTTAAGCCGCTGCCTTTGGCTCAGGTCATGATCTCAGGGTCCTGGGATCGAGTCCCGCATCGGGCTCTCTGCTCAGCAGGGAGCCTGCTTCCTCCTCTCTCTCTCTCTCTGCCTGCCTCTCTGCCTACTTGTGATTTCTCTGTCAAATAAATAAATAAAATCTTTATAAAAAAAATTCCTGTTCTGAGTAATAAATATGTTATCATTTATCCTTTAATATGCCTATTAAATACTTTTCATCTTTCATGGGCCACCTAAAATGTCAATACTGTGAACCTTACTGATTTTCTCAGTGAAATACCTTTTTTCTTTCCTCTGAAGTCTTTTTAAACATTTTACTCACATCTATTAAAAAACAAAGTATTTGCATTATAGTTTTTTAATATGTGGTACCTTTCAACATATCTGAGACCATCAAAGAGATACACTGTCTTATTCATCTCTATAATTCTAAACCCAATTAAGTAGTAGGCATTGAAGAACTGCTTATTGAAACAATGAAATAAATAACTGGGTGTCAGTTGTTTAACCAGTTCCTTTAAAGCATTGGAGTAGATGTTTCTGTGACATCTTTATAAAATAATACAACTTTTTTGACAAACCAATCTTAATGACCTGGGATTATGATGGGACTCATAATAACAGAGATGTATGTAACATCTTCCTCCACATTTTAGTATTTGTTTAAGTTCTTTGGAAATAATTTAGGGGAGTTCGACTATATAAATATTTAATCAAGAGTATTGTTACTTCTATCCATTAATCATTTTCTCATTGACTGAAGTTCCCAATAGATTTACTTATTGAGAGTTTTTCACTTATGAGTGAAAAACTTGCTGGGATATAGAAATGAATTAACATCATTATTGCTTTCAAGTAGCAACAGATAATGACTGAAGATGCAAGAAAATTTTAAATGATTGTATTTTAAGAAATGAAACTTGCTATTTTTATAGTCTGTGTTTTGATTAAATAATCATTGTCAAATTAAAACCATTCTTTCTTCTTCCACGTTGGTTAAGGAAATTATTCACTTTCCAGAGTGGAAAATAAATAGTTTATGACATTTCCCAGCTTTCTTATAAAGTAAAAATGGATGGGAGGTCATGCAACCTGGGATATATACAGTGGTAAAACAAATACTTGGGTTAATTCCAGACCCTAGAAGCTATAAAAGTTTTACTCTAAGATGAGTATTTTGAATTGATATGTCAGTGAGAGGAGAATTTTAAATGATATACATATAATTTAAGATCTGATTCAAGATTTTTTTCAGAACTAAGTAATTTTTCTGATACAACAGTCAAATATTTTACTCTATACAAATATGCAAATTATTTTTGTATATTTTCTCTATGTAGTTTTTTAAAAGTCAAATAATATTTCATCAATCTGTGAAAGAATAATTGACTTTTGTCTCATAAACACAAAATCATCCTTATTTTAAGAGCTTTTATTATGTCAGGCAACATTTGCCCTTTATAAAATCCAAAATATTCATACTCCTAGGAAAGATGGCAGGGTAGGAAGACCATAAGCTCACCTTGTCCCATTGATTCAACCAGATAACACTCCCATCAGTGTAAATAACCCAGAAAATGACTGAAAGACCGGCAGAAGTAACTCCATAACTCAGTGTAGAGAAAAGGTCACATTGAAGAGGATAAGAATGGCAGAGACACAATTGGTAGTTTAAAGGATCTGCAAAATATTTTCAGGAGGGAGGGACACCATGGGAAAAGAGAGGGACAAGAAACACACCCTCAACTGGGGAACCTGCATATGGAAGATGAATCCCCTTAACACTTGCCATTGACAACCAGAGGGGTTGACTTTTGAGCATTCTTACAAGCAACAAGACTTAAACCTAGAATTAAAAAAAAAAAAATGCAGCTCCTCTCTGGGAGAGCCAGGAGAACAAGAGGATACTGAGGATACTGTGCTGTTTAAGGGTACCCTTAAAGAGACAGCACAAACAACAACATTCAGAGATACAGTATAGAAGCAGCAGTTTGTAAAACAACTGGGGCATATGGGAGGAAAACTTACTTACTAATCTCATAGCAGGTCTCAGAGCGACAGAGATTGTTAGAAGACTCCATTGGGAATAAAGTCACTAAACTCAGAGTGTGAGTACTGCGGAACTTCTCCAGGAACAAAGGAGCTGACAGGAGCTATTTCCATCTACTTTCCCCCACCACCACTCCCAGCATAAACACAAAGCCACCTGCAAAAGCCAGCATGGCAGCAGCATTCACTAACTTACTTTCATCATGCCCCATCCCCTATAGCCTGGCACTGTGGGTCTCCTCTTCCAAATGACTACCACAAATCTTGCCAACACAAAGCCTCCTGACTGTATGCTTTGTGGGGCCTTGGTCCTGGCAGTGCAGCATCTGGTCACTTCCTGCAAAAGATGCACGCACATTGATAAAACTGCACACTCCACCTGCACACGTTTTGCAAATCCCACACTGGTTATCCCAATATTGGAGGGAATAGTTCAGACCTTGTGGAGTCAGCATGCACAACTTGTGAGCACTGAATTCACCACCCACACATGCTTGGCTGTGTTCTCTGCCCAGTCCCAGCAGTGGAGGCATGTCCCTCTAACAAAGGACCAACACCACTCTGTTAATAGTGTGCACCCTATCCATTATTTTCAAAAGCAGGACACACTGCTGACCTTCCTAACAGAGATACAGAAACAGATAGATAGATAAGATGAGGAGATGGAGGAATATGCCCCAAATGAAAGAGCAGGATAAAACCACAGCAAGAGACCTAAGCAAAACAGATATAAGTAATATGTCTGACAGAAAATTTAAAGTAATGATAGTATTTTTTTTTTTTTTGCTTTTTTCCCCTTGCATTTAAAGATATGTCTTAAAAGAAGTTGATCTGGGTGATGTCAAAGAGGTTACTGCCTATGTTCTCCTCTAAGATTTTGGTGGATCCCTGTCTCACATTTAGGTATTTTATTTATTTTGAGTTTATCTTTGTGTGTGGTGTAGGAGAATGGTCCAGTTTCATTCTTTGGCAAGTGGCTGTCTAATTGTCCCAGCATCATTTGTTGAAAAGACTGTCTTTTTCCCATTGGACATTCTTTCCTGTTTTGTCAAAGATTAGTTGACCATAAAGTTGAGGGTCTATTCCTGGGGTCTCTATTCTGCTCCACTTCCTTATGTAAGATGTCTTGATGATCACAACTTTGTAATACTGCTTGACGTCAGGCACTGATGACCCCAGCTTTGGTTTTCTTTTATAACATTCCCCTAGTGATTCAGCATATTTTCTGTTTCCATACAAATTTTAAGGTTGTTCCAGGTCTCTGAAAAATTTCAGTGGTGTTTTGATAGAGATTGCATTGAATGTATAGGTTGCTCTAGGAAGCATAGACATTTGAACAGTGTTTAGTCTTCCAAACTATGATCATGGAATGTTTTCTCATCTCTGTGTCCTCCTCAATTTCATTCATAAATATTCTGTAGTTTCTAGTTTGTGGGAGTGCAAGCTGGTACAGCCACTCTGGAAAACAGTATGGAGTTTCCTCCAAAAGTTAAAAAATAGAGCTATCTTATTGATGAAGTCCCAGAACCTAAGTCAGGTTCGGTGGGGTGAGGAGGTTCGGAGCCGACGACTAAAGAAAGAATTCTTAAGACGTCGTTGGTGCAAAATGGTGGTTTATTAAATCACGGGGACAGGACCCGTGGGCAGGAAGAGCTGCTGCCCCGGGTCGTGAAGGTGGGCATGTTATATACCCCACGGTTGGGGGGAGGTGGTGACAGAATGGGAGATTTCGACAGAGTTCTCACATGCTAGGGAGGGCCTACAAGGTGCCGGGGGGAGTCTTTGCCCTTATGGCTTGATCAGTGTCGTCTTTAGGTCAGGCACTAACATCAAGATAATGGGGGGATTCTTGGTGGGGCATTATGATCTGGCTATCATTTCCATTCCTTTCTACTCCAGTCTTCTCCAGTTTATGGTGGGAGGGGGACATTAGAGCTTCAGGACCCAAGAGTTATTTGCCTCTGGAAATTTGTGCTATTGATAAGGTAACCTCCCTGTTTAGGTCTCTAGGACATCTTGTAGGGCAAGGGAGATTCCTGTTCTGCAGGACTGCGATCCCTGTAAGTTAACTATTTATCGTTTTATGGCAGTCAGGGGTGCCTGAGGAATGCTACACATATGGAGGGGAGTGGGTGAAGAGGGGGTGCAAGGCGCCAGCTTCTGCTTTGTCCTCAGCCAGCCTCCTGCTCCCTCATCATTATGAACCAGCAATTGCACTACTAGGTATTTACCCGAAATATATAGATGTAGTGAAAAGAAGGGGTACATGCACCCCAATGTTTCTAACAACAATGTCCACAATATCCAAACTATGGAAGAACCTGAGATGTCCTTCAACAGCTGAATGGATAAAGAAGATGTAGTTCATGTATATAATGGAATATTACTTAGCCATAAAAACAGATGAACACCTAACATTCACTTAAGCATGGATGGAACTGGAGGGGACTATACTAAGTGAAATAAGTCAAGCAGAGAAAGACAATTATCATATGATTTCACTTATATGTGAAACATAAGGAATAGAATGGAGGACCACAGTGGAAGGGAGGGGAAATTGAGTGGGAAGAAATCAGAGAGGAAGACAAACCACGAGAGACTCAGGACTCCAGGAAACAGAGTTACAGAAAGGAGGGGATGGAGGAATGAGGTAACTGGGTAATGGGTATTAAGAAGGGCATGTGTTGTGATGAGAACTGGGTGTTATATGCAACTAATAAATTGTTGAAAACTATATAAAAAACTAGTGATTTACTATATTTTTGCTAATTGAACATAATAAGAAAACAAACAAACAAACAAAAATAAGGTAATGGTCATAAAGATGCTCAGTGGACTTGAGAAAAGAGAGGAGGACACCAGTGAGACACTTACCAAAGAGAAAGTGTTTCAAAAAAGAACAATTCAGAGCTGAAGAACACAATAAATGAAATTAAAAATACACCAGATGGAATAAACAGCATGCCATGGAATGCAGAAGAATGGCCTGAAGGACAGAATAACAGAATGGGAGAAAAAAAAAAAAGAAATAGACAAAAAGAGAATAGACTTGGGGAACTCAGTGACTCCATCAAGCATAATAGCATTCATGTAATAAGAGTCCCAGAAGAAGAAGAAAATAGACAAAGGGGCAGAAAATATATTTGAGGAAATAATATCTGAAAAATTCCCTAATCTGGGGAACATAACAGATATTCAGGTCCAGAAGGCACAGATTTTTCCAACAACATAATCAGCACAAGGAGGTCCACACTGAGAAACATAGTAATTAAAATAGCAAAAAGGAATGATGGGGAATTTTAAAACTAGCAAGAGATAAAAGACAGTAACATACAAAGGAAACCCTATAGGGATATCAGCAGAATTTTCATCAGAAACTTTGCATACCAGGAGAGAGTGGCATGATTTTTCAAAGTGCTGAAAGGAAAAAAAAATGCAGCTAAGAATACTTTATCCAAAAAGGCTATCATTCAAAACAGAAAGAGAAATGCAGAGTTTCCCAGACAAACAAAAGTTAAAGGATTTCATGACCGCTAAACCAGCCCCACAAGAAATGTTAAATGGGACTCTTTGAGTGGAAAGGAAGGCTATAAGTAAGAGTAAGAAATATCAGAAACACAAAAAGATGTAAAAATAAGTATGTCTCTAAAAATCAGTCAAGGGACTCACAAAATAGAAGAATGTAAAGTCTGACACCATATACTTAAAATGGAGGAGTATAGTGAAGAATGATTTTAAACTTAACTGACCATCAACTTAAAACATAATTCTATATGCAGAAGATGGTATATATAAAACTAATGATGACAAATCAAAACCAGTAAATAGGCAAAAAATGATGAGAAAGGAATCTGGGTATATCACTGAAAGAAGCCAACTTATGACAAGATAAGAGAGCAAGAAAAGAAAGAAACAGAATTGATCTACCAAAAAAAAAAAGAAAAGAAAGAAAGTAATAAAATGACAAAAAAAAAAAACCATACTTCTCAATGGTTACTTTGAATGCAAATAGACTAAATGCTCTAATTAAAAGATATAAGTTGATGGAATGGATTTTTAAAAAGTCCTATTCATATGCTATTTGCAAGGGAATCATTTCAGACCTAAAGCCATATGAAGATTGAAAGCAAGGGGATGTAGAAAAATTTATTATGCAAGTGGATGTCAAAAGAAAGCCAGGGTGACAATACATACATCAGACAAAATAGGTTTTATAAGAAACACTGTAAGTAGATACAAAAAAAGACAATATATAATAAAAAATAGAGAAGACAATCCAGTAAGAACTGATAACAATTTTAAATAATTAGATACCCAGCAAGAGAGCACAGATACATAAAACACTAAATAACAAACATGAAAGAACTAATTATAATACAATTAGAATATTGTATTTGTATTACTAGAGTATTACAATTTGTATTACTGAAGTAATACAAAATAGTAAGAGACTTTTGCACTCCACTTACATCAATGGACAGACTGCTAAACAACAAACAAACAAACAAACAAACAAACAAAACAACAATAAGGAAATGGTGACTTTAAGATCATACAAGACCAGATGCATTTAACATACATATTCAAAACATTCCATCTTAAAGCAGCAGAATATACACTCTGTTCAAAAGCACATGGAACATTCTCGAGATTATATCACATATTAGGCCTCAAAACAAGCCCAATATATTAAAAAATAATCAACGTCATACCATTCATCTTTTATGATTACACTGATATGAAACTAGAAGTTAATTAGAAGACACTATCTGGAATGACCACAAATATATGGAGGTTAAATAACATGCTGCTAAATAATGAGTAGGTAAGCCAAGAATTCAAAGAAGAAATATAAAAGTACATGGAAACAAATAAAATTGAAAACACAATCGTCCAAAAACTTTGGGAGGAAGCAAAGGCATAACATTTTTCTAGATATGTCTCCTGAGGCAAGGGAAATAAAAGCAAAATTAAGCTGTTGGGACTACATAAAAATAAAACACATTCAGGGGAGACAAGATGGCAGGGAATTAGGAGGAGGCGTCCTTTCAACCTTTACCCTAAAGTGAGCTGATTACCTACCAAAGAACTCTGATCACCCATGAAATCAGCCTGAGATCAGAATTATACACATCTAGATCTCTATGGGAACAGAAGACACCAGTGGGCAGGTAAAGCAGAGTGGGAACTTCGGACTGATATTGGAAGATAAACAAAAGGGAGAGGGAGCCACCAGAGGTGACCGATTGGAAAGTAATACCCCAATATGAGAATGCCCTGCATCTGGGGACCAGCATTAACTTGGAGTCTCGTTGAAAGCACTCCAAAAGAGCAAAGGATCACCGGGGGAAATTGTGGGAATCAGGCCAGTTAGGGACAAGGGCTTAATTCACCAGACACAGGACAGCCACCCGTGGTGCTGAGCCAGAGAGAGTGTGGCGGAGAAACCAGGTCTTGGACCCTGAGATGCCAGCGCACCTGAGAACGCGTGGGGTCCAGTTCTCCTGAGGGGCTGGGAGCCTCGCCAGCCAGCAGAAACACAGCCTTTTTGCAGTCCTCACACACGCGCTGTACTGTGCTATCAGAGCCTGAGATGAGCACGCCCCCCACACACACCCCCTCCCCCCGCCCGGAGAGAGGGTCATGAAGGCGCCAGCCTAGTGCTCTTGGAACCAGAAAGACCAGGCACTCCCAGCCCGGGCCAGTGGGAAAAACTCAGTGAGCGATTGCTGCTTGGAACCTCGCTGGCGGTCTAGAGCTGCCCAGACAGACTCTGCTGTGGTTTTGGGTACAAGCAGTAGTTCCTAAGTCCCCAGGGACAGCAACTCGGAACCTCCTCTGCCAGTGGCTGAGAGGGAACCTATGTGCTCTGCAACACCCAGAGGGGAACAGACTGAGACTTCTCTCTGAGAGGGAGTTTTGGGTGCAGTTTGCTTTCTTCTAAACCTCCAGAAACCATCAAAAGCTGTCAAGGGGAAAGAAAACAAAAGAACAAACATAAAAACCTCCAGAGAACAAAAGCCTGAAAAACCGGTTTCCTCAGAGGCCACCCCCTTGAGGGGGGCAGGAGGACTTAACTCAGGGAACATTGCCTGAAAACCCACATTGCAGGTCCCTCTCCCAGAAAACCAACCAGGAAAAATAAAATAAAACAAACAAACAAACAAAAAACGACAAGAGAACAACCACCACTACTTCATAGATACAACTTTTATTTCTATTTATTTATTTATTTATTTTTAATTAATTAATTTATTTTTTTATTTATTTTCAGCATAACAGTATTCATTATTTTTTCACCACACCCAGTGCTCCATGCAATCCGTGCCCTCTATAATACCCACCACCTGGTACCCCAACCTCCCACCCCCCCCGCCACTTCAAACCCCTCAGATTGTTTTTCAGAGTCCATAGTCTCTCATGATTCACCACAACTTTTATTTTTAATTCATTCCCACTATACTGGTTCCTTTTTTTATATAGATAATTTTTTTAGCCTATTTACCATCACAGTGAGATGTCCAGTACATCAAATTCCATAATAACTTTTTAACCTGAACTTTTTGATACATACACCCATGTTTTTCTTTTTCTTTTCTTTTTTAATTTTTTTTAAAAAATTAGTTTAGTTTAGTTTAGCTTATTCTTTTCTTTATTTTTATTTTTTAATATTCATATAGAGTTAAACTTCAAGGTAATCCCTTTTACCCAATAAATGCTACCCCTACAGGTAAACAAATTTTTAATCCCCTGTTATCTCAGAAAAGTTGAGTCCTTTAACCAATATGTCCAGATACACACAGGAAGAATCAAAATAAATGTCCTCACCCAAACTGAGAATTTATAACCTCTTTCCCATCTTTTTTTTTTTTTTTCCACCAGTGTTTTTGTGTATTTGTGTTTGTCCTTATAGTATATAAATCGTATACTTGGGGATCTTTTCGACGAGATCCTTTTATTTTATTTTATTTTTTTGCATATATATATATAATATATATATATTTATATATATATTTCTTTTTTTCTCTTGTCATATATTTTATCAGTCTTTTTGTCTGTCTGTTTTTGTTTGTGTACTTCATAAATCTTACGTTGGGGCCCATTTGGGCTGAGCCTTCTCTTTTATCTGCCTTTTTTTTTTTCCCTGCCTCTCTCTCTCTCTTTTCTCTTTTTCTTTTCTTTTTTCTCTTATTTTGGGTGGGAACTCCTGATTGCTCAGAAGCATTCCAGGGTGCACCTTAACTGCACCATGGTTGATACATCCAGCTACATCCATTCAGCCATCTCTCATCATAATGACTAGGAGGAGGAATGCCCAACAGAAGAAAAATACAGAGAGGATTGGCCTTCTACAACAGAGCTAATGACTATCAACATAGACAATATGTCGTAAAGGGAATTCAGGCGAAAATTACCCAGGCAATAGCTAGGTTGGAGAAAGCCATGGATGACAAAACGGAATTGATTAGGACAGAACTGAAAGCCACCAGGGATGATGTTCAAAATGCTCTCAATGATTTCCAATCTAATCTAAATTCTCTAAAAGCCAGGGTAACTGAGACAGAAGATAGAATTAGTGATCTGGAGGACAAACAGATAGAGAGAAAGAATCAGGAGGAAGCCTGGAACAAATAGTTTAGAAGCCATGAAAACAGAGTCAGGCAAATAAATGATGTCATGAAACGTTCCTAAGTCAAAATTATTGGAATCCCTGAAGGGGAGGAGAAAGAAAGAAGTCTAGAAGATATAGTGGAACAAGTTCTCCATGAAAATTTTCCCAGTCTCGTGAATGGAACCAGCATTTATGTAATAGAGGCAGAACGGACTCCCCCCGCTAAGATTATAGATTCTCAAATGTCCTTGAGACACCTAATAGTAAGAATGAAGAATGATAATTGTAGGCAGGCTCTCCTTAAGGCAGCTAGGACAAAGAAGCTCCTTAGGTACAGAGGAAAGCCCATCAGAATAATGTCAGACATGTCCACAGAAACCTGGCAAGCCAGAAAGGGCTGGCAAGACATATTCAGGGCACTAAATGAGAAGAACATGCATCCAAGAATACTTTATCCAGCAAGACTGGCATTCCTAAAATGGATGGAGAGATAAAGTTTCCAAGACCAGCAAGGCTTAAAAGACTATGCAACCACCAAGCTGACACTGCAGGAAATATTAAGGGCATTCTATAAAAGAAGAAAAATCCTAAGAATATCATTGAACAGAAATATAGAGACAATCTACAGAAAGAAAGACTTCAAAGGTAACACGATGTCAATAAAAACATATCTATCAATAATCACTCTCAATGTGAATGGCTTAAATGCACCCATAAAATGACACAGGGTTCCAGATTGGAAAAAAACGACAAGACCCATCCATATGCTATCTACAAGAGACCCATGTTGAACCTAAAGATACACCCAGACTGAAAGTGAAGGGATGGAGAGCATCTTTCATGACAATGGACCTCAAAAGAAGGCTCAGGTAGAGATTCTCATATCAGACAAATTAGATTTCAAACTAAAGACTGTAGTCAGAGATACAGAAGGACATAACATCATTCATAAAGGGACTATCCACCAAGATGATCTAACAATTGGAAATATCTATGCCCCCAGTACGGGAGCAGCCAATTACATAAGAAAACAATTAATCAAGATAAAGAGTCATATTGATATGGATACATTAATAGTAGGAGATCATAACACCCTTCTCTCAGTAATAGATCATCCAAGCAGAAAATCAGTTAACAAGAGAATTGAATGACACATTGGACCAGATGGACCTCATAGATATATACAAAACATTCCACCCTAAAACAACAGAATACTCATTCTTCTCAAATGCACATGGAACCTTATCAAGAATAGACCACATACTGGGTCACAAATCAGGACTCAACTGATACCAAAAGACTGAGATTATTCCCTGCATATTCTCAGATCACAATGCTTTGAAACTGGAGCTCAATCACAAGGAAAAGTTCAGAAGGAACTCAAACACCTGTAAGCTAAAGACCACCTTGCTTAAGAATGCTTGGATCAACCAGGATATCAAAGAAGAACTGAAACAATTCATGGAAACCAATGAGAATGAAGACACTTCAGTCCAAAACCTATGGGAGACAGTAAAGGCAGTCCTAAGGGGGTAATACATAACCATCCAAGTCTCCCTCAAAAAAAAAAAAAAAAACTGAAAAATCCAGCTGTCTCTACACCTTAAAGAACTGGAAAATCAACAACAAATCAAACCAACTCCACACATAAGAAGGGAAATAATCAAGATTAGAGCAGAGATCAATGAGGTAGAAACTAGAGATACAGTAGAAAGTATCAATGAAACTAGAAGCTGGTTCATTGAAAGAATCAATCAGATGGATAAACCATTGACCACATTAATCTAAAAGAAAAGAGATAAAGCTCAAATTAATAAAATTATGAATGAAAAGGGAGAGATCACAATGAACACCAAGGAAATATAAACAATCATCAGAAGTTATTATCAAAAGTTATATGCCAATATGTTAAGAAAACTAGATGAAATGAATGCATTCCTGGAAAGCTATAAACTCCCAAAATTGAACCAGGAAGAAATTGACAACCTGAATAGACTGATATCTAGTAATAAGACTGAAGCAGTGATCAAAAACCTCCTAAAAAACAAGAGCCCAGGACCTGATGGATTCCCTGGGGAATTCTATGATACTTTCAAAGAAGAAATAACACCTATTCTCTTGAAACTATTTCAAAAAATTGAAGCAGAAGGAAAACTTCCAGACTCTTTTTATGAAGCCAGCATTACCTTGATCCCCAAACCAGGCAAAGGCCCTACCAAAAAGGAGAATTTCAGACAAATATCACTGATGAATACGGATGCTAAGATTCTCAATGAGATCCTAGCAAACGGGATCCAACAGCACATTATAAAGATTATCCACAGGGCATGTGGGTGGCTCAGTGGGAAGCCTCTGCCTTCTGCTCAGGTCATGATCCCAGGACACAAAGAGCTGGAGCAAATAATCCAAAATTTTGTATGGAATCAGAAAAGACCCCAAATCGCTAAAGAAATGTTGAAAAACAAAAATAAAACTGGCAGCATCACATTACTTGACTTCAAGCTTTACTACAAAGCTGTGATCAGCAAGACAGCATGGTACTGGCATAAAAACAGATACATAGACCAGTGGAACAGAGAAGAGAGCCTAGATATGGACCCTCAACTCTATGCACAAATAATCTTCGACAAAACAGGAAAAAATATCCAGTAGAAAAAAGACAGTCTCTTCAATAAATGGTGCTGGGATAACTGGACAGCTATATGTAGAAGAATGAAACTCGACTATTCTCTTACACCATACACAAAGATAAACTCAAAATGGATAAAAGACCTCAATTTGAGACAGGAATCCATCAGAATCCTAGAGGAGAACATAGGCAGTAATCTCTTCCATATCAGCCAAAGCAACTTCTTTCAAGATATGTCTCCAGGGCGCCTGGGTGGCTCAGTGGATTAAGCCACTGCCTTCGGCTCGGGTCATGATCTCAGGGTCCTGGGATTGAGTCCCGCATCAGGCTCTCTGCTCAGCAGGGGGCCTGCTTCCCTTCCCCTCTCTCTGCCTGCCTCTCTGCCTACTTGTGATCTCTCTCTGTCAAATAAATAAATAAAATCTTAAAAAAAAAAAAGATATGTCTCCAAAGGCAAAGGAAACAAAAGAGAAAATAAACTTTTGGGACTTCATCAAAATCAAAAGCTTCTGCACATCAAAGGAAACAGTCAAGAAAACAAAGAGGCAACC
This sequence comes from Mustela erminea, assembly GCF_009829155.1. Classification (NCBI taxonomy): domain Eukaryota; kingdom Metazoa; phylum Chordata; class Mammalia; order Carnivora; family Mustelidae; genus Mustela; species Mustela erminea. The sequence continues at coordinate 107,041,178 of NC_045635.1, read as the reverse complement.
CACAGAATGGGAGAAGATATTTACAAATGACAGGACACTGGGATCGAGTCCCGCATCAGGCTTTCTGCTAGGCGGGGAGCCTGCTTCCTCCTCTCTCTCTCCCTGCCTCTCTGCCTACTTGTGATCTCTGTCTGTCAAATAAATAAATAAAATATTTAAAAACAATAAGATTATCCACGATGACCAGGTGCGATTCATCCCTGGGTTACAAGGATGGTTCAACTTTCGCAAATCAATCAATGTGATAGAACAAATCAATAAGAGAAGAGAGAAGAACCACATGGTTTTCTCAATTGATGCAGAAAAAGCATTTGACAAAATCCAGTATCCGTTCCTGATTAAAACACTTCAAAGTATAGGAATAGAGGGAACATTCCTGAACTTCATTAAATCTATCTATGAAAGACCCACAGCAAATATCATCCTCAATGGGAAAAAGCTTGCAGCCTTCCTGTTGAGTTCAGGAACATGACAAGAATGCCCACTCTCACCACTCTTGTTCAACATAGTATTAGAAGTCCTAGCAACAGCAATCAGACAACAAAGAGAAATAAAAGGTATCCAATTTGGCAATGAAGAAGTCAAACCCTCTCTCTTCACAGATGACATGATCCTTTATATGGAAAACCCAAAAGACTCCAACCCCAAACTATTAGAACTCATACTGCTATTCAGTAAGGTGGCAGGATACAAAGTCAATGTGCAGAAATCAGTGGCTTTCTTATACACTAATAATGAAAATATAGAAAGGGAAATTAGAGAATCGATTCCGTTTACCATAGCACCAAGAACCATAAGGTACCTGGGAATAAACCTAACCAAAGAAGTAAAGGATCTGTACTTGAGGAACTGCAGAACACTCATGAAAGTAATTGAAGAACACACAAAAAGATGGAAGACCATTCCATGCTCATGTTTAGCAAGAATAAACTTTGTTAAAATGTCTATACTGCCTAGAGCAATTTATAATTTTAATACCATTCCAATAAAATTTCCACAGGTCTTTTTCAAAGAGCTGGAGTAAATAATCCTAAAATTTGTAGGGAATCAGAAGAGACCCCAAATTGCTAAGAAAATTTTGAAAAACAAAAATAAAACAGGTGACATCACGTTACCTGATTTCAAGCTTTTTTACAAATCTGTGATCAGCAAGACAGCATGGTACTGGCATACAAACAGACATAGACCAGTGAAACAGAGTAAAAGTCCAGATATGGACCCTCAGCTCTATGGTCAAATAATCTTCGACAAAGCAGGAAAAAATATACAGTGGGAAAAAGACAGTCTCTTCAATAAATGGTGCTGGGAAAATTGAACAGCTATATGTAGAAGAAGGCTGTTTATTTTCAAATAGCTAATTCAATGAGGTAACCTGAGGTAAAGGAGTCAAAGGTGTTAATAATTTGTGATAATTTCCCTTCCACTTGGATTTCTACAAAGAGTTTTCTGCCCATATAATTTCAGGGGTTTAAAGGAGTGCATCAAATGATATTCAGACAGACAATTATGGGCAAGGGGAGAATTCTACTACAAATTGTCTATTGTAATTTGCCTAGGCTGCTCCTTCTGATATGAGTATACAAATTTTTTTTCTTTTTTTTTAAGCATATTTCATCTAACACAAATTTTAGTCTCATTTTCAGGTTGAGCTTTGTACCTCCATTTTTAGATCCCCATTAGGTACAGAATATTACTTTGAGTCATCGAAAATATGAAAGGTATTACTCCTTATCATGCTGGCAAATCACAGTGCCTTAACTTTATGTTTATCTTCCCTCTGAGAATATTGATTGTATAAAAGCAAATATAGAATAACATCAGTATATATACATATATATCTTCCATGTACACCTTATATATATCTAATATCTAATATTATATATTAGATATATTAAATATATAAATATATATGTATTAAATATATTAAATATAACTATATATTTTTAAGTTTTCAAAAACTGTATTGCTTCTCTGTCAAGTTGTAAGGATATATATATTATTTAGGTTGTTGAATATCCACAACACTGGAATTGTCTTCTTGTTTTGAAGTACAAATAAATAAAGAAAGGACAATCTCCAAATGTAATTTCAAATTAATGAAATTTCTGGCTTTTTCTAGCTCTCTCTCCCTTCCTTCATCCTTTTTCTCTTTCTCTATCTCCCTTTATTATTTCTTGCTTTCCTGCTTTCACTCCTCTGTGGTTGTTTTATATAGATAGTAGAATAATCATCAATACAGAGATAGAGGAAAATTTATATATTAATTTAAACCCAGATTTACACTAACAAATAGTTTGGCTGATTTTTCCAACTTATTTAATGAAATGGTATTTTGTGTACAACTTACTTTGCATTCTATGTTCCATTTCTTATGACTTTTACAATTGTTGGAGAATTGCAAAATAAGATATCACATACCTTTATTATTTTCTAGTTATGTCAATAATTAAAAGTCAATTAATATAGGTTTGATGAGCACCTACAAGGCATTATGGAAAGAACTGACAAAGATAACATGAAAACTGGGGCGCCTGGGTGGCTCAGTGGGTTAAGCCGCTGCCTTCGGCTCGGGTCATGATCTCAGGGTCCTGGGATCGAGTCCCGCATTGGGCTCTCTGCTCAGCAGGGAGCCTGCTTCCTTCTCTCTCTCTCTGCCTGCCTCTCAGTGTACTTGTAATTTCTCTCTGTCAAATAAATAAATAAAATCTTTAAAAAAAAAAGATAACATGAAAACTCATGCTGTCTTCACTACAGGAATTCCACATATATATACATATATATGTATATACGTATATATATACACATATACATGTATATATACACATATATATGTGTATATATATACGTATATACATATATATGTATATATAGACATATATATATAATATGTTACATATTTATCTATTCTGTTCTATTCTATAATATATAGAACTGTATAATATCTATCTATCTATCTAAGATTATATATATCTATCTATTCCTCAGTTGATGGACACTTGGGATTCCTCCATATCTTGGCTATTGTAAAAATTGTTCCTACAAACAAAGGGGTATATGTATCTCTTTGACTTAGTGTTTCTCTATTTTTTTTTTCAGCAAATACCCATCTGTGTTATTGCTGGATCATAGGGTAGTTGTATTTTTAACATTTCAGAAACCTCCATATTGTCTTCTAGAGTAAGTGCACCAGTTTTCCTTCCCACCAACAGTGCTAGAGGGTTCCTTTTTCTCCACATCATCTCCAATACCTGTTGTTTCTTGTGTTCTTATTTTTAGCGATTCTGACAAGAGTGGAGTGATATCTCATTGGGGTTTTGATTTGTACTTCCCAGATGGAAAGCAATAATGAACATCTTTTTCATGTATCTATTGGCCATTTAGATGTCTTTGAATAAATGTCTGTTAAAATCTTCTAGTCATTTTTAATCAGATTATTTGGTTTATTGGGTGTTGAGTCATATAAGTTCTTTATATATTTTGGTTACTAACCCATAATTGAGCATGTTATTTGCAAATATCTTCTCCCATTCCAGGTTACCTTTTAGTTTTGTTTACTGTTTCCTTCACTGTACAGAAGCCTTTCATTTTTATGTAGCCCCAGTAGCTTATTTTTGCTTTTATTCTCCTTGCCTCAGGAGACATAGCGAGGAAAAAAAGTTGCTATGGCCAGTGTGAAAGATGTTACTGCCTGTGTTCTCTGCTAGGATTTTTATGGTTTCAGATGTCACATATAGATTCTCAAACCTTATTAATTTATTTCTGAGTATGATCTAAGAAAGTAGCCCAAGTTTTTTCCTTTGCATGATGCTGTACATTTTTCCCACATCACTTATTGAAAAGACTGTCTTTTCCCATTGGATACTCTCTCCTGGCTTATTGATAATCAATGGATCATATGATTATGGATTTACTTCAATATTTTCTATTTTGTTCCATTGATCTCTGTGTCTATTTTTGTGCCAGAACCATACTGTTTTGAATTACTACAGCTTTTTTGTTTGTTTGTTTGTTTGTTTTTAAGTACAAATCGGTTGGTTGTTTATTTATTTATTTATTTATTTGTTTGTTTGTTTGTTTATTTATGTTAGTCATCATACAGTACATTAGTTTTTTTTTTCCAGTGTTCCAGAATGCATTATGAACCACACCCAGTGCTCCATGCAATACATGCCCTGCATAATACCTACCACCAGGCTCACCCAACCTCCTACTCCCCACACCTCCAAAACCCTCAGTTTGTTTCTCAGAGTCCACAGTCTCTCATGAATTACTACAGCTTTGTAATATAACATGAAGTCTGGATTTGTGATGCCCCCAGCATTGCTTTTCTTTTTGAAGATTGCTTTGAGTATTCAGGGTCTTTTGTGGTTCCATACAAATATTAATGTTTTTCTAGTTCTGTGAAAAATGCTGGTGGTATTTAGATAGGGATTGCATTAAATGTGTAGATTGCTTTGGATAGTGTAGACATTTGAACAATATTTTTTCTTCCAATCCATGAGCCTGGAATATCTTTCCATTTCTTCATTTCATATTCAAATATTTTCCTCAGTATTTTATAGTTTTCAGAGTACAGGACTTTTACCTATTTGGACAGGATTATCCCTAGTTATTCCATCATTTTTGGTGCAGTTGCAATGGGGTCAATTCCTTAAAATCTCTTTCTGCTGCTTCGTTATTGGTGTATAGAAATGTAAGAAGTTTCTGTACATTGATTTTGTATTCTGTGAATTAGTAAATTTGTTTATGAGTTCTATCAGGTTTTTTTTTTGAAATCTTTCAAGTTTTCTACAGATAATATCTTGTCATCTGCGAATAATGTTTTAATTCTTCCTTACTTATTTCAATGTCTTTTATTTTTGTTTGAGTGCTGAGGCTAGAACTTCCACTACTATATTGTATAAGTGGTAAAAGTGAACATCCTTCACTTCTTCCTGACCTTAGAAGAAAGCTCTGTTTCTCACCATTAAGGAAGTTGTTAGGTAAGGGTATTTTATATATGGCCTTTATTTTGCTGAGGTATGTTTCCTTGAAACATACTTTCTTGGGGGTTTTTAACCTGAATATATTTATGCTTTTTCAAGTGGTTTTTCTTCATATATTTAAATGATTATATGGGTCTTACCTTTTTCTCTTATTAATGTGGTGTATCATATTCACCATTTTAACCCAGAATTAAATCCCATTTGATTCTAGTGAATGATCTTTTTATATGTGTTGTTGGATTTGGTTTGCTAGTATTTTGTTGAGGATTTTTGCATCTAAATTAATCAGGGATATTGTCCTGTAGTTCTCTTTTTAGTGGTGTCTTTATCTGATTTTGGTATTAAGGCAATACTGACCTTATAGAATGACTTTGGAAGTTTTCCTTTCTCTTCTATTTTTAGTTTGAGATGAAAAGGTATTAGCACTTCTTTAAATGTTTGGTACTTTTCTCCTGTGACATCATCTATTCCAGGACTTTTAATGTTGGGAATTTTTTGATTAGTAATTATATTTATTTGCTGATTATTAGGTTATCAATCTGTTCAGATTTTCTATTTCTTCCCCTTTCGGTTCTAGTAGGTTATATGCTTCTACAAATTATCCCTTCCTTCTAGGCTATAGTTTGTTGGCATATATTTTTAATAATATTCTCTTATAATTGTTTGTATTTTGGTGTTATTGGTTGTTATTTGTCTGTTCTCATTTGTGACTTTATTTAGTTGAGTCCTTTCCCTTTAATTTCTTGGTATGTCTGGCTAGAGGTTCATCAATTTTCTTGATTTTTTTTTTTAAAGAACCAGCTCCTGGTTTCGTCAATTTGTTCTATTGTTCTTTTAGTTTCTGCATCATTTATTTCTTTCTAATCTTTATTATTTCCTTCTTTCTACTGGATTCATTTTGTTGTTGTTGTTGTTGTTGCTGCTGTTTATTTTTGTTTTTTTTTCTCTATCTTCTTTAGGTGTAAGTTTAGGTTGTTTATTTGATATTTTTCTTGCTTCTTCAGGTAAGCCTGTGGTTCTATAAATTTCCTTCTTAGAAACACTTTTGCTGCACCCCAAAGGTTTTGGTTTTTATGTTTTCACTTTCATTTGTTTCCATATACTTTTTTATTTCTTCATTTATTTCCTGGTTGATGCTTTCTTTCTTTAGCAGCATGTTATTTAACCTCCATGTATTTGTGATGTTTTGAGATTTTTCTTTCCTGTGGTTGAATTCTAGTTTTATAATGCTGTGGTCATAAAGACTCATATTATGACTTCATTTTTTTTAAATTTGTTGAGGCTTGTTTTGTGGATTAATATGTGTCCTATGCTGGGTAAAGTTCTGTGTGGACTTGAAAAGAATGTGTATTCTGCTGTTGTATGACAGGGCTTTCTGAATATATCTGTTAAATTCATCTGGTCCAGTGTGTCATTCAAAGCCACTATTTCTTGATTTTCCATTTAGATGATCTATCCATTTGTATAAATGGGTTAGTACTGTCTTCTACTAGTATGGTATAATTATGAATTACTTTGTTAACAGTTTTATGTATTTGGGCGCTCCTATGTTGGTTGCATAAATCCTTACACTTATCATACATTCTTGTTGAATTGTCCCCTTTGTTACTATATAATGTCCTACTTTGTTTCTTTTCACAATCTTTGTTTTAAAGTTTATTTTGTATGATATAACTATTGCTACTCTGACTTTCTTTTGACAACTATTTGCATAATAGGTGTTTCTCCATCTCCCCTTTCGTTCTGCAAGCATATTTATGTCTAAAAATTATTTTGTAGGCAGCATATAGGTGGATCTTGTTTGTTTTTTTAATTAATTTATTTATTTGACAGAAAGAGAGAGATAGGAAAAGCAGGAACACAAGCTGGGGAAGTGGGAGAGGGAGAACCAGGCTTCCTGCTGAGCAGGGAGCCAGATGCAGTACTCAATTCCAGGACTCCAGGATTATGACCCAAGCCAAAGGCAGGCACTTAAGGACTGAGCCATCCAGGTGACCCGGATCTAGTTTTTTATTCATTCTAACACCCTATGTCTTTTGATTGGAGCATTTAGTTCATTAATATTAAAAATACTTATTGATATATGTGAAGATATTATCATTTTAGGTTTTTTTTTTAGTTGTTTTTTTTTTTTTTTCTGATCATTTTCTCTGATCCTTGTCTTTCCATCATTCCTGGTTTTGTAATTTTCTTTAGTCATATATTTGGAGTTCTTTCTTTTCATTCTTTGCATATTTATTTGTGGTTCTTGATAAATAGTTACCATTAGGTTTATATACAACTTCTTCTGTATATAGTAGCCTATATTAAATTGATGGTTGTTTAAGTTTGAACCCATTTTTTACTCCTCTCCTACTCACATTTTAGTATGTGTTGTTATATTTTACATCATTTTATTTTGTGAATTCTTTGACTATTTTTTTCAGATACCTTCATTTTTACTTCTTTCATGTTTCCAACCTTTATACTGCCACTTTTGTTCTCTCCTTTCTATACAAAGTATCCCCTTTAATATTTCAAGCAGGGCTGATTTAGTTGTCATAAATTCCTTTAGTTTTTGTTTGTTTGGGGACCTATTTATCTCTCCTTCTTTTCTGAATTATAATCTTGCTAGATACAATATTCCTGCCTGCAGAATTTTCCCATTTGGCAAATTAAATATATCATGCCATTCTCTTTTGGCTTGGAAAAATTCTTTTTTTAAAAAGATTTTTTTTCTTTATTTTAGAGACAGTGAGTGAGCAAGCACAGAGGGAGAGTCAGAGGAAGAAGCAGACTCCCTGCTGAGCAGACAGCCCAACTCAGGGCATGATCCCAGGGCCCCAAGACCATCACCTGAGACAAGGGCAGATGCTTAACCAACTTAGCCACCCAGGCACCCATCCTAAGAAAGCTTCTGATGAAAAACCTCCTGCTAGCCTTGTGGGCTTTCCCTTATATGTTACTGTCATCTTCTTCTTCTCCTTCTCCCCCTCATCATTGTCATCTTCCTCCTTCTTCTTTCTTCCTTGCTACCTTTTTATCCTTTATCTCAAATTTTTGCAAATTTAATTAAAATGTGTCTTGGTGTTGGCCTGGTTTTGTTGATTTTGATGGGAGTTCTCTGTGCCCCCTGGATCTTGGTATGTTCTCTTCCACATATTAGGGAAACTTTCTGCTATTATAATTATAATTGCAATTATAATTACAATTATAATTATAATTATTTTAACTTCATTGGTGCTTATATATCGGTGCTTATATATATATATATATATATACAGATATATATATATATATATATATATATATATATATATATATATATGGTGCTTATACAGAAGAATCCACATATTTACATCTTGATCAGATATTATTTTTTTTTTAAGATTTATTTATTTATTTATTTGACAGCCATCACAAGTAGGCAGAGAGGCAGGCAGGGAGCGAGAGAGGAGGAAGCAGGTTCCCAGCCGAGCAGAGAGCTCAATGCGGGGCTCAATCCCAGCACCCTTGGATCATGACCTGAGCTGAAGGCAGAGTCTTTAACCCACTAAGCCACCCAGGCGCCGCAGCTATTATTTCTTGAAAAATATTTCTGAACCCCTTTGTCTCTTCTTCTTCTGGGACTCATAATATGAATATTATTATGTTTGATGGAGTCACTTAGTTCTCTTTGTCTACTCGCATTTTGCATAATTCCTTTTTCTCTCTTTTGTTAGCTTGATTGTTTTCCATTACTCTGTATTCCACATCATTAATCCATTCTTCTGCTTTCTCCAGCTTGCTCTTCATTCCATGAAGAGTTTCTTTTCTTTTCCTGAGCCCTTTATCTCTGCTATGCTTTTCCTTATCCTTTCATTAAGGGTCTCACTCTTGTATTCCACTATTTTCTCAAGTCCATTGAGGGTCCTTATGATTATTGCTTTAAATTATCTATCGGGCATATTTCTTATATCTATTTCACTTTGATTTCTTGCCATAGCCTTGTCTTGTTCTTTCATTTGGGATAAATCTTTCTGTCTTCGATTTTGTCCATGTCTCTGTTCCTGTTTCTGTATGTTAGGAAAGTTAGCTATGTCTCCTGTTCTTCAGAGTAATGTTTTTTATGCAAAAGAGGTCCTGGAGTGCCCTACACTGTTTTGTCCCCTGTGCCCCAGAGCCTGGCATTTCCAGATGTGTGTCTAATGTGTGCTGCATGTGCTTTGTTAGTCCTGGCCTCTTCATTTTTTAGGCTAGGCACCTACAGAGGCTCTCTTTGATTTCTGTGGTTAGTGCTTGGCCCCTGGCCTGATTGTGACATTATTTTACTAGGTGTGTCCCGATCTGTTTGTGAAATGAGACCTGTGGTCACCGAAGACAATTAAGGCTCCATGATACTTTCATATCATAAGACATGGTGTGGGCAAGTGTTTGGGCTGGTCTTCTGGGGAATGGTAACTGCTTTGCTGGTAGTGAGGCAATGGTGACTAGTAGTGTTGGTTCTACTGGAGTGTGTGGGGCTGATCTTGGTGTAAGCACGTTAGGTAGATTGTGTTTGTGCTCTGCTGGTTCCTGCAGATGACCCTGTGTTATGCTGAGGTGTAGGGGAAGGGAAGCAGCTCTAGCCAGTTCCTTTGTTCTCAGAAGATTCTCTCTTTGGATTCTGTCTCTCTAGGATGTGCTCCAAGATGAGCAAATAAGCTCCCCACTATGTGCTCCAAGCATTCTTCAGATCATTGTTCCAAGCTGTATGCCTATGGGTTGTTTTCTCATCTTTTTTCCAAGAGCAGTGCAATGTCTATGGGCTCTGTCCCAGCCAAGTCCACTGACCTTTTAGAAGTCCAGGTTTTAAGCCCATTGGTTTCCTAAACTCATGAAATCCAACCCCTCTTGCTTTCCAAGCAAATCGTTATGTGGATTTATTTTCCCCATGTACTCCCCTCTGTGCTAACCTGTCTCTTTCCCTTCTTGGCAACTCTAGATATTTCCCCATCTCAGTGGCCACAATCTGTTTCTCCCCTAAACTGCATCTCTGCACTTCCTACTTTCCTCAGTGTGGTCTCTTGTCTACATTGTGAAATTTGTTCTTAGTCTTCAGTTCAATTTGTAGGGTATTTAGGATGACTTGATATTTATCTAGTTGTACTCATGGGATGAGACAAGCCTTATGTCCTCTTCCCTCCACTGCCATCTTCCAACCTCCTCTGGAATGTCTTTTCATTTGTTTGTGTCATCTTCAATTTCTTTTGTTGATGTCTTATAGTTTTCAGAGTACAAATCTTTTACCTCCTGAATAAAGTTTTTTTCTTGGTATTTTATTCCTTTTGGTACAATTGTAATTGGGATTTTTTTTTTTTTTTTGAGAGAGAGAGAGAGTGCACACAACAGGGGAGTGAAGGCAGAGGGAGAGGGAAAGACAATCTTAAGATATTCTTGTCTTATTCCCAGTCTTAGAGGAAAAGCTCACAGTTTCTCACATTTGAATATTATGTGAACTGTGGGTTTTTCATATATGACCTTCATTGTGTTCTCATTTTGTTGAGAGGTTTTGTCATGTGTAAATATTAAATTTTATCAATGATTTTCTGCATCTATAAGAGGTAACTATATGGATTTTACTTTTGGTTTTGTATCTTGTTGATTTGTTTGTAAATAATGTACCATGCTTGCATCACCAGAATAAATTCCACTTGATTGTTGTGAATGATCTTTTTTATGTATTGTTGAATGTGGTTTGCTAATACTTTGTGAATTTTTGCATCTATTTTATCAGTGATATTAGCCTGTAGGTTTCTTGCGTGCTTGCCTATTTTCTTCCTTCCTCGTTCCTTTCTTTTCCTTTCCTTTCCTTTCCTTTCCTTTCCTTTCCTTTCCTTTCCTTTCCTTTCCTTTCTTATTTCTTTTTTTCCTTTCTCTCTCTCTTCTTTTCTTGACTCTGCCTGGTTTTGCTATCAGTAATGTTGCCCTCATAGAATGTATTTGGAAATTTTCCTTTTTCTTCTATTTTTGTTTTGTTTTTGTTTAATTTTTTGGAATAGTTTGAGGAGAAGAGGTATTAACTCTTCTTTAAATGCTTTCTAGAATTCACCTGTGAATCCATCTAGTCCTGGGCTTTTAGTTTTTGATAGTTTTTTATTGTGTATTCCATTTGTTATTAAAAAAAAAGAAAGAAATATCAGTAAGTCTTACATGTTCTGGATTAACATTTCAATTTTATTTTGTATTATTCTTTCCCCATGTTCCTGAAATCAAGTTCCCGCTATTCTTTTACTTCTTAAAAATACCAAACACCCACTTCAGTATCTTTGCAATTTTTTTTTCTAGCTGAGATACTATTTTCCTAATCTTTTCATCTAATGTTGACTAATTTTTCAAGTGTCTATTTTTTCAAGTTTTACTTTAAATGTCTCTGCCTGAAAATAATTTCCCCATTACTGATCTAAGTTAGTTCCCTCATTAATTTATGTAATTACTTCAAACACCATTATGCTCCAACAATTCCAGTGTAGTTTCTAAATTGCTCTCCCAGGCTTTTAATATTTGATCTGTGAGACACTCTGTTTTTATCTCTGCATTTTTTTGAAGATTTTATTTATTTATTTGACAGAGAGAGATCACAAGTAGGCAGAGAGGCAGGCAGAGAGAGAGGAAGGGAAGCAGGCTCCCTGCTGAGCAGAGAGCCCGATGCGGGACTTGATCCCAGGACCCTGAGATCATGACCTGAGCCGAAGGCAGCGGCTCAACCCACTGAGCCACCCAGGTGCCCCTCTGCATTTTTTTTTTAATATGTAGACTTTTTCCATATCTATAATTGTGATGTTAAGCATTTTTTCTTAAACAAAATTTTATTTTAGGGTTTAATTTACTTCCCTACTGTCTAATTAATAATCCTTTATAATCAGAATCTGAAACTTGGCAGTTCACCAATTTGCTCTTTCACAAGGCTCTCCCCAAGCAATACACATCTTTTACAATGATCAGTTTGGCATGTTTGTCTACTGACTTGGCCCATTCTACTATCATCTCTTGTAAGATGACTGCACTTACTAATTTTTCTGCCTCTAGAGAAGTTTTGTTTTTCCCCAAGAATAATCCATTCCTCACACCTCAATCAATATCATCTTTAAAAACAACCCTAATGTGGCATTCATTTATATGAATTAAAACTTTAAATGTTCCTCCTTGAACCTATGATATATTCTAAATTCTTCAGAATGTATTATAAGGCTCTTAATGATCCTATCTCTGTTCACTTCTTTATCCCATTACTTTTTGCCTCTTCCTGAAACAGACACCACCTCCTGCTAACAAATGTATTCTTAAACTCTTTCTCTCCTTTTTAAAACATTTTATGTATTTATTTTGAGAGAGAGAGAGAAAGAGAGATGAGAGAGAGGCAGAGAGAGAATCCCAAGTATAATCCACGCTGAGTGTGGAGCTTGATGCAGGGTTCAATCGCACAATCGTGAAATCATAACCTGAGCTGAAATCAAGAGTTGGATGTTTAACTCACTGAGCTACCCTGGTGCCCCTGATTTCCCCCCTTTTATTTACTCATTTCCTGGATGATTTCACCTAATTTGATGGTTTCAACTATATCTTTATGTTGACAACTCCAAAATATTGTTTTGGAAAAACATTAATGAGTGGCTTAGGTGAAAACAGTCCTGGGGACTGGAATAATGGTTTAAGCTCTTTTATAACATGACTATCTTCCCAGTCATCTGAGAAACACACAGAAATCTGGATGTCATGTTATGCTTTTTAAAATTTTTCCTTCAAATTTTATATCCAACAAGTCACCTAGATATAAGTGATAGGTGGTGGGGAGTGACAGGTAATAGGTGATAGGGAATCTAACTATGGTGATATTGGTAAGAATGGTAATTAATCACATTAAAAATGGGTGGATAATCAGTAAGATGTTCTGACTGAGTGAGAAGGTAAGAGATTCAAGTATATATTTCAAATTTCTAGGTTGGTTATCTGAATGATTGAAGTTATCATTTACTAGGGTAGGCAGGAGAAATAGCAGTTTATGTTGTTAAACTGAGTTTATTATTTGTGCTAGAGAGTCTAAAGTAACATTTGCCTTTCCAGGAGGAGTTATTCAGCAAGTGGTTGGATGCATGATTCTCAAACATGGTGTAGAGCTCTCTTTTGTAATTATATATTCTGTAAGTTAGATGTAATAGTTGATACTATGATCATAGACTAGATTAAACATAGAAAGTATTCAGACTGAGAAAAGCGTGGGCCAAGAATGTATTTTTAGCAATAAGTATCAGTATTAATGGGGCCCATGAAAGAAGAACTCAGGAAGAAGTCAGAGAAGGTATAATCAGAGAGAAAAAAATTAATATTATAATGGGAATTAAAGATAGTGGTGATTTCCTTTGCCTTTGGAGACATATCTTGAAAGAAGTTGCTGTGGCTGATATTGAAGAGATTACTGCCTATGTTCTCCTCTAGGATTCTGATGGATTCTTGTCTCACATTGAGGTCTTTTATCCATTTTGAGTTTATCTTTGTGTACAGTGTAAGAGAATGGTCGAGTTTCATTCTTCTACATATAGCTGCCCAGTTTTCCCAGCACCATTTATTTAAGAGACTGTCTTTTTTCCACTGTATATTTTTTCCTGTTTTGTCAAAGATTATTTGCCCATAGAGTTGTGGGTCCATCTCTGGGCTCTCTACTCTGTTCCACTGATTTATGTGTCTGTTTTTATGCCAGTACCTTCCCTATGACCCTGCAATTGCATTCCTGGGTATTTACCCCAAATATACAGATGTCGTGAAAAGAAGGGCCATCTGTACCCCAATGTTTATAGCAGCAATGGCCACGGTTGCCAAACTGTGGAAAGAACCAAGATGCCCTTCAACGGATGAATGGATAAGGAAGATATGGTCCATATACACTATGGAGTATTATGCCTCCATCAGAAAGGACGAATACCCAACTTTTGTAGCAACAGGGACGGAACTGGAAGAGATTATGCTGAGTGAAATAAGTCAAGCAGAGAGAGTCAATTATCATATGGTTTCACTTATTTGTGGAGCATAACAAATAGCATGGAGGACATGGGGAGATAGAGAGGAGAAGGGAGTTGGGGGAAATTGGAAGGGGGGGTGAACCATGAGAGACTATGGACTCTGAAAAACAATCTGAGGGTTTTGAAAGGGCAGGGGGTGGGATGTCAGGGTACCAGGTTGTGGGTATTATAGAGGGTACAGATTGCATGGAGCACTGGGTGTGGTGCAAAAATAATGAATACTGTTAAGCTGAAAATAAAAAAAATATACATTTAAAAAAAGATAGTGTTGAGCTCTAAGAACTAGGCCCTTTCCAAGAGTGTCAAATGTACCCCAAAAAAATACAATGGCTGAAAAATGTGCTTATCATATCTAGTATTTAGAAGGTCTTTAATAGGTTACAGAAAGTCTTTTTTTTTTTTCCATAGAATAGTTAGGCTAGAATCTTAAGTGCCATGGTTTAAATAATGAATATGAATTGCTAAAAGAAAAATAATGATGTGAATGGACAGGAAAAAGACTGGATAACTGGAGATGGGATATAAGGTTAAAAGAAAGTTCATTCAATAATTCAACTGAAATATATTGAGTTCCTACAGTGCTGTATGTATTTTCCTAAGAACATGATATTTATCAGATATATATCGGTAAATAGTTTTTTTGAAAAGAAAAAAAAATGACCCTTGCCCTTGTGAAACGTTAATATAATTATGAGAGATGGACAACAGACATCATAAATAAATAATATATATGGTATATTATAAAGTTAAAAGTTATCTGAATAAACATGTACAGAGGAGAACAACCAGCTGCATTACAATGGCTACTTTTGTAAGTAGCCATAAAAGATTTGACAATAACACATGTAATTTAAAAAAAAAAAAATCAGCTCAATTTACATGTCCTTTAATGACATGTTTGTCTTTGGAGTCAAAAAGCCGTAGTTCTGAAAATCATAAGCATAAAGGCAGAAATAACTTTTCTGAACTAGCAGGTATAACATTAAACATTCCATTTTTTTTGTTGTTTATAATTTATTCTTGCATACTTCTGATAGTATTTAAAATTACATAGAATGTCATAAAACAAATAGAATATCATATTTTAAGACTAGAAAATAAGATAATTAAATGAACAATTCACTACTTGGAATAAGCTGGTGAAGTAAATTTTAAAAATTCATTCACCTTTGAACTCTCTGGAATATAATGAAAAAGAGAAACGTGGAATTTTATTGTTTTCATACAATTCTGAAAAGCGATAACAATGCTCAGATTTAATGTATTTATCACTTACTATAAGAGAAAGAGATTCATATCTGTATCTTATAAATGTGATAAATATAATGAATGATCTTAATTCAAATATGTATCAAATATAATGGAAGCTTACCTCAATGAAGACCATATTGAAAAGCCCAAGACTAACATCATAAAGAAAACTTCAAACTAAACAAAACATCAAAAATTTTTCTGTAAAATCAGGAGCAAGACAAGATGCCTGAATTCTTTACTTCTTTTCAAAAAAAAAAAAAAAAGAAAGAAAAAGTAAAATTATCTCTCCTTACAGATGACATGATTATATATATATAGAAAACTTTGAGGACTAAACAAAAAAAAAATGCCAAAACTAGAAAATTTAGCAAAGTTGCAGGATGCAGATAACATACAATAATCAGCCGTGTGTATGCACAAACAATTAACTTTTTGGAATGTTGAGAAAATTAATTCATTCACAATAACAACACAAAGGATCACTTTGGAATAAAAATCAAAGAGATAAAACATTTGTACAATGGAAACTAGAAAACTTTGATAAAGAAAGTAAAAAAAAAACACCAATAAATGGAAAGATATCCATGTCCATAGTTTGGAAGATTTAATATTGTTAAAAAGTGCATATTGGGGCACCTGGGTGGCTCAGTTGGTTAAACCTCTGCTTTTGGCTCAGGTCGTGATCTCAGGGTCCTGGGATCGAGCCCCATATCTGCCTCTCTATCCAGCGGGAAGCCTGCTTCTCCCTCTTTCTCTGTCTGCCACTCTACCTATTTGTGATCTCTCTCTCTGTCAAATAAATTTTTAAAAATCGTAAAAAAAAAAAAGTGCCTAGTACCCAATACGATCTACAGATTTAATGAAAATTTTATCAAAATCACAATGGCATTTCTTACCAAAAAGAAACAAAAATCTTAAAATTTACACGAAACCATAAAAGACCCTTAAAAGTCAAAGGGATATTGAGTGAGAAGAACAAAGCAGTAAGCTTCATAATTCATGATTTCAACTATAATACAAAACCATAATAATCAAGACTATTATATCAGCATAAAGATAGACATATAGGCCAGTAGAACAGAATTGAGGTCTCAGAAATAAATCCAGACATCAATGGTCAACTGAAATTTGACAAGAGTACCAAGAACACAATATAGTAACGGAACAGTTTTTGTTTTAATAAATTGTCTTAAGAAAACTGGATATCTATATGCAGAAAAATAAAATTTGATCCCTATCTCACAACATATACAAAAATATCAAAATGGATGAAATACTGAAATGTAATACCTGAAACCATAATATGTCTGAAAGAAGATGTCTAAAAGAAGACATAGGGAAACAACTTTTGACATTAGTCTACACAGTGATTTTGTGGTGAGGTGGCAATTGACACCAAAAGCACAGGCAGCAAACCAAAAATAGGGAAGTAGAATTGCAGCAAACTAGAAAGCTCCTGAGTGACAAAAGAAACAGTCAATAGAGCAATGAGAAAACTGACAGAATGAGAGAAAATATTTACAAATGTTTTATGTGATAAGAGGTTAACATACAAAATATGAAAGAAATTCATACAACTCAATAACAAAAAGCTCAAATATCCCAATTAAAAAATGAGCAGATGACCTATATAGAGATATCTTAAAAGAAGGCATAGGAATGGACAAAAGTATATGAAAAGGTGATCACCGTCACTAGTCATCAGAAAAATGCAATTCAAAATCACTATGAGATATATCTTCACATCTGTTAGAATGGTTGTTATCAGAAAGAAAAAGATACCATGTGTTGGTTAAGATGTGTAGAAAAGGGAACACATTTACACTGTTGTGGGAATGTAAAATGGTACAACCATTATGGAAAATTATACAGGTATTTCTCAAAAAATTAAGAATAAATCTGTTATATCATGTTTATTTCAGCATAATTCACAGTAGCAAAAATATGGAAACAACCTAAATATCGATGAGTAAATGGATAAAGAAAGTATGTGTGTGAATATGATATTATATAGCATTATATTAATATCTCATTATAAATATTATATATGTGAAGATAAAGGAATATTATTCAACATCTTAAGATAAGGAATTCCTGTCATTTGCAAAAATGTGTGTAAGCCTGGAGGACATTCTTTTAAGGAGGTTGAAAGATAGGTCCTGCATGATGTTATTTATATGTGGAATATAAAATAATGGATCCTAAAAGGCTACAACAACTAGTGTTTAGATATTGCAATTAGTAATGCTCAAATACAGAATGACCAAACAGGCTTAATTAGGATATGGTAAAAGTCTGAAAAAAAAAAAAAAAAGCTTCTAACCTCAGAAAACTTTCTCAGCTAAAGATATGAGATCATCCCAAATCACTGATCTGGATAGTGAATTTGTAAAAAAGAGATGAACAAATAAGAATTTAGCAATAGCCCTTATTCAAATTTCATTAATACAAACATTTATAAGATCTGTTTTATGTAAAAATTGAAATAAAATAAATAAAATAGTGAAAGTCATAGAACCAGAGTATAGGTGATTACCAGGGGCTGGAAGAAGGGGGAAATGAGCAGATATTTGTCAAGGGATATAAAGTTTAAATTATGCAAAATTAAGCTATGGAGATCTAATGTACAACAATGTAGCTATAGTTAACAACACTATATTTTTTTTTTTAAACAACACTATATTGTATACTTGAAATTTGTGGAGTGTATATCATACACACATGCATACACACACACAAAGAAAATTGTAACTATGTGAGGTACTGGATATGTTAACTAGTTTGATTTTGGTGATAATTTCTTATGTTCATTTACATATATATGCATAAAGTTGTACACTTCAAATATATACAATTTTAATTGTCACTTATACCTCAATAAAGTCAGAAAAAAATGTATCATGGAAACAAAGATGAAGTAGTTATTATTTTTACCTAAATATTTGGGGAAGGCTTTATAGAAGAAACCATATAAGTTGCCAAAACAGAAAAAAAGGAAAAGAAGTGAGTTTCTGGTAGAGAGAACAGCACTTATCGTCTTTTAAAGATAAGAAACCATGAAGAATGTATCATATGAAAAAATTTCAGGGCACCTGGGTGGCTCTGTTGGTTAAGTGTCTGACTCTTAATTTCAGTTCAGGTCATGATCTCAGGTCATGAGATTGAACCCTGCATCAGACTCTACAGTGGCATGAAAACTGCTTAAGATTCTCTCTCTTCTTCTGTCCCTCCACATCTCTGAAAGAAAACATCAGGTAATTGAGTATGGATGGAGGGCATGATAAATTGGGAAAATTATGAATAATGAAACTGAAAAGCAAAATTGAGATGCCAAAACTATGTGAAAGGTTTATTAGTCTAACATAACACCATGTTACATGAGAGAGAGAGAGAGAGAGAGAGAGAGATAGAGAGAGAGAGAGTAACCCAAAAGAAGAGTGAACTTGCAGAAAGCATAAAAACTGTATGTGGTAGAAAGTTAAAGTGGCTTTGCAAAAGTAAATATACCAAACAAAATAGCTCTGGTTTTTGGTTAAATGGGCGATGGATATTAAAGAGGGCACTTGTGATGAGCACTAGATATTGTAGTGAGGAATCACTAAATTCTACATCTGAAACTAATATTACACTGTATGTTAATTAACTGTAGTTTAAATAAAAACTTGAAAAAGGAAAAGAAAAGAAAAACTGAATAGATGTGTAGTAGAATAGTAGACTAGGCATTATTGCATTCATCTTGGTCTCAGTAGATGAGAGCACTATGCTAGCCATAATTACATATAAATTCAGTCTTTGTGAAGTAGATACATAATATCTTCTTCCATTGTCACAGTTTTAGCTTCTGACAAAGTATGTCAACTATCAGGAAGATAATCAAGAGAATTGACCCCGAAATCTGAGAAAGAATATTAAAGAAAGTGACATTTGTGTATCAGAACATCTTTCTTAACCAAAGATATGTTATCTTGTACCATAAAGTTGATCTGTGATGCCTAAAGACAAACATATTTTGGAGTCAGAAAGGCATTAGTGATATGGGTGTAAGCAATCCATATTATGCTCACTGCACTTGGTTTCTGGACTACATTATTAACTTTACCTCTCTAAGGATGCCCCTACAAGTCAACACTTAAATTATCTTGAACCTCTAGGAATATGTGCTAGCTACATGGGGCGTCTGGGTGGCTCAGGGGGTTAAAGCCTCTGCCTTCAGCTCAGGTCATGATCCCAGTGTCCTGGGATCGAGCCCTGCTTTTGGCTCTCTGCTGAGCAGGGAGCCAGCTTCCCCTTCTCTCTCTGCCTGCCTCTCTGTCAAATAAATAAAATAAAATAAAAAAGAATATGTGTTAGCTATAAAATTTAAATCCGGCAGGGGTAAAATAGAAAAATTATGTTTTAATCATTCCTATTAATGAATAATTATTGATTTTCTTAAGTGTTTAGTCTCTTGGTATTCTTAAAATAATGGCAGGTTTAGGCTTTGAATAGAAAATAATGCTGATGCCAAGCTGTGGAAAGAACCAAGATGCCCTTCAACGGATGAATGGATAAGAAAAATGTGGTCCATATACACTATGGAGTATTATGTCTCCATCAGAAAGGACGAATACCCAACTTTTGTAGCAACAGGGGTGGGACTGGAAGAGATTATGCTGTGTGAAATAAGTCAGGCAGAGAGAGTCAATTATCATGTGGTTTCACTTATTTGTGGAGTATAACAAATAGCATGGAGGACATGGGGAGATAGAGAGGAAAAGAGAGTTGGGGGAAATTGGAAGGGGAGGTGAACCATGAGAGACTATGGACTCTGAAAAACAATCTGAGGGTTTTGAATGGGCCAGGGGTGGGAGGTTGGGGTACCAGGTGGTGGGTATTATGGAGGGCACAGATTGCATGGAGCACTGGGTGTGGTGGAAAAATAATGAATACTGTTATGTTGAAAATAAATAAAAAATAAATTTAAAAAAACTTAAAAAATAAATAAAATAAAATAATGCTGCTTTGTAAATATGACTTGAAAGAAGAGAATTATACTTATATAAATAGTGAGTACTATTGTGGCTATGGTTAGGTAGGGATAGTGTTATTTATTTCATTTGTGTCTGTGTTTGTGTGTGTTTGGGTATGTATTCTATATGCAGAGTAATTTTCAACATTTCTATGTGATAGACATCTAGAATGTCCTCTACTAGGAAAAAAAAAAAAAAAACCTCAATGTTATTACTACTACTCTGGTGTATATGCAGTTATAATTAATTTCATTTATTTATTAAATTTTATTATTTGCCACTTCCAGTCAGTGAACGGGAGAAGAATTAGGCACAAACAAGTCGGATTGGGAGCAGGGAACAACAGTCGAAATGACTGCTGCCCTGAGCAACTCCTCAGTCTCACTTTTATTAGATAGAAGCAGTAAATAACAAAAGAGTCAATGAAAGTCAAACATTAGTCATATGCCTTGTAGATAAACAAGAAGGTGGACATAATATGTCTGTACAAGTAGTATAAAATTTATAGTTGAACAAGCACATTCAAAGGACTTATCTAAGTAGCCACAGGTGCTCTCCAGGGGAAAGGGGAAATGACAGAAAAATGAAGCAGGAGGCATTCCACCCTGAGCAGGCCAGGCATTCCCAGCTGCTGGGCTTCCATGAAGCAGGTGGCATTCCACCCTGAGCAAGCCGGGAATCCCCAGCTGCTCAGCTTCAAGGCTGTATATTGTCCTCTCCCCCAGAGGACTGTTGCAGTATCTGTTTTTCTTAAGTCTGTACCTAAATGTGCTTGGTAACTAGTAAAATTTCCCGGGGGTTATATTTTAAGCAATACATTGTTCTGAGGGGCAGTTGCAATTATTAATCTGTTCATTTATTCAATAAACATTCATTGAATACCTTTCTAATAAATGCTGTTGTTGAGTGTTATATTTCCTTCTCCCAAGACATTTAAAATCTATTTCAGAAAATTAATATAAAACAAATTAATACATAAGAAAATTAATGATAATTGATATTGAGGTACGTACAGAATTTCCATATGGAATATATTATGTGATATTATAAACATTATAAAAAGGAAATGTTAATAATGAAAATATACAATTGTTTGGAGAAAAAGTCAAAAGCATCAAAAGCTCCACAAAGCATGAGTAAGACTTCTATGGAAGGTGAAGCAGCTGTGAAAAAATAAGTTAGAAATGTTTCTAGCAGGAAGACTGATCAGCAACAATGGGGCCCTAGAATAAGAAAGTACAAACCACTTTCCTATCTTGGTGAATGGCATTATAATCCTCCATTAAATTCAGAACACAAATAATCTTCTTAGAGTCCTATCTTTTCTTTACTCATCAAATTGAATACATAACTAAGCTCTATTTGAAATATAGCTTAATTCAATTTCTAATTCACATACACATTTGAAATAGGTTTTGAACCCATCTACTTCTCTCTAATTCTACTTTCATCACCTTAACTCAGGTCATCTCTCTTACATAACTTAACTAAGCTATCAGGTATTCCTACCTCAAGTTATGACTTTTTCCAATCAATCCTCTACACTTACATTTCTGTAACTCAGTTTTATAACATAACTTTTCTTACTTGAATATTTTTTAAAAATATTTTAAGAGTTAAAAAAAGTAAAAATAAAAATATTTATTTATTTATTTGTTTGTTTGTTTGTTTATTTATTTATTTATTATTTTCTATAGAGAAGGCACAAGCAGAGAGTAGGGCAGTCAGGGCACCTGGGTGGCTCAGTGGATTAAAGCCTCTGCCTTCGGCTCAGGTCATGATCCCAGCATCCTGGGATTGAGCCTTGCATCGGGCTCTCTGCTCTGAGGAGAGCCTGCTTCTTCCTCTCTCTCTGCCTGCCTCCCTGCCTGCTTGTGATCTCTCATTCTGTCAAATTAATAAATGAAACCATAAATAAACAAACAAACAAATAAATAAATAAATAAATTTTTTCAATTAAAAAAAATAACATTGAACCTAGCTCATAAGGTTATTTACAAAAATACACTTTTTCCTCTGCTTCTAAATATTACCATAATCTAAAATTTGAAATCTGAAAATTGTTTTCATGTTTCTTTTTTTTCACTTTCAGTTTATTTTTACTGTTTTTCTTTTATTCCTTTTTTTTTCCTATTTTCATTGTTGTTTTTTTCTTGTATGACATAATTTTAAGATAGTCCCCATGACTTTTGTCCCTCTTCTCTAACTATCTTTATTCTATTATGCTATCTGACAAAGGGGATTTTGGATATGTGATTAAGGTTAGCAATGAACTGATCTCAGGAAGATTATCCAGGTGAGCCCAAGATATAATATATGCCCTTAAAGTAGTTTTATCTGGACAGTAGCAGAATAAAGTTTTGGGGAGATCGAAAGTGTGAGAGGACTTGACATTAAGGTGGTTTTTCATTGCTGAGACAGAGGGCATCATAGGAAAAGACCCAAGAATGGTCTCTAAGTGATGAGAGCAGTCCCTCATTGATGAAAAGAAAGTGGGTACTTTGCAAATGACACTACAGACAACGGGTTGTTATCCAAGATCTATAAGGAACACCTCAAACTCAACACTCAAAACAGATAATCACTTCAAAAATTGGGCAGAAGACATAAACAGACACTTCTCCAAAGAAGACATACAAATGGTTAAGAGACACAGAAAAATTTTGTTCAGCCTCATTAGCCACCAGGGAGATTCAAATGAAAACCACATTGAGATACCACCTTACACCAGTTAGAACAGCCAAAATCAACAACACAGTAAACAACAAGTGTTGAAGAGGATGTGGAGAAAGGGGAACACTCTTACACTGTTGGTGGGAATGGAAGTTAGTACAGCCACTTTGGAAAACAGTGTGGAGATTCCTTAAGAAATTAGAAATAGAGCTACCCTATGACCCTGCAATTGCACTACTGGGTATTTATCTTAAAGATACAGAGGTAGTGAAAACAAAAGGGCCATCTGTACTCCAATGTTCATAGCAGCAATGGCCACAATCACCAAACTTTGCAAAAAGCCAAGATGCCCTTCAGCAGATGAATGGATGAAGACGATATGATCCATATACACTATGGAATATTATGCCTCCGTCAGAAAGGATGATAACCCAACTTTTGTATCAACATGGATGGGAATGGAGGATATTACACTGAGTGAATTAAGTCAAACAGAGAGGATCAATTATCATATGGTTTCACTTACTTGTGGAGCATAAGGAATAACATGGAGGACATTAGGAGAAGGAAAGGAAAACTGAGGGGTGCCTGGGTGGCTCAGTGGGTTAAGCCTCTGCCTTTGACCCAGGTCATGATCTCAGGGTCCTGGGATTGAGCCCTGCATTGGACTCTCTGCTCAGTGGGGAACCTGCTTCCCCCACCCCCCGCCTGCCTCTCTTCCTACTTGCAATCTCTCTTGCTCTGTCAAATAAATAAGTAAATAAAATCTTAAAAAAAAAAGGGACAAGTGATGTGGGGGAAATTGGAGGGGGAGTTGAAGCATGAGAGACTGTGGACTCTGAGAAACAAACCGAGGGTTTTGGAGGGAGAGGGGTGGTGGGCTATGTTAACCTGGTTGTGGGTACTAAGGAGGGCATGTATTGCATGGAGCAGTGGGTGTGGTGCATAAACAATGAATCTTGGAACACGGAAAAAAAAATCAAATTACAAAAGAAAGAAATGCCAGTGGAATTTTGATCGGGCTCACATTGAAAGTGTAGATTGCTCTGGGAAGTATAGACATTTTAACAATGTTTATACTTCTGTTCCATGAGGATGGACTACTTTTCCATTTTTGTGTCTTCTTCAGTTTCTTTCATTGGTATTCTGTAGTTTCTCAAGTACAGATCCTTTACTTCTTTGGTTAGATTTATTTCAAGGTATCTTATGTCTAAGTGGGATTTATCCTCAGGATGCAAGGTGGTTCAACATTTGCAATTCAATCAATGTGATAGAACAAATCAATAAAAGAAGAGAGAAGAACCACATGGTCCTTTCAATTGATGCAGAAAAAGCATTCGTCAAAATACAGCATTCGTTCCTTATTAAAACTCTTCAAAGAAGAGGGATAGAGGGAACATTCTTCAACTTCATAAAATCTATCTATGAAAATCCAATAGTGAATATCATTCTCAATGGGGAAACACTGACAGCCTACCAATTGAGATCAGGAACACAACAAGGATGCCCACTCTCATTCAACATAGTACTAGAAGTCCTAGCAATAGCAATCTGACAACACAAAGAAATAAAAGGTATTCAAATTGGCAAAGGAGAAGTCAAACTCTCTCTCTTCGCCAATGGCATGATATTTTATATGGAAAACCTAAAAGACTCCACACCCAAACTACTAGAACTCATACAGCAATTCAGTAATGTATCAGGATAAAAAAATCAATGCACAGAAACCAGTTGTTTTCTTATACACTAACAATGAAAATATAGAAAGGGAAATTAGATAATCAATTCCACTTACTGTAGCACCACGCTGTCATTTTTATTATAGCTTTGTAATGTAGCTTGAAGTCAGACATTTTGATGCCACCAGTTTTAGTTCACTTTTTCAACATTTTTTGGTTATTTGGGGTCTTTTCTGGTTCCATAAAAATTTAAGGATTATTTGTTCCAACTCTGAAAAATACTGAGTGTATCTTAATAGGAATTGCATTGATTGTATAGATTGCTCTGGGTGGCATAAACATTTTAATAATATTTCTTCTTCCAATTCATGATCATGGAACATTTTTCCATCTCTTTCATGAGTGTATTGTAATTTTCAGGGTACACAGCCTTTGTCTCTTTGGTTAGGTTTATTCTTAGGTATCTTATGCATTTTGGTGGAACTGTAAATGGGATTCATTCCTTAATTTCCCTTTCTGTCTCATTGTTAGTGTGTATGCACACACACTGATTTCTTTGTTTTGATTTTACTGGCACTTTACTGAATTCCTGTATGTGATCTAGAAACTTTTGGGTGGAGACTTTTGAGTTTTCCACATAGACTTCCATGTCATCTGCAAAGAGTGAGAATTTGACTTCTTTGCCTATTTGGATGCATTTATTTCTGTTTGTTTTCTGATTGCTGATGCTAAGACTACTAGTACTATGTTGAAAAATAGTAGTGAGACTGAAAACCCATGTCATGTTTCTGACCTTAGGGGAAAAGTTCTGTTTTTCCCCATTGAGAATGATACTTGCTGTGGACTTTTTATAGATATATTTTATGATATTGAGCTATGTTCCCTCTATCCCTACACTGTGGAGAGTTTTAATCAAGAAAGGATGGTGTACTTTGTCAAATTCTTTTTCTGCATCTATAGAGAGGATCATATGTTTCTTGTTCTTTATTTTATTAATGTAATGTATCACATTGTTGGATTTGTGGTTATGAGCAACCCTTACAGCCCAGGAATAAATCCCACTTTGTCGTGGTGAATAATCCTTTTTAATGTAATGTTGGATCCTACTGGCTAGTATCTTGGTGAATATTTTTGCATCCATGTTCATCAGAGATATTGGTCTGTAATTCTTCTTTTTAATGGGGTCTTTATCTCATTTTGGGATTGAGATAATGCTGACCGCATAATAGAGTGGGTTTTGAAACAGCTTCAGAAGAATAAGTATTAGTTCTTCTTCAAATGTTTGGCAGAATTTTCCTGGGAATCTGTCTAACCCTAGACTCTTGCTTGTTGGGAGATTTTTGATTACTGCTTCAATTTCCTTGCTGGTTATGGCTCTGTTCAGGTTTTCTATTTCTTCCTGTTTCAGTTTTGTAGTTTATATGTCTCTAGGAATGCATCCATTTCATCCAGATTACCTAATTTGTTGGCATATGGTTGCTCAGAATATATTCTTTTTTAAAAAAGATGTTATTTATTTATTTTTTAAATTTATTTTCAACATAACAGTATTCATTATTTTTTCACCACACCCAGTGCTCCATGCAATTCGTGCCCTCTATAATACCCACCACCTGGTACCCCAACCTCCCACCCCCCCACCACTTCAAACCCCTCAGATTGTTTTTCAGAGTCCATAGTCTTTCATGGTTCACCTCCCCTTCCAATTTCCCCCAACTCTCTTCTCCTCTCGAACTCCCCATGTCCTCCATGCTATTTGTTATGCTCCACAAATAAGTGAAACCATATGATAATTGACTTTCTCTGCTTGACTTATTTCACTCAGCATAATCTCTTCCAGTCCTGTCCATGTTGCTACAAAAGTTGGGTATTCATCCTTTCTTTTTTTTTCTTTTTTTTTTTTTTCATCCTTTCTGATGGAGGCATAATACTCCATAGTGTATATGGACCACATTTTCCTTATCCATTCATCCACTGAAGGGCATCTTGGTTCTTTCCACAGTTTGGCGACCGTGGCCATTGCTGCTATAAACAGGGGGACCCTCTTACACTGTTGCTGGGAATGCAAGTCGGTGCAGCCTCTTTGGAGAACAGTGTGGAGATTCCTCAGGAAATTAAAAATAGAACTTCCATATGACCCTGCGATTGCACTCCTGAGTATTTACCCCGAAGATACGGATGCCTTGAAAAGAAGGGCCATCTGTTATTTATTTTTTTTTTGACAGACAGAGATCACAAGTAGGCAGAGAGGCAGGCGGGGTGAGGGAAAGCAGGCTCCCCGCTGACCAGAGAGCCCAAAGTTGGGCTCAATCCCAGGACCCTGGGAACATGACCTGAGTCAAAGGCAGAGGACCCAACCCACTGAGCCACCCAGGCTCTCATCAGAGTATATTCTTATAATTGTTTTTTTTTTTTTTCAGTATTGATTGTGGTCTCTCCTCTTCCACTAATAATTTTATTTGGGTCCTTTTTTCCTTCCTTTTTGATAAGTCTGACTAGGGGGTTATCCATCTTATTAATTCTTTCAAAGAACCAGCTCCTAGTTTCGTTGATCTATTCTACTGTTGTTTTGGTTTCTATTTCATTGGCTTCTGCTCTAGTCTTTAATATAATTTTCTCCTGCTTGATTTAGGCGTTATTTGCTGTTCTTTCTCCAGCTCCTTTCAGTGTAAAGTTATGAATTTGACACTTTTCTTATTTCTTGATATATGTTTGTATTTGTATATACTATACATTTTCCTCTTATGACACCTGTGCTGCATCCTGAAGTTCTGAATTGTTGTGTTTTCATTTTCCTTTGTTTCCATTATATATTTTTTTAAATCTTTAATTTCCAATTCGATCCATCTATTTTTTTTAAAGATTTCATTTATTTATTTGACAGACAGAGAGAGAGATCACAAGTAGGCAGAGAGGCAGGCAGAGAGAGAGAGGAGGAAGCAAGCTCCCCACTGAGCAGAGAGCCCAATGCAGGGCTCAATCCCAGGACCCTGAGATCATGACCTGGGTCAAAGGCTAAACCCACTGAGCCACCCAGGTGCCCCCATTCATTCTTTAGTAGGATTTTCTTTAACCGCCATATATTTGTGTCCCTTCGAAATTTTATCTTGTGATTGATTTCAAGTTTCAACACATTGTAGTCTGAAAATATGCTGGGAAAAATCCCACTCTTCCAGTACTGGTTGAGACCTGATTCGTGACCAATTATGTGATCTATTCTGAAGAGTGTTCCATGTGTCTTGGAGAAGAATGTGTATTCTGTTGCTTTAGGATAAAATGCTCTGAATATATCTGTGAAGTCCAACTGGCCCAGTGAGTAGTTCAAAGCCTTTGTTTCCTTGTTGATCTTCTGCTTTATAATCTGTCTAGTGTTGTGAATGGAGTGTATTATTGCATTGTTATCCATGTGTTTCTTTAATTTTGTTACTAATTGATTTATAGACTTGTCTGCTACCATGTTAATGACATAACTATTTTCAATTGTTAGATCTTCTTTTTTGATTTACCCTTTAATTATGATATAATGTCCCTCTTCATCTCTTATTACAGTCTTTCATTTAAGATCCAGTTTGTCTGATATAAGGATTCCTACCCCAGTTTTCTTTTGATGTCCATTAGCATGATAAGTGCTTCTCCACCTCCTCACTTTCAATCTGGAGGTGACTTTGGGTCTAAAATAAATGTCTTGTAAGCAGCATATCAATGGGTCTTTTAAAAAAACTCCAATCTGATACGTGTGTCTTTGATTGGAACACTTGCCCCATTTATATTCAGAGTAATTATTGAACGATATGAATTTATTGCCATCATATTACCTGTAATGTCATTGTCTTTGTATATTTTCTCTGTTCCATTTTGATCTATGCTATTTTTGAACTCTCTCTTAAATTAAAGGATTATATTTAATGTTTATTTCAGTTTTCTCTTAGTGATTAGCCAAGCAGCAAAGGCAAATAAAACTACAATGTTGAACAACTGAAATTTATGCTAGTCTTTTATGATTTGAGCATATGGTTTTACTGTTGTGGTCTGTTACTTCATTTGTACAGCACATATTGGGCTAACTGTTTGCTTTTCAACTTTATAATCTTATGGTTATGATTATCAGGTATATCCTGGTGAGCAGACATTTTGAATGTCTCTCAGAATCATATAAATATAGTATAATAAATATTTGAGACTGAAGAACTGAAGTCAATCATCAGGTTATTTAAATGCACAAATATTTTCAAAGTCTACCAGGAGTTTTCTCATTTTATTTTATTTAATCTGTAATGAAAGAAGAGGTAGCCTAATATAAGCCAAATTTTACTGAGATCTTTCCATCTCTGTTTCATGTCATGATAGACTCTAATAGGAAGTTCATTTAGTATTGGCTCCTCATTAGGTGTGTTCCCATGTCATCACTCACCAAGAGCTTTGAAATCTCACTGGCTGATAATAATACAAATTCCTGGTTTCAGATTGCATTCATAAAATGTTCCATGGTATAATTGTGAGCCACTTTATGCAAGTCTGTACAATCTTGGGCATCAGCAAAAGAATGGATTCCAAGGTAGTTGTATGGGTGAAGCTGTTTCATTTAAAACTTACAGCAAGCTTCCACAACCTGTGAAAGGTGAAGGAGGCTAGCTAAAGATAGTAGGCCTTCAGCATCTCCTTCTTTTAATTCAAGGCAGCCTGTATATGCATACTGAATTAAGGACCATAGTGAATTTAGTTCAACACCTTCTATTTTTATTTCTTCTTGTTTTGCTTCCCTGACATTTTTAGTAAACATGGCAGCAAAATAATCTGAGACAGAGAAGAGCTCTAATCTATTAGCTAAAATTCTGCAGTCTCCACAACTAGAATGATATCACATAACTCTCTATGTCTCAAATAGTTTTTCATCTTTTTAAATGTTTCATGATTAAGGCCTCGGAAAAATTCATTTGATGAACATGACTCCATAGTATGACAAGATTATAATGTCTGACTACTACTGGAAGTCCCCCTGTGGCTTCATAGGCAGCTGGGGCTTGTAGTGGGGTGGAACAGCCAGGCAGAGGATGGGTGGGGGCATGTGGGTTGTGTAGGCCAGTGGGCCCAGGAGAGGGCTGCTTGGCCCCAGTTGTGCTCCAAAGCCATTCCATCATCCTCACCCTGGGCACCACCTGACCTGGAGCCAGCCACTTCCCTGCCATCTGGGTGTACCAGGCCAAAGGGGCGTGAACAGGTTAAGCAACCCTGAAAGGGGCAGCCAAAATAGATTTTAAAACAAAGTCTGTAAAGAGAGACAAATAACAACTATATAATGACAAGGGTCTATCCAACAACAACAACAAAATCAATTGCAAATATATATGCAACCAACATTGAAGCACCCAAGTACATAAAACAGTCAAAAACAATTATAAAGGAACTAATCAATCATAAACAATAATAGAAAGGGACTTTAACAGCACACGTACATTGATTCACAGATTATCTAGGAAACATTGGCTTTGAATGACATACAGAACTAGATGGATTTAACAGATACATTCAGAACATTTCATCTTAAGAGAGCAGAGTACTCATTATTTTCAAGTGCACACAGAACATTTCCCAGAATAGATTATTTATTAGGCCATAAAAGCAGCCTCAACAACTTCAAGAAGATGTAAGTCACACCACGTATCTTTTCTGGCAACAATATTGTGAAATTAGAAATCAACCACAAGAAAAAAATCTGGAAAGACCACAAACATATGGAAGTTAAATAATATGCTACTAAAGAGTGAATGTGTCAAGCAACAAATAAAAAAAAAAAGAAAACTATATCTCAAATAAACAGCATAACCTTTTACTTAGAGTAGCTAGAAAAAGAACAAACAAAACCCAAATCCAGAAGAAGGAAGGAAATAATGATTACAGCAGATATGAATGATATAGAAACTAAAAACAAAAAACAAACAAACAAACAAACAAAAACAAACAGAACAGATCAATGAAACCAAGAACTGGTTTTTGAAAACAACAACAACAACAACAAAAAATGATAAACCTCGAGCCAGACTCTACACACACACACAGAGAGAGAGAGGCCTCAAATAAACAAAATCTCAATGAAAAGAGGAAAAATAACCAATACCACAGAAATATAAAAAAGTAGGAGAATTTTATGAAATACTATATACCAACAAATTAGACTCCCTAGAAGAAATAGATAAATTTCTAGAAACATATAACCTACCAAACTGAACAAAAAGAAATAGAAAATTTAACAGGCTAACTACCAGTAAGGAGTTTGAATCAGTAATCAAAACCTCGTAATAATAAACGAAAGTCCAGGACCAGATAACTTCATAAGTGAATTCTACCAGGCATTTAAAGAAGAGTTAGTTCTTCTCTACACTAACAAAATATAAAAAGAAGGAAAAAAAATTCAGAATTTATTTTATAAAACCATTATCACCCTGATACCAAAACCAAATAAAAATACCACACAAGATGGGATTGGGAGGGAGACATACCATAAATGACTCTTAATTAATCTCATGAAACAAACTGAGGGTTGCTGGGGGGAGGGGGGTTGGGAGAAGGGAGGTAGGGTTTTGGACATTGGAGAGGGTATGTGCTTTGGTGAGTGCTGTGAAGTGTGTAAACCTGGCGATTCACAGACCTGTACCCCTGGGGATAAAAATATATGTTTATAAAAAATTAAAAAATATATATCACACACAAAAAAGAGAACTAATGGCCAATATCTCTGAAGAACATACCTGTAAAAATCTTCAAAAAATACTAGGAAGCTGAATCCAGCAATACAATAGAAAAATCATTTACCACAATCAAATAGGATTTATTCATGGAATGTAAGTATTGTTCAATATTTACAAATGAATCAGTGTGATACATCACCTCAATAAGAGAAAGAACATGAGCCATAGAATCACTTCAATAGATGCAGAAAAAGCATTTGACAAAGTACTACAGCCATTCATGGTAAAATCCCTCAACATTAGGTTTCAAGGGAATATACTGCAACATAATAAAAGCTTTATGTCAAAGACCCACACTAAGTATCATAGTCACTGGAGAAAATCTTAGACCTTTCCACTAAAAACAGGAACTAGGCAAGAATGTCCACCTTTACAACTTTTCTTCAACATAGTATTAGAAGTCCTAGCTATAGCAATCAGACAGCAAAAATAAAGAAAAGACATCCAAATTAGTAAGGAAGAATAAAACATTCTCTATTTGCAGATGACAAGATACTCTATATAGGTAATCGAAAAGACTAAAAAAAAAAAAAAAAAACCTGCTAAAACTGATAAATTAATTTGGTAAAATACAGGATACAAAATAAGTTTAAAGAAATCTATTTCATTTATATGCACTAGTAATGCAACAGCAGAAATAAATTAAAAGAAAAAAAAAACATTTACAATTGCACTAAAAATAGTAAAATACCTGGAACAAACCTAACCAAAGAGGTAAAACACGTTTACTCTGAGAGCTATAAAACATGAAAGAAATGAAGATAAAACAAGGAATTGGAAAGACATTCCATGCTCCTGGATTGGAAGAAAAAATATTGTTAAACTGTCTATAGTACCTAAAGCAATCTACAGATTAATACAATCTCTATCAAAATACCAAGAAAATTTTTCACAGAACTAGAATAAACAATTCTGAAATATATATTGAACCACAAAGTGCTTCAAATAGCCAGAAGAATTTTGAAAAAGAAAAAATAAACCTGAAGGTATCACAATTCCAGATTTCAAGTTGTATTACAAAGCTTGTAATAGTAATCAAAAACAGAATGGTACTGGCACAAAAATTGACACATAGATCAATGGAACATAATAGAAATCCAAGAAATAAATTCACAATTATATGGTCAATTAAACTTTGACAGAGGAGAAAACAATTATCAATGGGGAAAAGACAGGTTTTTTCAACAAATGGTGTTGGGAAAACTGGTCATCTACATGCAGAAGAATGGAACTGGGCCACTTCCTACAGCCGACACAAAAATAAACTCAAAATGGATTAAAGATCTAAATATGAAACCTGAAACCATAAAAATAATAGAAGAGATTTAAGACAGTAATGTTTGATATTGGCCATAACAATATTTTCTAGATATGTCTCCTGAGTCAAGGGAAGTAGAAGCAAAAATAAACTATTTGGACATCAAAATAAATAGCATTGCACAATGAGGAAATTGTCAACAATACTAAAATGCAACTTACTAAATTGAAGAAGATGTTTACAAATAACATATCTATAAAGTGTTAGTATCCAAAATGTATTTAAAGAAAACTTACAAAATTCAACACTCCCCCCCAATCCAATTAAAAACTGGCCAAACACATAAACAGATATTTCTCCAAAGAATACATCTAGATGGCCAACAGAAACCTTAAAATATGCTCAAAATCTCTCATCATCAGGGAAATAGAAATCAAAACGATAATGAGATATCACCTTACACCTGTCAAAATGGTTAAGTCAAAAACACAAGAAACAATGTGTTGGTAAGGATATGGAGAAAAAAGAACACTCTTGCACCATTGGTATAAATGCAAACTGGTACAGCCACTCTGAAAAATAGTGTAGAGATTCCTCAAAAAGTTAAAAATCAAACTATCCTCTGATTCAGTAATCGCACTACTGGATATATACTCAAAATATACAAAAACACCTATTTAAAAGGATACATGCTCCCTATGTTTATAGCTGCATTATTTACCATAAACAAATTATGGAAGCAGTTCAAGTGTCCATTGATAGAAAAATAGAAAAATAGTATATATATAATAAATTAATACTTAGGCATAAAAAAGAACGAAATCTTGCCATTTGCAATGACATGGATGGAGCTAGAGAGTATAATGCTAAGTGAAATAAGTCAGAGCAACACAAACACCATACGATTTCACTCATATGTGGAATGTAAGAAACAAAACAAGTAAGCAAAGGAAGAAAAAGAGAGAGAGAGAAACCAAGAAAGAAAATCTTAGGGGAGAAGACAAGATGGCGGGGAAGTAGGAGGAGGCGCCCTTTCAACCTGTACCCTAAAGTGAGCTGATTACCTACCAAAGAACTCCGATCACCCATGAAATCAGCCTGAAATCAGAATTATACACGTCTGGACCTCTACATGGGCAGAAGACACCAGTGGGCAGGTAAAGCGGAGTGGGAATGTCGGACTAATATCGGAAGATAAACAAAAGAGGGAGGGAGCCACCAGAGGTGACCGATTGGAAAGTAATACCCCAATACGAGAGTGCTCTGCATCTGGGGACCAGCATTAACTTGGAGTCTGGTTGAAAGCACTCAGAAAGAGCAAAGCATTGCGGGGGGGTGGGATTGTGGGAATCAGGGTGGCTAGGGACAGGGTCTTAAGTCCTCAGACCCAGGACAGCCTCCCCTGGTGCTGAGACAGAGAAAGTGCGGTGGAGAAACCAAGTCTTGGTCCCTGAGCAGCCAGCGCGCCCAAGAATGTGTGGGGTCCAGCTCCTGTGAGGGGCTGGGAGCCTTGCCAGCTGGCAGAATGCTGAGCTGGCTACAGAGCCTGAGATGCGCGCGCCCCTCATCCTACCCTGAGAGAGTGAGAGAGGTGTGTGAAGGCCCAGGCTGGTGCTTTCGGACGGTGCCCTGCTCTCAGAACCTGAGATGCAGGCGAGACCCACAGCCTCCCCTGAGAGAGGTGCACACAAGCCCGGCCCTCATAGACCCAGAAAGACCAGGCACACCCAGCCCAGACCAGCGGGAAAATCTCAGTGTACAATCGCTGCTTGGAACCTCTCTGGTGGTTCTGAGCTGCCCAGACAGCCACCGCTGCCGGGGTTTTGGGTACAAGCAGAAGATCCTATGTCCCCAGGGATCACAACTAGGACCCTGCTCTGCCAGAGGCCAAGGGGGAATTTATATGGACTCTGCAACACCCACAGGGGACCAGACAGAGGCTTCTCTCTGAGAGGGGGTCAGGGTGCAGTTTGCTTTCCTCTAAACCTACAAAAACCATCGAAAGCGGTCAAGGTGGCGGGGGAGGGGAGTGGGAGGTCGGGGTACCAGGTGGTGGGTATTATGGAGGGCATGGATTGCATGGAACATTGGGTGTGGTGAAAAAAATAATGAATACTGTTATGCTGAAAATAAATTAAAAAAAATTAAAAAAAAAAAACAGTCAAGGTGAGAGGAAAAAAAAAAAAAAAAAAGTGAACAAACATAAAAACCTCCAGAGAACAAAAGCCTGAAAAAACCGGCTTTCTCAAAGCCCATCCCCTTGAGGGGGACAGGAGGACTTAACTCAGGGAACATCATTGACTGAAAACCCACGTGGCAGGCCCCTCCCCCAGAAAACCAACCAGGAAAGAAAAACAAAAAAAGGCTACAAGAGAACAACCACCACTACTTCATAGGACAACTTTTATTTTTAACTCGTTCCCACTATTCTGGTTTATTTTTTTTTATATAGATAATTTTTAAACTATTTCCCATCACAGTGAGATGTCCAGTACATCAAATACCATAATAACCTTCTAACCTAAACTTTTTGATACATACACCTGTGTTTTTCTGTAGCATTTCTATTTTTTAATTTTTTTCTAAATTTTAGTTTAGTTTAGTCTAGTTTATTCCTTTTTTATTTATATTTTCTAATCTTCATATAGAGTTAAGCTTCAAGGTAATCCCCTTTCCCCAATCAATGCTACCCCTATAGGTAAACCAATTTTTAATCCCCCTTTATCTTAGGAAAGTTGAGTACTTTAACAAAGATATCAAGATACATCCAGGAAGGATCAAAACAACCTTCCTCGCACACACTGAGAATTTATAACCACTCTCCCTTCTTTTTCTTCCACCAGTGTTTCTGTGTTTTTGTGTTTGTCCTGATAGTATATAAATCTTGTACTGGGGGTTCTTTTTGATGAGGTTATTCCTTTATTTGCATATATATATATTTTTTTCTCTTGTCATATAATTTTTGTTTCTCTGTTTTTCTTTGTATACTTCATCAATCTTACCTTGGGACCCATTTGGGCTGAACTTTCTCTTTTATCTCTTTTTTTCCCCTGTCTCTCTCTTTTTCTTTTTCATTTATTTTTTTTCTCTCATTTGCTCAGAAGCGTTCCAGGATGCACCTTGACTGCACCACAGTCGATACATACACCTACATCTGTTCAGTCATCCCTCACCAAAATGACTAGGAAGAGGAATGCCCAACAGAAGAAAAATACAGAGGATGGGCCTTCTGCAACAGAGCTAACAGCTATCAACATAGACAATATTTCGGAAAGAGAATTCAGGCTAACAATTATCGAGGCAATAGCTAGGTTGGAGAAAGCCATGGATGACCAAATGGAATTGATGAGGGGAGAACTGAAAGCCACCAGGGATAAAGTTCACAATGTTAGGGCAGAGCTGAAAGCTACCAGGGATGAGCTTCACAATGCTCTTAATGAATTCAATCTAATCTAAATTTTCTAAAAGCTAGGGTAACTGAGACAGAAGATAGAATTAATAATCTTGAGGACAAACAGATAGAGAGAAAGGATCAGGAGGAAGACTGGAACAAACAGCTTAGAAGCCACGAAAACAGAATCAGGGAAATAAATGATGCCGTGTCACGTTACATAAGAATTATTGGAATCCCTGAAGGGGAGGAGAAAGAAAGAAGTCTAGAAGATATAGTGGAACAATTTCTTCATGAAGATTTTCCCAATCTTGCAAATGGAAAGAGCATTTAGAGGCTGAAAAAACTCCACCCACGATTATAGATTCCCCCCCCCCAAAAAAAAAACCCATCAAGGCACTTCATAGTCAAATTGAGGAATCATAATTGTATATATAATCTCTTGAAAGCAGCTAGGAAAAAGAGGCTCCTTACTTACAGAGGAAAGCTCATCCGAATAACGTCAAACCTGTCCACAGAGACCTGGCAAGCCAGAAAGGGCTGGAAAGTTATATTCAGGGCACTAAATGAGAAGAACATGCAGCCAAGAATACTTTATCCAGGAAGACTGACATTCAAAATGGATGGAGAGATAAAGAGTTTCCAAGACCAGCAAGGCTTAAAAGACTATGCAACCACCAAGCTGACACTGCAGGAAATATGAAGAGGGGTTCTATAAAGAGAAAAAATCCTAAGAAAAGCATTGAACAGAAACATAGAGACAATCTACAGAAAGAAAGACTTCAAAGGTCACACGATGTCAGTAAAAATGTATCTATAAAAAATCACTCTCATTGTGAATGGCCTAAATGTGCCCATAAAAATGGCACAGGGTTACAGATTGGATAAAATGACAGGACCCATCCACATGTTGTCTACAAGAGACCCATTTTGAAACTAAAGATACACCCAGACTGAAAGTGAAGGGATGGAGAAGCATCTTTCATGCCAACGGGCCTCAAAAGAAGGCCGGGGTAGCGATTCTCATATCAGATAAATTAGATTTTAAACTAAATACTGTAGTCAGAGACACAGAAGGACACTACATAATTCTTAAAAGGATTATACACCAAGATGATCTAACAATTTGTAAATATCTATGCCCCCAATATGGGAGCAGCCAATTACACAAGGAAACTGTTAATCAAGGTAAAGAGACATATTGATATGAATATATTGATAGTAGGAGATCTTAACATGCATCTCTCAGGAATATATAGATCATTGAAGCAGAAAATCAAGAAAGAAACAAGAGAATTGAATGGTACATTGGAACAGACCTCATAGATATGTACAGAACAATCCACCCTAAAACAACAGAATACTCATTCTTCTCAAGTGCACATGGAACCTTCTCCAGAATAGACCACATACTGGGTCACAAATCAGGACTCAACCGA
Organism: Mustela erminea; assembly: GCF_009829155.1. Classification (NCBI taxonomy): domain Eukaryota; kingdom Metazoa; phylum Chordata; class Mammalia; order Carnivora; family Mustelidae; genus Mustela; species Mustela erminea. Next base: position 107,003,730 of record NC_045635.1, on the reverse strand, counting down.
TACCAAAAGACTGAGATGATTCTCTGCACATCCTCAGATCACAATGCTTTGAAACTGGAGCTCAATCACAAGGAAAAGTTCCAAAGGAACTCAAACACCTGGAAGCTAAAGACCACCTTGCTTAAGAATGCTTGGATCAACCAGGAGATCAAAGAAGAACTAAAACAATTCATGGAAACAAATGAGAATGAAGACACTTCGGTTCAAAACCTATGCGATACAGCAAAGGCGGTCCTAAGGGGGAAATACATAGCCATCCAAGCCTCCCTCAAAAAAATGGAAAAATCCAGAATTCACCAGCTGTCTCTACATATTAAAGACTGGAGAATCAACAACAAGTCAAACCAACTCCACACATAAGAAGGGAAATAATCAAGATGAGAGCAGAGATTAATGAGGTAGAAACCAGAGATACAGTAGAACATATTGATGAAACTAGAAGTTGGTTTTTTGAATGAATTAATGAGATTGATAAACCATTGCCCACACTAATCAAAAAGAAAAGAGAGAAAGCCCAAATTCATAAAATTATGAATGAAAAGGAAGAGATCACAACTAACACCAAGGAAGTAGAAACAATCATCAGAAGTTATTATCAACAGTTATATGCCAATAAGCTTAGCAACCTAGATGAAATGGATGCATTCCTGGAAAACTATAAACTCCCAAAATTGAACCAGGAAGAAATTGACAACCTGAATAGACTGATATCTAGTAACAAGATTGAAGCAGTGATCAATAACCTCCCAAAAAACAAGAGCCCATGACCTGATGGATTCCCTGGGGAATTCTACCAGACTTTGAAAGAAGAAATAACACCTATTCTCCTGAAGCTGTTTCAAAAAATTGAAGCAAAAAGAAAACTTTCAGACTTTTTCTATGAAGCCAGCATTACCCTGAACCCCAAGCCAGGCAAAGATGCCAACAAAAAGGAGAATTTCAGACCAATATCACTGATGAATATGAATGCTAAGATTCTCAACAAGATCATAGCAAATAGGATCCTACAGCACATTAAAAAGATTATCCACCATGACCAGGTGGGATTCATCCCTGGGCCACAAGGATGGTTCAACATTCACAAATCAATCAATATTGTAGAGCAAATTAATAAAAGAAGAGAGAAGAACCACATGGTCCTCTCAATTGATGCAGAAAAAGCATTTGCCCAAAACCAGCATCCGTTCCTGATTAAAATGCTTCAAAGTATAGGGATAGAGGGAACATTCCTGAACTTCATCAAATCTATGAAAGAACCACAGCAAATATCATCCTCATTGGAAAAAAGCTCGCAGCCTTTCCGTTGAGATCAGGAGCACAACAAGGATGCTCACTCTCACCATTCTTGTTCAACATAGTATTAGAAGTCCTAGCAACAGCAATCAGACAACAAAGAGAAATAAAATGTATCCAAATTGGCAATTAAGAAGTCAAACTCTCTCTCTTCACAGATGATATGATTCTTTATATGGAAAACTTAAAAGACTCCACCCACAAACTACTAGAACTCATACATCAATTCAGCAATGTGGCAGGATACAAAATCAATGTACAGAAATCAGTGGCTTTCTTATACACTAACAATGAAAATACAGAAAGGGAAATTAGAGAATCGATTCCATTTACTATAGCATCAAGAACCATAAGATATCTGGGAATAAACCTAACCAAAGAGATAAAGGATCTGTACTCAATGAACTACAGAACACTCATGAAAGAAATTGAAGAAGACACAAAAAGATGGAAGACCATTCCATGCTCTTGGATCGGTAGATAAAACATTGTTTAAATGTCTGTACTGCCTAGAGCAATCTATACTTTTAATGCCATTCTGATAAAAATTCCACCAGTATTTTTCAAAGAGCTGGAACAAATAATCCAAAAATTTGTATGGAATCAGAAGAGAAACCAAATCGCTAAGGAAATGTTGAAAAACAAAAATAAAACGGGGGGCATCACGTTACCTGATTTCAAGCTTTACTATAAAGCTGTGACCACCAAGACAGCATGGTACTGGCATAAAAACAGACACATAGACCAGTGGAACAGAGTAGAGAGGCCAGATATGGACCCTCAACCGTATGGGCAAATTATCTTCGACAAAACAGGAAAATATATACAGTGGAAAAAAGACAGTCTCTTCAATAAATGGTGCTGGGGAAAATGGACAGCTATATGTAGAAGAATAAAACTCGACCATTCTCTTACACCGTACACAAAGATAAACTCAAAATATATAAAAAACCTCAATGTGAGACAGGAATCCATCAGAATCCTAGAGGAGAACATAGGCAGTAACCTCTTTGATATCAGCCACAGCAACTTCTTTCAAGATATGTCTCCAAAGGCAAAGGAAACAGAAGCGAAGATGAACTTTTGGGATTTCATTAAAATCAGAAGCTTCTGCACAGCAAAGGAAACAGTCAAGAAAACAAAGAGGCAACCCACAGAATGGGAGAAGATATTTTCAAATGACAGTATAGACAAAAGGTTGATATCCAGGATCTATAATGAACTCCTCAAACTCAACACACACAAAACAGACCATCATATAAAAAATGGGCAGAAGATATGAACAGAGACTTCTTCAATGAAGACATACAAGTGGCTATCAGACACATGAAAATGTTCATCATCACTAGCCATCAGGGAGATTCAAATTAAAACCACATTGAGATATCACCTCACACCAGTCAGAATGGCTAAAATCAACAAGTCAGGTAATGACAGATGCTGGTGAGATGTGGAGAAAGGGGAACCCTCCTACACTGTTGGTGGGAATGCAAGCTGGTGCAACCACTCTGGAAAACAGCATGGAGGTTCTTCAAAATGTTGAAAATAGAACTTCCCTATGACTCAGCAATTGCAACTACTGGGTATTTACCCTAAAGATACAAACATAGTGATCTGAAGGGGCACGTGCACCCGAATGTTTATAGCAGCAATGTCCACAATAGCCAAACTATGGAAAGAACCTAGATGTCCATCAACAGATGAATGGATCAAGAAGATGTGGTATATATACACAATGGAATACTATGCAGCCATCAAAAGAAATGAAATCTTGCCATTTGCGACAACGTGGATGGAACTAGAGCGTATCATGCTTAGCGAAATAAGTCAAGCGGAGAAAGACAACTATCATATGGTCTCCCTGATATGAGGAAGTGGTGATGCAACATGGGGGCTTAAGTGGGTAGGAGAAGAATCAATGAAACAAGATGGGATTGGGAGGGAGACAAACCATAAGTGACTCTTAATCTCACAAAACAAACAGGGTTGCTGGAGGGAGATGGGTTGGGAGAAGGGGGGTGGGGTTATGGACATTGGGGAGGGTATGTGCTTTGGTGAGTGCTGTGAAGTGTGTAAACCTGGCGATTCACAGACCTGTACCCCTGGGGATAAAACTATATGTTTATAAAAAATAAAAAAATTATTAAAAAAAAAGATAATCATATCATAAAATTGGCAGAAGATATGGACAGATACTTCTCCAATAAAGACATACAAATGGCTATCAGACACATGAAAAAAGTTCATCATCACTAGCCATCAGGGAGATTCCAATTAAACCCACATTTAGATATCACCTTACACCAGTTAGAATGGTCAAAATTAGCAAGACAGGAAACAACGTGTGTTGGAGGGGATGTGGAGAAAGGGGAACCCTCTTCTACTGTTGGTGGGAATGCAAGTTGGTGCAGCCTCTTCAGAGAACATTGTGGAGATTCTTCAATAAATTAAAAATAGAACTTCCCTATGACCCTGCCATTGCACTCCTGGGTATTTACCCCAAAGATACAGATGTAGTGAAAAGAAGGGCCATCTGTACGCCAATGTTTATAGCAGCAATGGCCATGGTCGCCAAACAGGAAAGAACCAAGATGTCCTTCAATGGACAAATGGATAAGGAAAATGTGGTCCATATACACTATGGAGTATTATGCCTCCATCAGAAAGGACGAATACCCAACTTTTGTAGCAACATGGATGGGACTGGAAGAGATTATGCTGAGTGAAATAAGTCAAGCAGAGAGAGTCAATTATCATATGGTTTCACTTATTTGTGGAGCATAACAAATAGCATGGAGGACAAGGGGAGATGGCGAGGAGAAGGCAGTTGAGGGAAATTGGAAGGGGAGATGAACCATAAGAGACTATGGACTCTGAAAAACAATCTGAGGGTTTTGAAGGGGCGGGGGTGTGGGAGGTTGGGGGAACCAGGTGGTGGGTATTAGAGAGTGCACGGATTGCATGGAGCACTGGGTGTGGTGCAAAAACTATGAATACTGTTATGCTGAATAGAAACTAAAAAAAGAAAAGTCTTAATTATAGGGAACAAACTTTTGGTTATCAGAGAGGAGGTGGGTGAAATAGGTGATGTGAATTAAGTAGTGAGCTTGTGATGAGCACTGGGTGATGTACTGAATTGTTGAGTTACTATGTGGTACACCTGAATCTAATATAACATTATATGCAACCACACTGGAATTAAAACAAAACAAAACAAAACAAAATAGTGTATAAAAGAGAGCATATCAAACTCATTTTATAAGATTAGCATTAGCCTGATTCAAAACCTAAATAAAAGCCCTGTAGGATTAAATATACTGGCTAATATCCTTGATTAATGTAGATGGAAACATTCTAAAAAAACTACTAGCAAGCTGAATTCAACAATACATTAAAAAGTTTGTACACCACAATCAACTAGGATTCCTCCCTGGGATGCAATAATGGTTCAATATATGCGATGGAAAAAAAAAAAAGTGATACATCACATTATTAGAATAAAAGAAAAAAATCATAAAATCATTCCCAGAGATGCATAAAAGGTGCTTGAAATATTCAACATCCATTCATGATTAAAAAGTCAACAATTTGGGTATAGAAGAAGCATTCCTCAACATATTGAAGACTATATATGACAAGCTTGTAGTTAACATCATATTTAGTGGTGAAATGTTAAAATATTTTCCTCTAAGATCAGCAACAAGACAAGGGTGTGCACTCTCACCATTCCTATTCAATATACTACTAGAAGTTCTATCAGTGCAGTCAGGCAAGAAAAAATTTAAAGACATAATAATCAGAAAAAAGAAAAGAACGGATATCTTTGAGTACAGATGACATGATTTTGAATATTAAAATTCTGAAGACTCCACCAAAACACTGTGAAAATGAATAAACAAACTAAGCAAATATTCACAATATAACATCAACATGCATATATCAGTAGTCTTTCTGTATACTAACAATGGATAATTTGTAAAATAATTTTTTTTAAAAATTCCATTTACAATAGCACAAAAAGTAACAAAATACTTAACAAAAGAAATTGAAAAAGATGCAAGTAACTGGAAATATATATTATATTCATGAATTGGAAGAAATAATATTATTAAAATACCCTACTACTCAAAATAATCTATAGACTCATTAAAATTCCTGTAAATATTCTACTGTTATATTTTAGGCAACAGAAAACACATTTCTAAAATTCATACAAAAATAGAAAAGACCCTGAATAGCAAAAACAAAACTGAGAAAGGAGAACAAATTGGAAGCATCATACTTCTGACTCCAATCATATTACAAAACTATAGTAATTAAAATGGTATGGTCTGGTATAAAAAGCAGACACATAGACCAGGAGAATAGAATTGAAATCCCATAAATAACCAATAACCATATATATGTATTTTTTTCCAACTAATATATTACATACAGCCAAGAGTACTCAATGGAGAAGAAACAGTCAATGGTGCTGTGAAAATTGGATATGACATGAAAAATAGTGAAGCTAGACCCTTTTCTTACACCACTCAAATATTTCTTTATTTAAATTCATTAGTTTCAGATGTAGTGTTCAATAATTCATCAGTTGCATATAGGACACAGTCCTCATCACATGATGTGCCCTCCTCAATGACCATCACCCAGTTACCCCATCCCCCCATACACTTCCGTATCTGCAACGCTGTTTGTTTTCTGTAGCTAAGAATCTCTCATGGTTTGTCTCCCTCTCTGATTTCTTCCCATTCAGTTTTCCCTCCTTTTCTCTATTTTCCTCTGCACTATTCCTTATATTCCACATATGAGTGAAACCATATGATAATTGTCTTTCTCTGATTGACTTAGTTCACTTACCATAAGTGAACATAGTTCACTTAGTTCACTTAGTTCATCCATCATGGTGTAAGTGGTAAGTATATTTATCCTTTCTGATGGCTGAGTAATATTCCATTGTATATATAAACCACATATTCTTTATATATTCATCTGTCAAAGGATATCTTGCCTCCTTCCAGGAATGATTATTGTGGACATTTCTGTCAATGAACATTGGACATCACTCAAATATTATTAACTCAAATTGGTTAAAGGCTTAAGTCTAAGACCTGAAACCATAAAAACCCAGAAGAAAACAGGAAAAAAAATAATTGACATAGGTCTTGGCCATGATTTTTTGGGTATAACACCTAACACATAAGCAACAAAATCAAATAAACAAACAAAGAGTTGGTGCTAAATCAAGCTAAAAGTTTATTCACAGAAATAGAAATGATCAAGAAAATGAAAAGGCAACCCACAGAATGAGGAAATTTGTAAACCAGATATCTGATAAGGTGTTGATATCCAAAATATAGAAGAAACCCATAGAACTCAAAGGCAAAAAAAAAAAAAAAAAAAAAAAAAGCAGTTGTAAAAAGTGGGGCAAATGATCGAATAGACATTTTTTCTCCCAAAGAAGATAGAGAAATAGATGACAGGTACATGAAAAGGTGCTCAATATTACTAATAGTTAGGTTAATGCAAATCAGAACCAAAATGAGGTATCACCTCCATAGGTGGCTCTTAGGTTGGCTGTTACCTAAAACGAGCAATAAATATTGGTGCAAGTGTGGAGAAAAGGGGAGACTTGCACACTGTTTGTGGGAATACAAACTAGTGCAGACACTATGAAAACCAGTATTGAGGTTCTTCAAAAATTAAAAATCAAACTACCACTTTAGCAATTTCACTTCTGGGTGTATATCTGGAAGAAATCAAACCCCTATGTTAAACAGATAGCTCAATTCCCATGTTCACTGAAGTATTATTTACAGTAACCAATACATTAATACAACCTACATGTCTATTGATGGATGAATGGATTAAAAAATGTGGTGTGTGTATACAAACACACATATGTTAGAATACTATTCCACCATAAAACAGAAGGAAATCCTGTCATTTGTGGCAGCATGGATAGACCTTGAGGGCATTATGCTAAGAGAAATAGGCAGACAGTGGAAGACACATACTGTACAATCTCATTTATATGTAGAAGCTAAAAACAAAGCAAAACAAAAGATCTCATAAAAACAATGTATGTCAGCTTTGTAGCTCCTGGAAATGGGGAAAAGGGTTTTGGGAAATTGAGTGACGGTGATTAAGAGATACAAACTTCTACTTATAAAATAATTTTTGGATATGTAATGTACAACATGATTATTATAGTTAACAATACTGTATTGTATATTTGTAACAATACTGTATTGTATATTTGTGAGTTGCTAAGAGATTTTAGTTTTCATCACAAGAAAAACAATTTGTAACTATGTGAAGGGATGGATGTTTAAAGCTTACTGTAATAATCATTTTTAAATATATACATACATCAAGTCACTATGTTGTGAACATTAAGCATATACAATTTTCATGTCAGTTATATCTCAGTAGAACTGGAAAAAATCTATTTGTATCTCTGTGTCTTTTTGTTTCTTTCTATATGTGTATGTACTTGAAATATTTATGTTTAAGGGGATAAGCAGATGGATTCATTTGCTGGTTACAGAAGTTTAGGGAAATTGTTAGCTAAAATCTGACAATCTTCCCTGTAATTCATCTGCAAATTCAAATGAAAACCAAATACTGTGGTATTACCATAAAAGTGAATCAATAAAACCAATCCAAATAATATAGTTCAGTGTTCATTGTTGACAGAAAATACTATACTAAATATAGAACTATGCCTATGCATTTATGATAAAAACAGACTTTCTCCCCTTTAAAAAAAATCTGGAGTAGTGTGTCACAATAGCCCATTTCAGCTCAACTTTCTATACCATCATATTGAACACTTCAGGTTTTTAGAAATTACAAATTAGAGTAAGAAATCATGTGCTATTTGCATTCCTGCCATTATTATAGGGGTGGTGATTTTACATGATCCTTAATCTTTAGGAGATTTGAGTCTCCCTGATGATTTGCCTATTTGCTATCAGAATCCTCCAAATTCCTGATAATAAAAGGTACAATGAAACCATACAGAGTACTGATTCGCAGAAGAGTATTTGAGTATGTTGGACTGAGAACCTGGCCTGTTTTAATTCCAACTCTGCTGTGTCCTGACTGTGATCTTAAATGAGTATTTCTTCCATCTTTTAACCTTCATTTCTTCATATGTAAAATAAAGCTCTTGGAATAAAGTCTAATATTTTTTTCAAGCTAAAATTCTTAGGGTGCTACCAACATAACATTATAGCAATGAAAAAGTATGATGGATAATTCAAATTATCCATTATATTATATATTATATCCATTATATTATATTTTTCCCTCATTCCCCAAGAGCAAATTTGAGAGAGCCTGGGACACATCTAAATACGGTTTTGGAAACTGATGATCTAGGATATAAGTAACTAGTAAATATGTCCTGAATTCTGACCATGAGATAGACTCTAGGAAAGCAACTGTGGAATTTACCCAGTCTTAGGAACCAGGGAAGCCTTCCCTATGGAAAGCACACCTGGCTCAACTCCTAAATGATGAGTAAAGCTAACTAAACTAAGAAGGAAGGGTGCAGTTGAAATGTAAAACAGTGTTCTAACAGAGGAAACTGCATACTGAACTCATGTGTTGTTTCTGCTTACTTACACTCATGGTTGTTTATTGTTTGATTTTAGCATACAGCTAAAATCAGCAGTAAAAAGACACAAATGATCGTGACTTTTTGTTTGAATCAATGAAAGCCGCATTGTTACTTGAGGGGGATTACAGATTGAAATTTATAAAATAAGCTAGTTTAATTTTTTAAAGCTTAAGAATTAGTTTATTGTTTATTGCCCAGCATTCTATCATGTTGCAAAACTTAGTCTATAGTTGAATTCACAGTAGACATTGACAGAAATTTAATGCCTATTTCATTAGAATTATTGAGGTACCATGATATAAAATTGATGATGTGTATTTTTGAAATAGTTTTGGATTTTAAAAGTAGATTAGGGCTTTTTATTGTGGAATTTTAAATTTTTTTGGATTATTTCATGTGTGCATGTATATAAGATGGCTAGCATTATATATTTATATACTATTCAGTATGCTAAGTGTTCTCTAGGATTATGCTGATTATTCTTCATAATTTTATGCTATAAGAGGTATCATCATATGCATTTCATAGGTGACAAAACTGAGTTTTAGAAAGATTAATTAATTTGTTCAAGGTCACACAATAGGTAAGAATTAGAACCAACATTTAAACTTAGTCATGTGAATTTATTCAACATTATTTTCTTTTCTTTTTTTTTAAATTTTTTATTTTTTATAAACATAGATTTTTATCCCCAGGGGTACAGGTCTGTGAATCACCAGGTTTACACACTTCTACTCACAAAAGCACATACCCTCTCCAATGTCCATAATCCCACCCCCTTCTCCCAAACCCCCTCCCCCCAGCAACCCTCAGTTTGTTTTGTGAGATTAAGAGTCACTTATGGTTTGTCTCCCTCCCAATCCCATCTTGTTTCATTGATTCTTCTCCTACCCACTTAAGCCCCCATGTTGCATCACCACTTCCTCATATCAGGGAGATCATATGATAGTTGTCTTTCTCTGCTTGACTTATTTCGCTAAGCATGATACGCTCTAGTTCCATGCATGTTGTCGCAAATGGCAAGATTTCATTTCTTTTGATGGCTGCATAGTATTCCATTGTGTATATATACCACATCTTCTTGATCCATTCATCTGTTGATGGACATCTAGGTTCTTTCCATAGTTTGGCTATTGTGGACATTGCTGCTATAAGCATTCGGGTGCACGTGCCCCTTTGGATCACTACGTTTGTATCTTTAGGGTAAATAGCCAATAGTGCAATTGCTGGGTCATAGGGCAGTTCTATTTTCAACATTTTGAGGAACCTCCATGCTGTTTTCCAGAGTGGCTGCACCAGCTTGCATTCCCACCAACAGTGTAGGAGGGTTCCCCTTTCTCCGCATCCTCGCCAGCATCTGTCATTTCCTGACTTGTTGATTTTAGCCATTCTGACTGGTGTGAGGTGATATCTCATTGTGGTTTTGATTTGTATTTCCCTGATGCCGAGTGATATGGAGCACTTTTTCATGTGTCTGTTGGCCATCTGAATGTCTTCTTTGCAGAAATGTCTGTTCATGTCCTCTGCCCATTTCTTGATTGGATTATTTGTTCTTTAGGTGTTGAGTTTGATAAGTTCTTTATAGATTTTGGACACTAGTCCTTTATCTGATATGTCATTTGCAAATATCTTCTCCCATTCTGTCAGTTGTCTTTTGATTTTGTTAACGGTTTCCTTTGCTGTGCAAAAGCTTTGATCTTGATGAAATCCCAATAGTTCATTTTTTCCCTTGCTTCCCTTGCCTTTGGCGTTGTTCCTAGGAAGATGTTGCTGCGGCAGAGGTCGAAGAGGTTGCTGCCTGTGTTCTCCTCAAGGATTTTGATGGATTCCTTTCGCACATTGAGGTCCTTCATCCATTTTGAGTCTATTTTTGTGTGTGGTGTAAGGAAATGGTCCAATTTCATTTTTCTGCATGTGGCTGTCCAATTTTCCCAGCACCATTTATTGAAGAGGCTGTCTTTTTTCCATTGGACATTCTTTCCTGCTTTGTTGAATATTAGTTGACTGTAGAATTGAGGGTCTATTTCTGGGCTCTCTATTCTGTTCCATTGATCTATGTGTCTGTTTTTGTGCCAATACCATGCTGTCTTGATGATGACAGCTTTGTAATAGAGCTTAAAGTCCGGAATTGTGATGCCACCAACGTTGGCTTTCTTTTTCAATATCCCTTTGGCTATTCGAGGTCTTTTCTGGTTCCATATAAATTTTAGAATTATTTGTTCCATTTCTTTGAAAAAGATGGATGGTACTTTGATAGGAATTGCATTAAATGTGTAGATTGCTTTAGGTAGCATAGACATTTTCACAATATTTATTCTTCCAATCCAGGAGCATGGAACATTTTCCCATTTCTTTGTGTCTTCCTCAATTTCTTTCATGAGTACTTTATAGTTTTCTGAGTATAGATTCTGTGTCTCTTTGCTTAGGTTTATTCCTAGGTATCTTATGGTTTTGGATGCAATTGTAAATGGGATGGACTCCTTAATTTCTCTTTCTTCTGTCTTGCTGTTGGTGTAGAGAAATGCAACTGATTTCTGTGCATTGATTTTATATCCTGACACTTTACTGAATTCCTGTATAAGTTCTAGCAGTTTTGGAGTGGAGTCTTTTGGGTTTTCCAAATATAGTATCATATCATCTGCGAAGAGTGATAATTTGACTTCTTCTTTGCCGATTTGGATGCCTTTAATTTCCTTTTGTTGTCTGATTGCTGATGCTAGGACCTCTAGTACTATGATGAATAGCAGTGGTGATAATGGACATCCTGGCCGTGTTCCTGACCTTAGCGGAAAAGCTTTCAGTTTTTCTCCATTGAGAATGATATTTGGGGTGGGTTTTTCATAGATGGCTTTGATGATATTGAGGTATGTGCCCTCTATCCCTACACTTTGAAGAGTTTTGATCAGGAAGGGATGCTGTACTTTGTCAAATGCTTTTTCAGCATCTATTGAGAGTATCATATGGTTCTTGTTCTTTCTTTTATTGATGTGTTGTATCACATTGACTGATTTGCGGATGTTGAACCAACCTTGCAGCCCTGGAATAAATCCCACTTGGTCGTGGTGAATAATCTTTTTAATGTACTGTTGAATCCTATTGGCTAGTATTTTGTTGAGTATTTTCCCATCTGTGTTCATCAAGGATATTGGTCTATAGCTCTCTTTTTTGGTGGGATCCTTGTCTGGATATGGGATCAAGGTGATGCTGGCCTCATAAAATGAGTTTGGAAGTTTTCCTTCCATTTCTATTTTTTGGAACAGTTTCAGGAGAATAGGAATTAGTTCTTCTTTAAATGTTTGGTAGAATTCCCCCGGGAAGCCGTCTGGCCCTGGGCTTTTGTTTGTTTGGAGATTTTTAATGACTGTTTCAATCTCCTTACTGGTTATGGGTCTGTTCAGGATTTCTATTTCTTCCTGGTTCAGTTGTGGTAGTTTATATGTTTCTAGGAATGCATCCATTTCTTCCAGATTGTCAAATTTATTGGCGTAGGGTTGCTCATAGTATGTTCTTATAATAGTTTGTATTTCTTTGGTGTTAGTTGTGATCTCTCCTCTTTCATTCATGATTTTATTTATTTGGGTCCTTTCTCTTTTCTTTTTGATAAGTCGGGCCAGGGGTTTATCAATTTTATTAATTCTTTCAAAGAATCAGCTCCTAGTTTTGTTGATTTGTTCTATTGTTTTTTTGGTTTCTATTTCATTGATTTCTGCTCTGCTCTTTTTGATTTCTCTTCTCCTGCTGGGTTTAGGGTTTCTTTCTTGTTCTTTCTCCAGCTCCTTTAGCTGTAGGGTTAGGTTGTGTACCTGAGACCTTTCTTGTTTCTTGAGAAAGGCTTGAACCGCTATATATTTTCCTCTCAGGACTGCCTTTGTTGTGTCCCACAGATTTTGAACCGTTGTATTTTCATTATCATTTGTTTCCATGATTTTTTTCAATTCTTCTTTAATTTCCCGGTTGACCCATTCATTCTTTAGAAGGATGCTGTTTAGTCTCCATGTATTTGGGTTCTTTCCAAACTTCCTAATGTGGTTGAGTTCTAGCTTTAGAGCATTGTGGTCTGAAAATATGTAGGGAATGATCCCAAACTTTTGATACCGGTTGAGTCCTGATTTAGGACCGAGGATGTGATCTATTCTGGAGAATGTTCCATGTGCACTAGAGAAGAATGTATATTCTGTTGCTTTGGGATGAAATGTTCTGAATATATCTGTGATGTCCATCTGGTCCAGTGTGTCGTTTAAGGCCTTTATTTCCTTGCTGATCTTTTGCTTGGATGATCTGTCCATTTCAGTGAGGGGAGTGTTAAAGTCCCCTACTATTATTGTATTATTGTTGATGTGTTTCTTTGATTTTGTTATTAATTGGTTTATATAGTTGGCTGCTCCCACGTTGGGAGCATAGATATTTAAAATTGTTAGATCTTCTTGTTGGACAGACCCTTTGAGTATGATATAGTGTCCTTCCTCATCTCTTATTATAGTCTTTGGCTTAAAATCTAATTGATCTGATATAAGGATTGCCACTCCTGCTTTCTTCTGATGTCCATTAGCATGGTAAATTCTTTTCTACCCCCTCACTTTAAATCTGGAGGTGTCTTCGGGCTTAAAATGAGTTTCTTGGAGGCAACATATAGATGGGTTTTCTTTTTTTATCCATTCTGATACCCTGTGTCTTTTGACAGGGGCATTTAGCCCACTAACATTCAGGGTAACTATTGAGAGATATGAATTTAGTGCCATTGTATTGCCTGTAAGGTGACTGTTACTGTATATGGTCTCTGTTCCTTTCTGATCTACCACTTGTAGGCTCTCTCTTTGCTTAGAGGACCCCTTTCAATATTTCCTGTAGAGCTGGTTTGGTGTTTGCAAATTCTTTCAGTTTTTGTTTGTCCTGGAAGCTTTTAATCTCTCCTTCTATTTTCAATGATAGCCTAGCTGGATATAGTATTCTTGGCTGCATGTTTTTCTCGTTTAGTGCTCTGAAAATATCATGCCAGCTCTTTCTGGCCTGCCACGTCTCTGTGGATAAGTCAGCTGCCAATCTAATATTTTTACCATTGTATGTTACAGACTTCTTTTCCCGGGCTGCTTTCAGGATTTTCTCTTTGTCACTGAGACTTGTAAATTTTACTATTAGGTGACGGGGTGTGGGCCTATTCTTATTGATTTTGAGGGGCGTTCTCTGAACCTCCTGAATTTTGATGCTCGTTCCCTTTGCCATATTGGGGAAATTCTCCCCAATAATTCTCTCCAGTATACCTTCTGCTCCCCTCTCTCTTTCTTCTTCTTCTGGAATCCCAATTATTCTAATGTTGTTTCGTCTTATGGTGTCACTTATCTCTCGAATTCTCCCCTCGTGGTCCAGTAGCAGTTTGTCCCTCTTTTGCTCAGCTTCTTTATTCTCTGCCATTTGGTCTTCTATATCACTAATTCTTTCTTCTGCCTCATTTATCCTAGCAGTGAGAGCCTCCATTTTTATTTGCACCTCATTAATAGCTTTTTTGATTTCAACTTGGTTAGATTTCAGTTCTTTTATTTCTCCAGAAAGGGCTTTTATATCTCTCGAGAGGGTTTCTCTAATATCTTCCATGCCTTTTTCGAGCCCGGCTAGAACCTTGAGAATTGTCATTCTGAACTCTAGATCTGACATATTACCAATGTCTGTATTGATTAGGTCCCTAGCCTTCGGTACTGCATCTTGTTCTTTTTTTGTGTGTTGAATTTTTCCGTCTTGTCATTTTGTCCAGATAAGAGTATATGAAGGGGCAAGTAAAATACTAAAAGGGTGGCAACAACCCCAGGAAAATATGCTTTAACCAAATTAGAAGAGATCCCAAATCGTGAGGGGGGAGAAAGGGGATAAAAAGTGGTTCAAAAAGGAATAAAGAAAGAAAAAAAAAAGAAAAAAGAAGAAAAAAGAAAAGAAAAGAATTTAAAAAAGAGAAAACACCTAAGAAAAATGTAAAAAAGAAGAAATATATATATTAGGTAAACTAGTAAAAAATCGTTAAAAAAGAAAAAGGTAACAGTTAAAAAAAAAATTTACCCGAAGGCGAGAAAAAAAAAAAAAAAAAGAAAAAGAAAAAAATTAAATTAACTGCAAGACTGAAAAAATCACAGGGAAAAAGCCATGAGTTCCATGCTTGGCTGTCTCCTCCTCTGGAATTCTGCTGCTCTCCTTGGTATTGAAACTGCACTCCTTGGTAGGTGAACTTGGTCTTGGCTGGATTTCTTGTTGATCTTCTGGGGGAGGGGCCTGTTGTAGTGATTCTCAAGTTTCTTTGCCCCAGGTGGAATTACACCGCCCTTACCTGGGGCCAGGGTGAGTAATCCGCTCGGGTTTGCTTTCAGGAGCTTTTGTTCCCTGAGCGCTTTCCGTAGAGTTCCAGAGGACGGGAATACAAATGGCGGCCTCCTGGTCTCTGGCCCGGAGGAGCCGAGAGCCCAGGGCCGCACTCCTCAGTGCGCCCTCAGAGAACAGCGCCCAGTTACTCCCGTCTGCCCGACCTCCGGCCGCGCTCTGAGCTCACTGAGCCTGCGACCGGTTCAAGGTCACCCCGAGCTGCGAGCTTACTGTCAGCTCTGTCTCTGTAGCCAGCTTTCCCGTTCCAATACCCGCAAGCTCTGCGACACTCAGACACCCCCGATCCTTCTGTGACCCTGCGGGACCCGAGGCCACGCTGACCCCGTGTGGGCTTTGCCCCAGGTAGCCTCTGGAGCGATGTCCCTCAGCGGAACAGACTTTTAAAAGTCCTGATTTTGTGAGCTGTTGCTCCGCCGCTTGCCGGGAGCCGGCCCCTCCCCCCGGGGTCTATCTTCCCGTCGCTTTGGATTCACTTCTCCGCCGGTCCTACCTTTCAGAAAGTGACTGTTTTTCTGTTTCCAGCATTGCTGTTCTTCTTCTCTTCAATCTGCCGATGGATTTTAAGGTGTTTGCAATCTTTAGATAAGCTATCTAGCTGATCTCCGGCTAGCTGAAGTAGTCTCAGCCTGCTACTTCTCCGCCATCTTGACTCCTCTCAACATTATTTTCTTGATTCTACATTATTAAATTGTGTATGTCATACCCATTTTACATATATATGTATGTATTACACAAATAGGTATATATGTGCAAGCGTAATAATAGACATATATGCTCTGGGTATGTCTGTATGTATATAAACAGTATAATAATAAATTGTATATTGCTAGATTGAGACAGAAAGAATATATAAATCATCATCTCTCTTACTTTGGATAGCATAAACAGTTGAAAGAGGAAGGAAAGAAAACTAGCATTTTGGCAATCATGTAATATCATTAATTCACATACAACATGCCCCAGTGTAATGGCAAGTTTTCCAAATCTTGAAGTTTTGTAGTAGTAGAGTTTGTACAGTTAAATCTTGCACTCACAATCTTGATAGCTAAACTAAGGTTGTTTCTCTGTACTTCATGGCTTTTAAAGGTTTCTTCTTAATTACATTTCTAACCATCAAGTCATCAGCCTCAATTTTGAGAAGAATACACTCAAAAGGAGTGATGGGGTACAGTATTGTAAATACTAATGTTTTATTTAAGCAAGTAAATTCTGATTTAACTGACAAATTTAAAACAACTTGCATAAATTATATTCAAACTAAATAATTTATTCATTAATCTGGGAAACATTTTATAAAGGTCACATAGATTTAATAACTGACAGGTGAAAGAGAGTAATTATGGAACCTAATACCAATAAATGGATTAGTTTTTTTTTAACTTGTTTTCAGAGTTGTCAAACTAAATTTAATTTAAATCAAAACAATTTTAAATTGGAATTAAGTAATGACATTTGTTTGAATGTGTGACTCATTTGAAGATTTAAAAATAACTGGCATAAAATCAAAGAGCATACCACATCCCAAATCAGAAAGTTGAGAGCTGGTTTGGAACATTTATTATTAATGGGAAACTGACACCAGAAAATTTAAAGGAGCTATATCCACGGCCAAATATAAAAATAATCCAGACTTAAATCCACTTTTCCCACATAAATTATAAATGATGTGAATTATCTAATACATTTTTACCAATATTTCTTGAATTTCATGGATAATTATTTTACCAGTCTTTCTTTACAAAGGTCTTCCTCAGTATATCAATATGGTTTTACTGTCTTATTTTCATTAATAAGATATTGGCATTGTGTTGATGATTCCTACTTACCACTTGGCATTGTGTTGATGATTCTTACTTAACCACTATTATAGAAGTAATGATGAGTGTTCTGAATTAACATTTTCATTTTATCCATTACACTTCTAAAAATTCATTTTTAAAGTTTAGTTTGTATTGTGGTTACTGGTACAATCTCACAGATAGAAAGTGCTAAGTTAACAGTAGGTAAACACTAACTTAAATTCCTTCTTCTTCTTCTTTTTTTTAATAGACTTTAAGCACATGGGTCTGAAGCAGAGGAGAGAACAAAGAAGTTACAGAATTGAAAAGCTATAAAAATTCTCTTTAAGGACTTTTCTCAAATTCGTATTATCCTCTGACTCAGCCTGTATTATTTACACAATGAAAATAAACCATGGCAATACATTCCTCTCATGTACCAAACACTGGTATATGTTAATAGATACTCTCAATCCAAATTTATTGTATTAGAAACCTAGCAGTCTCATAAGGTTAAACACAGATGTAAAGAAAGTATTTTTCTCTTCTGTACTTAAAATACACTTTTAGTTGTAAACCTTTTTCTTTCATGTGTTACATATCTCGCTATTCACTTTAATAGCATGCTAAAGACAGGATTTTTGCACAACTTAACTCCTCTGGGGCATAAAGTGAGGTAAGAGCTTCATTAGTCTAATGTTAACAGAATTTTGGTCATGAGTGGGGTGAACATTTTTGATGGAACATCAGGATTAATAGTTCTTACCAACCTAGGTTTTCAGCATTCATCAGATACACTGTTCCCCATACTTGTGTTTTCTTCTGCCCTTCCTTTTTTTGCTAATTATACATTTTTTTCTTACCAAATATCCTGAGGTTTTATTGCTTTATTATTATTCAATATCCAAACACTGTTAGCCCTCTTAGGTCCTGTTAGGACCTGCTTCTTTTAATGTTGTGATGATTTGTGTTTTTTTTTTTTTCTGTAATCTAGTTTTCTTTCTTTTTTAGTTTAAATTCAATTAGCCAACATATAGTACATCATTGGTTTTTTATTTAATGTTCAATGATTCATTACTGAATCTATTTATTTATTGGAGGGAAAGAGGGAGAACACAGAGAAAGATTGAGAGGGAAAAGCAGAGAGCTCAGTGTGGGACTTAACCTCAGGACCCCAAGATCATGGGATCATGAGCCACCCAGGATCCCTGTAATTTAGTTTTCATCTGCATAGCTACCATTATATATTCAGTCTTAAATTCCTCTCATGCTGGGGTGCCTCACTCAATTAAGTGTTTTCCTTCAGTTCAAGTCATGATCTCAGGGTCCTGGGATCAAGCCCCACCTTGGGCTCCCTGCTCAGTGGAGAGCCTTTTTCACCCTCTTCCTCTGCCCCTCCCCCACTGATGTTCCTTCTCTCTTTCAAATGCATAAAATATTTTTTAAAATTTTAAAAAAGAAATAATTTTTCTCACATAAACCATCATTATAGAGGCTCATATTTTGTCTCCTTGCTTCCAAGCACTTTATTCTCCAAACTGCCTTATATTGACCAGTTAGAGCTTCATCAAACATAGCTGACAGAATAGCATTCTCCCACTCCTCAATCTTATGGTTTTCTTCGAGTAATAAATTATCTGCTCCTCTTCCGAACTGAAATCGTTAACCTCTTATATCACACACACTACTACATCATTGTGTTTTCTGTACATGCTTACTCTTCTTACTGCAGTGGCTGGAATATTGTCTTATATGTTGTAGGAAATTATTAAATATTTAATAGATGAACCTATGCATAAAGATACATGCATAATTGCATATATATGTGATTGTTCTTCCTTTTACTTAGATAATTTGTCTTGTGGGCCTACATTAATTAATGAGAAATCCAGATGGTCTGTTACGTATGATTCAAAATTAAGTACTATATGTAAGCAAAGAACATAGTTTCTTTTTTTTTTTAAAGATTTTACTTATTTATTTGACAGAGAGAGATCACAAGTAGGCAGAGAGGCAGGCAGAGAGAGAGAGGAGGAAGCAGGCTCCCTGCTAAGCAGAGAGCCCAATGCGGGACTCAATCCCAGGACCCTGAGATCATGACCCGAGCTGAAGGCAGCGGCTTAACCCACTGAGCCACCCAGGCGCCCAAGAACATAGATTCTTATGTAAAGAGTAATGAGAATCCCTGAAAAAGGGCTTTATCCAATCCTCACTTCACCTCCACAAAACAAAACAAAACAAAGACCAAAAAAAACCAACAGCAACAACAACAAAAACAAACAGAAAAGAAAACGGAAAATAAAAAAAAAAAAAACCTCACATTTTTGTGGAAATCAGTTCTGGAGATTCATTTTTGTACCTAAGGCATTTCTTATGGATTCAGAAGTAAATGTAACAGATTTAATTTTTGTTTGTTTTATTTCATTTACATTATATCCACATTGAGAATATTCACCATTACATTTGTTGTCATTTCTTGTTTCTTAAGTAATTGTATTTTCTATATTTAATGTTTTAAGTACCAAAATCATTAGACTTATGACTATAGTATCAAGGTAAATACCTTAAATGTTACTTAAAAATCTTATTATTTTTGAGTACTGTCTGATGTTTTTTCTAAAATTATTCATTATCTAAAGAGACTAGCCTGCTGTAGGCATACTTCATTTCACTGTTCACTTTATTGTGCTTCATAGATATTGCATTTTTTACAAACTGAAGGTTTGTGATGGTCTTGCAATAAATAAGTCTGTCAGCATCATTTTTGAAGTAGAATTTGATCACTTTGTGTCACTGTGTCGTAATTTCATAATGCTTACATTTCAAAATTTATTATTATTATTATTATTATTATTATTATTATTATATTTATTGTGGTGATCTGTGATCAGCTATCTTGTTTTTTTATTTATTTTTTATTTTAAGCATAACAGTATTCATTATTTTTGCACCACACCCAGTACTCCATGCAATCCGTGCCCTCTATAATACACATCACCTGGTACCAAGACCTCCCACCCCTCACCCCTTTAAAACCCTCAGATTGTTTTTCAGAGTCCATAGTCTCTCATGGTTCACCTCCCCTTACAATTTCCCCAAACTCCCTTCTCCTCTCTATCTCCCCATGTCCTCCATGCTATTTGTTATGCTCCACAAATAAGTGAAACCAAATGATAATTGACTCTCTCTGCTTGACTTATTTCACTCAGCATAATTTCTTCCAGTCCCATCTATGTTGCTATAAAAGTTGGGTATTTGTCCTTTCTGATGGAGGCATAATACTCCATAGTGTATATGGACCACATCTTCCTTATCCATTCATCTGTTGAAGGGCATCTTGGTTCTTTCCAAAGATTGGCGACCATGGCAATTGCTGCTATAAACATTGGGGTACAGATGGCCCTTCTTTTCACTACATCTGTATTTTTGAGGTAAATACCCAGGAGTACAATGGCAGGGTCATAGGGAAGTTCTATTTTTAATTTCTTGAGGAATCTCCACACTGTTCTCCAAAGAGGCTGCACCAACTTGCATTCCCACCAACAGTAGAAGAGGGTTCCCCTTTCTCCACATCCCTCCAACACACGTTGTTTCTTGTCTTGCTAATCTTGGCCATTCTTTTATTTATTTATTTATTTATTTATTTATTTATTTATTTATTATTTTTTTTCTTTTTTTTTTTTAATTTTTATTTCCAGCATAACAGTATTCATTATTTTTGCACCACACCCCGTGCTCCATGCAATCCGTGCCCTCTATAATACCCACCACCTGGTACCCCAACCTCCCACCCCCCGTCCCTTCAAAACCCTAACTGGTGTAATTTGATATCTCAATGTAGTTTTAATTTGAATCTCCCTGATGGCTAGTGATGATGAACATTTTTTCATGTGTCTGATAGCCATTTGTATGTCTTCTTTGGAGAAGTGTCTGTCAATATCTTCTGCCCACTTTTTGATATGACTGTCTGTTTTCTGTGTGTTGAGTTTGAGGAGTTCATTATAGACCCTGGATATCAACCTTTTGTCTGTACTGTCATTTTCAAATATCTTCTCCCATTCTGTGGGTTGCCTCTTTGTTTTCTTTACTGTTTCTTTTGCTGTGCAGAAGCTTTTGATTCTGATGAAGTCCAAAAAGTTCATTTTCGCTTTTGTTTCCTTTGCCTTTGGAGACATATCTTGAAAGAAGTTGCAGTGGCTGATATCGAAGAGATTACTGCCTATGTTCTCCTCTAGGATTCTGATGGATTCCTGTCTCAAGTTGAGGTCCTTTATCCATGTTGAGTTTATCTTTGTGTACGGTGTAAGAGAATGGTCGAGTTTCATTCTTCTACATATAGCTGTCCAGTTTAAACAGCACCATTTATTGATGTCACTGTCTTTTTTCCACTGGATATTTTTTCCTGTTTTGTCGAAGATTATTTGCCCATAGAGTTGTGGGTCCATATCTGGGCTCTCTACTCTGTTCCACTAGTCTGTGTGTCTGTTTTTATGCCAGTACCATGCTGTCTTGGTGATCACAGCTTTCTAGTAAAGCTTGAAATCAGGTAACATGATGCCCCCAGTTTTATTTTTGTTTTTAAACATTTCCTTAGCGATTCGGGGTCTCTTCTGATTCCATATAAATTTCTGGATTATTTGCTCCAGCTCTTTGAAGAATACCGGTGGAATTTTGATCGTAATAGCATTAAAAATATAGATTGCTCTAGGCAGTATAGACATTTTAACAATGTTTATTCCTCTGATCCAAGAGCATGGAATGGTCTTCCATCTTTTTGTGTCTTCTTCAATTTCTTTCATAAGTGGTCTTTAGTTCCTCGAGTATAGATCCTTTACCTCTTTGGTCAGGTTTATTTCCAAGTATCTTATGGTTCATGGTGCTATAGTAAATGGAATCGATTCTCTAATTTCCCTTTCTGTATTTTCATTGTTAGTGTACAAGAATGCCACTGATTTCTGTACATTGACTTTGTATCCTGCCACGTTGCTGAATTGTTGTATGAGTTCTAGGAGTTTGGGGGTGGAGTCTTTTGAGTTTTCCATATAAAGAATCATGTCATCTGCAAAGAGAGAGAGTTTGACTTCTTCATTTCCAATATGGATATCTTTTATTTCCCTTTGTTTTCTCATTGCTGTTGCTAGGACTTCTAATACTATGTTAAACAAGAGTGATGAGAGTTGGCATCCTTGTCGTGTTCCTGATCTCAACAGGAAGGACACAGCCTTTTTCTCATTGAGGATGATATTTGCTGTGGTTCTTTCATAGATTTGATGAAGTTCAGGAATGTTCCCTCTATCCCTATACTTTGAAGCATTATAATCAGGAATGGATGCTGAATTTTGTCAAATGCTTTTTCTGCATCAATTGAGAGGACCATGTAGTTCTTCTCTCTTCTCTTATGAATTTGTTATATCACATTGATTGACTTGAGAATGTTGAACCATCCTTGTAACCCAGGGATGAATCCCACCTGATCATGGTGAATAATCTTTTTAATGTGCTGTTGGTTCCTGTTTGCTAGGATCTTGTTGAGAATCTTAGCATCCATATTCATCAGGGATATTGTTCTGAAATTCTCCTTCTTGTTGGGGTCTTTGCCTGGTTTGGGGATCAGGGTAATGCTGGCTTCATAGAAAGAGTCTGGAAGTTTTCCTTCTGCGTCAATTTTTTGAAACAGCTTCAGGGGAATAGGTGTTATTTCTTCTTTGAAAGATTGGTAGAATTCCCCAGGGAATCAATCAGGTACTGGGTTCTTGTTTTTTGGGAGGTTTTTGATCACCGCTTCAATCTCGTTACTAGATATTGGTCTATTCAGGTTGTCAATTTCTTCCTGTTTCAATTTTGGGAGTTTATAGTTTTCCACGAATGCATCCATTTCATCTAGGTTGCTTATCTTATTGGCATATAACTGTTGATAATAACTTCTGAAGATTATTTCTACTTCCTTTGTGTTCGTTTGATCTCTCCCTTTTCATTCATAATTTTATGTATTTGAGCTCTATTTTCTTTTGGATTAGAGTCCCAATGGTTTATCGATCTTATTGATTCTTTCAAAAAACCAGCTTCTAGTTTCATTGATACGTTCTACTGTATCTGTGTTTTCTACCTCATCGATCTCAACTCTAATCTTGATTATTTCCCTTCTTATGTGTGGAGTTGGTTTAATTTGTTGTTGATTCTCCAGACAGCTGCTGTGCTCTGGATTTTTCAATTTTCTTTTTTTTTTTTTCAGGGAGGCTTGGATGGCTATGTATTTCCCCCTTAGGACCCCCTTTGCTGTATCCCATAGGGTTTGGACTGAAGTGTCTTCATTCTCATTGGTTTCCATGAATTGTTTTTGTTCTTCTTTGATCTCCTGGTTGATCCAAGCATTCTTAAGCAAGGTGGTCTTTAGCTTCCAGGTGTTTGAGTTCCTTCGGAACTTTTCCTTGTGATTGAGCTCCAGTTTCAAAGCATTGTGGTCTGAGAATGTGCAGGGAATCATCTCAGTCTTTTGGTATCAGTTGAGTCCTGATTTGTGACCCAGTATGTGGTCTATTCTGGAGAAAGTTCCATGTGCACTTGAGAAGAATGAGTATTCTGTTGTTTTAGGGTGGAATGTTCTGTATATAGAGGTGTGTTAAGATCTCCAACGATTACTGTATTCATATCAATATGACTCTTTATCTTGACTGTTATGCTGAAAATAAATTTTAAAAAATTAAAAAAAAAAGAAGTGGTGATAGTAGACATCCTTGTCTTGTTCCTGACCTTAGGGGGAAGCTCAGTTTTTCTCTATTAAGGAAGATGTTAAGTATGGTTTTTTATCAATGGCCCTTATAAATGTTGAGGTATATTCCCTTGAAACATAGTTTATTGAGGGTTTTTATCATGAATGAATGCTGTACTTTGTTAATTTTTTTTTGTGTAGCTATTGAAATGATCAAATAGTTTTTATCCTTCCTTTTATTGATGTGATGTACCAAGTTGATTGATTTGAAAATATTAAAATTACAATTTGCAAACCAAGAGTAAATCCCACTTGATTGTGGTGAATGATTTTTTTAATGTATTGTTGAATATTATTTGTTAGTATTTTATTGAGGATTTTTGCATCTGTGATGATCAGGTATTTTGGTCTGTAGTTTTCTTTTATTTTTTTTTATTTTTTTTTAAAGATTTTATTTATTTATTTGACAGAAATTACAAGTACACTGAGAGGCAGGCAGAGAGAGAGAGAGAGAGAAGGAAGCAGGCTCCCTGCTGAGCAGAGAGCCCAATGCGGGACTTGATCCCAGGACCCTGAGATCATGACCTGAGCCGAAGGCAGTGGCTTAACCCACTGAGCCTCCCAGGCGCCCCTGTAGTTTTCTTTTATAGTGGTGTCTTTATCCAGTTTTGGTATCAAGATAATGCTAGCCTCATAGAATGAATTTAAATATTTTCTTTTTTCTTCACTTTTCTGAACTACTTTGAGAAGAATAGGTTTTAACTCTTTAAATGTTTGATAGAACTCACCTAAGAAGTCATTTGATCATGGACTTTTTTTTTGGGGAATTTTTTGATTACTGATTTAATTTCTTTTCTGGTTATCAGTCTGTTCAAATGTTCTACTTCTACCTTTTTCAGGTTGGATAATTTACATGATTTTAGAAATTTACCCATTTCTTCTAGGTTATTCAATGCTGTCATATAGTTTTTCATAATGTTCTCTTATAATGATATTTCTGTGGTGGTGTTTGTTATTTCTTCTCTCTCATTTGTGATTTTATATATTTGAATTCTTTTTCTTAGTTTCCTGATAAGTGTGGCTGGATAATTAACAATTCTGTTACTTTTTTCAAAGAACCAGATCACGGTGTCAAAGACCTGTTTTATTCTTTGTTTGATTGTTTATGGTTCTATATCACTTATTTCTTCTCTAATCTTTATTATTTCCTTCTTTCTACTGGTTTTAGGTTTTGTTATTTTTTTTTTCCATAGCTCCTGTAGATGTAAGTTTAGGTTGTTTATTTGAGATTTTCTTGATTCTTGAGATAAGTCTCTATTTTTTAAAGATCTTATTTTTTTATTTGATAGAGATCACAGGTAGGCAGAGAGACAGGCAGAGAGAGAGAGAGGAGGAAGTAGGCTCTCCGTTAAACAGAAACCCTGATGTGGGGGTTGGGTTGATCCAAGGACCCTGGAATCATGACCTGAGCTGAAGGCAGAGGCTTTAACCCACTGAGCTACTCAGACATCCCAAGATAAGCCTGTATTGTTATAAGCTTTCTTCTTTGAACTGTTTTTCTTGCTTCCTAGAGGTCATGGCCCTTTGTGTTTTCATTTTCATCTGTTTCCACTTACTTTTTCTTTTTTTCTTTTACTTCCTGCTTGAGCAATTCATTGTTTAGTAGCATGTTATTTAACCTCCATATTTTTTGGTGTTTCCAGATTGTTTATTTGTTTGACTTCTAGTTTCATAACATTACAGTCTGAAAATATGTGTAGAATGACTATGATATTCCTGATTTTGTTGAGGCTGGTTTTGTGGCCTAATATATGACTTGTTCTGGGAAATGTTCCGTGTGCCCTTTAAATTAATGTGTATTCTGCTGTATTAAGATGGCATGTTCTGAATATCTGTGATAAGTCCATTTGGTCCACTGTTTCATTTCATGTCATTCTTTCCTTTTTATTTTCTATTTAGATGATCTGTCCATTGATGTAATTGTGGTGATATAGTCCCCTGCTATTATTGTATTATTATCAGTTCATTCATTTATGTTTGTTATTAAATGTTACATATATTTGAATGCTTCTAAGTTGGGGGCATAAATATTTACAATTGTTATATCTTGTTGGATTGTCCCCTTTATGATTATGTGGTGTCCTTCTTTGTCTCTTGTTACAGTCTTTACTTAAAGTCTATCTTGTCTGGTATAAATATTGCTACTCCAGCATTCTTTGGACATCCATTTACATGATAAATATTTCTCTATTTCCTCATTTTCAATGTCCAGGTGCATTAGGCCTAAAATGAGTCACTTGTGAGGAGCATATAGATGGATTTTTTTTAATCCATTATGTCACCCTATGTCTTTTGATTGGTGTTTTTAGCCCATGTATATTAAAGTAATTATTGGTACATATGCATTTATTTCCATTTTATTACTTGTTTTGAGGCTGTTTCTGAAGATTTTCTCTGATCCTTTCTTGTCTTTCCTTCTTGCATGTTTTGCTGATTTTCTTTAGTGACATATTTAGATTTATTTCTCTTTATTATTCACAGTTTAATAGTGGTTTTTGTTACATGGTTACCATTAGGTTTGTATGTAACTTCTGCATGGAGTAGTCTATATTAAGTTGATGGTGATTTAAGTTTGAATGCTTTTTTTTTTCCTCTCCTTCCCATATTTCACATATATGTTATAATTTATATCCTATTTTGTGAGTTCTTCGTTTTTTACACAAACTTTAATTTTTATTGCTTTTGTGTTTCTTACCTTTATATTGTCAATTTTGTTATCTGCTATCCACTAGAGTCCCTTTTAATATTTCTTCCATAGCTGGTTTAGTGGTAATGGATTCCTTTAGTTTTTGTTTGTCTTGGGAATTGTTTATCTTTCCTTCTAGTTTGAATGATAGCCTTGCTGGATAGTGTACTCTTGGCTGCCGTTTTTGTTTGTTTGTTTGTTTGTTTATTTTCTATTTTATTTTATTTATTTATTTTTTTAGATCATGTGTTCACCTTTTTTAATTTCTTTTTTTTGTTGTTGTTGTTTTTTGTTTTTTTTTTGTTTTAAATTTTTTATTTTTTATAAACATATATTTTTATCCCCAGGGGTACAGGTCTGTGAATCACCAGGTTTACACACTTCACAGCACTCACCAAAGCACATACCCTCCCCAATGTCCATAATCCCACCCCTTCTCCCAAACCCCCTCCCCTCAGCAACCCTCAGTTTGTTTTGTGAGATTAAGAGTCACTTATGGTTTGTCTCCCTCCCAATCCCATCTTGTTTCATTGATTCTTCTCCTACCCACTTAAGCCCCCATGTTGCATCACCACTTCCTCATATCAGGGAGATCATATGATAGTTGTCTTTCTCTGCTTGACTTATTTCACTAAGCATGATATGCTCTAGTTCCATGCATGTTGTCACAAATGGCAAGATTTCATTTCTTTTGATGGCTGCATAGTATTCCATTATGTATATATACCACATCTTCTTGATCCATTCATCTGTTGATGGACATCTAGGTTCTTTCCATAGTTTGGCTATTGTGGGCATTGCTGCTATAAGCATTCGGGTGCACGTGCCCCTTTGGATCACTACGTTTGTATCTTTAGGGTAAATACCCAATAGTGCAATTGCTGGGTCATAGGGCAGTTCTATTTTCAACATTTTGAGGAACCTCCATGCTGTTTTCCAGAGTGGCTGCACCAGCTTGCATTCCCACCAACAGTGTAGGAGGGTTCCCCTTTCTCCGCATCCTCGCCAGCATCTGTCATTTCCTGACTTGTTGATTTTAGCCATTCTGACTGGTGTGAGGTGATATCTCATTGTGGTTTTGATTTGTATTTCCCTGATGCCGAGTGATATGGAGCACTTTTTCATGTGTCTGTTGGCCATCTGGATGTCTTCTTTGCAGAAATGTCTGTTCATGTCCTCTGCCCATTTCTTGATTGGATTATTTGTTCTTTGGGTGTTGAGTTTGATAAGTTCTTTATAGATTCTGGACACTAGTCCTTTATCTGATATGTCATTTGCAAATATCTTCTCCCATTCTGTCAGTTGTCTTGATTTTGTTAACTGTTTCCTTTGCTGTGCAGAAGCATTTGATCTTGATGAAATTGAATAGTTCATTTTTTCCCCTGCTTCCCTTGCCTTTGGCGTTGTTCCTAGGAAGATGTTGCTGCGGCTGAGGTCGAAGAGGTTGCTGCCTGTGTTCTCCTCAAGGATTCTGATGGATTCCTTTCGCACATTGAGGTCCTTCATCCATTTTGAGTCTATTTTTGTGTGTGGTGTAAGGAAATGGTCCAATTTCATTTTTCTGCATGTAGCTGTCCAATTTTCCCATCACCTGCTGTCTTTTTTCCATTGGACATTCTTTCCTGCTTTGTTGAATATTAGTTGACTGTAGAGTTGAGGGTCTATTTCTGGGCTCTCTATTCTGTTCCATTGATCTATGTGCCAGTACCATGCTGTCTTGATGATGACAGCTTTGTAATAGAGCTTGAAGTCCGGAATTGTGATGCCACCAACGTTGGCTTTTTTTTCAATATCCCTTTGGCTATTCGAGGTCTTTTCTGGTTCCATATAAATTTTAGAATTATTTATTCCATTTCTTTGAAAAAGATGGATGGTACTTTGATAGGAATTGCATTAAATGTGTAGATTGCTTTAGGTAGCATAGACATTTTCACAATATTTATTCTTCCAATCCAGGAGCATGGAACATTTTTCCATTTCTTTGTGTCTTCCTCAATTTCTTTCATGAGTACTTTATAGTTTTCTGAGTATAGATTCTGTGCCTCTTTGGTTAGGTTTATTCCTAGGTATCTTATGGTTTGGGGTGCAATTGTAAATGGGATGGACTCCTTAATTTCTCTTTCTTCTGTCTTGCTGTTGGTGTAGAGAAATGCAACTGATTTCTGTGCATTGATTTTATATCCTGACACTTTACTGAATTCCTGTATAAGTTCTAGCAGTTTTGGAGTGGAGTCTTTTGGGTTTTCCACATATAGCATCATATCATCTGCGAAAAGTGATAATTTGACTTCTTCTTTGCCGATTTGGATGCCTTTAATTTCCTTTTGTTGTCTGATTGCTGATGCTAGGACCTCTAGTACTATGATGAATAGCAGTGGTGATAATGGACATCCCGGCCGTGTTCCTGACCTTAGCGGAAAAGCTTTCAGTTTTTCTCCATTGAGAATGATATTTGCGGTGGGTTATTCATAGATGGCTTTGATGATATTGAGGTATGTGCCCTCTATCCCTACACTTTGAAAAGTTTTGATCAGGAAGGGATGCTGTACTTTGTCAAATTCTTTTTCAGCATCTATTGAGAATATCATATGATTCTTGTTCTTTCTTTTATTGATGTGTTGTATCACATTGACTGATTTGCGGATGTTGAACCAACTTTGCAGCCCTGGAATAAATCCCACTTGGTCTTGGTGAATAATCCTTTTAATGTACTGTTGAATCCTATTGGCTAGTATTTTGTTGAGTATTTTCGCATCTGTGTTCATCAAGGATATTGGTCTATAGCTCTCTTTTTTGATGGGCTCCTTGTCTGGATTTGGGATCAAGGTGATGCTGGCCTCATAAAATGAGTTTGGAAGTTTTCCTTCCATTTCTATTTTTTGGAGCAGTTTCAGGAGAATAGGAATTAGTTCTTCTTTAAATGTTTGGTAGGATTCCCCCGGGAAGCCGTCAGGCCCTGGGCTTTTGTTTGTTTGGAGATTTTTAATGACTGTTTCAATCTCCTTACTGGTTATGGGTCTGTTCAGGATTTCTCTTTCTTCCTGGTTCAGTTGTGGTAGTTCATATATTTCTAGGAATGCATCCATTTCTTCCAGATTGTCAAATTTATTGGCGTAGAGTTGCTCATAGTATGTTCTTATAATAGTTTGTATTTCTTTGGTGTTAGTTGTGATCTCTCCTCTTTCATTCATGATTTTATTTATTTGGGTCCTTTCTCTTTTGTTTTTGATAAGTCGGGCCAGGGGTTTATCAATTTTATTAATTCTTTCAAAGAACCAGCTCCTAGTTTCGTTGATTTGTTCTATTGTTTTTTTGGTTTCTATTTCATTGATTTCTGCTCTGATCTTTATGATTTCTCTTCTCCTGCTGGGCTTAGGGTTTCTTTCTTGTTCTTTCTCCAGCTCCTTTAGGTGTAGGGTTAAGTTGTGTACCTGAGACCTTTCTTGTTTCTTGAGAAAGGGCTGTACCGCTATATATTTTCCTCTCAGGACTGCCTTTGTTGTGTCCCACAGATTTTGAACCGTTGTATTTTCATTATCATTTGTTTTCATGATTTTTTTCAATTCTTCTTTAATTTCCCGGTTGACCCATTCATTCTTTAGAAGGATGCTGTTTAGTCTCCATGTATCTGGGTTCTTTCCAAACTTCCTTTTGTGGTTGAGTTCTAGCTTGAGAGCATTGTGGTCTGAAAATATGCAGGGAATGATCCCAATCTTTTGATACCGGTTGAGTCCTGATTTACGACCGAGGATGTGATCTATTCTAGAGAATGTTCCATGTGCACTAGAGAAGAATGTGTATTCTGTTGCTTTGGGATGAAATGTTCTGAATATATCTGTGATGTCCATCTGGTCCAGTGTGTCGTTTAAGGCCTTTATTTCCTTGCTGATCTTTTGCTTGGATGATCTGTCCATTTCAGTGAGGGGAGTGTTAAAGTCCCCTACTATTATTGTATTATTGTTGATGTGTTTCTTTGATTTTGTTATTAATTGGTTTATATAGTTGGCTGCTCCCACGTTGGGGGCATAGATATTTAAAATTGTTAGATCTTCTTGTTGGACAGACCCTTTGAGTATGATATAGTGTCCTTCCTCATCTCTTATTATAGTCTTTGGCTTAAAATCTAATTGATCTGATATAAGGATTGCCACTCCTGCTTTCTTCTGATGTCCATTAGCATGGTAAATTCTTTTCCACCCCCTCACTTTAAATCTGGAGGTGTCTTCGGGCTTAAAATGAGTTTCTTGGAGGCAACATATAGATGGGTTTTGTTTTTTTATCCATTCTGATATCCTTTGTCTTTTGGCAGGGGCATTTAGCCCATTAACATTCAGGGTAACTATCGAGATATATTAATTTAGTGCCATTGTATTGCCTGTAAGGTGACTGTTACTGTATATGGTCTCTGTTCCTTTCTGATCTACCACTTGTAGGCTCTCTCTTTGCTTAGAGGACCCCTTTCAATATTTCCTGTAGAGCTGGTTTGGTGTTTGCAAATTCTGTCAGTTTTTGTTTGTCCTGGAAGCTTTTAATCTCTCCTTCTATTTTCAATGATAGCCTAGCTGGATATAGTATTCTTGGCTGCATGTTTTTCTCGTTTAGTGCTCTGAAAATATCATTCCAGCTCTTTATGGCCTGCCAGGTCTCTGTGGATAAGTCAGCTGCCAATCTAATATTTTTACCATTGTATGTTGCAGACTTCTTTTCCCGGGCTGCTTTCAGGATTTTCTCCTTGTCACTGAGACATGTAAATTTTACTATTAGGTGACAGGGTGTGGGCCTATTCTTATTGATTTTGAGGGGCGTTCTCTGAACCTCCTGAATTTTGATGCTCTTTCCCTTTGCCATATTGGGGAAATTCTCCCCAATAATTCTCTCCAGTATACCTTCTGCTCCCCTCTCTCTTTCTTCTTCTTCTGGAATCGCAATTATTCTAATGTTGTTTCGTCTTATGGTGTCACTTATCTCTCGAATTCTCCCTCATGGTCCAGTAGCTGTTTGTCCCTCTTTTGCTCAGCTTCTTTATTCTCTGTCATTTGGTCTTCTATATCACTAATTCTTTCTTCTGCCTCGTTTATCCTAGCAGTGAGAGCCTCTATTTTTGATTGCACCTCATTAATAGCTTTTTTGATTTCAACTTGGTTAGATT
Organism: Mustela erminea; assembly: GCF_009829155.1. NCBI lineage: Eukaryota > Metazoa > Chordata > Mammalia > Carnivora > Mustelidae > Mustela > Mustela erminea. The sequence continues at coordinate 106,972,068 of NC_045635.1, read as the reverse complement.
TTAGTTCTTTTATTTCTCCAGAAAAGGCTTTTATATCTCCCGAGAGGGTTTCTCTAATATCTTCCATGCCTTTTTCAAGCCCGGCTAGAACCTTGAGAATTGTCATTCTGAACTCTAGATCTGACATATTACCAATGTCTGTATTGATTAGGTCCCTAGCCTTCGGTACTGCCTCTTGTTATTTTTTTTGTGTTGAATTTTTCCCTCTTTTCATTTTGTCCAGATAAGAGTATATGAAGGAGCGAGTAAAATACTAAATGGGTGGCAACAACCCCAGGAATATATGCTTTAACCAAATTAGAAGAGATCCCAGATCGTGAGGGGGGAGAAAGGGGATAAAAAGAGGTTCAAAAAGGAAGAAAGAACAAAAAAAGGAAAAAGAAAAAAAAAAGAAAAGAAAAGAATTTAAAAAAAAGAAAACAAATTAAAAAAATGAAAAAAAATATATATATATTGGATAAACTAGTTTAAAAACGTTAAAAAGAAAAAGGTAAAGGTTACCAAAAAAATTTACCAGAAGGCGAGGAAAAAAACAAAAAATGAAAAAGAAAAAAAGTAAATTAACTGCAAGACTAAAAAAAAATCACAGGGAAAAAGCCATGAGTTCCGTGTTTTGCTTTCTCCTCCTCTGGAATTCTGCTGCTCTCCTTGGTATTGAAACCGCATTCCTTGGTAGGTGAACCTGGGTCGGCTGGATTTCTTGTTGATCTTCTGGGGGAGGGGCCTGTTGTAGTGATTCTCAAGTGTCTTTGTCCCAGGCGGAATTGCACCACCCTTATCAGGGGCCGGGGTGAGTAATCAGCTCAGGTTTGCTTTCTGGAGCTTTTGTTCCCTGAGCGCTTTCCGTAGAGTTCCGGAGGACGGGAATACAAATGGCGGCCTCCTGGTCTCTGGCCCGGAAGAGCCGAGAGCCCAGGGCCCCACTCCTCAGTGCGCCCTCAGAGAACAGCGCCCAGTTACTCCTGTCTGCCTGACCTCCGGCCGCGCTCCGAGCTCACCGAGCCTGCGACCGGTTCAAGGTAACACCGAGCTGTGAGCTTACTGTCGGTTCTGTCTCTGTAGCCGGCTTTCCTGTTCCAATACCCGCAAGCTCTGCGACACTCAGACACCCCCGATCCTTCTGTGACCCTGCGGGACCTGAGGCCACGCTGACCCCACATGGGCTTCACCCCGGTTTAGCCTCTGGAGCGATGTCCCTCAGCGGAACAGACTTTTAAAAGTCCTGATTTTGTGCGCTGTTGCTCCGCCGCTTGCCGGGAGCCGGCCCCTCCCCCCGGGATCTATCTTCCCGTCGCTTTGGATTCACATCTCCGCCGGTCCTACCTTTCAGAAAGTGGTTGTTTTTCTGTTTCCAGAATTGCTGTTCTTCTTCTCTTCATTATGCCGATGGATTTTCAGGTGTTTGCAATCTTTAGATAAGCTATCTAGCTGATCTCTGGCTAGCTGAATTAGTCTCAGCCTGCTACTTCTCCGCCATCTTGACTCCTCCCCCAGTTTGTTTTCTATTTTAAACTTTAAATAATCATGGCTTTATCTTTTGACTTGTAAAGTTTCTGCTGAAAAATCACCTGCTAGCCTTATGGGTTTCCCCTTGCATGTTACTAATATCTTTTATTTTTCTTCTTTACATTTTTTTCTTTATCACTATATTTTGCACATTTAATTACAAAATGTCCTGGTTTTGATCTGTCTTGGTTGATTTTGATGGGAATTCTCTGTGTCTCCTGGATCTAGATATCTGCTTCCTTCCCCAGATTAGGGAAAATTTCAGTTTTTGTTTCTTCAAATAAATTTTCTGTCCCCTTTTCTCTCTTCTTCTTCTGGGACTCTAATAATATGAGTGCTATTACATTTGTTGGAGTGAATAAGTTCCCTTGTTCTAATCTCAAATTGTGTATTTTTTTCCTCTTATTCAAAGAGAGAAAATTGATTACTTTCCATTACACTTTCTGTAGGTCACTAATTTGTCCGTGTTCTTCTTCCATCCTGCTCTTCATTACATCAAGCATGTTTCTCATTTTATTTATTGAGCCCTCTCCTCTATGTTGTTATTTATATCTGCATTAAGGGTTCTCACTCATGTCTTCTACTCTCTTCTCAAGTCCAGGGAGTATCCTTATGGTGACTTTTTTAAATGATCTATCAGTCATATTACTTGTATCTGTGCTGTTTAAATCTCTGGCTATGGCCTGGTCCTCTTCTTTCATTTGGGATAAATTACTCTGTCTCATCATTTTGTCTGCCTCTTTGTTTCTTTTTCTCTGTGTTATTAAAGTCAACTTTGTCCTTTGTTCTTGAAAGTAGTGACTTTGTGAAGCAGAGTTCCTGGCGTGCACTGCAGTGCAGTGTCCCCTGTTCACAAGATCCTGGCACTTCAGTAGAGTTGCTTATGTCCTGCTTTTGTGTCTGAGTAACTTGCCCTTTCAGTGAAATTGTATTCCTTGGCTTTCTGTCCATTGTGGGCTACACTTGTTCTCTTTGGTGCTAGTGGAACCCAGACAGGCCAGCTATGATGTGTTCCACTGAGGAACTTGAAATTAGGGCAGTGATGTTAGAAAAATTTGAATTGGGGTCCTTAGGTGGCTCGGTTGGTTAAGTATATGACTTTGGCTCAGATCATGATCTTGAGGTCCTGGGATCAAACCCCATGTTGAGCTCCCTGCTCAATGGAGAGTCTGTTTCCACTTCTGCCCTTCCCCCTGCTCATGTTTTCTCTCTCTTTCATGTGATTTCTCTCTCTCTCTCTCTGCCAAATAAATAAATAAAATATTTAATAATGGCTTTGGACTACTAGTCATATGCCAGACTGCACAAAGCACTATAGCGGGGAGGGGGGGGCAGGTTGTCAGGGTGACCAGTGGCACAAGGCTGGGTGTAGTGGGATAATGGCTAGCTGCAGCTGGGCCCAGTGTTTCAGGGTGGCTTAAGGCTCATGGCTGGGCATAGTGTAGCAGTTAGGAGGGGTACATTGCATCAACCGCACCTGGCAACTGAGCGTGGTCTATGATGGTAGCTGGGGTTGTTAAGTTGGAAGTGTGGAGACACAGTTTGGGGGAGACACAGGTCATGGCTACTGCATTTAGGAAAGAACCATGGTCACAGAGATCAAGAAACAGAATAACACATGGGAAGCACATAGGGAAAAAAATTTCCACAACATTTGGCTTAAAAAGAAAGAGGGGCCAAATTTCATGAGTTCTTGTAACCAGCAGGACTTTACCCTGGAATTTTAAAGATCAGTGGGCTTTGCTAGGATAGAGCAAGGAGGACATTCAGATGCTTTTGGAGAAAAGGCATCCCATAGGCATACAGTGTGGAAACAGCAATCAGAAGAGCACTCAAGGCTCTTGGAGGTAATTTGTACCAAGGAGGTAATTTGTTCATTTCAGAGCTTACCCCAGAGAAGCAGCATTCATGGAGACACCCCTCTGGGAAGAAAGGAACTTGTTAGTGCCATTCCCTCCACCCAACATATGCACAGAGCTATCTTTGGGAACCAGCTCAGCACCAACACTTACTGCATAACTTGCTAACACCAGGCCCTGCTACCCACACTCCAATGAAACGACTCCTACCAGTCATACTTGCTTCAGTCCCACCAAAGTGGACACACTCCCCCAGAAAAACTGCCCTTATTCACAACAGGTCTCCCAATGCAGGAGTTTTGCAGAGCCTCAGTTTTGGAAGAAGTGGAAACAGGACTAATTTCACAAACATACCAGTGCACATCTTGATAAAGTATACAACATTCAGGCTAGGGGCAAAATAATAGGCAATGAGTCAGATAACTTGTCTGAAAGATAAAGTGCCTAGAACAAAACAATAGAGCACATGCAGCAAACACTGGAGACACTCCCAAAAGTGCCAGACCCTGAAAAAACAGGAGACACTACATGGCAGAGCACTACGGGACCTCTTCTTTATAAGGATATTATGTGGAAGAATAGGAGATATAGTTGACTTTATTTACACAGAGAAAAAGGCACAGATACTTAAAGTGAGAAGACAGAGAAGTTTATCACAAATTAAAAAAACAGAACTAGGCCATGCCAGAGAGATAAGCAAAATAGATACTATTAACATGCCTAATAGAGAATCTAAAGCAACCACCATAGGATACTCACTGGACTTGAGAACGAGTGGAAGACATGAGTCAGATATTTAACATAGAGATGAGAATGATAACAAAGAAGAGATAAAGGGCTTAATACATTAAATAAGAAACACACTTGATGGGATGAACAGCAGGCTAGAAGAAGCAGAATAAATTAATGACCTAGAAAACAAGGCAATCAAAAGTAATGAAGCTGAATAAAAGAAAGTAATTATGCAAAATGAGAATAAACTTAGAGAACTCAGTGATTCCATCACATGTGATAACAATAATATCTTTAAGATTTTATTTATTTGATACAGAGAAATAGATCACAAGCAGAAGGAGGAGCAGGCAGAGGGAGAGAGAGAAGCAATCTCCCTCTGAGCAAGGAATCTGATGCAAGGTTTGATCCCAGGACCCTAGGACCATGACCTGAGCCACAGGCAGACACTTAACATACTGATCCACCCAGGTGCCCTGGATAACACTCACATTATAGTAAAGCCAAAAGAAGAAAAGAGAGAATAAGGGTAGGAAATTTATGTGAACAAATAATAGCTGAAAATCCCCTAATCTGGGGAAGGAAACAGATACCTAGATCTAGGATGTACAGAAAAGTACTATAAAAATCAACAAAAAGAATATCCAAGCTGAGACATATCATAGTTAAATTTGCACAATATAGTGATTAAAAAAAACCACAAAACAACAACAACAACAACAACAACAACAACAAAACAGCAGGAGAAGACAGTAACTTACAAGGGAAAACTGATAAGGCTAGCAGGGGAAAATTCAGAAGAAACTTTACAAGTCATAAAGGGGTGGCATGATATATTCAAAATCCTAAATGAGAAAAATATGTAGCCAAGAATATTCTATCCAACAAAGCTATCATTTAGAATAGAAGCAGAAACAGAGCTTCCAAAACAAATGAAAATTAAAGGAGTTCATGACCACTAAACCAGCCCCTCAAGAAATATTAAATGAGACTCTTGAAGTGGAAAGGAGAGACCAAAAATTGACAGTATAAATATAAGAAATACAAAAGTAATAAAAATAAATATTTATTTCATAAATCAGTAAAGGAACTGACTAAATAGGATGTAAAATATGAAAACATATACCTAAAATGTGGGAGGGAGAAGAATAAAGAAAGGATTCAAACTTAAATGAGCACCAAAATAATATAGACTGCTGTATGCAGAAAAGCTTATATACAAAAACAGTAATAAATATGCAAAGTTAAATAGTAAAGATTCAAGTAAATCACTGAAGAAAAATAACAAACCATGGAAAAGTGAAGGACAAGAAGAAATGAGAGAAGACCTTCAGAAAAAACCATGAAAGAAATAATGAAATGACAACAAATACATAACTATCAATAATTACTTTGAATGTTAAATGGATGAAATGCTCCAATCAAAAGGCATAAACTACAGAATGGGTAAAAAAAAATATCAAGGCTGCTTATGAGAGACTCATTTTATACCTAAAGACACCTGTGGACTGAAGGAGAGGGTGTGGGGGAATATCTATTATGCAAATGAAGGTCCAAAAAAAAATGCAGTTACACTACTTACATTAGATGAGGTAGACTTCATTTATCTTTATTTTTTTAAAGATTTTGTTCATTTATTTGACGGACATAGATCACAAGTAGACAGAGAGGCAAGCAGAAAGAGGAAGAGAAGCAGGCTTCCTGCTGAGCAGAGACCCCAATGCTGGGCTCAGTCCCCGGACCCTGGGGTCATGACCTGAGCCAAAGGCAGAGGCTTTAAGCCACTGAGCCACCCAGGCGTCCCAAGACTTTATTTATCTTTATAAAGTAGACTCTATCCCTAAAGCAGACCTTGAACCCATAACCTTGAGATTGAGAGCTGTACACGCTATTGACTGAGCCAGCCATGTGTTCCAAGACTTTAAAACAAATACTGTAAGAAGAGACAAAGAAGGACACTTTATAATCATAAAGGGGATAACCCAACAAGATTTATACTCAGAACATTTATATTCCAAACATTTATACTCAGAACACGTAATTTTAAAAGAGCAGAATGCACACTCCTTTCACGTGTACATGGAATATTCTCCAGAATAGATCACATATTAGTCCACAAAACAAGCCTCAACAAATTCAAGAGTGATGCAATACCATGCAGTTTTCCTGAGAACAATGCTATGAAACTAGAAATCAGCCCCTGGACAAAGGGAAAAAAAATCTGGAAAACCACAAATACATTGAGATTAAAGTCAAGTACCAGATGGCCTCACAGGTAAGTTCTACTAAACATTTAAAGAAGAATTAATACCTAGTCTTCTCAAAGCATCCCAAAACATAGAATAGAAAGCAAAATCTCCAAATTCATTCTGTGAGGCCAGCTTTACCCTGATACCACATCTGGATAAACACACCACTAAAAAAGAGAACTACAAGCCAATCACCTTGATGAACATAGGTGAAAAAAATCTAATATTTTGCATAGATGCAAGAATCCTCAACAAAATATTACCAAATTGAATCCAACAATACATTTAAAAAGAGAAAAAAAAAAAAAAAACAACCTTCACTACAGTGAAGTGGGATTTAATCCTGGGGTGCAAAGGTGGTTCAATATTTACAAATCAATCAATGTGATACATCGTATCAATGAAGGAAAGGATAAGAACCATATGATAATTTCAATAAATGCAAGAAAAACATTTGACAAAGTACAACATCCATTCATGATAAAAACACTCAACAGCGGCACATGGGTGGCTCAGTCAGTTGAGTGTTCAACTCCTGATTTCAGTTCAGGTCATGATCTCAGGATTGTGAGATTGGGTCCTGCACTGGGCTCTGTGTGCAGCATAGAATCTGCTTGGGATTTTCTCCCTCCTCTCCCTATGTCCCTATGTCCTTCCCTATTCTCAAAACTTGTTTTTCTCCCTCTCTCTCTAAAAGAAGAAATTAATTAATTAATTTAAAAAAAAACTTCAACAAGGCAGGCTTCAAGGGAACATACCTAAATATTATAAATGACACATACGAAAAATCCACAGCTAAAATCATCCTCAATGGGGAAAATTTGAGAACTTTCCCACTAAAGTCAAGAACAAGACAAAGACATCCACTTTCACCACTTTTTTCAACATAATAGGGGAAGTCCTAGCCACAGTAATAGGACAACACAGAAAAATAAAAGACATTCAAAGTGGTAAGGAAGTAAAACGTTCACTTTTTGCAGATGACATGATACTATATATAGAAAACCCTAGGGGATCTACAAAAGAAAGAAAGAAAGAAAGAAAGAAAGAAAGAAAGAAAGAAAGAAAGAAAGAAAGAAAGAAAGAGAAACCTTCTAGATCTGACAAATTCAATAATGTCACAGGATACAAAATGAATATACAGAAATTTCTTGCATTTATATACAGCAATAATGAAACGGCAGCATGAGAAATTAAGAAAGCAATCCCATTCACATTTTCACCAAAAACAGTAAGATACCTATGAATAAATCTAACCAAAAAGGTAAAAGACCTGAAAAAAGACCTGAAAAGACTCTGAAAACTACAGAACATTGATGAAAGAAACTGAAGATGACACAAATGGAATGACATTCTGTGCTCATGTCTTAAAAAAAGAATTATTATTCAAATGTCTATACTACTCAAAGCAATCAACACATTTAATGTAATTCTTATCAAAATCCCAACAGCATTTTTCAAAGAACTAGAACAAACTATCCTAAAACTTGTATGGAACCACAAAATACCCTGAATAGCCTAAGCAATCTTGAAAAAGGTAAAGTATAGGTAGAAACATCTCAATTCTGGACTTTAAGTTATATCACAAAGCTGTAGTAATCAAAACAGTATGGTATTTGCACAAAAGTAGATACACATGGATCAATGGAACTGGATAACAAACCGAGAAATAAACCCCAATTACATGGTCAATTAATCTTTGAAAAAGCAGGAAAGAATACTCAACAGGTAAAAATCTCTTTGTACATATGATGCTAGAATAACTGGACAATACACGCAAAAGAATGATACTAGACCACTTTCTTACACCATACACAAAAAAATTACCTCAAAATGGATTAAAGGACATAAATGTGTGAGCTGAAACCATAAAAATCCTAAAAGACAACACAGACAGTAACCCCTGACATGAGCCATAGCAACGTCTTTCTAGATGCCTTCTGAGGCAAGGGAAACAAACCCAAAAATAAATTACTGGAAATACATTTTAAAAAAGAAAAACGTTCTACACAGAGCAGGAAACAATCAACAAATCTAAAAGGCAACTTATGGAATGGGAGAAGATATTTACAAGTGATATATCTTATAAACGATTAACATTTAAAAAAAGAACTTTTACAACTCAGCACCCAAAAACCAAATCATCCATTTTAAAACAGGGCGGAATACATGAACATGTACTTTTTCAAAGAAGACCCACAGACAGCCAACATACACATGGAAAGTCATTCATCACTTACCATCAAGGAAACACAAACGTGGAGAAACGTTCATTCACTGCTGGTGGGAATGCAGATTGGTGCAGCCACTGTGGAAGACAGTATGGAGGTTCCTTCAAAAAGTTAAAAATAGAACTACACTCCCATCCAGAAAATGTGCTACTAAGTATCCAAAGAATACAAAAACACTAATTCAAATGGATACATGCACCCCTGTTTATTGCAGCATTATTTACTATAGCCAAGATATAGAAGGAGTCCAACTGTCCACTGATTGATGAATGGATGAAAATGTCATGGTACACACACACACACACACACACACACACACACACACACACACAGAATGGAATATCATTCAGCTATTAAAAAGGAAAGAAATCTTGTCATTTGTTAGGATGTGAACTAAGTCAGTCATAGACAAATACCATGTGATTTCACTCATATGTGGAATTTAAGAAACAAATGAGCAAAGAGGGAAAAAAAGAGATTAGAACACAGATTCTTAATTATAGAGAACAAATTCTTGGTTACGAGGAGATGAAGACTGGGGGAATGGGTTAAGTAGGTGATGGGAATTAAGGAATGTACTTGACATCATGTGCACCAGGTCATGTATGGAATTGTTGAATCACCATATTGTACACCTGAAACTAATATTACACTGTATGTTATCTAACTGAAATTTAAATAAAAACTTGAAAAAATCTATAAACAAAAAATTTACAGAAAATGTCATATGTAATTGGGAATGTTGTAAATTTTCTCTGTAAGGTAATGATTGAAATAATGCTGTGTAGCACCTCTTTGATATTCTATATAATTTTGTAGTTGGATTCATAGCCAGTGCCAAAATCATGAAAGAGGAATAAAATATATATAAGGATTAGGATGAAAGAAACAAAATTCTCATTATCCACAGACAATATACTTCAAATACATTATTAAAATTAATCAATGAATTTAGCATAGTAGCACATTATGAGGACAATATGTAAAAATCAGTTGTATATGTACACAGAAGCTATAAAAAATAAAACATGAAATTTTAAACTATGCCTCTTAAAATAGACATTTCTTGAGTTACACAGAGAATATCTCACAATAATACAGTATTAGTGAGAAAAAATTTTCATAGGTAAATAAATAAAGTGTATAGTATACTTGTTGATTTGAAGTCTCATTTTTATGGATATATTCTTTTTATTTAAAGATTTTAATAATTTATTTGACAGAGATCACAAGTAAGCAGAGAGTCAGGCGGAGAGACAGAGAGGAGGAAGCAGGCTCCCCACTGAGCAGATAGCCCAATATGGGGCTCAATCCCAGAACCCTGAGACCATGACCTGAGCTGAAGACAGAGGCTTAACCCACTGAGCCACCCAGGTGCCCCTGGATATATTCTTTAATGTATCTATTCACTCATTGCAGTCACACAAAGTTCCATTAGGTCTTTTGTGCAAACTGACATACCTCATTTAGATATTTTATGCTTATGTTAAGGATGAAAATTACCTAAGTTACTACTGAAGGAAAAAAAAAAGGAGGATGTAATTTACTACATGTCAAAAAATCACTATAAAATAAATTTTTAGCAAACATGTAACTATAAAGAAGCAGTAATTAAGGCAGCATGTTATTGATTCAAGGATAGAAAAATATAACAATGTAACAGAATTGTGAGTCCAGAAACAAACCACATATACATGGAGTTTTATTTAATTTCAAAGCTGTCACGGAAGATAAGTAGGAAAAGAAAATGCTTTTTGATAAATGGGGTCGATTCAACTGGATATTGATATTAAGGAAAATAGAACCAGACTGCTAACTCACACCATGTGCACACACACACACACACACACACACACACACATTTAACTCAACTGTAGATGACAGTATGACAGATAAATGAATAAATATCATAACATTAATACAGGAAAATATCTTCATAAATTTGTTAGATTTTATTCTGAGAAGAGAAGCTGCACAATCTCTTCATTTCAGGGCTAAGAAAGCAGTTCTACCTTCTCACTCATATCAACTGCTTGCCTTTCATGTTTCTATCACTCTCCTTCAGCTAACACTCCTTCTTTTAAACTCACTGTAATTCAAATACACCTGCAGGTTTTCATCCTCCCTACTGGAATCACCCACCCCATGTCCGCCTCCCAAATAATGTTTCTAAATGTTTTCTTCCACACAAACTCTTCCACACCACTCCAAGGTGACATTAATTTTCACATGCATAATCCATGTGACTATCTGCCACTGCAATTACTTACTTTTTATATTAAGAAGTTATTTACTTTTACTTCAATGTAGCCTTATTCTCTTGTGGCAGCAAATATAACTTGTCTGCATCTGAAATTTAAAATAAGACATTTCTCTCTAATCCATAATCTCCTGTGGTCCTTTACTCCCATTACACCCAGAACGCCATATTCTCACATTCTCTTTATTTTCTTAATCTCTGAAATCCTTCCTGCTTTTAACACACCTCCCTTCATTGGTTCGTTTCCAAACCTTGATCAAATAAGATGTCCATGTACCTTGCTCCTGATACCAGGTGACTGAACACTAAGGATGCTTAGAAATCAGGGAAGTTTTAGGAAAAAAATCCACATCGATCTTCCCCAGTCAAGTCCTAACAACACTGTTCAGTTAGTTTATCTAGTTATTTCAACACTCCCTGTTAGTGTTTTTGAGTCTTTATCACTATTTATTTATTTATTTATTTATTTAACCATTCATTTATTGTTGAGAGAGAGAGAGAGAGAGAGAGAATGAGCAGTTGTAGGGGGATGAAGAGGGAGAGGAGAAAGAGAATCCTAAGCAGGCTCTATGTTCAGTTGAATGCAGAGCCTGACATAGGCTCGATATCATGACAATGAGATCATGACCTGAGCCAAAACCAAGAGTCAGAAGCTTCCCCAACTGAGCCACCCAGGAGCCCCGTTTCTCATTCCTTTTAAACTCCAAATAAATTTGCTTTCCTACATTCCCCATTAACTAAGAAAATGGCAATTACCCAGTGTGAGCTCTTTTAACCTTCTTCTTCACAATGTCTCCACATACTCTTTTGATTTTTCTTTCCTCCATTCAAATTCTGAAGTGATGTCTCTTCTATTCATCCATATCCCTTCATACCTCATCTCAGATCTCTGAACATATATAATGTGTTCGTTTCTGTATTTCATTGTCATTCTTTGCCTCTAGGCTTTTCTAGGCTATTCTATTTAGCCCATTAACTTTAAATATCTCCATTGAGAATAAGTGATTATAAAACTTCCTCAGGACAACATCTTCTCAAGCTATCTTTCTGTGTCTTCTTGTACTCATAGAAAAAATGATGAATATATCCTATTTATATACCTCTTTACTACATACCTTCTTATTAACCCCATGGGATATAATAACGGGTTAATTACTAAATTCATTAACCAACTTTGTTTACTGTATTTTTATTATCTCTCACAGAATTTGGTTACTGCACACTTTTCTTAATATTATTTTCTCCCAACACCTTCCTTTATGAGATATATTTCTCTCCTAGCTACTGTTCCATTTGATCACGTCTTCTTTCTTTCTTCTAATTCCTTTAGTTTTATTCACATTTTAATTATAGATATTCTCCAATGTTTTAAAATTTTCTTCCTTATCTTTCTATGTTTTATTTTATTCTTCACACACTTGGTTTCATCTTCTTATGTACTTAATACCATTTTTTAATTTTTAATTTTTATTTATTTTTAAAAAGATTTTATTTGTTTATTTGACAGGCAGAGATCACAAGTAGGCAGAGAAGCAGTCAGAGAGAGAGAAGGAAGCAAGTTCCCTGCTGAGCAGAGAGCCTGATGTGGGGCTTGATCCCAGGACCCTGGGATTATGACTTGCGCTGAAGGCAGAGGCTTTAATGCACTGAGCCACCCAGGCACCCCTTACTACCTTTTTAAAAATATATTTTATTTATTTGTTAGAGAAAGAGAGCACAAGAATGGGGAGCAGTTGGCAGAGGCAGAGGGAGAAGTAGGCTCCCCACTGAGCAAAAAGCTCAATGTGGGACTTGATCCCAGGACACTGGGATCCTGACCTGAGCTGAAGGCAGCCACTCAACCATCTGAGCCACTCGGTCATCCCCAAAGAAATCATTATTGATAGTAATAAAAATTAATGACTTTTTTCTCTTTATTTATACAGTACTTCACATATTTTATTTTGAACTTAGTAATATTTCTTTGTATTCAGAGTACCTATTCACATATCTGTATCTCTACCTTTCATTAAATATAAGTGTTTTGGAAGTAAGGACGACACTTTTCCCATCTTTGTGTTGTGATTTCGAGAACTGTATTTTTCTCTTTTCCAATAGGAGACGATTTTTAGACAAATTTCTTCTCTGTTAAGGTGTCAAGCTTTAGCTACACACTAACATCAGCATTATCTATATATAGAGAGTACAGAAATAGGGGTCAATTTTTTATCTGTCTCATGGAGTTTCAGTCCTACTCTAATTTCTATGCCAATAAATAGTGCACAATGGCAAATTTCCTCTTCACATTTTAATACATTAATTCTAAACATTACACTGTCCTGGCTGCTTATTTCCCTAAAGTGTGAGTATAGTGTAGTGTAAAATCATTCAATCAAGTTTAATATGTCCTTCCAAAAGTGTAGCTGATAGAAGTCTAAGAATATTCTATAAGAGACAACAGAGTAAGTGTCCTGGTGATTTGAGGAATTGCTATTTCATTTATTGCTACTTCACCTAGGAGCTCAAGTAATTATTTCAGATCTCTCTGTTCTTTTATTTTATATTGTTATTTATTAAAACAAACAAACAAACAAAGAGGCAACCCATGGAATGGGAGAAGATATTTGCAAAGGACAGTACAGACAAAAGGTTGATATCCAGGATCTATAAAGAACTCCTCAAACTCAACACACACAAAACAGACAATCATATCAAAAAATGGGCAGAATATATGAACAGACACTTCTCAAATGAAGACATACAAATGGCTATCAGACACATGAAAAAATGTTCATCATCATTAGTCCTCAGGGAGATTCAAATTAAAACTACATTGAGATATCACCTTACACCAGTTAGAATGGCCAAAATCAACAAGACAGGAAACAACATGTGTTGGAGGGGATGTGGAGAAAGGCGAATGCTCTTCCACTGTTGGTGGGAATGCAGGTTGGTGCAGCTTCTTTGGAGAATAGTGTAGATATTCCTCAAGAAATTAAAAATAGAACTTCCCTATGACCCTGCAATTGCAGTCCTGGGTATTTACCCCAAAGATACAGATGTCGTGAAAAGAAGGGCCATCTGTACCCCAATGTTTATAGCAGCAATGGCTACGGTCACCAAACTATGGAAAAAACCAAGATGCCTTTCAACAGACAAATGGATAAGGAAAATGTGGTCCATATACATTATGGAGCATTATGCCTCCATCAGAAAGGACGAATACCCAACTTTTGTAGCAACATGGATGGGACTGGAAGAAATTATGCTGAGTGAAATAAATCAAGCATCAAGAGTCAATTCTCATATGGTTTCACTTATTTGTGGAGCATAACAAATAGCATGGAGGACATGGGGAGTTAGAGAGGAGAAGGGAGTTGCAGGAAATTGGAAGGGGAGGTGAATCATGTGAGACTATGGACTCTGAAAATCAATCTGAGGGTATTGAAGGGGCAGGGGGTGGGAGTTTGTGGTACCAGGTGGTGGGTATTATAGAGGGCATGGATTGCATGGAGCACTGCGTGTGGTGCAAAAATAATGAATATTGTTATTCTGAAAATAAATAAAAAATAAATTTAAAAAGTACGTATTATAGTTATCTGCACTAAAATGAAAGCTGCAGTTTTGGGTTATATATTCTCAAAAATTCCCATCAATGAAATGAATTGTTTTTACATTTTGTTTTGTTTTAATTATACTTCTTTTCTCCTTCTTACCTGGAGTTAAAGAGTCAAAGCTAAGATTTTCAGTGGCCATCCTAAGATTTCAGTGGCCTTTCCCTTTTCTCACTTTATCTTCATGTGGTGTCCAGAATAGAATGCATGATCTTGTAAATTCTTATCAAAGAATAAGGAAATTTAATTAACATTCATCTACATTAATATGCAGCTATTCTTAGGGTGCCTGGTCGGCTCAGTGGATTAAGCCTCTGCCTTTGGCTCCAGTCACCATCTCAGGGTCCAGGGATCAAGCCCTGCAGCAGGCTCTCTGCTCAGCAGGGAGCTTCCCCCAGCCCCCCACCTCTGCCTGCCTGTCTGCCTACTTGTGATCTCTCTCTGTCAAATAAACACATAACATCTTTTAAAAAAATATTCAGCTATTCTTGATATTTTCTTTTGCATTCTTTGACCTTTATAAAGTAACTACCTCAATATTATATAGAAATACATTTCAAAATAAACCATCTGAAGTTAGTAGTTTTCACTGTTTTCCATCACTTCTTCCACCATATTCTTTAATCAGCTCACAGAAGGTTTTTTTCATAACTGGCATGCAGTAAAATCTGGAAAACTGCACTTGTTCTAAGTTTGCTATTGAGTACTGCCCCACTTCCTGAAATAGTAGTTTTTCTTGATTTATATGTAGTCACAGACTACTTTTTGAAATATTACAATATCACTGAAATTTTAGTCAGTTCTGTTTTAAAGAAATCTCCAAATATAATGTAGTAGTAGTTGTATTTTTTAAATTTTAGAATTAGTTTTAGAGTTATTCCATGGTTTTATTCATGTTTGCTAGCCCAAAAATGTGAGCAAGAGCTTGTCATATAAAATTCAAAAGGATTTCAATTTAGTAGGCATTGTCACCACCTACCATTACCAACTTTGTCTATAATTGGAAAATAATGCACAGGTAATTTGCAAAATGTCTGGTGTAGATTAGGAGAGAAGCATAGAGTCCAGAGCCTATCATGTTCTCCTTGTTCAGGTTCTCCTAAAATAATTAAGTGCTAAGGAAACCATCTAGGGTGAAATGAGATTTTAGATATGAAATCACTTCATCATTAACATTGTTATCCATGTGTTATATGTATCATATTTTGCATTATGGTTTTCTACTCATTTAAGTTTTCATTCAAAAAGTATTTTCTCCTTTTCTTCATTAATATTTGGGTAGACTATGAAAACACAAAACCAAAAACAAAATATTTATAGCACAAGAAAACCCCCGAAAAGGAAGATAAATATGCAGAATATTTTAATTAAGTAAGTGATTTGAACTAAACATACAAAGGTTTAGAAGTCTATTTGCCCATAAGCATAGCTCTGATATTCAGTCACTAAACACATAAAACATTCTATCCTACAACAGAAATTTGGTATAGAGGTATTGAGAGGTTGGATGATAAAAAAGACCATTAGCTCTCAGGGAACATGGTGCATCTTTGCTTCAATATATTCAGTGACCAAGTGATTTATTCAAATTAGTTAAATGGTCTATATGGACAGTCATTTTATATAAATGGAATTAAAACTCAATATCTAGCTTTCAAGAAATAAGCTCTAAATAACCCAGATAACATCTTTTCAAAATAAACAATAAATTTTACAATCTGATTGTTTTCCTAAAACATCTATAATCTAGTAAATTATGCATGCATTTGAACAATTGCTACAGCATGTATGTAATGCAATTTTGAATCTTTTACTTTTACTTTCTGCTAATGCCATTTTTAAAAAATATATTTATTTTCAGCATAACAGTATCATAATGCCATTTTTGGGAGATTAACACATCATGTGAATATAGCCTACTGTTTTAATATATATATCCCATGGTTCTAAGATGACTCTTTGAAAATTCAAGGAAAGGTACAGTCCTATTTCAAAGCCCTGAACATCATTTGCCACAGAACTTTTGGTTTTGTAAAATTTTATCATATCTCCCATAACTTTCATCTTTCTATACACACAAGTCCTAATACTGTTTCCTGGGTATATTATGAGTCACTCACCATTCTTTCCATTATTTCAGTTTCCCCTTACCAAATCTTTTCCAGATGAGTTTCTGTGGACTCTGCTCTAGTGCTCCATAATAAAGTAACTGGCAAATGGAAATGCTTTTCAAAGTAAGTACTACCAAATACTCCATCAAAAAGCAGTTATTTATCTATTAACCATTTTAATACCTTCCAGGGTATGACAGTGACCAAATATTCATTACATGGGGGGATTATGAGAACTGACTTGGCTTCTATAAGAAGTAGATAATGAGTAATCTAACCCATAGATAAGTATAATCTGACTTAGGGAATTCATGAGAAAATTATATATAAGACTAAAGAGCATTAATACTTAAAATCCAAGTGGGTTGAAATAATGATTTACTATGAACAGGAAGTATAAAACCCCAACAATGTTTAGAAATTATGACATAAATTGATCAATATTATATAGATCTGAATTTGTTAAGCTACCTATAGTAATATATTTTAAGTTCATACCATTTGAATTATGGTTTTCTACTTCATTTATAATTAAAGGCAAATAAAATGCAGAGATCATTCAGGAAGACAAATATAATATTAGGGGAGAAAACAAGAATTTAGTTCAAACTGTGGTCTTCGACTTACTTGGTTGTTTGCTCCATGACCTTCAGTCAGTAACCTCATTGAGTCTCAGAGGATATAATAATCCTGACCTGTTTCACAGGGGTGTGCTGTACCTTAATTGATGTGTGTTAAGTGCCTGGAAGTACTTTAATGAAAGCCATTATTGAAATGCAATTATTAACATTTGGGATAATGAGTTGGATTAGATGGTTTAGCAAAGCCTGGTGTGAAGATGGTTTCTAAGTTCAAGAGAATAAAAATCCCTGACACAAAACTTTTAAAAAAGTCTCAAAAAGCAAGAACAGAAAATGAAACCATAACTGGCTTATTTGCTGACTTTAGCAGCATTGGGGTGTGCATTTTATTGCTTTGTCTCTGATCAAGTATATTGCAATCAATGTGAATTACTACAGAGATGCTAGGAGATAATTCTGCAAAAATGTAAAAAATGCAAAAATTGGGAGAGCTGGATAGGCTAGAAATGACTATTGATTTTGTAAAGTTGGTAAATTACTACAATACCTCCTTACCTTAAGGTAGATTGCAAATCTTGCATTTTAAGCAAGATCAACTCTAATTTTAAACTTCAGGAAAAGCTTAGTGTATTATACACATTACTTTCATCCATGAGAAATTTAAAAGATCATGTGCTTACCTAGTGGAAACTAGCTGTGAAATTCCCAGTAGGGCTCATCCTTCTGCTCAACAGTTCTTACCTGCTTATACATTTGAGCAAGCTTGTCTTACACTCAGAAAGCAAAAAAAGTATTTTCAGAAAATGATATGAATAATGGTCATTCAGTCTTAAGTAATGGCACACTTACATTTTTATTAATGCTATTTTAGTTGATGTCAGTTGTGTTTAAACAGCATAACAAAGCCTAGAACCTAGGGTCATACAACATGAAAATTTAAGACTTAAAGGAAATTTCTCCAATTAGATCTTAGTTTTCAGTCACTGTGGAAAATTTCAGTGCTTCTAAATGTAATTATTCTGTTAAGGTTCTTTTGTTGTTATTCTTTATTAATATTCACTAAAAATTTGGGAAAATATGTAAAAATTATAATAAACAAGCATGAAAGTACTTTTTTACAATTAACAAAATTATTTTATAATAGCAAAAATATTTTTCATTTTTAAATTCATGTCACATGTATATGATATGTACTCACATGGAGAACATTGTTTAAATCCCTTGTTCTTTCCTCAGTCTGATTCTGCTTTCAACCTCATCAAAGCATAACACTATTGTAAATGATTTCATAATTATAATATTATTTAATATTCTGTAACATATCTGTATTTGTGTATAAGTAAAAACTATATGCTATTTGGTTTTGGTATTTATATGTCTTAAATATGTATTAATGGCATTATACTGATCGTATCATGGTACAATTTCCTTTTACATTTTAATGTGCTCTTAATTATATCAATGCTGATATACATAGATTATTTCTCCAATTTTAACATATATATTAATATTCTATTGTGTTCATATACCATAATTTTATGCATCTACTGATGGGTGTTTGAACTGATCTTCATGGCTTTTGATATGAAAAATAGTGTATAAATATCTCTTTGTGCATATATGCAGGAGTTTTTCTTGGGAATGTACCTAGGATTTGAAATAATATATAATTATGTATGTACATTTTTAAATATGCAGAATATTATCTGTTGCTTTCTGAGGAGCTTATGTCAGTGCAAACTGTTATGTCATACGTTAGAGTTACAACCTTTCTTTTTTCTTTTTTTCTTTTGGAGGAAAATGAATAAACATTATTCCAAGGAAGACACGCAGATGGCCAACAGGCAACATGAATAAAATGCTCAACATCACTAATCATCAGGGAAATTAAAATCAAAACCACAATGAGGTATCACCTACACCTGTTGGAATGGCTAAAATCGAAAGACAAGAAATAACAACTGTTAGAAAGCAGGTAGGAAAAAATGTACCCTTGTGGGAATGTAAATTACTATAGCCACTGTGGAAAACAGAATGAAGGTCCCTAAAAAAATTAAAAATAGAAATGACATATGGTCCAATAATTTCACTTCTATTTACTCCAAAACAATGAAAATACTAATTTGAAAAGATATATGCACCCCTATGTTAATTATAGTATGGGTTACAATAGCCAAGGTATAGAAGAAACTTGAGTGTCCATTGAAGGAAGGATGGATAAAGAGGATGTGATACACACACAAAATGAAACAATACTCAGCCACAAAGAAAGAAATCTTGCCATTTGTGGCAACATGGATGAACCTAGTTGGTATTATGCTAGGTGAAATTAGCCAGACTGAAATAGACAAATGCCATGTGATTTCACTTACATGTGGAATCTGAAAAAAAAAAAAAGTAGGAAGGTGGCTCTAGGGGAGACAAGATGGCGGGGAAGTAGGAGGAGTCGCCGTTTCAACCTGTATGCTAAAGTGACCTGATTACCTACCAAAGAACTCCGATCATCCATGAAATCAGCCTGAGATCAGAATTATACACATATGGATCTCTACGGGAGCAGAAGGTGCCTGGGGCAGGTAAAGCAGAGTGGGAATGTCGGACTGATACTGGAAGATAAACAAAAGGGGGAGGGAGCCACCAGAGGTGACCGATTGGAAAGTAATACCCCAATATGAGAGTGCCCTGCATCTGGGGACCAGCATTAACTTGGAGTCTGGTTGAAAGCACTCAAAAAGAGCAAAGGATCCTGGGGGGAAATTGTGGGAATTGGTGTGGTTACGGACAGGGGCTTAAGTCCCCAGACCCAGGACAACGTCCCCTGGCACTGAGCCAGAGAGATTGCGCCCCATGGCAGAACGCTGCGCGGTGCTATAAGAGCCTGGGACGCGTGTGCCCCACACCCTCCCTTGAGAAAGGTGCTTGAAGGCCCAGCCAGTGCTCTTAGACCAACGCCATACTATCAGAGCCTGAGATGCACCTGCACCACACCCTCCCCTGGGAGAAGTGTGTATAGGTGCCAGCCCGGTGTTCTCAGACCCAAAAAGACCAGGCACTCCAAGCCTGGGCCAGCGGAAAAACCTCAGTGTCCAATTGTTGCTTGGAACCTCTCTGGCGGTCTGAAGCTGCCCAGACAGCTGCTGCTGCTGTGGATTTGGGTACAAGCAGGAGATCCTGATCCCCAGGGACAGAGACTCAGAACCTGCTCTGCCAGCAGCTCTGCAGCACCCACAAGGGAGCAGACTGAGGCTTCTCTCTGAGAGGGAGGTCGGGGTGCAGTTTGCTTTCCTCTAAACTTCCAAAAATCATCAAAAGCTTCAAGGAGAGAAGAAAAAACAAACAAACAAACAAATAAAAAATGAACAAACATAAAAACCTCCAGAGAACAAAAGCCTGAAAACCAGTTTACACAGAGCCCACCCCCTTGAGGAGGGCGAGAGGACTTAACTCAGGGAACCTCACTGACTAAAAAGACAGGGGGCAGGCCCCTCCCCCAGAAAACCAACCAAGAAATTAAAAAAAGAAAAGATGATAAGAGAACAAACACTACTACTTCATAGATACAACTTTTATTTTTAACTCGTTCCCACTATTGTGGTTCCTTTTTTATATAGATAATTTTTTAACATATTTACCATCACAGTGAGATGTCCAGTACATCAAATTCCATAATAACCTTCTAACCTGAACTTTTTGATACTTACACCCGTGTTTTTCTTTTGCTTTTCTATTTTTTTAATTTTTAAAAAAATTTTAGTTTAGCCTAGTTTATTCTTTTTTATTTTTATTTTCTAATATTCATATAGAGTTAAACTTCAAGGTAACCCCCTCTCCCCAACCAGTGCTACCCCTATAGGTAAACCAATTTTTAATCCCTCTTTATCTCAGGAAAGTTGAGTCCTTTAACAAAGATATCAAGATACATCCAGGATGAATCAAAATAACCTTCCTTGCCCACACTGAGAATTTATAACCAGTCTCCCATCTTTATCATCTGCGAATGTTTCTGTGTATTGGTGTTTGTCCTGATGTATATAAAATCTTATACTTGGGGTTCTTTTTGATGAGGTTCTTTTTTTTTTTTTTTTGCTTTTATATATATATTTTTTTCTCTTGCCATATACTTTTATCAGTCTTTTTGTTTGTCTGTTTTTGTTTGTATACTTCATAAATCTTACCTTGAGGCCCATTTGGGCTGAGCCTTCTATCTTCCCTCTTTTTTCCTGTCTCTCTCTCTCTCTCTCTTTTTTCTTTTTCTTTTCTATTTTCTCTCATTTGGGTGGGGAATCCTGATTGCTCCGAAGCATTCCAGGGTACACCTTGACTGCACCATAGTCTATACATCCAGCTAAATCCGTTCAGTCATCTCTCACCAAAATGACTAGGAGGAGGAATGCCCAATGGAGGAAAAATACAGAGGAGGGGCCTTCTGCAACAGAGCTAATGGCTATCGACATAGACAATATGTCAGAAAGGGAATTCAGGTTAACAATTATCCAGGCAATAGCTAGGTTGGAGAAAGCCATGGATGACAAAACGGAATTGATTAGGGCAGAACTGAAAGCCACCAGGGATGAGGTTCACAATGCTCTCAATGAGTTCCAAACTAATCTAAATTCTCTAAAAGCTAGGGTAACTGAAACAGAAGATAGAATTAGTGATCTGGAGGACAAACAGATAGAAAGGATCAGGATGAAGCCTGGAACAAACAGCTTAGAAGCCATGAAAACAGAATCAGGGAAATAAATGATGTCATGAAATGTTCCAACATCAGAATTATTGGAACCCCTGAAGGGGAGGAGAAAGAAAGAAGTCTAGAAGATATAGTAGAACAAGTTCTTCATGAAAATTTTCCCAGTCTCACGAATGGAACCAGCGTTCATGTACTAGAGGCACAACGGTTTCTTCCCAAGATTATAGATTCTCAAAAGACCTCGAGACACCTAATAGTAAGAATGAAGAATTATAATTGTAGGCAAACACTCTTGAAAGCAGCCAGGACAAAGAAGATCCTTACGTACAGAGGAAAACCCATCAGAATAATGTCAGACCTATCCACAGAAACGTGGAGAGCCAGGAAGGGCTGCCAAGATATATTCAGGGCACTGAATGAGAAGAACATGTAGTCAAGAATACTTTATCCATCAAGACTGACATTCAAGTTGGATGGAGAGATAAGGAGTGTCCAAGACCGGCAAGACTTAAAAGACTATGCAACCACCAAGCCAACACTGTAAGAAATATTAATGGGGGTTCTATAAAAGAGAAAAAAAATCTTTAAAATATCATTGAACAGAAATATAGAGTCAATCTGCAGAAAGAAAGACTTCAAAGGTAACACGATGTCAATAAAAATGTATCTATCAATAATCACTCTCAACGTGAATGGCCTAATGCACCAATAAATGACACAGGGTTTCAGATTGGATGAAATAACAGGACTCATCCATATGTAGTCTACAAGAGACCTATTTTGAACCTAAGGATACACCCAGACTGAAAGTGAAGGATTGGATAAACAACTTTCATGCGAATGGGCCTCAAGAGAAGGCCGGGGTAGAGATTCTCATATCAGATAAATTAGATTTTAAACTAAAGACTGAAGTCAGAGATACAGAAGGACACTGAATCATTCTTAAAGGTACTATACACCAAGATGATCTAACTATTGGAAATATCCATGCCCCCACGCACGCCTCTCTCAGTAATAGACAAATCATCAAAGCAGAAAATCAGTAAAGAAACAAGAGCATTGAATGACACATTAGACCAGATGGACCTCATAGATATATACAGAACATTCCAACCTAAAACAACAGAATACTCATTCTTCTCAAGTGCACACAGAACCTTCTCCAGAATAGACCACATACTGGGTCACAAATCAGGACTCAACCGATACTAAAAGACTGAGATTATTACCTGCGTATTCTCAGATCACAATGCTTTGAAACAGGAGCTCAATCACAAGGAAAAGTTTAGAAGATATTCAAACACCTGGAAGCTAAAGAACACCTTACTTAAGCATGCTTGGATCAACAAGGAGATCAAAGAAGAACTGAAACAATTCATGGAAACCAATGAGAATGAAGACACTTCAGTCCAAAACCTATGGGATACAACAATGGTGATCCTAAGGGGGAAATTCATACCCATCCAAGCTTCCCTCAAAAAAATTGAAAAATCCAGAATACACCAGCTGTCTCTACACCTTAAAGAGTTGGAGAACCAACAACTAATCAAACCAACTCCACAAATAAGAAGGGAAATAATCAAGATTAGAGCAGAGATCAATGAGGTAGAAACCAGAGATACAGTAGAACATATCAATGAAACTAAAAGCTAGTTTTTGGAAAGAATCAATAAGATTGATAAACTATTGGCCTCAATAATCCAAAAGAGAAGACTGAAAGCTCAAATTAATAAAATCATGAATGAAAAAGGAGAGATCACAACACACCAAGGAATTAGAAACAATCATCAGAAATTATTATCAACAGTTATATGACATAAGCTATGCAACCTAGATAAAATGGATGCATTCCTGTAAAACTATAAACTCCCAAAATTGAACCAGGAAGAAAATGACAATCTAAATAGACTGATATCTAGTAATGAGATTGAAGCAGTGATCAGAAACCTTCCAAAAAACAATAGCCCAGGACCTGATGGATTCCCTGGGGAACTCTATCAAACTTTCAAAGAAGAAATAACACTTATTTTCCTGAAGCTGTTTCAAAAAATTGAAGCAGAAGGAAAATTTCCTGACTCTATGAAGTCAGCATTACCTTGATCCACAAACCAGGCAAAGACCCCAACAAAAAGGAGAATTTCAGACCAATATCACTGATGAATATGGATGCTAAGATTCTCAACAAGATCTTAGCAAACAGGATCCAACAGTACATTAAAAAGATTACCCACCATGACCCGGTGGGATCCATCCCTGGGCTACAAGTTTGGTTCACCATTTGCAAATCAATCAATTTGATAGAACAAATTAATAAGAGAAGAGAGAAGAACCACATGGTCCTCTCAACTGATGCAGAAAAAAAAAAATTTGACAAAATCCAGCATCCATTACTGATTCAAACGCTTCAAAGTATAGGGATAGAGGGAACATTCCTGAATTTCATCAGATCTATCTATGAAAGACCCACAGCAAATATCATCCTCAATGGGAAAAAGTTCACAACCTTCCCGTTGAGATCAGGAACACGACAAGGATGCCCACTCTCACTACACTTGTTTAACATAGTATTAGAAGTCCTAGCAACAGCAATCAGACAACAAAGAGAAATAAAAGGTATCCAAATTGGCAATTAAGAAGTCAAACTCTCTCTCTTCGCAGATGACATGATTATTTATATGGAAAACTCAAAAGACTCCACCCTCAAACTACTAGAACTCATACAACAATTCAGCAACGTGGCAGGATACAAAGTCAATGTACAGAAATCAGTGGCTTTCTTGTACACTAACAATGAAAATACAGAAAGGGAAATTAGAGGATCGATTCCATTTACTATGGCACCAAGAACCAAAAGATACCTGGGAATAAACCTAACCAAAGAGGTAAAGGAACTGTACTCGAGGAACTACAGAACACTCATGAAAGAAATTGAAGAAGACACAAAAAGATGGAAGACCATTCCATGCTCTTGGACGGGAAGAATAAACATTGTTAAAATGTCTATACTGTTAAGAGCAATCTAAACTTTTAATGCCATTCCGATCAAAATTCCATGGTTATTTTTCAAAGAGATGGAGCAAATAATCCAAAAAATTGTATGGAATCAGAAGAGACCCTGAATTGCTATGGAAATGTTGAAAAACAAAAATAAAACTAGGGGCATCATGTTACCTGATTTCAAGCTTTACTACAAAGCTGTGATCACCAAGAGAGCATGGTACTGGCATAAAAACAGACACATAGACCAGTGGAACAGAGTATAGAGCCCAGATATGGACCGTCAATTCTATGGTCAAATAATCTTCAACAAAACAGGAAAAAATATCCACTGGAAAAAAGACAGTCTCTTCAATAAATGGTGCTAGGAAAACTGGGCAGCTATATGTAGAAAAATGAAACTGGACCATTCTCTTATACCGTACAAAAAGATAAACTCAAAATGAGTAAAAGACCTCAACGTGATACAGGAATCCATCAGAATACTAGAGGAGAACATAGACAGTATCCTCTTCGATATCAGCCACAGCATCTTCTTTCAAAATAAGTCTCCAAAGGCAAAGGAAACAATAGAAAAGTGAACTTTTGGGACTTCATCAAGATCAAAAGCTTCTGCACAGCAAAGGAAACAGTCAAGAAAACAGAGAGGCAACCCACGGAATGGGAGAAGATATTTGCAAATGACAGTACAGACAAAAGGTTGATATCCAGGATCTATAATGAACTCCTCAGATGCAACACACACAAAACAGATAATCATATCATAAAATGGGCAGAAGATATGAACAGACACTTCTCTAATGAAGACATACAAATGGCTATCAGACACATGAAAAAATGTTCATCATCACTAGCCATCAGGGAGATTCCAATTAAACCCACATTGAGATACCACCTTGCACTAGTTAGAATGGCCAAAATTAGCAAGACAGGAAACAACATGTGTTGGAGGGGATGTGGAGAAAGGAGAACCCTCTTACACTGTTTGTGGGAATGCAAGTTGGTGTGCCACTGCGGAGAACAGTGTGGATATTTATCAAGAAATTAAAAATAGAGCTCCCCTATTACCCTGAAATTTCACTCCTGGGTATTTGCCCCAAAGATACAGATGTAGTGAAAAGAAGAGCCATCTGTACCCCAATGTTTATAGCAGCAATGGCCACGGTTGCCATACTGTGGAAAGAACCAAGATGCCCTTCAATGAACGAATGGATAAGGAAGATGTGGTCCATATACACTAAGGAGTATTATGCCTCTATCAGAAAGGATAAATACCCAACTTTTGTAGCATCATGGATGGGACTGCAAGAGATTATGCTGAGTGAAATAAGTCAAGCAGAGAGAGTCAATTAGCATATGGTTTCACTTATTTGTGGAGCAGAACAAATAACATGGGGGACAAGGGGAGATGGAGAGGAGAAGGGAGTTAAGGGAAATTGGAAGGGGAAGTGAACCATGAGAGACTATGTACTCTGAAAAACAACCTGAGGGTCTTAAAAGTGCAGAGGGTGGGAGTCTGGTGGAACAAGGTGGTGGGTATTAGGAAGGGCACGGATTGCATGGAGCACTGGGTGTGGTGCAAAAAACAATGAATACTGTTACACTGAAAAGAAATAAAAAATAAATAAAAAGTAAACAAAAGCAGACCTATAAATACAGAGAATAAACTGATGGTTACCAGGAGAAAGAAAGATGGAGAGTGGGCACAATGGTTGAAGGGGAATGGGAGATATAGTCTTCCAGTTTTCGAATGAATAGGTCATTGAGGTGGAAGATACAACATAGGGGCTATAGTCAGTGGTATTTCAGTAGCGTTATATGGTAATCGATGGTAGTTACATTTGTGGTGAGCATAGCATAATGTACAGACTTATCAAATAAATATACTGTATACCTGAAACTAATGTAACCCTATGTGTTAAATATATATATATTTATATTTATATATAAAGATATATGCATTTTTCTTGCCTAGATATATATATCTAGGCAAGAAAAATGCAGAACTGTGTGCTATGACCATTCTATCATTGCACACAGTACTGCATTTTTCTTGCCTAGATATATATATATAGATATATATATCTATATATATATATATTCAAGGTTACAAGTGCCATAACAAAGTAACACAGACTGATTGGTCTGGCTAGAAATAGCGGTGACTTTGTCTCAGGTCATGGTCCCAGGATCCTGGGATCAAGCCCCATATGGGGTTCACTGTTCAGTGGGAAGCTTGCTTCTCTCTCTCCCACTTCCCCTGCTTGTATTTCCTCTCTTGCTGTCTGTCTCTTTCTGTCAAATAAATAAATAAAATCTTTTGAAAAAATAAATAAACAACAGAAATATTTTCTTAAAGCTCTAGAGGTTTGGTTTCTTCTAAGGCCTCTCTCCTTGGCTCACAGATGACCACCTTCTTATTCCATCATAGGTTTTCTTCTGTGTTTGTGCATCCCTGGTGTGCCTTTATGTGTTCAAATTTTATTTTTTTATGAGGATACCAGTGGGATTGGATTAGGGCATATCCATATGACCTCATTTAACTTTAACTATTTCTTTAAAGACCCTATCTCCAGATATAGTTACATTCTGAGGTACTGTAGGTTAGGAATTCAACATATGAATTTTGAGGGAACACAGTTTATGCTAAAACGTGTGTGTATCCTTTTTTGGTATTCTCTAAAAGTATATATAAATGTAATGTATAAAAAGTACTTATTGAAATATTCATTAAGAACTCAATGTAAGGTGGGAAATACATATTTTTTAATAAAAGCAAATTTCCATATAAAATTTAGTTCAATATGAAATATATAAGGAGCTTTCTCTGAGAATGGAATGTTCCTTTATCTTATGACTCACCCATTGCAACACTTTCCAAAGAAAAGTGTTGAATGTGTTCTATAAAAGATTTATAAAATAAATAAAATTTAATTAAAGGGTTGTTTCACAAAAAGTTTCCTAATGAACAAAACCAGTTTCATAAACCAAATTGAATTTATTTTAAATACTAGACAGCAAGCATAATTATGTATCTTAAATGAGATTGTGATAGGAAATTCTTTTAAAATGTATTTAATATACAATGTATTATATAATAAATAAACTGAAGGACTGTACATTTAAGCAGCACAAAGCTGAAGAAATCCATTCCTAAGCAGAAAACTTGGAGATATTTGTTCATATACTTAAATAAAACATGACAATATATCTTTTTCTCACTTTTCTGGATATTCCAACCAAAATTATTTTAGAATCTAGGAATCAAAAGACGCCCCAATCATCTTTCATTTTAATTCAAAATATTCCCTCTTGTCCTACTCTTCTGATGGGCTACTTAGAATAAAGATATTCAAGAATAGTGGAGGGCACCTGGGTGGCTCAGTGAGTTAAAGTTTCTGCCTTCACCTCAGGTCATGATCCCAGGGTCTTGGGATAGAGCCCAGTATGGGTGTTGGGCTCTCTGCTCAGGAGGGAGCCTGCTTCCCCTTCTCTTCCTGCCTGCCTTTCTGACTACTTGTGATCTCTCACTCTCTGTGAAATAAATAAATAAAATCTTAAAAAAATAATAGTGGACATTATTCCTATGGAAATAGTGTCATATTTGAAAGAATTCCTCTGTAATAGAAAAAAAAAGTAGTTTAAACCACTTTAATATTTCTAGTGAGAGTATGGCAAATAGAGAATAGATTTCCTTTCTTTTTCCATATATAGAGGTATTTTTATAAACTCATTTTATTGACCATATATGTATTCCTTGTAAAATTATATTCAAATTTATAAATATATCCTTAACAAGAAACATTAACTTTTTAACTTTTTGATTTATTATCATCCATTATGGAAAAGGAAAGGAAGTCTATTCTCTATTTGACATACTCTCACTAGAAATATTAAAGTGGTTTAAACTACCTTTTATTTTCCAATACAGAAGAATTCTTTCAAATATGACACTATTTCCATAGGAATAATGTCCACTAATTTTTTTTTAAGATTTTATTTATATTTGACAGAGAGTGAGAGATCACAAGGAGGCAGAGAGGCAGGCAGAGAGAGAAAGGGAAGTAGGCTGGGGAGGGTATGTACAATGATGAGTGCTATGAAGTGTGTAAACCAGGAAATTCACAGACCTGTATCCCTGGGGCTAATAATACATTATATGTTTATTTTAAAAAAATTAAAAATACCTCTAATATTTTGAACTTCTCTATATTCAGAGTACCTGACATACACTCAACACATTTCAAGTTCTGGGTATGTTGTTGAAATACACTATCTTTATTTTAACAGAACATACATTTTTTTTTTTTTACCAGTTGTATTAAATTCAATAGGCATCTGTCTTCTTGAAATTCAGTTGGATGACAGAGGTTGCATTTGGTAAAATTATTTGATTAAAGAGTAATTATCATTATTAGATTAGAAGGAATTAAATTACAATTACTAAAAATTACAGGTAATTATGATACAGCTTAATTTCAAAGCTAAACTCATCTTCCAAAGAAAAATATTTTATCCATGTGCTTAAAATATGCCTGTGTATCTATTAATGTGATGCATAATAATGGCTTTGGTCATTTGAAAGCCAAAAGTATGTAATTGAACAATTATTACAGCCACACTGCCTGAAGGCACAATTTGTCAAGAGAGTTATATGATGGCCAATTATATCTACTCAACCTTGAAGGATAATTCTACCTTCTGATGGGAACAAATTACAATTACACTTTTTTTTCCTTCAAAGTTTAACTATTGGCTTTAACAATGTAAATCTTCTAAAATGGAAACATTTCCATGTCCCAGATTTTCTTTTAAATGAAACTGTCTAACCCACACATTTATTAGACTGTATCATATAAGTGTTCAAAGAAAATTAAAATAAAACCTCAACCTTCAATAACATAGGTACAATCTACATTTTATAAGGCTATGTTTTATATGTAATGAACTATATATATATAACTATATGTATATAGTTTTACGTATATATGTATATATACATTATATATAACTATACATATATAGTTTTATATACAATCTATATATATTTTTTAAGATTTTTATTTATTGTTATTTGAGAGAGAGACAGTGAGAGAGAACATGAGAGGCAAGAAGGTCAGAAGGAGAAGCAGACTCCCCATGGAGCTGGGAGCCCGATGCGGGACTCGATCCCGGGACTCCAGGACCGTGACCTGAGCCACAATCTATATTTTATAGGAAATAGGGATAAAGTTTTTCATTCCTAAAATACCAGACACATAAATCTTAGTCTTGATCTATGCATTTGTCTTAGAGGCTTTGCTTTAATGTACCAACTGGTCACCTGTTTCTCTGGCCCAGGATGGATTAAAAGTAACAAACCAGGGGAAAAAACTGTAACTTTAGAATGGCAGCAGGAGAAATAACAGCTCAAAATGTGACTTGAACACAGTGAATAGATTAAGAGAGATAGCCATGAACGTCACTCTTGCACGGTACTCTTAATGTTTGAGTTATCAAGAAATGATTATATTATGTTCAGTGCTATTCTTGGACTACCAGGGAGTATAATAGATATAATAAAGTTTTCCATCATAAATGACCATTTTTTTTCAGAAATGACTATTTTAAATTGTAATTTCATTACCCTGAAATTTATTTATTCACCTTCCTCAGTGAAGCCAAGTAAGGGAAACATTCTACATTTATGTGACATAAAGTAAAATTTAACATTCCGGAAAGAATAGTGTTTTCCTAAGAGGTTATTAAACTATACCTTACTATTTAGGTATTTAATAATCATTTTTAAATGAAAGAATTTATAATTTAAAATATTTGATGGATTTCTTTAGTGACTTCTAGTTTATAAATGTGTTCTGTATCTTAAAATCTGTCCATTTGTCTCTTTGAAGTTTTGGGACCAATTTAGAACAGTACCTGTCAACACATTTTATATCAATAATTTTTTATTTATTTTCTTTTGATCCTATTAATACCTAAAATGAAAATTAGAGACACACATGGTTTATTTGGCATGTGAACTATGGGACACAGTTCATTGGAAAACACAGGGAAACACTGAATGGGACCTCTTAAACAATATGTCCAGTGAATGTGATTTATTTAAACCAAAAATAAAAAGGAAATACAATAAGCAAACAGAAACAAACAAACAAAAGATTCCCTGAAAGCTAGTTTGTATTTTTTTTTTATTATTATTAGTTGTCAGTTTTGAAAGTCTGAATTTCATGTAGGACTCTTTTCATGAAGTCACAGTACTATGGAAAATAAATAATAGCAGACTGTAATAAAAAATATAAGTGGGAATATATCTGACTTATTTATTTATTTATTCTAAAGATTTTATTGATTTATTTGACAGAGAGAGAGATCAGAAGTAGGCAGAGAGGCAGGCAGAGAGAGAGGGGGAAGCGGGCTCCTTGCTGAGCAGAGTCCGATGTGGGGCTCAATCCCAGGACCCTGGGACCATGACTTGAGCCAAAGGCAGAGGTTTAACCAACTGAGCCACCCAGGAGCCCTTCTGACTTATTTAATTGGAATTATCTTTCTTCATCAGTACATGTCCTAATAGAAAACCTTCAATCCATTTTCTGTCAGACTGAATTATTCTGCTTTATCTTGCTTCACCAATCCATCTGAACCAGTTACCATAATTTCTCAGCTAACTTTTTCTCTCTAACAGAATTTCTGGTTCCACTTTCTTCAATCCCTTATCCTTTCTGCTTCCTTTCTCCACTCAACTCTCCTTGGGATGCCCATGGGAAACTGCCAATAAGGTATAAAGTCCTGTGCAAGAAACTATTTCTCACAATAGTACAGCAGGTTAAACACAGACATTTTCTAAAAGAGATGGTAATTTTAACATCTTACAAGTATCTAAAGGCAAAGAAAACACTTTATAGATTGATGGAAAAAATCCTGGACTGTGTGAATCAGAAGGCCTAACCAGCTAAATGTTACTTAGGGCAAACCTCTTAATCTCTGGACATTAGTTACATTGAATATAAATTGGGGTTTGAAGTATATGTCTCTTTTTGAACTCTAAAGTGTTGTGAATACAATGACAAGTTATGGATTGATGTATTTCCTTATGTTATATATTTAGTTTTCATTAATCACTTGATATTATTAAATGTTTACATTGACTAAATATCAAATTAGCACCCATGGCTAAAAGAATGGAGTAATAATTTAAGCACAAAAAATAAATATTTCATTTAGTTCTTTAGTTTAGTATCATTCTACTGCAAGGACTTAATAGTATATCTAAATTTTTAAATACCACCATAAAAGGAGTCATTTATACTCAACACTTTATCTTTTTTAATCCAGCTATGTTGTGGAAGAGGACTAAATTTTGAATTAATAAATGCCTGCAATCACACTTGAGAAATAGTGTATGCATTCTGAGATTAATTCTTAGCCCTTTTCAAAATTTAATTCTTGCAACCAACCAGAGCAACTGTATTAATTTTGTCAGTAGCTTACAACCATTAACTAACAATTTAGAAGTGAGCAAAATAAAGTAACCAGATTAACCAAGAAAATGTACACAGATGAACCTTTGTAAAAAAAAAAAAAAAAAAGAGTATGATTCTTGGGAATGAGGTGTACTAAATTGAAAATATAGGGGTAAAATATCAGAAGTGTTGGATATTCTTTTTTTAAAAGATTTTTATTTATTTATTTGATAGACATAGATTGCAACTAGTCAGAGGTAGGCAGGGAGAGAGAGGAGGAAGCAGGCTCCCCGCTGAGCAGAGACCCCGATGTGGGGTTTGATCCCAGGACCCTGGGACCGTGACCCAAGCCGAAGGCAGAGGCTTTAACCCACTCAGCCACCGAGGCAACCCTATGTGTTGGATATTCTTATACAACCCTCTTTTGGGGGTACATTTTGCCAGTTAAGTGAATTGATCACTCACAGAAATGTCAGATATAATTTGTCACCACTTATCATTTAAAAAATAACTGCTGGTTTTTAGAGGAAAAAAATTCAACTTTCTTAATTTTCTAGGCAAATCAAAAATATATAGACAAAAATACACTGAAAATCAATTTTCTCCTTAGCTGCCTCTCAATTAAATTTAATATTCACAGAGATCCTGTTAGTGACTGAGCTAGCTCTTTTGGAGAATACAGAGATAATTCAGTCCTGGTTTATACCATATAAATGCCAACAATCTCACTTACTCTTGACTCCAAGTAACAACTACAAAGATTTTTAGCTTACTATTATTTAAAAAATCTCTTTCCAAGAGTATATCGATATCAGCAACTAGAACAATGCCAAGATCAATAAATCGTTATTGAATGAATGATTGACTGTTCTTAGTTTGGAAACAATTATATTACCTTAACATTTTCAAAAGAAGATTGAAATCTCCTTCTTCCTTTTAGACCAGTGACATAAATAATAAATTTATTTAGCTTGAAATCTAGATATTTAGTAAATTAGGGAAGGTGAAACTACCTGCATTAACTTGTTAGATGTCAAAAGGTTATCTGATAAGGTCGGACCCATTCAGGGTGGTATGGTCATTAAAAAATTAAAAAAAATTCTGATAACTACATTTGTAATTTATCCACAAGACTGAGTTAGCAGAATAACTAATTATAATGGTTAGGAACATGATCGGTAGACTGATTTTTAAATGGTATTCCACAATTTAGTACCTATGTGACCTTAAACAAGTTACTCATCCTTTCTTAAACCATTTTATAAACAAAGGGGTGGTGGATAATACACATTATTTTCCATAGTAGCTAATACTATATACTAATACATTATATATATATATATATATGCTAATATACATAATATATATTAAGAATAATACTAAATACTAATACTAATATATAATATATAAATATGAGTATTATATACTACTAATAAAGTAACATTATAAGACATACATCTGTTTACAGCTTTGAGGAAATAATAAGGTCTAACTTCCTCCTTGAATTGTTTTCACTTCTTTTTATTTTTTAAATATTTAATTAAGTATATCTGACATACATTATATCAGCTTCAGATGTACCACATAGTGATTCAATAGTTATATACATTATGAAATTCTCACCAACATAAATGTAGTTACCTTGTTACTGTATGAAGTTATTGTGATATTGTCAAGTATATTTCTTATGTTGTATTTTTTATCCTTGTACCTTATTTATTTTATAACTGGAAATTTGTTCCAAATCAAAGTGTTTGAGGAATTTAGTATTTGACAGTCACAAACAATTGTAATTTTGATTTATGAACTAAAATTGGCAAATATAGAACAGATGTCTCCTTAAATAAAAGTTTGTCTTAAGGTAATATGTAATAGAGGGGAGACAAGATGGCGGGAAAGTAGGAGGAGGCACCCTTTCAACCTGTATCCTAAAGTGAGCTGATTACCTTCCAAAGAACTTCAATAACCCACGAAATCAGCCTCAGATCAGAATTATACACGTCTGGATCTCTACCGGAGCAGAAGACGCCAGTGGGCACGTAAAGCGAAGTGGGAAAGTCGGACTGATATTGGAAGATAAACAAAAGGGGGAGGGAGCCACCAGAGGCGACCTGTTGGAAGTAAAATCACAATACGAGAGTGCCCTGCGCCAGGGGACCAGCATTAACTCAGGAGTCCGGTAGAAAGCACTCAGAGCAAAGGATCACCAGGGGGAAATTGCTGGAATCGGGGTGTTAGGGTCGGGGTTTAAGTCCCCAGACCCAGGACAGCCATCCCTGATGCAGAGCCAGAGAGAGTGCAGCAGAGAAACCAGTTCTCAGTCCCTGAACCACCAGCACGCCTGAGAGTGCGTGGTGCCCCGCCCGTGAGGCGCTGGGAGCCTCACCAGCCAAGAGAAGCATAGCCTTTTTGCAGTCCCCACGCAAGTGCCCTGCCAAGCCATCAGAGTCCGAGTCTTGCCCCGAGCCCTCCCCTGAGAGAGGTGCACAAAAACGCCAGCTGGGTGCTCTCGGACTGGAAAGACCAGGCACTCCCAGCCCGGGCCAGTGGGAAAATCTGTGTGCGATCTGGGCTTGGAACTTCTCTGGCAGTCTGGAGCTGCCCAGACAGCCACTGCTGCCTTGGTTTTGGGTACAAGCAAAAAATCCTGAGTCCCCAGGGACCACGACTGGGAACCTGCTCTGCCAGCAGCCAAGGGGGGATTTATTTGTGCTCTGCAGCCAGACTGAGGCTTCTCTCTGAGAGGGAGGTCAGGGTGCAGTTTGCTTTCCTCTAAACCTACAAAAACCATCATCAAAAGCGGTCAAGGTGAGAGAGAAAAAATAAAAAGTGAACAAATATAAAAACCTCCAGAGAACAAAAGCCTGAAAAAAATAGTTTCCTCAGAGCCCACCCCCTTGAGGGGGATGGGAGGACTTAACTCAGAGAACATCTTTGAAAACCCAAGTGGCAGGCTCCTCCCCCAGAAAACCAACAGGAAAGAAAAAAAAAAAAAAGACAAGAGAACAACCACCACTACTTCATAGGACAATTTTTATTAATTCGATCCAACTATTCTGGCTCATTTTTTATATAATTTTTGATTATTACATAGATAATTTTTTAGCCTATTTACCATCACAGTGAGATGTCCAGTACATCAAATTCCGTAATAACCTTCTAAGCTGACTTTTTGATATATACACCTGTGTTTCCTTTTGCATTTCTATTTTTCAAATTTCTTATTTTTAAATTTTAGTTTAGTTTAGTCTAGTTTATTCCTTTTTTAATTTTTATTTTCTAATATTCATATAGAGTTAAACTTCAAGGTAATCCCCTTTCCCCAATGAATGCCACCCCTATAGGTAAACCAATTTCTAATCCCCCCTTATCTTAGGAAAGCTGAGTCCTTTAACAAAGATATGAAGACACATCCAGGAAGAATCAAAACAACCGTCCTCACCCACGATGAGAATTTACAACCACTCTCCCAACTTTTTCTTGAACCAGTTTTTCTATGTTTTTGTGTTTGTCCTGATAGTATATAAATCTTACACTCAGGGTTCTTTTTGACGAGGTTCTTCCTTTATTTGCATATATATATAAATAGAAAAAATAAAGTATATATATTTGCATATATATAAATAAATATAAATATATAATTATAATATATATCACATATGTTATATATTATATAAATATATATAATATAATTTATTTTTATATATGAATATTTATTTATTTATTTATGCAAATATATATAATTAATTTTTTTCTCTTGTCATATACTTTTATGTTTGTGTCTGTTTTGTCTGTTTGTATACTTCATAAATCTTACCTTGGGGCCCATTTGTGATGAACTTTCTCTTTCATCTCACCTTTCTTTCCTGTCTCTGTCTCTCTCTCTCTCTTTTTCTTTTCCTTTTCTTTTTCCTCTCATTTGGGTGGGGAACCCTGATTGCTCAGAAGCATTCCAGGGTGCACCTTGACTGCACCACAGTCGATAAACCCAGCTACACCCGTTCAGCCATCTCTCACCAAAATGACTAGGAGGAGGAATGCCCAACAGAAGAAAAATACAGAGGATGGACCTTCTGCAACAAAGCTAACGGCTATCAACATAGACAATATGTCGGAAAGAGGATTCAGGCTAACAATTATCCAAGCAATAGCTAGGTTGGAGAAATCCATGGGTGACCAAACGGAATTGATTAGGGCTGAACTGAAAATGACCAGAGATCATGTTTTCAATATTAGGGAAGAGCTGAAAGCTACCAAGGATGAGCTTCACAATGCTATCAATGAGTTCCAATTTAATCTAAATTCTCTCAGTGCTAGATTACCTGAGACAGAAGATAGAATTAATGATCTGGAGGACAAACAGATAGAGAGAAAGATTCAAGATGAAGCCTGGAACAAACAGCTTAGAAACCATGAAAACAGAATCGGAAATCAATGATGCCATGAAACGTTCCAACATCAGAATTATTGGAATCCCTGAAGGGGAGGAGAAAGAAAGAAGTTTAGAAGATATAGTGGAACAAGTTCTTCATGAAATTTTTCCCAATCTCGCGAATGGAACCAGCGTTCATGTACTAGAGGCCGAAAGGTTTCCCCCAAGATTACAGATTCTCGAAAGTCTTCGAGACACCTAATAGTAAGAATGAAGAATTATAATTGTAGGCAGAACCTCTTGAAAGCAGCTAGGACAAAGAAGATCCTTATGTACAGAGTTAAGCCCATCAGAATAAGGTCAGACCTGTCCACAGAGACCTGCCAAGCCAGAAAGGGCTGGCAAGATATATTCAGGGCACTGAATGAGAAGAAGATGCAGCCAAGAATACTTTATCCAGAAAGACTGACATTCAAAATGGATGGAGAGATAGAGTTTCCTAGACCGGCAAGGCTTAAAGACTATGGAACCACCAAGCTGATACTGCAGGAAATATTAAGGGGGCTTCTTTAAAGGAGGAAAAAGCCCAAGAATAACATTGAACAGAAATATAGAGACAATCTACAGAAAGAAAGACTTCAAAGGTAACACCATGTCAATAAAAACATATCTATCAATAATCACCCTCAATGTCAATGGCCTAAATGTGCCCATAAAACGGCACAGGGTTGCACACTGGATAAAACAACAGGACTCATCCATATGTTGTCTACAAGAGAACCATTTTGAACCTAAAGATACACCCAGACTGAAAGTGAAGGAATGAAGAAGCATCTTTCATGCCAATGGGCCTCAAAAAAAGACTGGGGTAGAGATTCTCATATCAGACAAATTAGATTTTAAACTAAAGACTGTAGTCAGAGATACAGCAGGACACTACATAATTCTTAAAGGGACTATCCACCAAGATGATCTAACAATTGTAAATATCTATGGCCCCAATATGGGAGCAGCCAATTACATAAGAAAACTGTTAATCAAGATAAAGAGTCATATTGATATGAATACAGTAATCATTGGAGATCTTAACACACCTCTCTCAGAAAAAGACAGATCATCGAAGCAGAAAATCAATAAAGAAACAAGAGCATTGAATAACACATTGGACCAGATGCACCTCATAGGAATATACAGAATATTCCACCCTAAAACAACAGAATACTCATTCTTCTCAAGTGCACATGGAAACTTCTCCAGAATAGACCACATACTGGGTCACAAATCAGGACTCAACCGATACCAAAAGACTGAGATGATTCTCTGCACATCCTCAGATCACAATGCTTTGAAACTGGAGCTCAATCACAAGGAAAAGTTCCAAAGGAACTCAAACACATGGAAGCTAAAGACCACCTTGCTTAAGAATGCTTGGATCAATCAGGAGATCAAGGAAGAACTGAAACAATTCATGGAAACCAATGAGAATGAAGACACTTCGATCCAAAACCTATGGGATACAGCAAAGGCGGTCCTAAGGGGGAAATACACAGCCATCCAAGCCTCCCTCAAAAAAATAGAAAAATCCAGAACACAGCAGCTCTCTCTACACCTTAAAGAACTGGAGAATCAACAACAAATCAAACCAACTCCACACATAAGAAGGGAAATAATTAAGATTCGAGCTGAGATCGATGAGGTAGAAACCAGAGATACAGTAGAACGTATCAAAGAAACTAGAAGCTGTTTTTTTGAAATAATCAATAAGATAAAAAAACCATTGGTGACACTAATCCAAAAGAAAAGAGAGAAAGGTCAAATACATAAAATAATGAATGAAAAGGGAGAGATCACAACAAACACCAAGGAAGTAGAAACAATCATTAGAAGTTATTATCAAGAGTTATATGCCAAGAAGCTAAGGAACCTAGATGAAATGGATGCATTCCTGGAAAACTATGAACTCCCAAAATTGAATCAGGAAGAAATTGACAACGTGAATAGACCAATATCTAGTAACGAGATTGAAGCGGTGATCAAAAACCTCCCAAAAATCAAGAGCCCAGGACCTGATGGATTCCCTGAGGAATTCTACCAAACCTTCAAAGAAGAAATGACACCTATTCTCCTGAAGCTGTGTCAAAAAATTGAAGCAGAAGGATAATTTCCTGACTCTATGAAGCCAGAATTACCCTGATCCCCAAACCAGGCAAAGACCCTACCAAAAAGGAGAATTTCAGACCAATATCACTGATGAATATGGATGCTAAGATTCTCAACAAGATCCTAGCAAACGGGATCCAAGAGCACATTAAAAAGATTATCCACCATGATCAGGTGGGATTCATCCCTGGGCTAAAAGGATGGTTCCACATTCGCAAATCAATCAATGTGATAGAACAAATTAATATGAGAAGAGAGAAAAACCACATGGTCCTCTCAATTGATGCAGAAAAAGCACTTGACAAATACCAGCATCCGTTTCTGATTAAAATGTTTCAAAGTATAGCGATAGAGAGAACATCCCTGAACTTCATTCAAATCTATCTATGAAAGACCCACAGCAAATATCATCCTCAATGGGAAAAAAGCTTGCCTCCTTCCCGTTGAGATCAGGAACATGACAAGGATGCCCACTCTCACCACTCTTGTTCAACATAGTATTAGAAGTCCTAGCAACAGCAATCAGACAACAAAGAGAAATAAAAGGTATCCAAATTGGTGATGAAGAAGTCAAACTCTCTCTCTTTGCAGATGACATGATTCTTTATATGGAAAACCCAAAAGACTCCACCCCCAAACTGCTAGAACTCATACAGCAATTCAGCAATGTGGCAGGATACAAAATCAATGTACAGAAATTACTGGCTTTCTTATACACTAACAATGAAAATACAGAAAGGAAAATTAGAGAACCGATTCCATTTACTATAGCACCAAGAACCATAAGATACCTGGGAATAAACCTAACCAAAGAGGTAAAGGATCTGTACTCGAGGAACTACTGACCACTCATGAAAGAAATTGAAGAAGACACGAAAGGATGGAAGATCATTCCATGCTCTTGGATCAGAGAATAAACATTGTTAAAATGTCTCTACTACCTAGGGCAATCTATACTTTTAATTCCATTCCGATCAAAATTCCACCGGTATTTTTCAAAGAGCTGGAGCAAATAATCCTAAAATTTGTATGGAATCAGAAGAGACACCGAATCACTAAGGAAATGTTGAAAAACAAAACTAAAACTTGGGGCATCGCGTTACCTGATTCCAAGCTTTACTACAAAGCTGTGATCAACAAGACAGCATGGTACTGGCATAAAAACAGACACATAGACTAGTGGGACAGAGTAGAGAGCTCAGATATGGACCCTCAACTCTATGGTCAAATAATCTTCGACAAAACAGGAAAAAATATACAGTGGAAAAAAAAAAAAACAGTTTCTTCAATAAATGGTGCTGGGAAAACTGGGTAGCTATATGTAGAAGAATGAAACTCGACCATTCTCTTACACTGTACACAAACATAAACTCAAAATGGATAAAAGAACTCAATGTGAGACAGGAATCCAACAGAATCCTAGAGGAGAACATAGGCAGTAATCTCTTCGATATCAGCCACAGCAACTTCTTTCAAGATATGCCTCCAAAGGCAAAGGAAACAAAAGCGAAGATGAATTTTTGGGACTTCATCAAGATCAAAAGCTTCTGCACAGCAAAGGAAATAGTCAACAAAATAAAGAGGCAACCCATGGAATGGGAGAAGATATTTGCAAATGACATTACAGATAGAAGGTTGATATCCAGGATCTATAATTAACTCCTCAAACTCAACACACACAAAACAGACAATCATATCAAAACATGGGCAGAAGATATGGACAGACACTTCTCCAATGAAGACTTACAAATGGCTATCAGACACATGAAAAAGTGTTCATCATCACGAGCCGTCAGGGAGATTCAAATTAAAACTACATTGAGATATCACCTTACACCAGTTAGAATGGCCAAAATTAGCAAGACAAGAAACAACATGTGTTGGAGAGGATGTGGAGAAAGGGGAACCCTCTTACACTGTTCGTGGGAATGCAAGTTGGTGCAGCCTCTTTGGAGAACTGTGTGAATATTCCTCAAGAAATTAAAAATAGAACTTCCCTATGACCCTGCCATTGCACTCCTGGGTATTTACCCCAAAGATACAGATGTAGTGAAAAGAAGGGCCATCTGTACCCCAATGTTTATAGCAGCAATGGCCACGGTTGCCAAACTGTGGAAAGAACCAAGATGCCCTTCAACGGATGAATGGATAAGGAAGATGTGGTCCATATATACTATAGAGTATTATGCCTCCATCAGAAAGGACGAATACCCAACTTTTGTAGCAACATGGACAGGACAGGAAGAGATTATGCTGAGTGAAAT
Organism: Mustela erminea; assembly: GCF_009829155.1. NCBI lineage: Eukaryota > Metazoa > Chordata > Mammalia > Carnivora > Mustelidae > Mustela > Mustela erminea. Next base: position 106,931,003 of record NC_045635.1, on the reverse strand, counting down.
AAGTCCAGCAGAGAGAGTCAACTATCATATGGTTTCACTTATTTGTGGAGCATAACAAAAAGCATGGAGGACATGGGGAGTTAGAGAGAAGGGGGTTGGGGTAAATTGGAAGGGGAGGTGAACCATGAGAGACTATGGACTCTGAAAAACAATCTGAGGGGTTTGAAGTGTTGGGGGTGTGGGAGGTCGGAGTATCAGGTGGTGGGTATTATAGAGGGCACGGAATGCATGGAGCACTGGGTGTGGTGCAAAAATAATGTATAGTGTTATGTTGAAAATAAAAAATAAATTAAAAAAATATATAAAGGTAATATGTAATAATATTAATGATAATAATTCATAACATTTTGAGTCAAACACTTTTCTAAATATATAACTTCATTATCCTGTTTAATCCTCTCAAAAATTGTTTTGCCATTCACATAGTTCAGATGAGAAGACTAGGCCGAGAATGATTTAGTTACATATCCAGTATTCCAAGCTAGTAACTGGAAATGTGTGCATGTACATATTTGGAAATGAGTTGGTCCTGTCTGTGTATGTGTGTGTGTGCAGGTGCATGTGCAATATTTGTATTGCTGGAGAGAATGGAGTGGTAGGGAACAGAAGAAATGAGGGATCATGATAGAGAGGTAGGAAGGGGCCAGATCATAAAGTCTTACATCGTTTTTCTAAGGTGATCAAAATTTATCCTGCATTCCTTTAATCCCAAAGTGGTAGCAATCTTCATTTTGATTTAAGAGATGTGTGCTGGTCCTCAGAATATACACCTAAAATGTATATGTTTTAAAATACATATGGCATCAAAACAACAGACAGCCACTTAATAATAAAAGGTGTGAATTTTTTTTGTTTGTGTGTGTGTGTGTCTACACCTTTTTATTAATATCTCATGAGTTGATTTTTTAAAATTAACATATGTATTATTTGCCCCAGGATACAGGTCTGTGAATCACCAGGTTTACACTTCACAGCAATAACCATAGCACGTAACTTCCCCAGTGTCCATAACCCTACCGCCCCTTCAGATCACTACATTTGTATCATTAAGGTTAATACCCAGTAGTGAAATTGCTGGGTTGTAGGGTAGCTCTATTTTGAATTTTTGGGGGAACATCCATGTTGTTTTCCAGAGTGGCTACACCAGCTAGCATTCCCACCAACAGTGTAGGAGGGTTCCCCTTTCTCTGCATCCTCGCCAGCATCTGCTATTCCCCGACTTGTTAATTTTAGCCATTCTGACTGGTGAAGGGGTATCTCATTGTGGTTTTGATTTGGATTTCCCTGATACCAAATGGAGAACTTTTTCATGTGTTTGTTGGCTATCTGGATGTCTTCTTTGCAGAAATGTTTGTTCATGTCCTCTGCCCATTTCTTGATTGGATTATTTGCTCTTTGGGTGTTGAGTTTGTTAGGCTCTTTATAGATTTTGGATACTAGCCCTTTATCTGATATGCTGTCTGCAGATATCTTCTCCCAAACTGTCAGTTGACTTTTGGTTTTGTTAATGGTTTCCTTTGCTGTGCAAAAGCTTTTGATCTTGATGAAGTTCCCATAGTTCATTTTTGTCCTTGCTTCCCTTGCCTTTGGCGATGTTCCTAGGGAGAAGTTGCTGTGGCTGAGGTCGAAGAAGTTGCTGTCTGTGTTCTCCTCAAGGATTTTGATGGATTTCTTTCTCACATTGAGGTCCTTCATCCATTTTGAGTCTATTTTCATGTGTGGTGTAAGGAAATGGTCCAGGTTTATGTTTCTGCATGTGGATGTCCAATTTTCCCAACACCATTTGTTGAAGAGGCTGTAGTTTTTCCACTGGACATTCTTTACTGCTTTGTCAAAGATTAGTTGACCATAGAGTTGAGGGTCTATTTCTGGGCTTTCTATTCTTTTCCACTGATCCATGTGTCTGTTTTTGTGCCAGTACCATGCTGTCTTGATTTGGACAGCTTTGTAATAGAGCTTGAAATCCAGAATTGTGATGCCAGCAACTTTGGCTTTCTTTTTCAACATTCCTCTTACTATTCAAGGTATTTTCTGGTTCCATATAAATGTTAGGATTATTTTTTCCATGTCTTTTATAAAAATGGATGGGATTTTGATAGGGATTGCATTAAATGTAGATTGCTTTAGGTAGCATATACCTTTTCACAATATTTGTTCTTCCAATCCATGAGCATGGAACATTTTTTCATTTCTTTGTGTCTTTCTCAATTTCTTTCATGAGTATTTTATAGTTTTCTGAGTACAGATTCTTTGCCTCTTTGGTTAGGTTTATTCCTTGGTATGTTATGGTTTTGGGTGTAATTGTAAATGGGCTTGACCTCTTAATTTCTCTTTCTTCTGTCTTGTGGTTGGTATGTAGAAATGCTACTGACTTCTGTGCATTGATTTTATATCCTGACACTTTACTGAATTCCTGTGCAAGTTCTAGCAAATTTGGAGTGGAGTCTTTTGGTTTACCACATAAAGTATCATATCATCTGCAAAGAGTGATAGTTTGAATTCTTCTTTGTGGATTTGGATGCCTTTAATTTCTTTTTTGTTTTCTGATGGCTGAGGCCAGACCTTCTAGTATTATGTTGAATAGCAGTGGTGATAATGGACATCCCTGCTGTGTTCCTGTCCTTAGTGGATAAGCTCTCAGTTTTTCTCCATTGAGAATGATATTCTCTGTGGGTTTTTCATAGATGGCTTTGATAATATTGAGGTATATACCCTCTATCCCTACACTTTGAAGAGTTTTGATGAGGAAAGAATGCTGTACTTTCTCAAATGCTTTTTCAGCATCTGTTGAGATTATCATGTGGTTCTCGTTCTTTCTTTTTTTAATGTATTGTATCACATTGGTTGATTTGTGGATGTTGAACCAAACTTGCAGCCCTGGAATAAATACCACTTGGTCATGGTGAACAATCTTTTTAATATACTGTTGGATCCTATTGGCTAGTAGTTTGGTGAGAATTTTCACATCTGTGTTCAGGATATTGGTCTGTAATACTCTTTTTGATGGGATCTTCATCTGGCTTGGGGATCAAGGTAATTCTGGCCTCAAAAAATGAGTTTGGAAGTTTTCCTTCCACTTTTATTTTTTGGAACAGTTTCAGGAGAATAGGAATTAATTTTGTTTTGTTTTGTTTTTGTTTGTTGGGAGATTTTTGATAACTGCTTCAATCTCCTTTTTGGATATCAGTCTGTTCAGGTTTTCTATTTCATCCTGGTTCAGTTTTGGTAGTTTATTTGTCTCTAGGAATGCATCCATTTCATCCATATTGTCAAATTTTCTGGCATATAGTTGCTCATAATATGTTCTTATAATTGTTTGTATTTCTTTGGTGTTGGTTGTGATCTCTCCTCTTTCATTCATGATTTTATTTATTTGTGTTTTTTCTCTCTTCGTTTGGATAAGTCTGGCCAGGGGTTTATCAATCTTACTCATTCCTTCAAAGAACCAGTTACTGGTTTCACTGATTTATTCTATATTTGTTTGTTTGTTTCTTTGTTTGTTTTGTTTGTTTGTTTGTTTGGTTCGATTTGGTTTGGTTTCTGTTTCATTGATTTCTGCTCTGATTTTTATGATTTCTTTTCTCCTGCTGGGTTTAGGCTTTCTTTGTTGTTCTTTCTCCAGCTCCTTTAGGTGTAGAGTTAGTGTGTTTATTTGATACCTTTTTTGTTTCTTGAGAAAGGCTTTGTATTGCTATATATTTTCCTGTCAGGATTGCCTTTGCTGTGTCCCACAGATTTTGAACCATTGTGTTTTCATTATCATTTGTTTCCATGAATTTTTTCAATTCTTCTTTAATTTCCTGGTTTACCCATTCATTAATTCAGTGGAGCAGACTTTTAAAAGGTCAGATTTTGTGTTCCGATGCTCTGCCCCTTGCCAGGAGCCGGCCCCTCCCCCCATAGCCTATCTTCCCATAGCTTTGGATTCTTTATCCCGTAGGTCCTACCTTTCAGAAAGTGCTCAATTTTCTGTTTCTAGAATTGCTGCTCTTCTTCTCTCCAATCTCCTTTTGGATTTATAGGTGTTTGGAACAGTTTGATAAACTATCTAGCTGATCTACTACCAGATGTCATCTCAGGCTGCTACTCCTCTGCCATCTTAACTCCTTGACCCAATATTGAAAAGTTTTAAGTGTAAATGTGCCATGAGAGGAATTGAGTTTTGGAAAATTCGTTCCTGACAAAAAAAGAGAGAGAGAGAGAGAGAGAGATAGAATGCATCAGAAAGGAGTGACAAGTGTTACCATGCTTTTGGTGTAATCTAGTAAATGATAAAGCCTTCAGTAAGGTAAAATAAACATAATAAATAGAAATTAAGGGGATGATTTTGGTGACATTAATGGAGGAAATCTGGTGTTGAGAATAATAATAGCTTGGGTTATATCCCCTCTCTCCCAAATACTTAGTGTAGAATCATGGACTATATACTTAAAAACTCGTAAGTCTTGTCCTTCTTTGTAAAAAGAACACTATATATTATTACATTTTAGGCAATGGTAGAATGTATAACATAAGTAAATTTTATTTTCTTTTTTTTTTAATTTTTTATTTTTTATAAACATATATTTTTATCCCCAAGGGTACAGGTCTGTGAATCACCAGGTTTACACACTTCACAGCACTCACCAAAGCACATACCCTCCCCAATGTCCATAATCCCACCCCCTTCTCCCAACCTCGCTCCCTCCAGCAACCCTCAGTTTATTTTGTGAGATTAAGAGACACTTATGGTTTGTCTCCCTCCCAATTCCATCTTGTTTCATTGATTCTTCTTCTACCCACTTAAGCCCCGATGGTGCATCACCACTTCCTCATATCAGAGAGATCATATGATAGTTGTCTTTCTCCGCTTGACTTATTTCGCTAAGCATGATACATTCTAGTTCCATCCATGTTGTCGCAAATGGCAAGATTTCATTTCTTTTGATGGCTGCATAGTATTCCATTATGTATATATAGCACATCTTCTTGATCCATTCATCTGTTGATGGACATTTAGGTTCTTTCCATAGTTTGGCTATTGTGGACATTACTGCTATAAACATTCGGGTGCACATGAACCTTTGGATCACTACGTTTGTATCTTTAGGGTGAATACCCAATAATGCAATTGCTGGGTCATAGGGCAGTTCTATTTTCAACATTTTGAGGAACCTCCATGCTGTTTTCCAGAGTGGCTGCACCAGCTTGCATTCCCAACAACAGTGTAGGAGGGTTCCCCTTTCTCCGCATCCTCGCCAGCATCTGTCATTTCCTGACGTTGATTTTAGCCATTCTGACTGGTGTGAGGTGATATCTCATTGTGGTTTTGATTTGTATTTCCCTGATGCCGAGTGATATGGAGCACTTTTTCATGTGTCTGTTGGCCATCTGGATGTCTTCTTTGCAGAAATGCCTGTTCATGTCCTCTGCCCATTTCTTGATTGGATTATTTGTTCTTTGGGTGTTGAGTTTGATAAGTTCTTTATAGATTTTGGACATTAGTCCTTTATCTGATATGTCATTTTCAAATATCTTCTCCCACTCTGTCAGTTGTCTTTTGATTTTATTAACTGTTTCCTTTGCTGTGCAAAAGCTTTTGATCTTGATGAAATCCCAATAGTTCATTTTTGCCCTTGCTTCCCTTGCCTTTGGCATTGTTCCTAGGAAGACGTTGCTGCGGCTGAGATCGAAGAGGTTGCTGCCTGTGGTCTCCTCAAGGATTTTGATGGATTCCTTTCGCACATTGAGGTCCTTCATCCATTTTGAGTCTGTTTTCCTGTGTGGTGTAAGGACATGGTCCAATTTCATTTTTCTGCATGTGGCTGTCCAATTTTCCCAGCACCATTTATTGAAGAGGCTGTCTTTTTTCCATTGGACATTCTTTCCTGCTTTGTCGAAGATGAGTTGACCATAGTTGAGGGTCTATTTCTGGGCTCTCTATTCTGTTCCATTGATCTATGTGTCTGTTTTTGTGCCAGTACCATGCTGTCTTGATGATGACAGCTTTGTAATAGAGCTTGAAGTCCGGAATTGTTATGCCACCAACGTTGGCTTTCTTTTTCAATATCCCTTTGGCTATTCGAGGTCTTTTCTGGTTCCATATAAATTTTAGAATTATTTGTTCCATTTCTTTGAAAAAGATGGATGGTACTTTGATAGGAATTGCACTAAATGTGTAGATTGCTTTAGGTAGCATAGACATATTCACAATATTTATTCTTCCAATCCAGGAGCATGGAACATTTTTCCATTTCTTTGTGTCTTCCTCAATTTCTTTCATGAGTACTTTATAGTTTTCTTAGTATGGATTCTGTGCCTCTTTGGTTAGGTTTATTCCTAGGTATCTTATGGTTTGGGGTGCAATTGTAAATGGGATTGACTCCTTAATTTCTCTTTCTTCTGTCTTGTTTTTGGTATAAAGAAATGGAACTGATTTCTGTGCATTGATTTTATATCCTGACACTTTACTGAATTCCTGTACAAGTTCTAGCAGTTTTGGAGTGGAGTCTTTTGGGTTTTCCACATATAGTATCATATCATCTGCGAAGAGTGATAATTTGACTTCTTCTTTGCCGATTTGGATGCCTTTAATTTCCTTTTGTTGTCTGATTGCTGAGGCTAGGTCCTCTAGTACTATGTTGCATAGCAGTGGTGATAATGGACATCTCTGCCGTGTTCCTGACCTTAGCGGAAAAGCTTTCAGTTTTTCTCCATTGAGAATGATATTTGCGGTGGGTTTTTCATAGATGGCTTTGATGATATTGAGGTATGTGCCCTCTATCCCTACACTTTGAAGAGTTTTGATCAGGAAGGGATGCTTTACTTTCTCAAATGCTTTTTCAGCATCTATTGAGAGTATCATATGGTTCTTGTTCTTTCTTTTATTGATGTGTTGTATCACATTGACTGATTTGCGGATGTTGAACCAACCTTGCAGCCCTGGAATAAATCCCACTTGGTCGTGGTGAATAATCCTTTTAATGTACTGTTGAATCCTATTGGCTAGTATTTTGGTGAGAATTTTCGCATCTGTGTTCATCAAGGATATTGGTCTATAGCTCTCTTTTTTGATGGGATCCTTGTCTGGTTTTGGGATCAAGGTGATGCTGGCCTCATAAAATGAGTTTGGAAGTTTTCCTTTCATTTCTATTTTTTGGAACAGTTTCAGGAGAATAAGAATTAGTTCTTTCAATGTTTGTTAGAATTACCCTGGGAAGCCGTCTGGCCCTGGGCTTTTGTTTGTTTGGAGATTTTTAATGACTGTTTCAATCTCCTTACTGGTTATGGGTCTGTTCAGGCTTTCTATTTCTTCCTGGTTCAGTTGTGGTAGTTTATATGTTTCTAGGAATTCACCCTTTTCTTCCAGATTGTCAAATTTATTGGAGTAGAGTTGCTCATAGTATGTTATTATAATAGTTTGTATTTCTTTGGTGTTAGTTGTGATCTCTCCTCTTTCATTCATGATTTTATTTATTTGGGTCCTTTCTCTTTTGTTTTTGATAAGTCGGGCCAGGGGTTTATCAATTTTATTAATTCTTTCAAAGAACCAGCTCCTAGTTTCGTTGATTTGTTCTATTGTTTTTTTTTTTTTTTTTTTTTTGGTTTCTATTTCAATGATTTCTGCTCTGATCTTTATGATTTCTCTTCTCCTTCTGGGCTTAGGGTTTCTTTCTTGTTCTTTCTCCAGCTCCTTTAGGTGAAGGGTTAGGTTGTGTACCTGAGACCTTTCTTGTTTCGTGAGAAAGGCTTGTACTGCTGTATATTTTCCTCTCAGGACTGCCTTTGTTGTGTCCAACAGATTTTGAACCGTTGTATTTTCATTATCATTTGTTTCCATGATTTTTTTCAATTCTTCTTTAATTTCCCGGTTGACCCATTCATTCTTTAGAAGGATGCTGTTTAGTCTCCATGTATTTGGGTTCTTTCCAAACTTCCTTTTGTGGTTGAGTTCTAGCTTGAGAGCATTGTGGTCTGAAAATATGCAGGGAATGATCCCAATCTTTTGATACTGGTTGAATCCTGCTTTGGGAGCGAGGATGTGATCTATTCTGGAGAATGTTCCATGTGCACTAGAGAAGAATGTGTATTCTGTTGCTTTGGGATGAAATGTTCTGAATATATCTGTGATGTCCATCTGGTCCAGTGTGTCGTTTAAGGCCTTTATTTCCTTGCTGATCTTTTGCTTGGATGATCTGTCCATTTCAGTGAGGGGAGTGTTAAAGTCCCCTACTATTATTGTATTATTGTTGATGTGTTTCTTTGATTTTGTTATTAATTGGTTTATATAGTTGGCTGCTCCCACGTTGGGGGCATAGATATTTAAAATTGTTAGATCTTCTTGTTGGACAGACCCTTTGAGTATGATATAGTGTCCTTCCTCATCTCTTATTATAGTCTTTGGCTTAAAATCTAATTGATCTGATATAAGGATTGCCACTCCTGCTTTCTTCTGATGTCCATTAGCATGGTAAATTCTTTTCCACCCCCTCACTTTAAATCTGGAGGTGTCTTCGGGCTTAAAATGAGTTTCTTGGAGGCAACATATAGATGGGTTTTCTTTTTTTATCCATTCTGATATCCTTTGTCTTTTGACAGGGGCATTTAGCCCATTCACATTCAGGGTAACTATTGAGAGATATGAATTTAGTGCCATTGTATTGCCTGTAAGGTAACTGTTACTGTATATGGTCTCTGTTCCTTTTTGATCTACCACTTGTAGGCTCTCTCTTTGCTTAGAGGACCCCTTTCAATATTTCCTGTAGAGCTGGTTTGGTGTTTGCAAATTCTTTCAGTTTTTGTTTGTCCTGGAAGCTTTTAATCTCTCCTTCTATTTTCAATGATAGCCTAGCTGGATATAGTATTCTTGGCTGCATGTTTTTCTCGTTTAGTGCTCTGAAATATCATGCCAGCTCTTTCTGGCCTGCCAGGTCTCTGTGGATAAGTCAACTGCCAATCTAATATTTTTACCATTGTATGTTACAGACTTCTTTTCCCGGGCTGCTTTCAGGATTTTCTCTTTGTCACTGAGACATGTAAATTTTACTATTAGGTGACAGGGTGTGGGCCTATTCTTATTGATTTTGAGCGGCGTTCTCTGAACCTCCTGAATTTTGATGTTCGTTCCCTTTGCCATATTGGGGAAATTCTCCCCAATAATTCTCTCCAGTATACCTTCTGCTCCCCTCTCTCTTTCTTCTTCTTCTGGAATCCCAATTATTCTAATGTTGTTTCGTCTCATGGTTTCACTTATCTCTCGAATTCTCCCCTCGTGGTCCAGTAGCTGTTTGGCCCTCTTTTGCTCAGCTTCTTTAATCTCTGTCATTTGGTCTTCTATATCACTAATTCTTTCTTCTGCCTCATTTATCCTAGCAGTGAGAGCCTCCATTTTTGATTGCACCTCATTAATAGCTTTTTTGATTTCAACTTGGTTAGATTTTAGTTCTTTTATTTCTCCAGAAAGGGCTTTTATATCTCCCGAGAGGGTTTCTCTAATATCTTCCATGCCTTTTTCAAGCCCGGCTAGAACCTTGAGAATTGTCATTCTGAACTCTAGATCTGACATATTACCAATGTCTGTATTGATTAGGTCCCTAGCCTTCGGTACTGCCTCTTGTTCTTTTTTTTGTGTTGAATTTTTCCGTCTTGTCATTTTGCCCAGATAAGGGTATATGAAGGAGCAAGGAAAATACTAAAAGGGTGGCCACAACCCCAGGAAAATGTGCTTTAACCAAATCAGAAGAGATCCCAAATCGTGAGGGGGGAGAAAGGGGATAAAAAGAGGTTCAAAAAGAAAGAAAGAAAAAAAAAAGAAAGAAAAGAAAAGAATTTTAAAAAAAAGAAAATGAATAAAGAAAAATATAAAAAAGAAAAATATATATATATATTAGATATACTAGTTAAAAAAGTTTAAGAAAGAAAAGGGTAAAAATTAAAAAAAAAATTTTCCCCAAAGGCGAGAAAATAGAAAAAAAGAAAAATAAATAAATTAACTGCAAGACTAAGGAAAAAAAAAATCACAGGGAAAAAGCCATGAGTTCCGTGCTTTGCTTCCTCCTCTTCTGGAATTCTGCTGCTCTCCTTGGTATTGAAACTGCAATCCTTGGTAGGTGAACTTGGTCTTGGCTGGATTTCCTGTTGATCTTCTGGGGGAGGGGCCTGGTGTAGTGATTCTCAAGTGTTTTTGCCCCAGGCGGAATTGCACCGCCCTTACCAGGAGCCGGGCTGAGTAATCCGCTCAGGTTTGCTTTCAGGAGCTTTTGTTCCCTGAGCACTTTCCGTAGAGTTCCAGAGGACGTGAATACAAATGGTGGCCTCCTGGTCTCTGGCATGGAGGAGCCGAGATCCCGGGGCCCCACTCCTCAGTGCGCCATCAGAGAACAGCGCCCAGTTACTCCCGTCTGCCTGACCTCCGGCTGTGCTCCGAGCTCACCAAGCCTGTGGCTGGTTCAAGGTAACACCGAGCTGTGAGCTTACTGTCGGCTCTGTCTCTGTAGCCAGCTTTCCCGTTCCAATACCCACAAGCTCTGCGACACTCAGACACCCCCGATCCTTCTGTGACCCTGCGGGACCTGAGGCCACGCTGACCCCGCGTGGGCCTTGCCCCGGTTTAGCCTCTGTAGCGATGTCCCTCAGTGGAACAGACTTTTAAAAGTCCTGATTTTGTGCTCCGTTGCTCCGCCGCATGCTGGGAGCCGGCCCCTCCCCCCAGGGTCTATCTTCCCGTCGCTTTGGATTCACTTCTCCGTGGGTCCTACCTTTCAGAAAGTGGTTGTTTTTCTGTTTCCAGAATTGCTGTTCTTCTTCTCTTCGATCTGCTGATGGATTTGTAGGTGTTTGCAATTTTAGATAAGCTATCTAGCTGATCTCCGGCTAGGTGATGTAGTCTCAGCCTGCTACTTCTCCGCAATCTTGACTCCTCCTCCTAGTAAATTTTATTTTCAATGAGGTAGACTCTATTCTGGATTCCATCATATCTATTTATTTGGATAATAGAAACAAGGTTGAAAGCCTAAATACTTTTTTTTCAAGGTCAAACAACAAATACAACAAGGAATCAGGAATCACATAATCTGAGTCTTCCATTTCAAGGTTGTTTCCTAGAAAGAAAGAGCAGACCATATTCTTTTTTGTTTGGTTGTTTTCCTTTAATTTCACCATAGTTAATATATAGTGTTACATTAGTTTCAGGTGTACAATATAGTCATTCAACAATTCCATATATCACCAAGTGCTCATCACAAGTGCATTTTTTTAAGATTTTATTTATTTATTTGACAGAGAGAGATCCCAAGCAGGCAGAGAGACAGGCAGAGAGAGAGAGGAGGAAGCAGGCTCCCTGCCGAGCAGAGAGCCCGATGCTGGACTCGATCCCAGGACCCTGAGATCATGACCTGAGCCAAGGGCAGCGGCTTAACCCACTGAGCCACCCAGGCGCCCACAAGTGCATTTTTTTTTAAAGATTTTATTTATTTATTTGACAGAGAGAAATCACAAGTACACTGAGAGGCAGGCAGAGAGAGAGAGAGAGAAGGGAAGCAGGCTCCCTGCTGAGCAGAGAGCCCGATGCGGGACTCGATCCCAGGACCCTGAGATCATGACCTGAGCCGAAGGCAGCGGCTTAACCCACTGAGCCACCCAGGCACCCCACAAGTGCATTTTTTAATCCCTATCACCCATCTATGCCCCAAACTGCCTCACTTCTGGTAATCATCAACTTCTTCTCTATAGTTAAGAGTCTATTTTGTGGGTCTCTCTCTCTCTCTCTCTCTCTCTTTTTTTCTTTGCTCATTCATTTTGTTTCTTAAATTCCAAATGAGTGAAATCATGTGATTTTTTTTTCAGTATTTGACTCATTTTACTTTACATTATACTCTCTAGCTCCATCAATGTCGTTGCAAATGGCAAAATCTCATTTTTAAATAATATATAATGTATTATTTGTTTCAGGGATACAGGTCTGTGAGTCATCAGTCTTACACAATTCACAACTCTCAGCTATATCACGTACCCTCCCCAGTGTCCATAACTCAGCCACCCTATCCCTCCCACCCCCAGCAACCCTCAGTTTGTTTCCTGAGATTAAGAGTCTCTTATAACTTATCTCCACCTCTGGTTGCATGTTGTTTCATTTTTTTCCCTCCCAGCTCCCCACAAAACCCCCACCCTGCCTCTCAAATTCTTCATATCAGAGAGATCATATGATAATTGTGGTTCTCTGATTGACTTATTTTGCTCAGCATAATACCCTCTAGTTCCAGCCACATTACTATAAATGGCAAGATTTCGGACTTTTTAAATGCTGTATAGTATTCCATTGTGTATATCTATATCTATATCTATATATATCATATTTTATTTATCCATTAATCTGTTGATGGATGTATAAGTTCTTTCCATAGTTTGGCTGTTGTGACCATTGCTGCCATAAACATTTGGATGCATGTGCCCCTTTGGATCACTATTTTTGTATCTTTAGGGTAAATATCTAGTAGTATGATTGTTGCGTCATAGGGTAGCTCTATTTTCAGCTTTCTGAGGTACCTCCATACTGTTTTCCAGAGTTGCTGCATCAGCTTGCATTCCCACCAACAGTCTAGGAGAGTTTCCCCTTTCTCTGTGTCCTTGCCAACATCTGTCATTGCCTGACTTGCTAGTTTTAGCTATCTGACTGGTGTGAGGTGGTACCTCACTGTGGTTTTGATTTGTTTTTCCCTGATGCAGAGTGATGTTGAGCACTTTTTCTTGTGTCTGTTGGCCATTTGCATGTCTTCTTGTCAGAAATGTCTGCTCATATCTTCTGCCCACTTCTTGATTGGATTGTTTTTCTCTTGATGTTAAGTTTGATAAGTTCTTTATAGATTTTTTATACTAGTCCTTTATATGATATGTCATTTGCAAATATCTTCTCCCATTCTGTCAGTTCTCTTTTGTTTTTGTTGACTCTATTCTTCGCTGTGCAAAAGTTTTTGATCTTGATGAAGTCCCAATAGTTCATTTTTGCCTTGCTTCCCTTGAATTTGGTGATGTTTCTAGAAAGAAGTTGCTGCAGCTGGACTCATTAAATGAATTTGGAAATTTTTCTTCCATTTCTATTTTTTGAAACAATTTCAGGAGAATAGATTTCTTTTTTTTAAGATTTTATTTATTTGACAGACGGAGATCACAGAGAAGCAGGCACAGAGAGAACAGGAAGCAGGCTCCCCGCTGAGCAGAGAGCCCGATGTGGGGCTCGATCCCAGAACCCTGGGATCATGACCTGAGCTGAAGGCAGAGGCTTTAACCCACTGAGCCACCCAGGCACCCCAGGAGAATAGATATTAATTCTTCTTTAAATATTTGGCAGAATTCCCCTGGGAAGCCATCTGGTCCTGGGCTCTCATTTGTTGGGAGATTTTTGAGGACTGTTTCAATCTCCTTACTGGTTATGGGTCTTTTCAGGTTTTCTATTTCTTCCTGGTTCAATTTTGGGAGTTTATGTGTCTCTAGGAATGCATCCATTTCTTCCAGATTGTCAAATTTGCTGACATATAGTTGCTCATAATATGTTCTTATAATTGTTTGTATTTCTTTGGTGTTGGTTGTGATCTCTCCTCTTTCATTTATGATTTTATTAATTTGGATCCTTTCTTTTCTTTTTGATAAGTCTGGACAGGGGTTTATTAATATTATTGAGTCTCTCAAAAACCAACTCCTAGTATTGATTTGTTCTACTGTTTTTTTCAGTTTCTATTTTTTCTTTTTTGATTTCTGCTTTGATCTTTATTTCTCTTCTCCTGCTGGGTTTATGTTTTCTTTTCTGTTCTTTCGCCAGCTTATTCACTTTTATGGCAGAGTAGTATACCACCCCATCTTTATCCATTCATCTACCAATGGATATTTGGCAGCTTTCATAATTTGGCTATTGTAAATAATGTATAGTAAATGTATACTGTAAATATATATAAAAATTACAAATGTATTGCCAATAATGCTCTGATTAGTATAGGACTGTATGTATCCATTTGAATTAGTGCTTTTGTATCCCCTGGGTAAATACCCAATTAGTGCAATTATTAGATCATAGAGTAGTTCTATCTTTAACCTTTTGAATACCCTTTATACTATGTTCCAGTGTGTCTGCATCTACTTTGCATTCTCACCAACAGTACAGGAGGGTTCATTTTTCTCTACATCTTCTCTGATGCTGTTTCTTGTGCTGTTGATTTTAGCAATTCTGAGAGGTGTGTGGTGATATTTCATTATAGTTTTGATTTGCATGTCTCTGATGATGAGTGATGCTAAGCATCTTTTCATGTGTTTGTTGACCATCTGGATGTCCTCTTTGGGATGGTATCTATTCATGTCTTCTGCCCATTTTTAAATTGGATTATTTGCTTTGGGGATGCTGATTTGTATATGTTCTTTAATATTTGGGATACTAACCCTTTACTGGTTATATCATTTGTAAATATCTTCTCCCATTTGGTAGGTTTCCCTTTAGTTTTGTTCATTGATTCCTTCACTGTGCAAAAACTTTTTATGTTGATATAATACCAATAGTTTATCTTTGCTTTTATTTCCCTTGCCTCAGGAGATACATATCTAGAAAAATTATTGCTAGGGCTGGTGTCAGAGGCATTACTGCCTGTGCCCTGTTCTGGGATTTTTATAATTTCAGGTCTCACTTTTAGGTCTTTCATCCTCTTTGAGTTTATTTGTGTGTATGTTATAAGAAAGTTCATACTTCTGCATGTATATGACCAGATTTTCCAACACCATTTGCTGAAAAGACTCTCTTTTTCCCATTGGATATTCTTCCTACTTTGTCAAAGACTAATTTACCATATAATTTTGGGTTTATTTCAATGCTTTCCATTCTGTTCTATTGATCTATGTGTCTGTTTTTGTCAGTGTCATCCTGTTTTGGATACTAGAACTTTGTAATGTTACTTGAAGTTTAAAATTGTGATACCTCCAGGTTTGCTTTTCTTTTTCAAGTTTGCTTGGCTATTTGGTGTCTTGGTGGTTCCATATAAATTTTGGGATTGTTAGTTCTAGTTCTGTGAAATATGATGTTGATACATTGATAAGGTTTCATTATATGTGTAGATTGCTTTGATTAGTATAAATATTTTTTTTAGTATTTATTTTTCCAATCCTTGAACAAGGAATGTCTCTCCATTTCTTTGTGACACCTGCCATTTCTTTCATGAATATTTTATAGGTTTCAGAGTACAGATTTTCCGTCTCTTTGAATAAGTTTATTCAAAGATAAATTTTTGGAGCTATTGTATCTACATTGTTTTCTTAATTTCTCTTCCTGTTGCTTCATTTTTAATGTAGAGAAATGACGCAGATTCTGCACATATTTTTATCCTGTGACTTTAATGAATTCATATATCAGTTCTAGCAGTTTTGAGGTAGAGTGTTTAGGGTTTTCTATATATGGTATCCTGTCATATGCAAATAGTGAAAGTTCTACTTCCTTGGCAATTTGGATGCCTTTTATTTCTTTACATTGTCTGATTGTTGTGGCTAGGTCTCCCACTTCTATGTTGAATAAGGGCAGTGAAAGTGGACATTCTTGTCCTGTTCCTGATCCTAAGGGAAAAGCTTTCAGCTTTCCCTCATTAGGTATGATGTTCACTGTGGTTTCTTTGTATATGACACTTATGTTGAGGTATGTTCCCTTGAAATTTAATCTGTTAAGGGTTTTTATCATGAATGAGTGTAATATTTTGTCAAATGCCTTTTCTGTACCAATTGAAATGATCATTTTTTTTTATCATTTCTCTCATTAATGTTATGTGCTATTTTGATTTGTTTGTGAATGTTGAATCACACTTGTATTCCATAAATAAATCCCATTTAATTGTGGTGAATCACTTTTCTATTGTATTGTTGGATTTGGTTTGTTAGTATTTTGTTGTGGATTTTTACTTCTATGTTCTTCAGGGATATTAACCTCTAGCTCTCTTTATCCGTGGTGTCTATCTGGTTTTAATATCAGGGTGATACTGGCCCCATAAATTGTTTTTGGACATTTTTCTTCTTCTACTACTGTTTGGGATAGTTTGAGAGCAATAGGTGTGAATCCTTCTTTAAATATTTTATAAAACTCTCCTGTGGAGACATCTGGTCCCGAGGTTTTGTTTGTTGGGAGTTTCTGATTACAAATTAAATCTCCTTGCTAGTAATTGTTTTGTTTAAGCTTTATATTTCTTGGTTGATTATATGTTGATTGGTTGATTATATGTTTCTATGAAATTCTTCATTTCTTCTAGTTTGCCTAATTTGTTGGTATATAGTTTTTCATAATATTCTTTTATAATTACTTTTATTTCTGTTGTGTTGGCTGTTATTCAACCTTTTTCATTTGTGATTTTGTTTATTTGAATATAATCTCTCTCTCTCTCTCTCTTTGATAAATCTGGGCACAGGTTTATCAATTTTCTTGATATTTTCATAGAAGCAGTTCCTGGTTTTATTGATTTGTCCTATTGATTTTTTAGTTTCTATCTCACTTATTTCTTCTCCATTTTTTTAAGTAGGCCTCACATCCAGTGTGGAGTTCAGCACAGGACTTGAACTCACAACCCTGAGATCAAGAACTAAGCTGAGACTAGGAATCGGACATGCGACAGGCTGAGCCAACCAAACTGTTATTATTTCCTTCTTTCTGCTGCTTTTGTATTTTGCTTGTTATTTTTCTAGCTCCTTTAGGTCTGAGGTTAGGTGATTTCTTGCTTCTTGAAGTAGTCCTGTATTGTTGTAAAATTCCCTCTTAAAAAAAAAAAAAAAAAAGGTTTTGCTGGATTTCAAAGGTTTGAGAACATTGTGTTTTCACTTTTCCTTTTATCTATGTAAAATTAATTTTCTTCTCTGATTTCTTGGTTGACCCAAGAAATATGTTCAGTAATATGTTATTTAACTTACATGTATTTGTGATATTTCCAGAGATTTCCTTTTGAGTGATTTCTAGGTTCATAATGTTGTGGTCAAAAAGGATGCGCAGTATGACTTTGATCTTCTTGAATTGCTGAGGCTTGTTTTGTGGTATAATATGTGTTCTGTTCTTGAGAGTGTTCCATGTGCACTTGAAAAGAATGTGTATTCTGTTGTTTTAGGACAGAATGTTCTGATGATATTTGTTAAATCCATGTGTTGCAGTGTCTTATTGATTTTCTGTTTGGATGATCTGTTCGTTGATAGAAGTTGTGTGTTAAATTTCCTATTATTGTATTACTATCAGTGTGTTTCTTTATGTTTTTAACTGGTTTATGTATTTTTGTGCTTCCATGATGGGGATATATAAAATTATCAAAACTTCTTGGATTGTTTCCTTTATTGTTACACAGTGTTCTTTGTCTCTTTTTATAGAATTTGTTTTAAAGTCTGTTTTGACTGATGGAAGTATTGCTATTCTGGTTTTCTTTTGACATGCATTGTATGTCAATTATTTCTCCATCATGTCACTTTCAATCTGTGAGTGTAATATTTGGGATATTAACCCTTTACTGGTTATATCATTTGTAAATATCTTCTCCCATTTGGTAGGTTCTGTAGGCTATATATATATATTTTTTTTAATTTTTTTATTTTTTTTATAAACATATATTTTTATCCCCAGGGGTACAGGTCTGTGAATCACCAGGTTTACACACTTCACAGCACTCACCAAAGCACATACCCTCCCCAATTTCCATAATCCTCTATCCCACTATGTGTTTTGATTGGAACATTATTCCATTTATATTCGAAGTAATTATTCATATATACATGTTTATTGCTATTTTGTTTCTTGTTCTGCAGTTGTTTTTGAAGTTTTTATCTGAATCTCTCTTTTCTTACTTTCATGGTTTGCTGGTTTTGTTTAGTGATGTACTTGGATTCCTTACTCTATGTTTTTGCATATCTCTTATTTTACAGCATTTTATTTTTTTGCTTCTCTTAACTGATTTTTATGGATAACTTTTTTTTTTTCTTTTGTGCTTCCTATTATTATTATTATTATTACTTTTGGGTTTTGTTTTTCATACACAGAGTCCCCATTAATATTTCTTGTAGGGTTGATTTAGTAGTAATTAATTCTTTGTCTGATAAATTATTTTTCCTATTATGAATGACATTCTTCCTGGATAGAGTACTCTTGGCCTCACATTTTTCTCTTTTAACACTTTGAATGCATCATGCCTATACATCTGGCTTGTAAAGTGTCTGCTGACAAATAAGCTGAGAACTTTAGGTGGCTTCTTTTGTGTGTTACAGTCTTCTCTTGCAACCTTTAAAATTCTTTATCATTATTTCTTTTTTGCCATTTTCATTATTATGTGTCTGGGTGTGGATCTCCTTGGGTTGAATTTTTTGGAGGATATCTGTGCTTGCTGAATCTGGATCTCTGTTTTCTTTCCCAGATTCAGGAATTTTCCAGCTATTATTTCTTTAAAAACATTTATGCTACCCTTTCTCTCTCTTCCCCCTCCAAGATCCCTATAATGCAAATGTCATTAATGTTGATGGAGTCACTGAGTTCTCTAAGTCTATTCTTATTATGCAGTATTTGTCTTTCACCTGTTCAGCTTGATTGCTTTTTATTACTCTCTCCTCCAGGTCACTGACACATTCTTCTGCTTCTTATAACCCACTATTTATTCCATCTACTCTATTTTTATTTCATTTATTGAGTTCTTCATCTCTGATTTTATTTTAATCTCTTTGTCCATGGTCTCAGAAATTTCTTCAACTGTCTTTTTTTTTTCTGTAGTAGTATTTTTATGATCATTACTTTAAATTTTCTCTCATGCATACTACAATTATTTTTGTTTCACTTAGGTCTCCTGTTGTGATTTTTTCTGTTCTTTCATTTAGGACATATTTCTCTGTCTTTTCGTTATGTCTACTTCTCTGTGTCTGTTTCTCTGTGTTAGAAAAGTCAGCTACATCTTCTTCTCTTTAAAGTAGTGACTTTGTGAAAAGAAATCCTACGGTGTCCTGCAGCACATTGTCCCCTGTTCACCAGAACCTAGTACTTTGGGTGGTCTCTTATGTGTGATGCTTGCATCTTGTTTTACCTGTCATTTTTTCTTTCAGTCCAGATATCTGCACTGACTCTCTGCCAGTTGCATGTTGTGCTTACTTTTTGTGTTGCTAGTGAAACCAAGCCAGGCTGGTTCTGAGGGGGTATAACTGCAGAAAGGCTTGAGGGTGGACCAGAAGTATTAGCAAATTTTCCACTGAGTTGTTACTCGTAGGCCAAATCCTCTGAAACATAGTGGTAGCCAGTGTTTCATGGCATCTCTTTGTGTGGTTGGCTGGGTATGGCTCATGGTATCTGTGCATGTGGCAGCTGGGTATGCACAGTATTAGGAAAATTTATGCTGAGCCCAAAGCCAAGACCAGCAGGCTTGGAGTGTGTGAACCCTCAGGAGAACTAAGGGGCAGGATGCCTTGCTAACAGGTTAGGTAGTGAGTGTCTGTGCAAGACCAACTCCCACAGGTAGCTCTGTGTTTATGCTGTGTCACAGGGAAGGAAAATGCCAACCGCCAACTTTTCTACTCCTGGAGAAGTCCCCCAACATGCCCAAAATCGGTATAAAGAGATGTACCTCCCATGGTTCAAACTGTCACTGCTATGTTTCCTTGCTGTAGGATTTTGGCTCTTTAAGGGCAGAGACCTAGCTTTCACTGGCCCTCTGGGCTTGGTGTTGCACTTGACACTTAAAGTTACAGTTTCCAAGTCACACTGGTGGTCATACAAATTCATGAGATTCAGACACTCTGATTTTCAAGGCCAGATATTATGGGGGTTTGTTTTCTCTATTTGGGTTCCCTAATGCTTCCCCTGTTCACACCTGTACCTCCCATCTTCCTGCATGCAGTTCTGAACCACTATTTCTGCCCTTCATGATCTATCAATACAGTTTCTTCTCTACATTTAGTTGTGGAGTTTGTTCTGCCGGTCTTCAGATCACTTTCTTGTTTTTTTTTTTGTTTGTTTGTTTGTTTTTAAATCTGATGTGAGTGATGTCTAGTTGTAAACACTGAACATGTTACGGGTCTTCCTACTCTGCCATATGCCCAAGCCTCACAGAAAATATTAATGTTTATTCTTGTATTTTCTAACATGGGAAAATTTTTTTAAAGGCATTTATCACAAGAATTAAAATGTTAAAAAGAAAACAATAATTCTAAATTCAGACAACTTTCTAACCAATAATAATTTTTAGACAAATGCTCAAAAATAATTAAAATTACTTTATAATTTTTCTAACATATTACTATATGTTAGAACATGTTATTATCATATATAATATATATTATAAATATTCATAATTTTTCTAACATATTATAATATGTTATAAATATATATTTATATATAAAATAATAATTTTAGAAAATAAAATATATATTTTATGATAAAATAATAATGTTATAAAAATATGAAAATTGTATAATATATAAAATGTATATTCTATATATAAATATATATTTATATATAAAAAGCTTCTAGTTTCATTGATATGTTCTACTGTATCTCTGGTTTCTACCTCATTGATCTCAGCTCTAATCTTGATTATTTCCCTTCTTATGTGTGGAGTTGGTTTGATTTGTTATTGATTCTCCAGTTCCTTAAGGTGTAGAGACAGCTGCTGTGTTCTGGATGACTAGGTGGGATTCATCCCTGGGCTACAAGGATGGTTCAACATTCACAAATCAATCAATGTGGTAGAACAAATTAATAAGAGAAGAGAGAAGAACCACATGGTCCTCTCAATTGATGCAGAAAAAGCATTTGACAAATTCCAGCATCCGTTCCTGATTAAAATGTTTCAAAGTATAGGGATAGAGAGAACATTCCTGAACTTCATCAAATCTATCTATGAAAGACCCAAAGCAAATATCATCCTCAATGGGAAAAAGCTTGCAGCCTTCCCGCTGAGATCAGGAACACAACAAGGATGCCCACTCTCACCACTCTTGTTCAACATAGTATTAGATGTCCTAGCAACAGCAATGAGAAAACAAAGGGAAATAAAAGATATCCATATTGGAAATGAAGAAGTCAAATTCTCTCTCTTTGTAGATGACATGATTCTTTATATGGAAAACTCAAAAGACTCCATCCCCAAACTCCTAGAACTCATACAACAATTCAGCAACGTGGCAGGATACAAAGTCAATGTACAGAAATCAGTGGCTTTCTTATACACTAATAACGAAAATACAGAAAGGAAAATTAGAGAATCGATTCCATTTACTATAGCACCAAGAACCATAAGATACCTGTGAATAAACCTAACCAAAGAGGTAAAGGATCTGTACTCAAGGAACTACAGAACACTCGTGAAAGAAATTGAAGAAGACACAAAAAGATGGAAGACCATTCCATGTTCTTGGGTCAGAAGAATAAGCATTGTTAAAATGTCTATACTGCCTAGAGCAATCTATACTTTTAATGCTATTCCAATCAAAATTCCACCGGTATTATTTATTTTAAGATTTTATTTATTTATTTGACAGAGAGAGATCACAGTAGGAGAGAGGAAGGTAAGAGATCACAGAGAGAGAGGAAGGGAAGCAGGCCCCCTGTTGAGCAGAGAGCCCGATGTGGGACTCGATCCCAGGACCCTGAGATCATGACCTGAGCCGAAGGCAGTGGCTTAACCCACTGAGCTACCCAGGCGCCCCTCCACCAGTATTCTTAAAAGAGCTAGAGAAAATAATCAAAAAATTTATATTGAATCAGAAGAGACCCTGAATCTCTAAGGAAATGTTGAAAAAAAAAATAAAACTGGGGTCATCACGTTACCTGATTTCAAGCTTTACTACAAAGCTGTGATCAACAAGACAGCATGGTACTGGCATAAAAACAGAAACATAAACAAGTGGAACAGAGTAGAGAGCCCAGATATGGACCGTCAACTCTATGGTCAAATAATCTTCAACAAAACAGGAAAAAATATGCAGTGGAAAAAAGACAGTCTATTCAATAAATGGTGCTGGGAAAACTGGGCAGCTATATGTAGAAGAATGAAACTCGACCATTCTCTTACACTGTACACAAACATAAACTCAAAATGGATAAAAGAACTCAATGTGAGACAGGAATCCAACAGAATCCTAGAGGAGAACATAGGCAGTAATCTCTTCGATATCAGCCACAGCAACTTCTTTCAAGATATGCCTCCAAAGGCAAAGGAAACAAAAGCGAAGATGAATTTTTGGGACTTCATCAAGATCAAAAGCTTCTGCACAGCAAAGGAAATAGTCAACAAAATAAAGAGACAACCCATGGAATGGGAGAAGATATTTGCAAATGACATTACAGATAGAAGGTTGATATCCAGGATCTATAATTAACTCCTCAAACTCAACACACACAAAACAGACAATCATATCAAAACATGGGCAGAAGATATGGACAGACACTTCTCCAATGAAGACTTACAAATGGCTATCAGACACATGAAAAAGTGTTCATCATCACGAGCCGTCAGGGAGATTCAAATTAAAACTACATTGAGATATCACCTTACACCAGTTAGAATGGCCAAAATTAGCAAGACAAGAAACAACATGTGTTGGAGAGGATGTGGAGAAAGGGGAACCCTCTTACACTGTTCGTGGGAATGCAAGTTGGTGCAGCCTCCTTGGAGAACAGTGTGGAAATTCCTCAAGAAATTAAAAATAGAACTTCCCTATGACCCTGCCATTGCACTCCTGGGCATTTACCCCAAAGATAGAGATGTAGTGAAAAGAAGGGTCATCTGTACCGCAATGTTTATAGCAGCAATGGCCACGGTCGCCAAACTGTGGAAAGAACCAAGATGCCCTTCAACGGACGAATGGATAAGGAAGATGTGGTCCATATACACTATGGAGTATTATGCCTCAATCAGAAAGGACGAATACCCAACTTTTGTAGCAACATGGACGGGACTGGAAGAGATTATGCTGAGTGAAATAAATCAAGCAGAGAGAGTCAAGTATCATATTGTTTCACTTATTTGTGGAGCATAACAAATAGCATGGAGGACATGGGGAGATAGAGAGGAGAAGGGAGTTGGGCGAAATTGGACGGGGAGGTGAACCATGAGAGACTATGGACTCTGAAAAACAATGTGAGGGGTTTGAAGTGGCGTGGGGGTGGGAGGTCGGGGTACCAGGTGGTGGGTATTATATAGGGCATGGATTGCATGGAGCACTGGGTGTGGTACAAAAACAATGAATATTGTTATGCTGAAAATAAATTTTTAAAAATTTAAAATAAATAAATAAATATATGTATATATATGTAATATATATATTATTACACATATATATTACATATATATTACACATATATATATGTATATATATATATATTTAAAGCTAGTTCCATATTTAAGTACCATTTTGGTCCTAAAATGAGGCATCCAGGAAATAAATGTCTCTTGGGAGAGTATTTATTCTGGGGTCTAAGTTCTCTCTGAATCATTAGTGGTGATAATTTTTAGAAATTTATTTATTAGTGGAAAAATTTTTGACAATCAATGTATTCAATAATAAAATGTTATTTACTGTTACTGTATATTTTCTGTATGCTGATCATTGAATAATAGCATTATACTAAATATTGAAGAAATAATGTTTAACAATAACAAATGGCTTCTTCCCTCATGGAGTTCCATAACAAGTCATACTTGCTTTGGCAGTCTTATATCTTGGATATATTTTGAATAAACCAGTGTTTAAGGTTAAATATTTGTATACCACATTATATAATTAGATCTCTAAAATCTGGAACTAAACCTGGTATATCGACATGTAAGGAAAGCGTTAATTGACCCAACAATCTAGTTAATTGGAATGTTTAAATTCATAAATTCTCTGATGGTATTTTTAAATTTATGACAATTTGATGATGATAAAATATCTTCATCTTTTCCCTCCTTTGCCTTGATATAAAAAACAAAATAATGGTCCACAAAGAATAAACAATGACTATTCCTTGGAAGATTTACATTTAATATTCTTTTTTGGCAAATTTTTACAAGTAAACAAAAATACTAAAAAGTGATTACCATATTTCTGGGTCAGATTCTTCTTTAAGTTAATTATGTTGTAAAAATCATAAATAATATGGTGTGATGTCAATAAATAATAATAATATATGTAAATAAAAATTAGAAAAAGTGACCCTTAATAAAAGAATGAAAATAAACTTTTTATACACATTAGTTCTATGTTTAATTTTTGTCGTTACATATCAGAATTTGTCTACACAACTAGAAAGAAATGTACTCAGATAACAACACATACTTGAACATGATTATCAGACCAAAGGAAAGAGTAGACAAATCCAAAAGACAACTGACAGAATGGGAGAATGTATTTGCAAATGATATATCAGATAAAGTACTAGTATCAAAAATCTGCAAAGAACTTATCAAACTTAACACCCAGAGAACAGATATTCCAATCAAAAAATGGGCAGAATACATGAACAGACACTTCTCCAAAGAAGACATGCAAATGGCCAACAAACACATGAAAAAAAAAAAAATGTTCAACATCACTCAGCATTAGGGAAATACAAATCAAAACCACAATGATATTCAACCTCACCTCAGTCAGGATGGCTAAAATTCATACATCAGGAAATGACAGATGTTGGCAAGGATGTGGAGAAAGGGGAACCCTCTTACACTGTTTGTGGGAATGCAAACTGGTACAGCCACTCTGGAAAACAGTATGGAGTTTCCTCAAAAAGTTGAAGATAGAGCTACCTTACGATCCAGCAATTGCACTACTAGTAGATACAAGTATCTAGTAGATACAACTGTAGTGATCCCAATGTTCATAGCAACAATGCCCACAATAGCCAAATTATGCCAAGAACCCAGATGTCCATAACAGATGAATGGATAAAGAAGCGGTATGTACACACACACACACACACACACACAAAGAAATATTACTCAGCCATCAAACAATTAAATCTTGTCATTTCTAATGATGTGGTTGGAACTAGAGGGTATTATACTAAGGGAAATAACTAATCAGAAAAAGACAATTATTATATGATATCACTCATATGTAGAATTTAAAAAACAAAACAGAGGAGCTTAGGGAAAGGGAGGGGAAAATAAAACAAAATGAAATAAGAGAGGGAAACAAACCATAAGAGACTCTAGGAAACAAACTGAGTGTTGCTGGAGGGGAGAGGGATGGGAAAATGGGATAACTGTTGATGGGCATTAGGGAGAGCACTTGATGTAATGAACACTGGGTATTCGATGCAACTGATGAATCACTAAACTTTACTTCTGAAACTAATAATACACTATATATTAATTTATTTTTAAGAAAAAATAAGATTAAAATTTTAAAAAAATAAATAAAGAAAGATGATTTTCAGAATGACTTAAATTTACCACACAGGAAACAACAGGTATTGGCAAGGATACAGAGAAAGGGGAACACTTTTATGCTATTGGTGGGAATGAAAACTTGTGCAGCCATTCTGGAAAAGAGTATGGAAGTTTCTCAAAAAGTTAAAAATAAAACTACCGTACAACCTAGCAATTGCACTACCAATTATTTACCCAAAGGATACAGAAATGCTGATATGAAGGGACACATGAATGCCAATGTTTATAGCAACACTATCAACAATAGCCAAATTATGAAAGAGTCCCAATGTTCATCAACTGATAAATGGGTAAATAAGAGGTGGTATATATACAGTGCAATATTACTCAGTCATCAGAAAGAATGAAATCTAGGCATTTGCAGTTACATGGATGGAGCTAGACTGTACTATGTCAAGTGATATAAATCAGTCAGAGAGAGACAAATAACATATGATTTCACCATATGTGAAATTTAAGAAACAAAGGATCAACATAGGGAAAAAAAATAAAAAGAGAAAGAAGCAAACTATAAGACTCTTAAAAACAGAGAACAAACTGAGAGTTGGTGAAGGGTGGTGGGGGGATAGGAAAAGTGGGTGATGGACATTAAGGAGAGCACCTCTTGTGATGAGCACAGGGTGCTATATGTATTGATGATTCACTGAATTTTAAAACTGAAACCAATTTTGCCATATATGTAAAGTAACTGGAATTTCTCAAAACATCAAATAAATAAATAAATAAATAAATAAATAAATAAATAAATTTTACTCCTGGAAGGAACATTACCTTATTTTTTAACTAACTAGAATTTAAATAAAAAAATTGGGAAAGAAAAGAAATAAATGTGGGACTTTATATAGAAAACCCAAACGATTCCACGACCAAATTGCTAGAATTCATACAGCAATTCAGTAATGTGGCTGAATACAAAATCAATGCACAGTAATCAGTTGCTTTCTTATACACTAAAAATGAAACTATCGAATAGGAATGTAGAGAATAAATTCCATTTACAATAGCACCAAAACACCTAAGATACCTTGGAATAAACCTAACCAAAGAGGTAAATGGTCTGTACTCGAGGAACTACAGAACATTCATGAAAGAAATGTAAGAATACACAAAAAGATGTAAAACCATTTCATGCTCATGGAATGGAAGAATAAACATGGTTAAAATGTCTATACTGCCCTGAACAATCTATTCTTTCAATGCCATCCCAATCAAAATTCCACCGGCATTTCTCAAAAGCTGGAACAAACAATCCTAAATTCTATACAGAACCAGAAAAAAAAAAATCCCCAATTGTTAAGGGAATGTTCAAAAAGAAAAGCAACACCAGGGGTATCATATTGCCTGATTTCAAGCTTTACTACAAAGCTGTTATCACCAAGATAGCATGGTACTGGCACAGAAACAGACACATAGTCCAGTGGAACAGAGTAGAGAGTCCAGATATGGAACCACAACTTTATGGTCAACTAATCTTCAACAAAGCAGGAAAAAATATCCAGTGGGAAAAAAAGTCTATTCAATAAGGGGTGCTGGGAAAATTGAACAGCTATGTACAGAAGAATGAAACTCGGCCACTTTCTCACACTATACACAAAGATAAACTCAAAATGGATAAAAGACCCCAACGTGAGGCAAGAATCTATCAAAATCTTAGAAGAGAACATAGGCAGTAACCTCTTTGACATTGGCCACAGCAACTTCTTTCAAGATATGTCTCCAAAGGCAAAGGAAACAAAAGCGAAAATAAACTTTTGGAACTTCTTTAAGATAAAAAGCTTCTGCACAGCAAAGGAAACAGTCAACAAAACAAAGAGTTAACCCACTGAATGGAAGAAGATATTTGTAATGACGGTATAGGCAAAGGACTGATATCCAAGATCTATAAGGAACTCCTCAAACTCAACACCCAAAAAGCAGATAATCATGTCAAAAAAGGGGCAGAAGACAAGAACAGACACCTCCCCAAAGAAGGCATACAAATGGCTAACGGATGTATGAAAAAATGTTCATCATCATTAGCCATCAGGTAGATTCAAATCAAAACAACAATGAGATACCACATTACACCATTTAGAATGGCCACAATTAACAAGACAGTAAATAAACAAGTGTTGGAGAGGATGTGGAGAAAAGGCAACCCTCTTACACTGTTGGTGAGAATGCAACTTGGTTCAACTACTTTGGAAAACAGTGTAGTGATTCCTTAAGAAATTAAAAATAGAGCTTTCCTATGACCCTGCAATTGCACTACGAGGTATTTACCCAAAGACACAGATGTAGTGAAAAGAAGGGTCATCTGTATCCCAATGTTCATAGCAGCAATGGCCACAATCAGCAAACTGTGGAAAGAGCCAAGATGCACTTCAACAGACTAATGGATGAAGAAGATATGGTCCATATATACAATGGAGTATTATGCTTCCATGAGAAAGGATGAATACCCAACTTCTGTATCAACATGGACGGGACTGGAGGAGATTATGCTGTTTGAAATAAGTCAAGCAGAGAGAGTCATTTATCATATGGCTTCACTTACTTGTGGAGCATAAGGAATAACACAGAAGACATAAGAAGAAGGAAAGGAAAAGTGAATTGGGAGAAATCAGAGGGGGAGGCCAAACATGAGAGACTGTGGACCCTGAGACACAAACTGAACATTTTGGGTGGGAGGAGGTTGAGGGGTTATGTGAGCCTGGTGGTTAGTATTAAGGAGGGCATGTATTGCATGGAGCACTGGGTGTGGTGCATAAACAATGAATTTTGGAACACTGAAAAATAAAATATCAACAAAACAAAACAAAAAAGAAAGGTGGGAAAACCTAAATTAGGACTTTAAATTATTTTCCATTATCATGCCATGATTATCGTTTTGTAGCCAACTGCAGAGACATTGAAGAAGACAAAACCAAAAAGGCAATTAGACAATTAATAATTAATTTTACATGCTTATTAATATACTGTTCACTAACTATGGGGCAAACACAATTTTTTTTTTAAAGGAGAAAATTAGTAGCAGAGATTTTATGAAGATCATGACACCTCAGGTAAATTTGAAAACAGGAAAATCCAGGGCATTCAAAACACCTTATTATAGAAGCCATTGATAACTAAAATCACCTCAGGGTTATGTAAAGCAGTTTTTCAAGTTCTTCCTAGATACAGAAATATCAAGGACTATAACTAGAACATTCTTTCCATAATGAAGCATTGTGAAAAGGTAATATTTCTGTCATCTTCAAAAAACTCCTCTGCCACTCCATCAGTTCTCTCCAGATGAAAATGGTCAAACATAAAAGCAATGCCAAATGCAAAAGAAGGAAACTGCTCAAGTGTTGTACTGTAGCTGCCAGAAATTATTACTATAATCTTACCCCCATAAATCATTACAATATTCACTAGGCAAGAAGCTCCATGAAACTCAGTTCTAAGAGGAAAATATAAACCAATTTTTTTTTTAAACACCAAAGCTAGTATAGATTGGAGTGTTGCTTTTTTTTTTTTTTTTTGGAGTATTGCTTTTTTAAACATAAATCAAGCCAGCCTTAATTGGCCTTTTTTTACAGCACAGCTTTGGAACTTGTCAGCCTCAGTGTTCACTACTTTTTCAATAAAAACAGACAACTCTAAAAAGTACCATTCTTTGCATTTAGCCATTGGCATTTGGACAGCTTTTTAAAAATTGTTTTTCATCATGAGAAATGTACTTCTTGATTCCCATTCACTATTTCACCATTCTCCCACTCAGCACCTCTCTACTAACCATAAGTTTGTTCTCTATTTCTAAGTCTGTTTCCTGGTTTGTCTCTCTCTTTCTTTTTGTCTCCTTTTGCTTATATGAAAAACTTAGTCAACATGATACTTAATGATGAAAAATTGAGAGTGTTTCCCCTAAAGTCAGGAATAAGACAAGGATGTCAATTCTTGCTGCTTCTATTCAACATAGTACTGAAATACTTAACCAAAGCAATTAGAAAAAATAAAGAAATAAAAGACATGCAAATTGTTATGGAAGAAGTAAAACACTCAGTATATACAGATGACATGCTGTTGTTTATAGAAATCCCTAAAGATTCCACCAAGAAAATAACTAGAACTGAAAAATGAATTTTATAAAGTCAGAGAATATAAAATCAACATACATAAATCTTTTGTACTCATATGCACTAGTAATGAAGCAGCATAAAATAAAATTAAGAAAAAATATTATTTACAACTGCAGGAAAAACAATAAAATATAGAGGAATAAACTTAACCAAAGAGGTAAAAGACCTATATTTTGAACCCTGATGAAAAAAATTCAAGATAACCAAAATAATAGAAAGGAATTCCATGCTCAACTGTTGGAAAAACAAATATTGTTAGAATTATTATACTTGTCAAAGTAATCTACACATTTAATGAAATCCCTATCAAAATATCAACAGCATTTTTACATAACTAGAACAAGCCTAAAATATGTATTAAAACACAAAAGACTCCAAATAGCAGAAATAAACTTAAAAAGAAAAATTAAACCTGAGGCATCATAATTTCAGATTCTGAGCTATGTTACAAAGCAGTAATAAATAAATCAATACAACACTGACATAAAGTTAGACACATAGATCAATTAAATAGAACAGAAAACCCAGAATCAAACCCACAATTATTATGGTCAGTTAATCTTTGACAAAGGAGGAATGGATATACATTAGGAAAACAATAGTCTGGTCAACAAATAGTGTTGAGAATACTGGACAGCCACATGTAAAAAAAAAAAAAAAAAACTAGACCACGTTCTTTCACCATATACAAAAAGTACATTCAAATTGGGATTAAAGACCTAAATATGAGATCTGAAACCATAAAAATCCTTGACGAGAACACAGTCAGTAATCTCTGTGGCATTGGCTGTAGGAAAGTTTTTTTTTTTTTTTTTTAGATATGTCTTCTGAGGCAAGGAAAATAAAATTTAAAAATAAACTATTAAGATTAATTCAACATAAAAATTTCTGCACAGTGAAAGAAACAATCAACAAAGCTAAAAGGCAACCTGCTAAATGGGAAAAGATACTTGCAAGTGACATAGCCAAGAAAGAGTTCGTACCTAAAATATATGAAGAACTTATACAATTCACCACTCCCCAAACAAATAATCCAATTAAAAAATGGGCAGAAGACCTGAACAAGCACTGCTCCAAAGAAGAAATCCACATGGCCAATAGACATGTGAAAAGATGATCAATGTCACTTATTATCAGGGAAATGAAAATCAAAACTATAATAAGATACCACTTCACACCTGTCTGAATGTCTAAAATTAAAAAAATAAATAAAATAAAATAAACACAAGAAATAACAGCTGATGGTGAGAATGTGGAGAAAAGGGAACCCTCTTGTGTTGTTGGTGGGAATGCAAATTGGTGCAGCCATTGTGGGAAAAAAATGTGGAAGTTCCTCAAAAAATTAAATATAGAGCTGCCTATGATCCAGCAATAGTTCTACTGGGTATTTACACACACACACATACACCCCCCACAAAAACACTAATTCAAAGGATATGTGCATCCCTATATTAACTGCAGCATTATTCACAATAGCTAAACTGTGGAAGCAGCCCAAGACCCATTGACTGATGAAGGGATAAAGAAGTGGTAGTATAGGCTCTCTTGAGTAGCTCAGTCAGTTAAGCATTTGCCTTTGACTCAGTTCATGATCTTGGTGGGGGTCCAGGGATTGAGCTCCAAGTCAGACTCCCTGTGCATAAGGGAGTCTGCTTCTCCCTATCCTTCTGCCCACCTCACCCCCTGGTCATGGACTGTCTCTCTCAAACAAATAAAGAAATTTTTTAAAAGAATTTATTTATTTGATAGAGAGAAAGTGAGCAAGAGAGTACAAGCTGTGAGGAGAAGCAGAGGAAGAGGCTGTGAGGAGAAGCAGAGGAAGAGGCAGAAGCAGACTACCCACTGAGCAGGAAGCCTGATGTTGGGTTTGATCCCGTGACCCTGACATCATGACCTGAACGGAAGGCAGATACTTAATTGACTGAGGCAGCCAGGGGCCCCAAGAATTTTTTTTTTTTTAAGAAGTGGCAGTGTACATATCAATGGAATATCATTCCATCATACAAAAGAGAATGAAATCTTGCAATTTGGAACAACATAGATGGAGTCAGAGAGTATAATGTTAGACAAAATAAATCAGAGATAGAAAAAGACACTATGATTTCATTCATATGTGGCATTTAAGAAGCATCTGAACAGATATTAATGCAATCAGTTCAGGTGTTTTAAGGGCTTATATTTCAAATACTATTTTTATTACAGTCAATTAGCCAACATATATTCTTTTCATAGTAGCTACATGTGGAAGTATATTTAGTATTTTTTTAGGAAATTAACACTAAACTTTTTGATCATGAGAGCACATTTCAGAGAGAATATATTTAATACAAAATGGAAGAGTAAAGATTTTATTCATGCAATCATTTGTCAAAGGCTCAATTATGCATAGTAAATTGGAATAATGAAGTCACCCAGTAATTTGTAATTTATGAACATGTGGGTGTATCTGATTAAAATTTGTCTCCCTTCTCTTTGAAGGAAAGAAAAAAAAGAAAAAAAATCAAGAAATCAAGAAAGAAAGAAAGAAGGAAAGAGAGAAGGAAGGAAAGAAATGTATCTCCTTTATTAACAAAGTTAAGTGTACATAAGGAAAAGGCTTTGCAAATTAAAGTAAAGACCCCAAAACTACTAATGTAAAAGTAGCATTTATAGACAAACATTACTTAGGCTAAAAGAAATTTAAAGATAAAGAAAAATTAAAAAAAAAACATTACTTAGGCTAATAAAAGTGAATGCCTAATATGACAAGTGAATTTTTTAAATTAATTTATTTTTTTCAGTGTAACAGTATTCATTGTTTTTGCACCACACTCAGTGCTCCATTCAATACGTGCCCTCTCTAATACCCACCACCTGGTTCCTCCAACCTCCCACCCCCCACCCCGTCAAAAGCCTCAGATTGTTTTTCAGAGTCCATAGACTCTCATGGTTCACCTCCCGTTACAATTTCCCTCAACTCCCTTCTCCTCTCCATCTCCCCTTGTCCTCCATGCTATTTGTTATGCTCCACAAATAAGTGAAACAATATGATAATTGACTCTCTCTGCTTGACTTATTTCACTCAGCATAATCTCTTCCAGTCCCATCCATGTTGCTACAAAAGTTGGGTATTCACCCTTTCTGATGGAGGCATACTACTCCATAGTGTATATGGACCACATCCTCCTTATCCATTCATCCATTGAAGGGCATCTTGGTTCTTTCCACAGTTTGGTGACCGTAGCCATTGCTGCTATAAACATTGGGGTACAGATGGCCCTTCTTTTCACTACATCTGTATCTTTGGGGTAAATACCCAGGAGTGCAATTTCAGGGTCATAGGGAAGCTCTATTTTTAATTTCTTGAGGAATTCCCACACTGTTTTCCAAAGTGGCTGCACCAACTTGCATTCCCACCAACAGTGTAGGAGGGTTCCCCTTTCTCCACATCAAGAAGAAATAACACCTATTCTCCTGAAGCTGTTTCAAAAAATTGAAGCAGAAGGAAAATTTCCAGACTCTTTCTATGAAGCCAGCATTACCTTGATCCCCAACCCAGGCAAAGACCCTACCAAAAAGTGAATGTATTTTTAAGCGGATATTGGTATATAATCAGAATTTGAAAGATATGTATGATCAAAATATCATCAATTTTTGAAAGGGAAAATAAGTGGCATTTCAGTATGATGAAATAGCACTGACTACGATTTGGATACAAGAGGTCCCATATGACAATCCTTCTCTGACTATTCTACTTCCTTATAGTATTTTAAACAACCATTATCAAATAATAAGAGTTTGCACTTCTAATAACTTTTTTTCTGTAACTAGAGTAAGGGCAGAAATGCATACTTCATATTTGGAGAGGATAAGCTGTACTGCAGAGCTGAAGGAGAGGTTTCAAATAAGGAATATACATATATGCTGAAATAGGTCATGTAGAAAACTATGAAAAGCATGTTGACACATTTGTACTGTTATCTTGTAACACTTTAGTTCTCAATATTTTTTCTTTGACAACATATCCTATTGATGGCATTCAGATGAATAATACATTCCCATGGGTGTACTCAGAGGTATGTGCCACTCCCAGAGTAGGAACCCTAGTTCCTTCCCCTCCTTTTTATACATAAGAGTTTCCACATGGGTGAGAATGTAATTATAGGGATAATTGTGAATCTAGTCAAATGTATTATTTAAGTTATTTGTAAGTTTTTATTTTTCCATATTGGTAAAGAATTACTTGTGATATAAATTACATTTTCCCATAGTGTAAAAAAAGCTAACTTTGTTTATCTGTTTAGTGGGGAAAGAAGCATACAAATTTGTTTATCACAGTGTGGAGTCAGCTAAGCAATTGAGCATCAACTCTAGAATTTCAGACTTAAGTGCTTTGGGACCAACCAGACTAAAACAATAAACATGGAAAAAATATAGTATATTAGGATATGAACTATAAAGAAAAATCAATAGGCTTTATTTCTATTTATTTTATTGCCATTGCAAATGAAGAATGAGGGTGCATTATGTTGAGAGTTTGAGTAGCAATATTATAAAGTTTAACAACTGAATTTAAGCTCAGATTGATTTTGGCTTTGATATGGTCCAAAGACATGTTTTTAGTTATGATGAACCACATTAAACTGTTGACATTTGACATTTTGACCTATAAAAATAATAATTTTACCATTCAATCTAATATAATCAGTTTATGCAGAAGCAGACTTGTTTATGGACCAATGTATAGGCTTTGATCAAATAAAATATGAACAGCAATAGGGGAGCAGTCTCTGTGGAAGATAAACAGAAAAGAGTGGGGAAAACAAAAAAAACCTGCTCATGGATTGGAAGAATACACATTGTTAAAATATCTATGCTGCCCAGAGAAGTCTATACTTACAATGTCTTCCTGATCAAAATACCAAAGGCATTTTTCAAAGTGTTGGAAAAAAAACAATCCTACAATTTGTATGGAACCTGAAAAGACTCTCTCTGCTTGACTTATTTCACTCAGCATAATCTCTTCCGGTCCCATCCATGTTGATACAAAAGTTGGGTATTCATTCTTTCTGATGGAGGCATAATACTCCACAGTGTATGTGGACCACATCTTCCTTATCCATTTGTCCATTGAAGGGCATCTTTGTTCTTTTCACAGTTCTTTCCATGGTTCTTTCCAACCGTGACCATTGCTGCTATTATCATTGGGATACAGCTGGTCCTTCTTTTCACTGCATCTGTATTTATTCAGCAAGGGTGTCATTCACAGTGGATGGAAATACAAAGATCTTTCAAGACCAGCAGAAAGTGAAAGAATCTGACTGATAAGTAGACCCTGAAAGAAATATTAAGGGGAGTTTGATAAAAGGAGAAAGGCCCCAGGAGTAATACAGAACAGAAATTTATAGAAACAGTCTATAGAAACAAAGAATTCACAGGCAACATGATGGAAATAAAATCATATCTTTCAATAATCACTCTGAA
The DNA here is from genome assembly GCF_009829155.1 of Mustela erminea. Taxonomy (NCBI): domain Eukaryota; kingdom Metazoa; phylum Chordata; class Mammalia; order Carnivora; family Mustelidae; genus Mustela; species Mustela erminea. Next base: position 106,896,064 of record NC_045635.1, on the reverse strand, counting down.
CATGAATGGCCTACATGCTCCCATAAAATGGAACAAGGTTGCAGATTGGATAAAAAGAGGACCCATCTATATGCTGTCTTAAACAGATTCATTTTGAACCTAAAGATACATCCAAACTTAAAGTGAAGGATGGAGAATCATCTTTCATGACAACGGACCTCAGAAGAAAGCTGAGGTTGCAATTCTGCTATCAGAAATACTAGATTTTAGGTTAAAGACTGTAGTTAGAGACACAGAAGGATACTTATTTCCCCCTCTTTATTTTTCACATCCTTCTCCTAATATCCTCCATGCTATTCCTTACATTCCACAAATAAGTGAAACCATATGATAATTGTCTTTCTCTGCCTGATTTATTTCACTTAGAGTAATATGCTCCACTTCTATCCATGTTGATGCAAATGGTGGGTGTTCATCCTTTCTGCTGGTTGAATAATATTCCATTGTATATATGGACCATATCTTCTTTATCCATTCATTTGTTGAAGAAGATCATGACTCCTTCCAGACTTTGGCTATTAAGGACATTGCTGTTATGAACATAGAGGTGAATGTGGCCATTATTTTCCCTACAACTGTATCACCTGGGTAAATAGCCAGTAGTGCAATTTCTTGGTCATAAGGTGGCTCTATTTTAAACTTTTTGAGGAACCTCCACACTGTTCTCCAAAGTGGCTGTGCAAGCTTTCACTCCCACCAAAAGTGTAAGAGGTTTCCCCTTTCTCCACATCTTCACCACCTTTGTTGCTTCCTGCCTTGTCAATTTTTGCCATTCTAACTGGTCTATCTCAATGTGCTTTTGATTCGAGTTTTCCTGGATGACTAATGATGTTGAACATTTGTTCATGTGTCTGTTACTGTTTGTATGTCTTCTTTTGAGAAATGTCTGTTGATATCTTCTACTCATTTGTTAAATTGATTATTTGTTGTTTTGTTTGTTTGTTTGTTTTTGGTGTGGAGTTTGTCAATGGCTTTCTTATGCATTAATAATGAAAATACAGAAAGGGAAATTACAGAATTGATTCCATTTACTATAGCACCAAGAACCATAAGATACCTGTGAATAAACCTAACCAAAGAGGTAAAGGATCTGTACTCAAGGAACTACAGAACACTCATGAAAGAAATTGAAGAAGACAAAAAAAGATGGAAGACCATTCCATGCTCTTGGATCAGAAGAATAAACATTGTTAAAATGTCTATACTGCCTAGAGAAATCTATACTTTTAATGCTATTCCAATCAAAATTCCACCGGTATTCTTCAAAGAGCTGGAGCAAATATTCCAAAAATTTGTATGGAATCAAAAGAGACCCGGAATCACTAAGGAAATGTTGAAAAACAAAAATAAAATGGGGGGCATCAGGTTACCTGATTTCAAGCTTTACTACAAAGCTGTGATCGCCAAGACAGAAGGTACTGGCATAAAAACAGACACATGGACCAGTGGAACAGAGTAAGAGCCCAGATATGGACCCTCAACTCTATGGTCAAATAATCTTTGACAAAACAGGAAAAGATATACAGTGGAAAAAAAGACAGCCTCTTCAATAAATGGTGCTGAGAAAACTGGGCAGCTATATGTAGAAGAATGAAACTCGACCATTTTCTTACACCGTACACAAAGATCAACTCAAAATGGATAAAAGACCTCAATGTGAGACAGGAATCAATCAGAATCCTAGAGGAGAACATAGGCAGTAATCTCTTCGATATCAGCCACAGCAACTTCTTTCAAGATATGTCTCCAATGGCAAAGGAAACAAAAGCAAAGATGAACTTTTGGGACTTCATCAAAATCAAAAGCTTCTGCACAGCCAAGGAAACAGTCAAGAAAACAATGAGGCAACCCACAGAATGGGAGAAGATATTTGCAAATGACAGTACAGACAAAAGGTTGGTATCCAGGAGTTTGAGAAATTCTTTATAAATATTGGCTAACAGCCTTTTGTCTGTAGCATCATTTCCAAATATTTTTCTCCCATTCCATGGGCTGCCTCTTTGTTTTGTTGACTGTTTCCTTTGCTGTACAGAAGCTCTTTATCTTGATGAAGTCTCAAAAGGTCATTTTCATTTTTTGTTTCCCTTGTCTTTGGAGACATGTCTTGAAAGAAGTTGCTGTGGCCAATGTCAATGAGGTTGCTGCCTATGTTCTTCTCTAGGATTTAGTGGATTCCTGTCTCACGTTGAAGTCTTTCATCCATTTCAAGTTTATCTTTGTGTATGGTGTAAGGAATTCATTCTTCTAACATAGAGTTTCATTCTTCTAACATAGCTGTCCTATTTTCCCAGCACCATTTATTGAAGAGACTGTTTTTATTCCAGTGGATATTTTTGCTTTGTTTGTTTGTTTTTTGGTGTTTTTTTTTTTCTTTTTTTAAATATTTTTCTGTCTTCTTTGATTTCCTTCATGAGTGCTCTATAGTTCCTGGCATATAGATCTTTACCTCTTTGGGTAAGTTTATTCCGGTTATCTTATGGTTTCAGTGGTATTGTAAATTCAAATGATTCTCTAATTTCTCTTTCTATAGTTACACTGTTAGTATATAAGAAAACAACTGATTTCTGTACATTGAATTTGTATCCTGCCACATTACTGAATTGTTGTATGAGTTCTAGTAATTTGGTGGTGGAGTCTTTTGGGCTTTCCACATAAAGTATCATTTCATCTATGAAGAAAGAGAGTTTGACTTCTGTGACAATTTGAATTGCTTTTATTTCTTTTTGTTTTATGAATGCTGTTACTAGGACTTCTAGTATTATGTTGAACAATAGTGGTAAGACTGGGCATCCTTGTCATGTTCCTGATCTTAAGGGAAAGATTCTCAGCTATTCTCCATTGAAAATGATATATTCTATGGGTTTTTCATAGATGGATTTTATGAAATTGAAGAATATTTCCTCTTCCCCTAAACTCTGAGGAGTTTTGATGGAGAATAGATGCTGTATTTTGTCAAAAAAAAAAAATTTTCTGCATCAATTCAGAAGACTATGTGGTTCCTATCCCTCCTCTTATTAATGTGTTCTATCATACTTATCTGTGAATGTTGAACCACCCTTTCATCCCAGGGATAAATCCCAGCTGGTTGTGATGGATAATCTTTTAATGTGCTGTTAGTTATCCTAACTATTAGCTAGGATCTTTTTTTTTTAAGATTTTATTTATTTATTTGACAGAGAGAGAGATCACAGGTAGACAGAGAGGCAGGCAGAGAGAGAGAGGGAAACAGACTCCCTGCTGAGCAGAGAGGCTGATGCGGGACTCGATCTCAGGACCCTGAGATCATGAGCTGAGCCGAAGGCAGAGGCTCAACCCACTGAGCAACCCAGGCACTCTAGCTAGGATCTTGTTGAGAATCTTGGCATCCGTATTCATCAGGGATATTGGTCTGTAATTCTCCCTTTTTTGTGGGATTTTTGCCTGGTTTTGGGATCAAGGCAATGCTGGCCTTATAGAAAGAGTCTGGAAGCTTTCCTTCTCCTTCTACTTTTGAAACAATTTCAGGATAATAGGTGTTATTTCTTCTTTGAATGTTTGGTAGAATTCCCAAGGGATACATCAGGCCATGGACTCTTGTTTTTGATCACTACTTCAATCTCATTACTGATTACTGGTCTATTCAGGTTGTCAATTTCATCCTGTTTCAGTCTTGGAAGTTTATAGGTTTCCAGGAAGGCATCTTTTTCTTCCAGGTTGCTTAATTTATTGATATACAGTTGATAATAATTTCTGTTATTGTTTATATTTCCTTGGTGTTAGTTGTGATCTCTCCCTTTTCATTAATAATTTTATTCATTTGGGTCCTTTCTCTTTTCTTTTGAATAAGTCTAGCCAGTGGTTTATCGACCTTCTTAATTTTTTAATGAAGAATCTTCTAGTTTTGTTGATGTGTTCTACTGGTTTTCTGGTTTCTACTTCATTGATCTCTGCTCTAATCTTAATTATTTCCCTTCTGATACATGGGGTATACTTAATTGATTTTTGGTTTTCCAGTTCTTTGAGATATAAAGTTAGTTTGTGTACTAGGGATTTTTTTTTTTTTTTTGAATGAAGGTTGGATGGCTATGTATTTCCACCTTAGGATTGCTTTTGCCACATCCCATAGGATTTACCAATGTAGTTTCATTCTTACTGGTTTCTGTGAATTGTTTAAGGTCTTCTTTCATTTCCTGGTTTACCTAAACATTTTTTTTTTAACCTAAACATTCTTGAGCAGGATGGTCTTTAGCTTCCAAGTGTTTGAATTTCTTCCAACGTTTTCCTGTGATTCAGTTCCAGTTTCAAAGCATTGTGGTCTGAGAATATGCAGGGAATGATCTCAGTCTTCTGCTATCAGTTGAGACCTGATTTGTGACCCATTTTGTGGTCTATTCTTGAGAAAGTTCCATGTGCCTTTGAGAAGAATGAGTATCTTCTTGTTTTAGGGTGGAATGTTCTGCATGTATGTATGAGGCCCATTTGGTTTAGTGTGTCTTTGAAAGCTCTTGTTTCTTTGTTGATTTTCTGCTTAGATGATCTCTTCCTGAGAGTGGAGTGTTGAGGTCTCCTGCTATTAACATACTATTATCACCATGTCTTTTTGTTTTGGTTAAGAGTTGGGTTATGTAGTTGGATGCTCTCATGTTAGGGGCAGATATATTTTTCATTGTTAGATATTCTTGTTGATTAGACTCTTTAAGAATTATTTCCTTGGTTCTAAGGTTCTTGGTTTTCTTGGTTCTAAGATTTGTGACTTTTATTGTTACATCCCTGGGTATTTGTCTATGCTCTCTGATTTTCAGAGGTGTCCTCTCTGCCTCTAAGACACTAAAGCTTGTTCCATTCCCCAGATTAGAGACATTCTCAGCTACAATTTGCTCAAGTATATCTTCTAGTACCCTCTTTCTCTGCCTCCCTCAGAGGTCCCAATAATTCTGACATTGGAAGGTTTCATGGCATCATTTATTTCTGTAATTCTGTTTTCATGAATTTTAAGCTATTTGTTCCAGGCCAACTCTTGTTTGTTCCTATCAGTTTGTCTTCTAGATCAGTAATGCTTTCTTCTTCCTCATTTACCCTCGCTTTTATAGTATCTGGATTTTATTGTATCTCATTGATAGCGTTTTTAAGTTCTGCTAGAGAAGCTCTCATTTCTGCCCTTAGAGAATTTATGTTTCCATTAATGGTTTCCCCCTTCTTAGCTATTGTTTTCACAAGTATTACCCTGAAGTCTATTTCTGACTTCTCGCTTCTATTCATATCCATTAATTTTGTCATATAAATCACAGTCTCTGAATTTTTCCTGTGTTGGGTGTTCCTCCTTTTAGTCATTCTGTTGAGGGATGGTTGACAGAATGCCCAGTGTCCAAATTAGTAATCACAACCCAAGCAAAATGCACTGGTTTTATAGGGACCTTAGTATTGCCCGTCTCTTGTTCTTCCAACCTGTATTCTGGGAAAGGGGCCTGCCGAACTGTTACTCGGGCAACCCTATTTGGATAGAGTTGCCTTGCCTCCTGTGGAAGGGAAGGGCTCAGTGAAAACCAGTTTTGGGGAACTTTTTTCCTCTCATGGCTTTTCTGGGTAGCTTTCCCTGTCTCTTCCCATCGTCAGAGCAGAAATGACCACTGTTCTCCGGTGAGGTCTCCAGGGCACACTGTTTCCATTTTTGTGTGTGTTGCTGAAAACTACAGCAAACTGGGTTGTGCACCTCACAGTAAAACTCCCAAACCTCACCTACAGGTCCAGGGACATCTTTTTGTTTTGTGCTTCTAAAAATGCTCACTGCCCCCAGTTTAGAAGCAGATCCAGGTTTCAGTCTGGGGTGTTGCCCTAAAGTCCTTTCCCTGCTGCTACTTGTCTGCAAGTCTGTGCCCAGTCTCCAGTATGGGAGGGTTTTAGGCCCTGGTGGCACAAGTTCCCAGAGGCTCCCACCCCCTTCTGTTTATCTCCCAATATCTGCCCACAAACTTGTGGCTCCTTGCTTCATATTTTGAAACTAACCACCAGAGATATTCTGTTTTTAGAGTTCTGGATATATCTTCTCACATGTTAGGCTGATTTCATGGGTGTTCAGAGTGTTCTGTTACATATCCAGCTCAATTCAAGGGATTGGTTGAAATAGAGTCCCCTACTACTACTCAATCTTTCCCTCCTCCCAATGTAATGGTTTCTGAAGGGTCCCATTGACCAAAAATTCTTCCCACTATGCCTGAGGTTAAAATTTATGTTCATAATTTAATATTTCAAAATATTATATGTTATAAGGCCTAAATATAAATATGTAAGAATTCTGAAGATGGTTTAAAAGTGTATGCACTTCACTAAATGACTAACAGTCATTAAGAATACCAGCATGAGGAGACAAGATGGCGGGGAAGTAGGAGGAGGTGCCGTTTCAACCTGTATACTAAAGTGAGTTGATTACCTACCAAAGAACTCCAATCACCCATGAAATAAGCCTGAGATCAGAATTATACACCTCTGGATCTCTACAGGGGCAGAAGACGCCAGTGAGCAGGTAAAGCAGAGTGGGAACATCAGACTGATATCGGAAGATAAACAAAAGGGGGAGGGAGCCACCAGAGGTGACCAATTATAAAGTAATACCCCAATACGAGAGTGCCCTGCATTTGGGGGCCAGCATTAATGTGGAGTCTGGTTGAAAGCACTCAAAAAGAGCAAAGGATTGCGGGGGAAAATTGTGGGAATTGGGGTGGTTAGGGACAGGGGCTTACGTCCCCAGACCCAGGACAACCTCCCCTGGCACTGAGCCAGAGAGAGTGCGGTGGAGATACAAGGTCTTGGTCCCCGAGCTGCCAGCGCGCCCAAGAAAGCATGGGGTCCGGCTCCTGTGAGGGGTTAAGAGCCTCGCCAGAAGGCAGAACACTGTACTGTGCTATCAGAGCCTGAGATGCGCACACCCCAAACCCTCCCCTGAGAGAGGTGTGTGCAAGCCCAGTGCTCTTAGACCCGGAAAGACCAGGCACTCCCAGCCAGGGCCAGCGGGAAAATCTCAGTGTGCGATTGATGCTTGGAACCTCTCTGGCGGTCTGGAGCAGTCTAGACAGCCACCACTGCTGTGGTTTTGGGTACAAGCAGGAGATACCACATCCCTAGGGACCGTGACTTGGTCACGGTCTGCCAGCAGCCAAGGAGGAAATTATATGGGCTGCAGAGCACTCACAGGGGAGCAGACTGAGGATTATCTCTGAGAGGGAGGATGGGGTGCAGTTTGCTTTCCTGTAAACTTCCAAAAACCATCAAAAGCAGGCAATGCGAGAGAAAACAAATGAATAAATATAAAAACCTCCAGAGAACAAAAGCCTGAAAAAACCGGTTTCCTCAGAGCCCACCCCCTTGATGGGGGGGGCGGGAAGACTTAACTCAGGGAACATCATTGACTGAAAAACCACATGGCAGGCCACTTCCCCAGAAAACCAACCAGGAAAAAAAAAAAAAAAAGACAACAAGAGAACAACTACCACTACTTCATAGATACAACTTTTATTTTTAACTGGTTCCCACTATTTTTTTTCATTTTTTTAATATAGATAATTTTTTAACCTATTTACCATCACAGTGAGATGTCTAGTACATCAAATCCCATAATAACCTTCTAACCTGAACTTTTTGATACATACAACTGTGTTTTTATTTTGATTTTCTATTTTCTAAAAATTTTTAGTATAGTTTAATCTAGTTTATTCTTTTTTTAATTTTTATTTTCTAATATTCATATAGAGTTAAACTTCAAGGTATTCCCCTTTCCCCAATCAATGCTACCCCTATAGGTAAACCAATTTTTAATCCCCCTTTATCTTAGGAAAGTTGAGTCCTTTAACAAAGATATCAAGATACATCCAGGAAGAATCAAAATAAACTTCCTCACCCACACTGAGAATTTATAACCACTTTCCCATTATTTCTTCCACCAGCGTTTCTGTGTATTTGTGTTTGTCCTGATAGTATATAAATCTTATACTTGGGGTTCCTTTTGATGAGGTTCTTCCATTTTTTTGTTTATATATATATATTTCTTTTCTTCTCTTGTCATATACTTTTATCAGTCTTTTTGTTTGTCTGTTTTTGTTTGTATATTTCGTAAATCTTACCTTGGGGCCCATTTGTGCTAAGCCTTCTCTTTTATCATCCCTTCCCCCCCTTTTCTTTTTATTTTCTCTTTTCTCTCTTTTGGATGGGGAATCCTGATTGGTCAAAAGCATTCCAGGGTTCACCTTGACTGCACTATGGTCGATACATCCAGCTACATCCATTCAGTCATCTCTCACCAAAATGACTAGGAGGAGGAATGCCCAACAGAAGAAAAATACAGAGGAGGGACCTTCTGCAACAGAGCTAATGACTATTGACATAGACAATATGTCAGAAAGGGAATTCAGGCTAACAATTACCCAGGTAATAGCTAGGTTGGAGAAAGCCATGGATGACCAAATGGAATTGATTAGGGCAGAACTGAAAGTTACCAGGGATGATGTTCAAAATGCTCTTAATGAGTTCCAGTCTAATCTAAATTCTCTAAAATCTAGGGTAACTGAGACAGAAGATAGAATTAATGATCTGGAGGACAAACAGATAAAGAGAAAGGATCAGGAGGAAGACTGGAACAAACAGTTTATAATCCATGAAAACAGAATCAGGGAAATAAATGATGACATGAAGTGTTCCAACATCAGAACTATTGGAATCCCTGAAGGGGTGGAGAAAGAAAGAAGTCTAGAAGATATAGTGGATCTAGTTCTCCATGAAAATTTTCTCAATGTCATGAATGGAACATGTACTAGAGGCAGAATGGTTTCCTTCCAAGATCATAGATTCTTGAAAGTTCTTGAGATACCTAATAGTAAGAATGAAGAATTATAATTGTAGGCAGACACTCTTGAACGCATCCCGGACAAAGAAGCACCTTACATAAAGAGGAAAGCCCATCAGATTAACGTCAGACCTATCCACAGAGACCTGGCAAGCCTGAAAGGGCTGGCAAGATATATTCAGGGCACTGAATGAGAAGAACATGCAGCCATGAATACTTTATCCAGCAAGACTGACATTCAAAATGGATGGAGAGATAAAGAGTTTCCAAAACAGGAAAAACTTAAAAGACTATGCAACCACCAAGCTGACACTGCAGGAATTACTAAGGGGGATTCAATAAAGAAGAAAGAAATCCTAAAAATATCATTGTACAGAAATATAGACAATCTACAGAAAGAAAGACTTTGAAGGTAACACGATGTCAATAAAAACATATCTATCAATAATCACTCTCAATGTGAAAGGCCTAAATGTGCCCATAAAATGACACAGGGTTGCAGATTGGATAAAACGACAGGACTCATCCATATGTTGTCTACAAGAGACCCATTTTGAACCTAAAGATACACCCAGACTGAAAGTGAAGGGGTGGAGAGCATCTTTCACGCCAACGGGTCTCAAAAGAAAGCAAGTGTAGCGATTCTCATATAACTTAGATTTTAAACTAAAGACTGTAGTCAGAGATACAGAAGCACACTATTTCATTCTTGAAGGGACTATCCACAAAGATGATCTAACAATTGGAAATATCTATGCCTCCTGTATGGGAGCAGCCAACTACAAAAGACAACTGTTAATCAAGATAAAGAGTCATATTGATATGAATACAGTAATCATTGGAGATCTTAACACAACTCTCTCGGAAATAGACAGATCATCGAAGCAGAAAATCAACAAAGAAACAAGAGCATTGAATGACACATTGGACCAGATGGACCTCATAGATATATACAGAACATTCCACCTTAAAACAACAGAATACTCTTTCTTCTCAAGTGCACATGGAACCTTCTCTAGAATAGACCACATACTGGGTCACAAATCAGGACACAAATGATACCGAAAGACATTATTCCCTGCATATTCTCAGATCACAATGCTTTGAAACTGGAGCTTAATCACAAGGAAAATTTCGGAAGGAACTCAAACACCTGGAAGCTAAAGACCACCTTGCTTAAGAATGCTTGGGTCAACAAGGAGATCAAATAAGAACTTAAACAATTCATGAAAACCAATGAGAATGAAGACACTTCAGTCCAAAACCTATGGGATACAGCAAAGGCAGTCCTACATAGTCATCCAAGCCTCCCTCAAAAAAATTGAAAAATCCAGAATACACCAGCTATCTCTACACCTTAAAGAGCTTGAGAACGAACGACAAATCAAACCAACTCCACACATAAGAAGGGAAATAATCAAGATTAAAGCAGGGATCAATGAGGTAGAAACCAGAGATACAGTAGAACGTATCAATGAAACTAGGAGCTGTTTTTCTGAAAGAATCAATAAGATCGATAACCTCACTAATTGGCCTCACTAATCCAAAATAAAAGAGAGAAAACCCAAATTAATAAAATTATGAATGAAAAGGTAGAGATCACAACTAACACCAAGGAAGTAGAAACAATCATCAGAAGTTATTATCAACAGTTATATGCCAATAAGCTAAGCAACCTAGATGAAATGGATGCATTCCTGGAAAACTATAAACTCCCAAAACTGAACCAGGAAGAAATTGACAACCCGAATAGACTGATATCTAGTAATGAGATTGAAGCAGTGATCAAAAACCTCCCAAAAAACAAGAGCCCAGGACCTGGTGGGTTCCCTGGGCAATTGTATCAAACGTTCAAAGAAGAAATAACACCTACCTCCTGAAGCTGTTTCAAAAAATTGATGCAGAAGGAAAACTTCCAGACTCCTTTAATGAGGCCAGCATTACCCTGATCCCCCAACCAGGCAAAGACCATACCAAAAGGAGAATTTCAGACCAATATCACTGACGAATATGGATGCTAAGATTCTCAACAAGATTCTAACAAACAGGATCCAACAGCATATTAAAAAGATTATCCACCATGACCAGGTGGGATCCATCCCTGGGTTACAAGGATGATTCACCATTTGCAAATCAATCAATTTGATAGAACAAATCAATAAGAGAAAACATAAGAACCATTTGGCCCCCTCAATTGATGCAGAAAAAGCATTTGACAGAATCCAGCATCCATTCCTGATTAAAACACTTCAAAATATAGGGATAGAGGGAACATTCTTGAGCTTCATAAAATCTATCTATGAAAGACCCACATCAAATATCATCCTCAATGGGAAAAAGCTCACAGTCTTCCCGTTGAGATCAGGAAAATGACAAGGATACCCACTCTCAAGGATACCTGAGAATAAACCTAAACAAAGAGGTAAAGGATCTGTATTCGAGGAACTACAGACCACTCATGAAAGAAACTGAAGAAGACACAAAAAGATGGAAGACCATTCCATGTTCTTGTATCAGAAGAATAAACACTGTTAAAATGTCTATACTGCCTAGAGCAATCTATACTTTTAATGCCATTCCGATCAAAATTCCACCGGTATTTTTCAAAGAACTGGAGCAAACAATCTGAAAATTTGTGTGGAATCAGAAGAGACCCTGAATTGCTAAGGAAATGTTGAAAAACAAAAATAAAACTGGGGGCATCACATTACCTGATTTCAAGCTTTACTACAAAGCTGTGACCACCAAGACAGCATGGTACTGACACAAAAACAGACACATAGACCAGGGGAACAGAGTAAGAGCCCAGATATGGACCCTCAACTCTATGGTCAATTAATCTTCGACAAAACAGGAAAAAATATCCAGTGGAAAAAAGACAGTCTCTTCAATAAATGGTGCTGGGAAAACTGGGCAGCTATATGTAGAAGAATGAAACTCAAACATTCTCTTACACCATACATGAAGATAAACTCAAAATGGATAAAATACTTCAGTGTGAGACAGGAGTCTATCAGAATCCTATAGGAGAACATAGGCAGTAACCTCTTTTATATAAGTCACAGCAACTTCTTTCAAGATATGTCTCCAAAGGCAAAGGAAAAAAAAATATAAAATGAACTTTTGGAACTTCACCAAGTTCAAAAGCTTCTGCCCAGCCAAAGAAACAGTCAACAAAACAAAGAGGCAACCCACGGAATGGGAGAAGATATTTGCAAATGACAGTACAGACAAAAGGTTGATATCCAGGATCTATGAAGAACTCCTCAAACTCAACACACACAAAACAAATAATCATATCAAAAAATGGGCAGAAGATATGAACAAACACTTCTCAAATGAAGACATACAAATGGCTATCAGACACATGAAAAAATGTTCATCATCACTAGCCATCAGGGAGATTCAAATTAAAACTACAATGAGATACCATCTTACACCAGTTAGAATAGCCAAAATTAGCAAGACAGGAAACAACATGTGTTGGAGAGGATGTGGAGAAAGGGGAACCCTCTTACACTGTTGATGGGAATGCAAGTTGGTGCAGCCACTTTGGAGAACAGTGTGGAGATTCCTCAATTCAAGAAATTAAATTCAAGATATTAAAAACTTAATTTCAATTCAATTTGAAATTAATTTCAATTCAGGAAATTAAAAATAGAGCTTCCCTATGACCCTGCAATTGCATTACTGGGTATTTACCCCAAAGATATAGATGTAGTGAAAAGAAGGGCCATCTGTACCCCCAATGTTTATAGCAGCAATGGCCATGGTAGCCAAACTGTGGAAAGAACCAAGATGTCCTTCAACGGATGAATGGATAAGGAAGATGTGGTCCATATACACTATGGAGTAGTATGCCTCCATCAGAAAGGATGAATATTCAACTTTTGTAGTTACATGGATGGGACTAGAAGAGATTATGCTGAGTGAAATAAGACAAGCAGAGAGAGTCAATTATCATATGGTTTCACTTATTTGTGGAGCATAACAAATAACATGGAAGACAAGGGCAGATGGAGAGGAGAAGGGATTTGAGGGAATTTGGAAGGGGATGTGAACCATGAGAGACTATGGATTCTGAATAACTACCTGAGGGTTTTGAAGGGGCGGGGGATGGGAGGTTGGGGGAACAAGGTGGTGGGTATTAGGGAGGGCACAGATTGCATGGAGCACTGGGTGTGGTGCAAAAACAATGAATACTGTTTTGCTGAAAATAAATAAAAAAATAATAATAATAAAAAAGAATCCCAGCACATATTACTTTATCAAAAAACCTTCAGACATGGTACAAACAATAATTTTGAGAGGGATGAAGCTGAGAAAAGTTCAGAATACCCATCATGGGGAAGTATAACTGGGTAAAAAATCCGCCTAGGATTTATTTTCCTTATCTGCTAATTGTCAGCTCTGTATCTTTTGATATACTCCGGTCTTATCATCTAGTGATAATAGCACTTTATATGATGATATATCAGGGATTACATGGGAAAATGTATTAAAATTTTGTCATAATACTTGGCAAGTATTTATCACTCAACAGTTGCTATTGTCATCATTATCATCATCATCACCATCATTATTGGTTGTGGTGAATAAATGTAAGCCCATGATTTAATAAAACCATAGTTTGTAGATTACAAAGAATCAATGGTATGATTACTGAAAAGAAACATCATACTGAGGCTATTTTTCTCATTTAAAAAATACCTTGGAGAATAATACTATCCATAGAGATAAAAGATAAACACGGAATAGGAAAAAATATTTGGAATACATGAAGAACTCTTACAACTCAGTAACAAAAATACAAATAACACATTTAAAAAAAAATGAACAAGTAACCTGAAGATATTACTCATATATATATATATATATAAAATTAAGATTTATGTCTCAGATATGCAAGATCAATATTCAGAAGTAAATTCGTGTAATTTATCTTGTCAACAAGGAAAAAAGAAAAATCACGTGATTGTATCAATAGATCCTAAAAAGGATTTGACAAAACTTGAATCATGAGAGACTATGGACTCTGAAAAACAAACTGAGGGGTTTGAAGTGGCAGAGGTGTGGGAGGTTGTGGTACCAGGTGGTGGGTATTATAGAGGGCACGGATTGCATGGAGCACTGGGTGCGGTGAAAAAATAATGAATACTGTTTTTCTGAAAATAAATAAATTGAAAAAAAAATAAAGATCCCACCAATTAAAAAAAAAAGCTTGATACCCATTCCATAACAAAAGAAATAAAGGAGAACATCCTCAATTGATAAAGAATATCTGCAAGAAAACCTTCAACTAACATCATACTTAATGGTGAGAAACTCAAAACTTTCTGGCTAAAATCAAGTTCAAGGCAAGGATCTCACCTCTCACCATTTTTACCTCAGCATTGTATTAGAAGTCATAGCTAATGTAATAATATAGGAAAGGAAATAAAAGATACACAGATTGGGAAGGAAGAAATAAAATTGTCTTGGTTCACAGGTCATGCTATTGTCTATGTAGACAATTTGAAAAAAATCAACCCCTAAAACCATCTTGGGACTAATAAGAAATTACAAAAATATTCCATAATGCAAGATTAATACACAAAGGTCAATTATTTTTCTATGGAACACAATGAGCAAGAGAACATTGAAATTAGAAATTAAAAAAAATTACATTAGCATCCCTAAAGATGAAATATTAAGGTATAAATCTAAGATGTACACAAGATCTTTATGAGGCAAACTATAAAATTCTGATGAAATAAATTAAGAACAAATACATGAAGAAATATTTCATGTTCATGGTGAGGAAAAAACAATATTGTTAAGACGTTAGTTTCTCCCACTTTGATGCAGAGATTCAATGCAGTGACAGTCAAAATACCATCAATTTACATTTTGGTTATCTAAAGTTCATTAGAGAGGGAAAAGACCCAGAATAATAAACAATATTGAAGGAGAAAAACAAAGTTGCAGGACTGACATTACCTAATTTCAAAATTAACTATAAAGCTAGAGTAATCAAGGGTGCCTGGGTGGATCATTTGGTTAGGCATCTGACTCCTCATTTCAGCTCATTTCATGATCTCATGGGGTGTGGGACCAAGGTCTGTGTTGGGCTCCACACTCACTGGGAGTCTGCTTGAAGATTCTCTCTCTCCACCTCTCCCCACTCTCTCTCTCTCTCTCAAATAAATAAATCCTGAAACAAAAACAACAACAACAAAAATTACTAGGATGCCTGGGTGGCTCAGTGGATTAAGTATCTGCCTTTGGCTCAGGTCATAATCTCAGGGTCCTGGGACTGAGTCCTGCAATGAGCGTCTTGCTCAGCCAGGACTGTGTTTCTCTCTTTGCCTCTGCCCCTTCGCCCGCTTGTTCTCTCTCTCTCTCTCCATGTCTCTATATCAAAATAAATTAAATCCTTAAAAAAATAAAAAGAATAAACCTACTGTAACCAAACAGTGTGACATTGGTGGAAGAATAGAGAAATACATGAATGGAATGCAATATAGAGTGCAGAGATAGAACCACATAAATATAGTCAACTATTCTTTGACAAAATACCAAAGCAATATAATGGAACAACAACAAAATAAGTCTTTTCAACTAATTGTACTGGAACAATGAGACATCCACATAAAAAGAAAAAAAAAGACCTTGACATAAAACTTTTAAACATATTTTATTTAAACATAAAAACTTCACAAAAATTAACTTAAAATATGTTATAGAACTAAAGAGAAAACTGTAAACTGTAAACTTAAAAAAAAGTATAAAAACTCCCAGAAGATAACAAAGACAACACCTAGGTGATCTTGGGTATAGTGATGATTTTTAGATACAACACCAAAAGCACAACCCATAAAATAATTAATGAGTTCAACTTTATCAAAATCAAAAACTTTTCAGAAGGTAATTTCAAGAGAATAAGAAAACAAAACACAGGTTGGGAGAAAGTATTTGAAAAAGACATATTTGATATAGAATTGGTATTCAAAATACATAAAGAACTCTTAACAATAAGAATTCAACACATCACTTATTTTATAACTGGAAGTATGTATCTTTTAACCCCTTTCCCCTCTTTCACCCATTTTTTCACCTGTTCCTTCTGGTAAGCACCAGTTTGTACTCTGTATTTATTAATCTATTCCTGTTTTTCTGTTTTTCATTTGTCTTGTTTTGTTTTTAGGTTTCACATGTAAAGGAAATTATATGGCATTTGCCTTTCTCTGCCTGACATTTCATTTAGCATACCTTCTAGGTCCATCCATGTTGTCACAAGTGGCAAGATTTCATTCTTTTCTATGGCCAAGTAATAGTCCATTGTATATTTATACTACTTTCTCGTTATTTATTCATCTTCTTTTTCTATTCATGGATACTTAGGCTGTTTCCATATCTTGGCTATTATAAAGAATGCCTCAGTAAACATGCGGTGCATATATTTTTTTCTTCTTTTTAAGATTTTATTTGGAAGAGAGAGAGTGGTAAGGAGGGAAAGAAAGAGTGAGAGGAAGAGGCAGAGAATCTCAGGCCCACTTGGCACCAAGGACAGAACCTGACTTGGGACTCAATTTCATGAGTCTGAGATTGTGACCTGAGCTGAAAGCAAGAGTTGGACTGAGCCACCCAGGCACGCCACATAAACCTTTTCAAATTTGTTTTCCCCACCGTATATATTTCCTTTTTTTTTTTCTCTCTCTCTCTTTGGTGAAATACCCAGAAATGTCATTACTAGATCATATGGCATTAAAAATTGGGACAAAAACTTTAACAGACATCTCACCAAAGAAGATAAGAAAATGGCAAATAAGTATATGAAAAGATGCTCCATGTAATATGTTATCACCAAAACGCAAATCAAAACAATGAGGTATCACTCCACACTTATTAGAATGGCTAAAATCTAGAACACTGAAAACACCAAATTCTGGAGATGTGGAACAATAAGAGAACTCATTAATTTCTGGTGGGCATGCAAAATGGTAGAGCCACTTTGGAATACAGTTTGTCAGTTTCTTATAAAACTGAACATACTCCTGCCATATAATCTACAATCACAGTCTTCTGTATTTATCAAGAATATTTGAACATTTATATCCCTAGAAAACCTGCACATAAATATTTATGACAAATTTATTCACAATTGCCAAAATTTGGAAGCAACCAAGATGTTCCTTAGTAGGTAAATAGATAAATAAACTGGTACATCCAGACAATGGGATATTGTTTGGTGCTGAAAACAAATGAGCCATCAAGCCATGAAGAGGCATTGAGAAAAACAAATGAGCCATCAAGCCATGAAAAGGCATTGAGGGAAGTTAAATGAGCATTAATACATTTAAAAAGCCAATCTGAAAATACACATACTGTATGATTCCAACTATAGAACATTCTGAAGAAAGGCAAACCTATGGGGACAGTAAAAAGATCAGTGGTGAAGGGATTTGGGGGAAATTAGAAGGGGAGGTGAATCATGAGAGACTATGGACTCTGAACAATCTGAAGGGTTTGAAGCGGCAGGGGGTGGGAGGTTGGGGGAACCAGGTGGTGGGTATTAGAAAGGACACGGATTGCATGGAGCACTGGGTGTGGTGCAAAGACAAGGAATACTGTTATGCTGAAAATTAAAAAAAATAATTAAAAATGTCAAAAAATCTTTAAAAATAAAAATAAATAAATAAAAATTAAAGTAAATTAAAAAAAAAGATCAGTGGTTGCTGGGGGAGTCAGGTGAGGGAAAGATGAACAGACAAAGAACAGAGTATTCTTAGGGCAGTGAAAATATTCTGTTATAATTATTAGATTATGTCAGTACACATTTGTCCAAACTCATACAATGTATCACAGCAAGAGTAAACCATAATGAAAGCTATGGACTTGGAGTGATTATAATATGTCAATATAGGTTCATCAGTTCAACAAATGTACCACTCTGTAGGGGTATGATGATAATGGGGGAAGGTTATATCTGGGGGGAAGTATATAGGAAATCTCTGTACATTCCCCACAATTTTGCTGTGAACATTAAAATGCTCTAAGAAATAAAGTCTTACTTAAAAATATATGTGATAGCAGCAAGTGCTGACTAGGATAAAACAAAACAAAACAAAATAAAACCCATAACCCTCATAAGCTGTTCATGGAAATGTAAAATGTTGAAGTTCCTTTGAAAATCAGACTAGCAGTCTTTCAAATTATTATACATAGAGTTATTATATTACTGAGAAATACCACTCCTAGATATAAACCTAAGAGATATCAAAATGTATGACCACACAGAGACTTGTATATGAATGTTTATAGTAGCATTATTCATAATGAACAGAAGATGGAAACAACCCAAATGTCTATTATCAAGTGGATGGATAAAAAGATATCATATGCATAAAATGTAATATTATTCAGTCCTAAGAAGGAATGAAATATTATTAGATTCTACAACATGTATAAACCTCAAAACCATGTTAAATCAGAGAAGCCAGTCACAAAAAGCTCACATATTATATGATTCCATTTGTATAAGTCTAAAACAGGATCATCTATACAGAGTTTAGAAGTGATTATTTAGGGATGGTTAAAGAAATAAAGGGATATAGAGGTAATATGTAAAGAGTTTGGTTTTTCTTTTTGAGCTGATATAACTGTTCTAAAATTGGCTGTGGTTCAACATATTTGTGAATATACTAAAATAACTGAATTGTACACTAAGATGAATTTTATGATACGTAGATTATATCTCAATAAAAAAGAAATTAGTACATGGAATGTGGAGATAAATGTCATTAAATGTATTTAAAATTATTATTATTGTTATTGTTGCTCTTATCCTGCAATAGGAGACTTAAGTCATCAGGTAGTGAGGTTTAGTATTGCTTAAATTAAAACCCACTTTTACCTATATCTGCTTAAAGAAAATAAAGCTAAATTCCTCTGAAAAAAGAGAATGGCTTATGTTCCCTCTATTCACACTTTATCCTTTCATTTTACTAAAGGTAGTGACTTTCTACACATTAAAGCTCATGTTACCGATAAAGCTATTCTACATAAATCAGTGAGAAATCATTTTACATATATCAGAAATGAGTGATACAAAATTATTCTTATAGTATCCACACTCAAAGGTAGAGTCTAAAACCAGTTCTTACTAGAATGGGATTTGAGAGGGTGTGGTTTCTGCAGCATTGCATTCCATAAAGTTGAATTAATCATAAATTTTATGTCCACACCCATACTATGGATAATCTTAGAAAGATTAAGTCTGAGGTAAAAAACATACAAACAAACAACAAACCTGAAACTATAGAGGTTAAATATGTAACTTCTCTTCTCCAGTAAAGCAATTATTGGAAACAGAAAAAGAGCAGATTTATAGATACCAACTATAGGACAATTTACACATACACACAAAAGTCTTTAGCTTTGGTTTCTGATCAAGAAATGCATTTATTCAACAAACAGTAAATGGAAATATATACTAGGCCAGGCACTGACTATGCTTTGTTTAGGTATGTTACTTTAGCTATTTCCTCTTTAATGATAGTGGAAAGAGAGTTATTTAAAGGAAGAAGGAAGCTTGTTTAGTAGTTACATATGAGTTAAGAATTATCCTTAAAATAGCTGATACAGGGGTGCCTGGGTGGCTTAGTGGTTTAAGCCTCTGCCTTCAGCTCAGGTCATGATCTCAGAGTCCTGGGATTGAGCCCCACATCGGGCTCTCTGCTCAGCGGGGAGCCTGCTTCCCCCTCTCTCTCTGCCTGCCTCTCTGCTTATTTGTGATCTCTCTCTGTCTGTCAAGTAAATAAATAAAAATCTTTAAAAAAATAGCTGATACAAATTAATACATTATGCAATATTTCCATATGCTATGGCCACTTTAAATCAGTTTTTATAAGTGGAAGTTTATGTTTGGATTAAATGTTATAATGCCATAATTTAATTCCATAATTCCATAATATTATTTATGTTCCTACTACATGAGTGCAAACTTTAAATGGTTGTTAAATACATTCAATATCTTTTGAAAATCTATAGCATCCATTACAGGTTATGCCCTATACAACAGGCAAATGCCTTATTATCTTCTAAGCAAGCAGTATCCAATGAAACACCATCATTTCTGGGTAGTTAAGGAGATCCATAAGCACATAAATAAGGTTGAAAATTATTCGAGTGAGGGGCTCTTTAATCACCAGGAGTAAAAACCTCAAGCTTGTTTATTTGAGTGGACAGTATTGCAAAGAAACAAAGTAATTTTTAGATAATCATATCCAGGCTTCAAATACATTCTATAAGCCAGACTGTGTCATGTGTTCTATGCTCTCTCTTCTTTCTCTATGCAGTTCATCTTTCTGGAGACAAGCTTTCTCTATAAGGCTGTGAATTTTTGTCTTGCTTGTGATCTAGTATTGTAAGGGTTTTGAGCCTGCATCTATTTGACTTTACAGCCCAAGTTCAAGTGCCCAAATGCCTTTTATTGAATCTGTCTCTGTAACTAAAATTCAAATTTCCTGAAGAAAGAAAATCAAATCATCCCACTTTGGATCTTGTTGCTGACCCTGGAAAGCACAGAATATATGGCATGCAAGCCTAACTCTTCTGTTCTGTGAGTCTGTCAAATAATCTAAGGTTAGAGGTGCATGCAGAAAGGAAATAATGGAGACATATATATATATAGATATCGATATATATATATATATATATATCTTCAATATAACTATAAAACTAGAATATGAAAGTTATCAGCACCTACACAGCTGCATCCTCCCTTTGGTCTCCAATCCAAATTAGAATGTTTTTTCAATTCCAACTTCTCATTAGTACTCAATGGGCAATTTTGAGACAAAAATATTGAAATTAAACATATATGTAAGTATGTATATATCTATATCTGTAAATGTATACATATAAATGTTCTTTATTTGTTTTATTTCTAAGAAACTATGAGCAAAAACCGACAAAAATCGAACCTGATATTTGATTATACATTTGGACTTCTTTATTTGAAAAACATCTTTCAAAAATGTGCATCTGGATCAACTCCATACTTCTGATGTTTTATTATTAGCAGTGTCTTCAAGGACTTGTAACTTTATCTAGATATTTCACTTTTCTCTCTCACATTTGTCTATATGTGTCTAAATTTTCTATAGATGTAGTGCTAACAAATTCACAAAGGGGCATGGAATAGCATGCATCTGAAATATATACTGTTTTAACACTATGGAAAACATGTTATTTGAAATCCAAAATAATAATTTACCCAGATTTTCTGAGCTTAGCAATGAACATTAAACATCCCATAAGCTGCAAACTGTGTTGAGTGCCACTTAGGCAGTGAAGAGGTGTAGAGTGAACCTACCAAAATACTTTATTCTCATTCCCAACACTCGTGCTTATTTCTCATTGTTCATGCTAATTTCTTTGTTTAGAATCTCCACTTCATTTCTTATTGAAAGCTCACAACAAATTCAAATCCTTCATAAATCCTTCTCAGAAACCCTTGCCACAAGTGTCTCCCCATTTTTACTTCTTTGGTATCACTAATTATCCTTAATCCACCCTTTAATATTAGATCATGCTTTGTTTCATTATATATAGCTGCCTTTTTCTTAAAAAAATTCTTAAACAATTTTTAAGTTTTTCTAAGGATGGAATTTCTCTCTCTCTCTAAATTTCTTTCTCCTCTTTATCTCTCATTCCTTTCTCCCTTTTAATTTTGTGCCTTAGGAAGCTAATGATCAAAAATATTTCCTGTGCATGCACTATGTTCCATAAATGTGCCAAGTAATTTTTAGGATTTATCACAGAATACATGTGGAAAAGCCACCAAATTAAGTTGAATTTAGTTGAAAATGATATTTCAAATGTTTCTTGAAAACAGATGGAATTTTCCTACAACTATATGTTATGGACTGAGTTGTATACAATCAAAATCATTGGTTGAAGTTTTACCCTTCAACTTGACTATATTTGAAAATAGAACATTTAATGAAGTAATCAAGGTTAAATGAGGTCAAAGCATGGGGACTAATCAATAGGACAAGTGTCCTTACAAGAAAGAGACACCAAGAGTGCATGTACACAGAGGAAATATCACGTAGAGGACACAGAGAGAAGATGGGCAACTATAAGTCAAGGAGAGAGGCCTCTGGAGAAACCAAACTTGCTGATACCTTGATTTCAGACTTCTAGCCTCCAGAAGTATAAAAAACATACATTTCTGTTGTTTAGGCTTTCCAGTCTGGGTAATTTTTTTATGTAGCCCTAGGAGACTAAGATACAATGCTAAAGATAAGTAAGTAAATAAAAAGCAAGCTATTCCTAGTGTTTTTAGTTAGATAATATTTTACTCTCTTAGATGAAATTAGATTTATTTAATATAATCATTCTTAAAGTTATTTCAAGAGCACATTTGGAATGCCCACCTATCTCTGACAGTTTATCATTATGTGGGGAAAAAAAAAAAAACAAAATATCTGTTGATTTCAGTAGAAAGGAAATGAGTATAAGTGCTGAAGGTATGAGTCTTCCCAATACACTTATATTCAAGTTGACACACAAATATTTTTGATAGTTTTTTTTTTATATTCAGTACAAAGTACAAGTTGAATAAAATATTAGGGCTGTGACAACAGCAACAATGTGAGCCATTTCTGTCCCACCAGAGAGAATCTGCCTGTCCCTTTGTTGAATAATAAGTTTTGGACTGGACTGTCCACCTCAAGGCTTCCTTGTCAGGTTGTTGAATGTTTTTGTCAAGTCTCTGCATTATTTAAATTCATTATGTGTTGATAAAAAATTTCTTTAAGAAACCCTGTTCATGGGTGCCTGGGTGGCTCAGTGGGTTAAGCCACTGCCTTCGGCTCAGGTCATGATCTCAGGGTCCTGGGATCGAGTCCCGCATCGGGTTCTCTGCTCCGCGGGGAGCCTGCTTCCTCCTCTCTCTCTCTGCCTGCCTCTCTGCCTACTTGTGATCTCTCTGTGTCAAATGAATAAATAAAATCTTAAAAAAAAAAAAAAAAAAAAAAAAGAAACCCTGTTCATGTTAAAATGGAAAAATCATGCAAACAAAATGATAAAGTTGGTGACTCTTAAAAGGGTCTGGGCATTTTAGCTCTAAAAATTATTTAAGTGTATATTATATACATGAATACATATTCACATAGTACATGCATTACATAATTAGATTAATAACACAAGACCACATAAATTCTACCTAGATTGACTACTTTGAGAAAATTGATCAAACAAACTGCAATTCAATCAAATAATGATATAGGCAGGGAAATAGGGAAACAGAAACACAGAGAGATATTTTAATTTAAATCATTACTAAATTCAGTTGAAAAGTGTGAGCTGATGGCATGTGTAGACATGCCTTCTATACAGTAGTTTGGGGGGCTATTGTTTTCATCCTTTGGTAGGGATATAAGAAATATATAGTTGTCATTCACCCCTCTACCAAGGTAGCATAACCTTGCCACTTTTCTGCTGAGTTTCCAAGTTATAGAAGTTATTTGGTGATAGTTATACCTCCTCTGTGAGGTGCTGCATTTGAAGATTACATTGTCCTTCAACATGACTTAAAATATTGGACAGTGATTGAATGTCGCCTAGTGCTTATTAATATGCATGTTGTCATTTGTCATCTCAGTCATCACTGACACTTTGTCATTTATGTTACTGTAAGCATTATATCGACTGAGTTGCTAGATTTCAGACCTTCTGTTGCTTGCAAACTCATCAAAAATGCAGGTTACCATCTTCAAGAAGGCATGCTAAAAAAAAAAAAAGGTGGGTTTAAGATTGTTTGACTCCTTTCATCGTTTATTACAGTACAGAAAAGAACTACCGAAATTGTAAGAGAAAAAGAAATACATGACATAAACTGAACTTTGTTTTAATGGATTGTGTCTAAGTGTACTGATTACCAAATGAAAAGTTTGACTTTCCTTTCTTAAAACAAACTAATACTTTTAAAAATAAGGTAGTACTTCTAAGTCAAAGATCTTTCCATATCTGTTGTTCCATTTTATGATCACAGTATTTTTTGAATTATGATAAGTAACTATTACCATCTCTTTGTTGGTAGGGAAACTGAGGCTCAAATGCCTTTTTTTTAAAAAAAAAATATTTTATTTATTTTTCAGACAAGTAGGCAGAGAGGCAGGCAGAGACAGAGGAGGAAGCAGGCCCCCCGCTGAGCAGAAAGCCTGATGTTGGGCTCAATCCCAGGACCCTGGGATCATGACCTAAGCCAAAGGCGGAGGCTTTAACCCACTGAGCCATCCAGGCGCCCTGAGGCTCAAATGTCTTTAATGATTGGTCTAAGGACACAGTTTTTAAATGTGAGGATTGACAATAGATCCCAGATCCTTATATCTTCTGTGTAATGTTTCTCATCAATGTATTTTTCTTTCAACTAAATTTTATTTCAAAGAATTATTTCAAGGCATTCTTCTTTGAGATTCTTAATATTTGAGATTATGCAACAGGTCTTTTATATCATCTGCTCAATATGTCATACCATCCTTTTCCTTCTTAAAAGCATTGATTTTTATCGTAGTTATCAACTTGCCAGCATATAAAAATATGTTTCAAGGGAAGCTGCCTGATTTATGCCTACAGGTGGTAGATAAATTTTGGTGATTGTATCTTTCTTGCCAGTGACTGAGTTAAGAATATCTATGTGACCAATGATATATGAATGAAGTCCTCTGAGGGTTTTTTTGGCAACATTTTCCTCACTGCTAAGAAAAGAACACATGAAAACATGTCGTGTGGATGTTTGGAACACATTTTCATGTGGATATTGTCATATCGTGATGGATGTTTAAAACTTTTATAGCTATCTAACTATGCAAATGGAAATGAAAACAACATCTGAAGGGGCTCAAACTCAAAAATAAGAGAGAAGTAAAAGTAGAACTCTCACATAAAACCCTTGTAGTCTGCCTTACTTTTAAATCATATAGGAAAACACATTTTTATAATTAAACCAGCTTGAGTAGGGGTTTTCTGTTATTTTCATTCAAAACATACTGATACATAACAAAGTTACCCAAGGGTATTCTGCTAAATAATAAGATAATTATTGAATGTTGTATTGCTTTGAAACATCACTAAAGAATTGTAGTAGGAGTCATAGAATGTATATAGAAAGATGATCTGAGAAAATAATATACTCTAACTTTTCCAAAAGTATGCTTCATTGAACATATTTTACATGGGAGTTAGGGATACACAGAAGGAGGAGGAAGTTTCCACATCAGACACAATTTAGGAAAAGAGGGTTAAAATGTCTTCACATATTCCCTGAGTATACCTACAACCACGTTATTGCACATCACAAATCTTCAACAAAATTTTTAGCTTAGAGTATTTTTTCACTTATATAACCACAGAATATTGTGTGTATAATGTTGTGGGATGTTGTCCTCAGAAACACATTTTAGGAGAAAATGACAAACTAAAATTCAGAATGGATATGAGACTATTCAGCATTTTCAGACCACTGAGTGACTTATTTGGAAGTGGCACACTGGACTACTGCTGATTTTCTGGCCAATACTGTTCCAGTCACATCAACAACCCTTTTCTTCAAGCAATCAAATAAAATATTGTTCCTACTCAAATACAGTTTTAACTAAACTTATTTGATGGAAGTGATAGAATTTTAGGGAGTATTCTAACAAAGCAAATATTTTAAAAACAAGGGCAGGGAAACACCAAAAAAGGATATAGATTTGAAGTCATACAGACCTGGGTAATTATACTTAGATGAAATATAATTTAATTCAAAACATTCATAAAATACAAATCAAAATATTAGTAGTCAATGAGTAAATACATTTAAAACAAAGATACAATAGATTTAAATAAATACGACCCCAACATCAGAGGACCTAAATGCATAAAGAAAATATTAGGAGAACTGAAGAAGAGATAGCCATACAATGGTAATAGATAAGTTCAGTACTCCATTTTTAATAATTAATAGATAATCCAGACAGAAAAACAATACAGTAACAATAGACTTGAACAATGTTATAGACCAAATAACTTAACAAACATATATGGAATACCCCACCCTACAGAAAGAGAATATACATTCTTCTCAAGGGTACATGAAACTCTCCAAAATGGATTACATGTCTGGCCTCAAAGCAAGACTTAAATAATATCAAGTACCTTTTCTCACTACGTTGATATGAAACTAGAAATTAATAGCAGAATGACACTTGAAAAAAAAATATGGAAATTAAACAATGCACACCTGAAAAACAAAAGGACCAAAGAATAAATTAAAAGGAAATCATGGGAGTGCCTGGGTGTATCAGTCAGTTAAACGTTTGACTCTTTGTATCAGCTGAGTTAAATGTCTGACTCTTTGTTTCAGCTGAGTTAATGATCTTGGGATCCTGGGATGGAGACCTGCCAGTACCATACTGTTTTGATTATGATAGCTTTGTAAAATAACTTGACATCCAGAATTGTGATTCCCCCAGCTGTTAGTTAATTTGTTTTTTGTTTTGGCTATTTGGGGTCTTTTGCCATTACATAAAAAAATTAGAATTTTTTATCTTATGGTGAAAAATGCTGTTAGTATTTTGGTAGGGATTGTATTAAATGTGTAGTTTGTTTTGGGTAGTATAACATTTTAAAAATATTTGTCCTTCCAATCCATGAGCATGAAAGGTCTTTCCTTTTTTTGTGTGTGTCATCTTCAATTTCTTTCATCAGTGTTTTATTGCTTTCAGAGTACAGGTCATTCACCTTTTTGGTTAAGTTTATTCCTAGATATACTTTTTTGATGCAATTGTAAATGGGATTGGTTCCTTAATTTATTTTTTTGCTACTTAATTATTGGTGTATAGAAATGCAATGCATTTCTGTACTTTGAATTTGTGCCCTGCAACTTTACTGAATTCGTGTATCAGTTCTATCAGTTTTTTGGTGGAGTCTTTAGGGTTTTCTATGTATAGTATCGTGTCATCTACAAATAGTGCAAGTTTTACTTCTTCCTTGCCAATTTGGAGGTCTTCTATTTCTGTTTGTTGCCTAACTGCTGTGGATAGGATTTCCACTACTATGTTGAATAGAAGTCATGAGAGTGGATACCCATGTCTTGCTTCTGACCTTAGGGGGAAAGATCACAGTTTTTCTTGATTGAGGATGATGTTAGCTGTGGATTTCTCACATATGGTCTTTATTATGTAGAAGTATGTTCCCTCTAAACTTACTTTGCTGACATGATATTGTAGTTTGTCAAATGCTTTTTTCCGTGTCTATTGGAATGATCATATGGTTCTTATTCTTTCCAATATTGATGTGATGTATTACATTTATTGATATATAAATGTTAAACCACACCTGCAACTCAAGAATAAATCTCATGTGATCATGGTGAATGACTTTTTTTAATGTATTTTTTTAATTTGGTTTGCTAGTATTAAATTGAGGTTTTCTGTATTTATATCCACTGGGTTTATTGACCTGTGGTTCTCCTTTTTAGTGGTGTCTTTATCTGTGAGGTTTTTTTGTTTGTTTGTTTGTTTGTTTTGACAGTGTAATGATGGCCTCATGGAATTAATTTGGAAATCTTTCTTTCTTTCTTTCTTTCTTTCTTTCTTTCTTTCTTTCTTTCTTTCCTTTTTTTGTTTTTTTGAATAGTTTAAGAAGTATAGGTATTAGCTGTTCTTCTAATGTTTGGTAGAATTTCCCTATGAAGTCAGCTGGTCCTGAACTTTTGTTGGGAGTTTTCCAATTACTGATTTAATTTCTTTGCTGGTTATTGTTCTGTTCAAATTTTCCATTTCTTCCTTTTTCAGGTTTTCGAGTTTGTATGTTACTAGGAATTTATCCATTTCTTCTAGGTTGTACAATTTGTTAGTATATAGTTTTTGCAATATTCCCTTATATTTATATTTCTGTGGTGTTGGTCATTATTTGTCCTCTCTCATTTGTGATATTATTTATTTGACTCTTTTCCTTGGTTAAGTCTGACTGGAGGTTTATCAAATGTATCGATTTTTTCAAAAGAACCAGCTCCTGATTTAATTGATTTTTCTATTGTTTTTTGTTTGTTTGTTTCTATATCATTGAACTCTACTCTATTCTTTATTATTTCCTTTCTTCTGTTGGTTTTAGGTTTTTTTTGTTGTTCTTTTTCTAGCTCCTTTAGGTATAACGTCAGGTTACTTATTTGATATTTTTTCTTGCTTCTTGAGGTAGACCTGTCTTGCTATAAACTTCCCTCTTAGAATCAATCTTGCTGCATCCCAGTGGATTTGGGCTACTGTTTTTTTTTTTTTTTAAGATTTTATTTATTTGTTTGAGAGAAAGAGAGAGAGATTGAGCATGAGAGGGGAGGTCAGAGGGAGAAGCAGACTCCCCATGGAGCTGGGAGCCTGATGTGGGACTTGATCCCAGGACTCCAGGATCATGAGCCAAAAACAGTATTTTAACCAGCTGAGCCACCCAAGTGCCCCAGAGCCACTGTGTTTTTATTTTTGTCTGTTTCCATGTACTTTTTTCATCTCTAGTTTTCTTTCTTGGTTGACCTATTCATTGTTTGGTAGCAAGCTATTTAGCCTTTATGTATTTGTGTTCTTTCCAGATTATTTCTTGTCCTTGAATTCTTGTTTCATAGCATTGTCAAAAATGTGTGAGACAACTATAGAGAAGAAACTGGTGGTTACCATGAGGAAGGTGAGTGGGAGGAATGGGATAGTTAATGGGGATTAAGGAGTGCACTTGCTATGATGAGCACCAAGTGTTGTATAGAAACGTTGAATCAATATATTATGCACTTGAAACTAATATCACACTCTATGTTAACTAATGGGAATTTAAATAAAACTTAAAAATTTTTAAAAATGTGCATAGTATGACTTTGATCTTGAATTTGTGGATTCTGGTTTTGTGGCTTAATATGTGATCTGTTCTGGAGAATGTTCCATGTAGACTTAAAAAACAGTGTATATTTTACTGTTCTAGAATGGAATGTTCTGAATATATCTGTTAATTCCATCTGTTCCAGTGCGTCATTCAATGCCATTTTTTTTTATTGATTTTCTGTTTAGATGATCTGACCATTGAAAAAAGTGGGATGTTAAAGTGTCCTTTATTATTGTATTATTAGCAATTAGTTCCTTTATTTTTGTTATTAATCAGTTTATGTGTTTGGGTGATCCTGTGTTGGGTGCATAAATACTTATAATTGTTGTTGTATCTTTTTAATAGATTACCAATTTTATTGCATAGTGTTCTTCTTTGTCTCTTGTTGCAGTTTTTGTTTTAGTGTCTACTTAGTCTAATAGAGGTACTGCTACTATGGTTTTCATTTGAAATCCATTCACATGATAGATGATTTTCCATCCCCTCATTTTAGGTCTAAAATGAGTTTTATGTAGACAGCATATAGAAGGATTTTTTTTAATCCATTCTGTCACCCTGTGTCTTTTGATTATAGTGTTTAGTCCATTTATATTCAAAGTAATTATTGAGAAATATATATTTATTATCATTTTATTATTTGTTTTGTGGTTGTTTCCAAAGACTTTCTCTGTTCTTTCTTGTCTTTCTTTCATGGTTTACTGATTTTCTTTAGTGATTTCTTTTTCATTCCTTGCATATTTATTAACAGTTTTTGATTTACTGCTATTAGGTTTTATATAACCTTTTATGCACATAGCACTCTATATTAAATTGATGCTTGTTTAAGTTTGAACCTTTTATTTACT
The DNA here is from genome assembly GCF_009829155.1 of Mustela erminea. Classification (NCBI taxonomy): domain Eukaryota; kingdom Metazoa; phylum Chordata; class Mammalia; order Carnivora; family Mustelidae; genus Mustela; species Mustela erminea. The sequence continues at coordinate 106,866,508 of NC_045635.1, read as the reverse complement.
CCTTTCCTCCTCATGTTTAAGGAAATATATATTGTCATATTTTACATCCTCTTATTTTGTGACACTCTTGATCAATTTTTGTATAAATATTGATTTTTACTGGTTTTGTATTTCCTACCATTATACTGTAACTTTTGGTCTCTAGTTTCCACTCAAAGCCTCCCCTTTAATATTTATGCCAGGGCTAATTCAGTGGTCAAGAACTCCTTTAGTTTTTGTTTGTCTGGGAAACTCTTTATCTCTCTTTCTACTTTGAATGATAGCCTTGCTAGACAGAATATTCATGGATGCAGATTTTTCCCATTCAGGAATTTTAATAGATCATGACACTCCCTTCTCACTTGGAAAGTTACTGTTGAAAAGTTGTCTGCTAGCCTTATGGATTTTCCATTATAAATTATTATCTTCTTTTGTCTTCTTGCAATTAAAATGTTTTCTTTATCATTATATTTTGCAAATTTAATTACAATATTTGTGGTATGGATCTGCTTTTATTGATTTTGGTGGGGATTTTCTATGACTTCTGGACTTGGATATCTGTTTCTTTCCCCAGATTAGGAGAGATTTCAGCTATTATTTCTTCAAATAAGTTTTCTTCCCCTTTTTCTCTCCTTCTGGCTCTCCTATAATAAGAATGTTTTACATTGATGATATCACGGAGTTTCCTAAGTCTATTATCATTTTGTGTAATTCTTTTTTTTTTTTTCTCTTCTGTTCACCTTGGTGACTTTCCATTACTGTGATTTTTAGGTCAATAGTTTGTTCCACTGCTTTCTCCAGCCTGCTGTCCATTTCATCAAGCAAATTTCTAATTTCATTTATTGAGCCCTTTATCTCTGCTGTGTTATTCTTTGTCTCTTTGTAAAGGGTCTCACTTATGTCTTCCACTCTTATCAAGCCCAGAAAATATCCTTATGTTCATTGCTTTAAATACTCCATCAGGCATGTTACTTATATTTGTGTCACTTAGATCTCCAACCATGGTCATGTCCTTTTCTTTAATTTGAGACAAATTTCCCTGTCTTCTAATTTTGTCTAAGTCTCCGTGACTATTTCTCTGTGTTAGGAAAATTACCTACATCTCCTATTCTTCAGGGTACCACCCTTATGAAGAAGAGGTCTGTAGTGTCCTGCGATGTAGTGTCCCAGTTCCCTAGGGCCCGGCACTTCCAGGAGTGTTTCCAATGTGTGTTGTGTGTTCTCTACTGTTTTGTCCCTGTCAGTTTATCCCAGAGGCCCATTAACAACAGAGGTTCTCTTTGTCTGTTGTGAGCAGTGTTTGGTGCCTGTCCTGAATGTGGTGTGATATATAACTAGTTATGCTATCGTCTTTTCTTGAAATGACACCTGTTGACATTGGCACTATATCTGAGGCTTCACCAAACTCCTGGGTCAGGAGACATTGTGTGAGCAGATGTTTGGGCTGGTCTTCTGAGGAAGGGGGCCCACCTTGCTGGGACTGAGGCAAGTGTGACTGGGAATAGCAGTTCCATCAGAGTACAGGGTGTGTCAGCTTGATATAAGCAAGGTAGGTAGGCATAGTAGGTGCTGTGTTGGTTCCCACAGGTGACCTTGTTCTTAGGCTGAGGGGTCAGGGAGGGAAATGGCTCTTGCCAGCTCTTTTGTTCCCAGAAGGGTCTTCCATGAATGCTATCTCTCTGGGACATGCTCCCAGATGAGCAAATAACCTCCCATCTGTCCCAGACACTCTTCAAATTACTGTTTTAACCCTATATATCTGGAAGCTGTTTACCCTGCCTTTTCTCCAAGAGGTGCACAATGCCTTCTAGGGTATATTCTATCCAAGATTGTTTATCTTTAAAACTCTAGACATTCTGCTCCACTGATTGTAAGAACTTGTAAAATTCTTCCTTTCTTGCTTTCCAAGCCAGTTGTTATGAGGATTAATTTTCCCCATGTGTGCTAGTCTGTCGCCCTTCTCTGAGACTGTGGCTCCCTGCCCACCACAGCAGCTATGATATGTTTCTCTGCCAAACTGTATCTTCATATTGTTTGCATTCTTTAAGGTGGTATCTTCTGTACCTTTAGCTCTGTGTGTGTGTGTGTGTGTGGTGTTATTGTTGTTTTCTGTCAGTATTCAGGTCTATTTCTGGGGTATTTAGGACGATTTGATAGTTATCTAGTTGTGTTCATAGGAAGGGGAGAGCCTCAGATCTTCCTACTCCACTGCCATCTTCTAACTTTTTTCTGAGATTTTATCTTGCTCTTTCATTTGGAACATATTATTCTATTTCCTCATTTTGCTTGCTTCACTGTGTTGGTTTCTATACTGTAGATGAAACAATCATCACTCCCAATCTTGAAGGAGTAGTTTTGTATAGGAAATGAAACTTTTTTTTTCAGCCTTCCCTCTGCTCTTGTTATCACTCAAACCTTTTTGCTTGACTAAGCAACCTATTATATTTTTGATAGCTCTCAGTACTTGAGGATGTGTCAAAACCTTTCAGTGGTCTGAAGAGAAGGATTTCAGTACCTAAGTTCAGGCTGACTGGAAGACAGACCCTCAGGCAACAACTTCTAAAAATATGCAAATATATACAGTCCTGAGCGGCTGCAAGCAGAAACCCCACAAGTCACCAGAGCCCCAGAGCCAGACAATGTGGAGGTATTCCTTTTGTGTAAGTCACAAAAATATGGGCATCCCTAGAGTATATAAACTCTTTTATCAGAGATATTGACAAGCTAAAGCAAGATAGAAGAAGATCACCATAATTTACATTCCTTGAAAACAGCTCCACAGACCACTAAATGTGTGCCAAAACTAAAGCCTTCCCCTTGGTCCAGTTCTCTAAAACAAACAAAATGGCCTCCTTTACAGAAAGACTGAGGGACAGCAGAGCATGCCTCAACCCACTATTTGCTTAGTGTCCTGTGAGTGGTAACATTCCATGGGCATTCCCATGGGCATGACCAAAGGGTGTCCACTACATAAACTGGGCACCAGACATGCACAGCTTCCCTTCCAGAAGAGAGTAATTCTTTGATGTGTGTCATAGGGTGACCACAAACCATCCACTCCTGAAGGTCTTTGTTCCTAGAGTGTGTTTAATCAGAAGCCTTCCCCCCAGAGAGCAGTCATAATAATACGCAAATAGACCTCCTTAATAAAAAGAGGAAATTCAGAATCTATTGCCTCTTGGTGTGCTCTGGGGGTGGTATCTGTTTAAGAACTCTTTCCTTGTTAGTTACAGTCCTATGAGGCCCACAGGCATAAGTCCCACTGGTCTCACTGGTCATAAGGCAATGCAATGTGGAGGTGTTCTCTGGTGGCTGTCACAAAAATCAGGGCACTGGACAAGGGTATGAGCTCTTGTCTCAGTGACACTTATCATTACAGGCCCCATGAGACCATAAGTGCAAGCTTCCTTAGTCCCCGTCATCAAGTGATCAAGGGGCATTCCCTGGGTGTTAGCCACAAAGATTGGGTCAGTAGATGAGTGTAAATGTTCTCTTCTGGGATGCAATGATGCTCTAGAGGATTGCAAAGTGAAAGTGCAAAGATGGCACAACTATTAGTCTTCACTCCTAGAGAATTTCTGGCAGGCTCCTAAATGTGTGCATTAAATTAAATGCTTTCCCCTCAAGCTTATATTTTAATATAACCAAGTGACTCCTTCACTTTAAGTCTGGGCATGATCAGCTACCTCTGAGCTGGGTTCTAGATAAGTGAGTCTGAGCATGCCAGCCATTTCTCAAACTGCTACCATTTTGTAGGTCTCAGGTTAAGATCCCTGATAGTTTTTAAAAACTTTTAAATATTTTTGGAGCTTGTCTCTTAAGTACATATCATAAGCTGGGACACCTAATATGGGGCTTGAACACATAGTCCTCAGGAAAAGGTGGTGAGTTTGATTTCCCCCTAGTTGTAGGCTATCTGACAAGGGTTGAGGCTTATGGGAAGATTGTGTCCCAGCCTCTCTTATCCATTTTGATGTGGTTTTCTTCTTATTTGCTCAATGTGTAGTTAACACTCTGATAGCCTTTGGGTTTTTATAGAGGAAATTGTTTTATATGGAGCTGTAGATTCAATATGGCCATGAGAAGAGGTAAGTTTAGAATCTTCTTATGTCACCGTCTTAACCAGAATCTTGAGCTATTTTCAGACTTTTTTTTTAATATGTAAAGTCTTAATAAACCCCCTCATAAATTCTTAGAGCTAATAAAAATGTTAACAAGCTTTCAGGATACACAATCAACAAACAAAAAATGGCTGCATTTCTAACGCATGAAATGGACAATCTCAAAATAAAATTAAAAACCATTTTATTTACAATATCTTCAAAGGGATAAAATAATTAGGATTAAACTTATCAAAAAAGTTCTAAACCCATTTCCTGAAAACTATAACACATTGTTGAAAGCTAGGTATTCTTCATATTTTGAAGTTTTAAATGCATAATCAAAATAAACTAAACTGTGGTGCTCCAGATCCATATTAGAGAGTCCTGGTTTAATGTCTTTAGAACAAACATCTTGTAGTTAAAATCCAGGGAATTATGTTATTGCTAAATCACCTTAATTTTATTGCTTTAGTTCTCTAGTTTGTTACATTGTTTACTAATAATGCAATAAAATAGTGGAAGTTCATTATTGTGCCCTATAAATAATAAGATAAAATGTGAAGTAAAGCAATAAAAATGATCAATGGAAAAATAATTTATGAATGTCAGTATACTTTAACTATTTAGGCAACACACATTTAAAAAGGAAGCAGGTTTCCAAAAGATACCTGACCACATAGACTTGGGGAAAAAGTTTTTAACAGGAATTTGAGGCTTATTCTTTGGATGAAAAACATAAGAAATATTTAATGAAATTCATTCTAATTTTAATATTAGTATTATTATTCCATGAACTAAAATGGTTAAATGATTTCAATTATTTATTTTCCCCTTTTTGGTCTATTAAATAACATGGGTACATGTAATGTATTTTAAATTCTACATTTTTGAATGTTTAAACCTACTTGGTGATGTGCAATGGATAAAAAACTATGATATCAGAAATAATTTGAATCATGCTAATTAAGAATATATAAATTTGGATGAAGAAGAGATTAAGTTAATCTCCCCATGGATACATAGATGGATAGATAGATTAATTTGCCCAATAATTATATAAAACTACATAGGGTTGAGGCAAGATGGCAGAGAAGTAGGGGCCCTATTTCAACTGGACCCCTGATTTGAGCTGGATATGGGCCAGACCATTCAGAGCACCCACAAAATCAGCATGAGATGTAAGAAGATATATCAGGATCTATACCAACAGAATATCTCTGGCAGCGGGTTTTGAGGTACGAAGTGCACGGCTGTGATTCTGCTGGCAGATATGGAAAGATAAACGGAAGATGGAGGGAGTTGCCAAAAGTGCTGGTGCTAGTAAGGTGAAATAACCCAGGAGCACAAAAACATCCAGCACTGGGGCCAGGCACAGACTCACAGACTGTTAGTAGCAGGTGCTGTGGGGGTGTGTGTGTGAACTGGGGCTGGCTGGTGGTTTTACAAGAACAAAGGGCAGAGATGTGCCTGACCTGGAACTGAAGGCTGGGAGTGCTGCTGTGGGGCACACAGCCCAGGTTGCTGAAGTTTTTAGCAACACAGACAAAAACGGAGTCAACATGACCTGGAGGGCTTTCTGGAGAACTGTCTGAGATCTCTCTGTTCTGAGACAGAAGTTTAGACACAGTCACTTCTGCTCTCACTCTTGGAAGGGACACAGAAACCCACCAGTGAAAGCTGCCAGGGAACAAAAGTTCCCCAAAACTGGTTTTCACTGAGCCCATCCCCCACCACAAGGGGCAAGGCAATTCTGACCAAATAGGGTTGGGCTCCTCCTCCCAGAAGACAGGCTGAAAGAACAAGAGGACAAGAACTCTAAAGTCCCTATAAAACAGGAGCATCTTGCTTGGATTGTGGTCTAAAATTTGGACTCTGTACATTCCCTCAACCACCTCTCATCAGAATGATTAGAAGGAACACCCAACAAAGGAAAAATTCAGAGATAGTGACCTCTGGCACAGAATTATTGGATATGGGCATAAGATGTCAGCAATAGAATTCAGGGTAACAGTTATACAGATAATGGCTTGGCTGGAGAAAACCATTAGTGTCAACATAGAATCTCTAAGGGCAGAAGTGAGAGCTGATATGGCATAACTTAAAAATGCTGTCAGTGAGATCCAATCTAATCTAAATACTCTAAAAGCTAGGGTGAAGGGGCAGAAGATCATATTAGTGATCTAGAAGTCAAACTGAGAGCAGAATTAGAGAAATAATGATAAGATGAAACATTCTAAAGTCAGAAATATTGAGATCCCTGAGGAGGTGCACAGAAAGAGAGGAATAGAAGGTAGAGTTGAGCAAATCCTAGATGAGGATTTCCCTAATCTGAGAATGGAACAAGTGTTTGGGTTTTTAAGGCAGAGAGGACACCCCTGAAGATCAATGAGGGTAGAAAGACCTCCAGACATGTGATTGTGCAATTCACAAATCATAAATTCAGAGAAAATTTCTTAAGGGCAGCTAAGGAGAAGTGATTCCTTACATATAGAGGGAGGGCCATCAGAATAACACCAGACCTGTCCACAGAAATCTGGCAATCTAGAAAGAACTGGCAAGACATATTCAGGGCAGTAAATGAGAAGGACATGCAACCAATAATACTTCATCTGGCAAGGCTGATATTCAGAATGGATGGGGAGGTAAAGAGCTTCCAAGACTGGCAACAACTAAAAGATTATGTGACCACAAAGACAGCACTACAAGAAATATTAAGGACGGGTTCTATAAAAGAAGAAAGACCCCAAGAGTGATACAGATAGAAATTTATACAGACAATCTATGGAAACAAGGACTTCCCAAGCAACATGATGATAATAAAAATATATCTTTCAATAATTACTCTAAATGTGAAGGGCCTACAGGCTCCCATAAAATGGTGCAGGGTTGCAGATTGGATAAAAAGGCAGGACTCATCCATATGATGTCTACAAGAGATGCATTTTGAGCCTAAAGATACCTCCAGAATGAAGGTGAAGGGATGGAGAACTATCTTTCATGACAATGGGCCTCAAAAGAAAGCTGGGGTAGCATTTCTCATATCAGACAAATTAGATTTTAACCTAATGACTGTAGTCAGAGATACCAACTACATAAGCCAACTGTTAATCAAAATAGACACATATTGATAAGAATACATTAATTGTAGGAGATCTTAAGATGCCACTCTCAGCAATAGGCAGATCATCTAAGCAGAAAATCAACAAAGAAACAAGAGCTTTGAATGATGTTTTGGACAAGATGGACCTTATAGATACATACAGAACTTTTCACCCTGAAACTACAGAATACTCCTTCTCCAGTGTACATGAAACATTCTCCAGAATAGGCCATATACTGGGTTACAAATCAGATATCAACCAATACCAAAAGATTGAGATTATTCCCTGCATATTCTCAGACCACAATGCTGTGAAACTGGAACACAATTACAAGAAAATGTTTGGAAGGAATTTGAACACTTGGAAGCTAAAGTTCATCCTACTCAAGAGTATTTGGATCAATCAATACTTGGAAGCTAAAGTTCATCCTACTCAAGACTGTTTGGAAATCAAAGATGATCTTAAACAATTCATGGAAACCAATGAGAATGAAATCACATTGTTCCAAAAACCTATGAGATATGGCAAAGGCAGTCCTAAGGGGGAAATACATAGCCATTCAAGATTCACTCAAAAAAAAAAAAATATATATATATATATAATCCTGAATCCACAAACTCTTTTTATACCTTAAAGAACTGGAGAATCAACAACAAATTAAGCCAACCTAACACATTAGAAGGGAACTAACAATTAATATTAGAGCAGAGATCAATGAATTAGAAACCAGAGATATAGTAGAACACATCAAGGAAACTAGAAGCTGGTTCTTTGAAAGAATCAATAAGATTGATAAATCACTGGCCATACTAACCCAAAAGAAAAGAGAAAGGACTCAAATTAATACAATTATGAATGAAAGGGGAGAAATCACAACAAAACCCAAGGAAATAGAAACAATCATCAGAAATTATTATCAATGGCTATATGCCAATATATTAAGCAATCTAGATGAAATGGATGCATTCACTGGACACCTATAAACTTCAAAAACTGAAACAGGAAGAAATTGACAAACTGAATAGACCAATAACTAGTAAGGAGATTGAAGAAGTGATTAACCCTCCCCCCGCCCCACTTAAAAAAAAAAAAAAAAAAAAAGAGTCCAGGGTCTGATGGATACCCTGGGGAATTCTACCAAATATTAAAAGATGAAATAATACTTATTATCCTGAAGCTGTTTCTAAAAAATAGAAACAGAAGGAAAACTTCCAAACTCTTTCTTTGAAGCTAGAATTACCCAAACCAGGCAAAGGCCTCATCAAAAAGGAAAATTTTAGACCAGTATCCCTGATGATTATGGATGTCAAATTTCTCAAGAAGTTCCTAGCTAATAGGATCCAACAGTACATTAAAAATATTATCCTCCATGACCAGGTGGGATTTATCTATGGGATGCAAGCGTTGTTCAACATTCACAAATCAGGGACACCTGGGTGGCTCAGTTGGCTAAGTGGCTGCCTTCGGCTCAGATCATGATCCCAGCATCCTGGGATCGAGTCCCACACTGGGCTCCTTGCTCAGCAGGGAGCCTGCTTCTCCCTTTGCCTCTGCCTGCCACTCTATCTGCCTGTTCTCACTCTCTCTGACAAATAAATACATAAATAAAACTTAAAAAAAATTCACAAATCAATCAATGTGATAGAACAAATCAATATGAGAAGAGAGAGAAACCACATGGTCCACTCAATTGATGCAGAAAAAAAAATTTTTTTGAGAAAATGTAGCATTGTTTCCTGATCAAAACTCTTCAGAGTTTAGGGATAGAGGGAACATTCCGCAATTTCATAAAATCCATCTATGGAAAACCCAGAGCGAATATCATTCTCAATGACAAAAAGCTGAGAACCTTCCCATTGAGAACAGGAAAACAACAGGGACGCCCACTCTTGGCATTATTGTTCAACACAGTACAAGAAGACCTAGCAACAGCAATCAAACAACAAAAAGAAATGAATGGTATTCAAATTGGTAAAGAAGAACTCAAACTCTCTCTCTTCATAGAAGGTGTGATATTTTATGTGGATAATCCAAAAGACTCCATAACCAAATTACTAAAGCTCATACAATAATTCAGTAATGTAGCAGGATCCAAAATCCATCCACAGAAATCAATTTCTTTCTTACACACTAACAGTGTAACTGTAGGAAGGGAAATTAGAGAATTGATTCCATTTACAATAGCGCCCCAAACCATAAGATACCTTGGAATAAACCTAATTGAAGAGGTAAAGAATCCGTACTCAAGGAACTACAGAACACTCATGAAAGAAATTGAAGGAGACACAAAAAGATGGAAAAACATTCCATGCTCATGGATCGGAAGAATAAACATTGTTAAAATGTGTATGGTGCCCAAAGTAATCTATACTTTCAATACCATCCTGATCAAAATACCACTGGCAATTTTTTTAAGTGCTGGAACAAAAAAATCCTACAATTTGTATGGAACCTGATAAGACCTGGAATCACCAAGAAAATTTTGAAAAAGAAAAACAAGGCTGGGGCATCCCATTGCCTGATCTCAAGCATTATTACAAAGCTGTGATCACCAAGACAACATGGTACTGGCACACAAAAAAAATGGACAAATGGAACAGAGTAGAGAGTGCAGATATGAATCCTCAACTCTATGTTCAACTAATCTTCAGCAAAGAAGGAAAAAAATATACAGTGGGAAAAAGGCAGTCTCTTCAATAAATGGTGCTGGGAAAATTGGACAGCTATGCATAGAAGAGTGAAACTCAACCATTCTCTTACACCATATACAAAGATAAACTTGAAATGGATGAAAGACCTCAATATGAGAAAGGAATCCATCCAGATCCTAGAGGACAACATAGGCAGTAACCTCTTCAACATTGACAACAGCAACTTCTTTCAAGACACATCTCCAAAGGCAAGGGAAACAAAAATGAAAATGACATTTTGGGACTTCATCAAGATAAAGAGCTTCTGCACAGCAAATGAAGCAGCCAACAAAACAAAGAGACAACCCATGGAATGGGAGAAGATATTTGCAAATGACACTATAGACAAGGGCTGATATCCAAGATCTAAAAAGAAGTTCTAAGACATGAACAGACACTGTTCCAATGAAGGCATACAAATGGCTAGCAGACACATGGAAAAAAAAATCATTAGCCATCATGGAAATTGAAATCAAAACCACATTGAGATACCACCTTACACCAGTTGGAATGGCAAAAATTAACAAAGCAAGAAACAACAAATATTGGAGAGGATGTGGAGAAAGGGGCACTCTCTCACACTGTTGTTGGGAATGCAAATTGCTGTAGCCACTTTGGAAAACAGTGCAGAGGTTCCTGAAAAAAAAAAAAAAATAGAGCCACCCTATGACCCAACAATTGCAGTATTTGTTATTCTCCTCAAAGATACAGATGTAGTGAAAAGAAGGGCCATATGTATTATAATGTTCATAGCAGCAATATCCACAATAGCCAAACTGTGGAAGGAGCCAATATGTCCTTCAACAAACAAATGGATAAAGAAGATGTAGTCCATATATACAATGGAATATTACTCAGCCATCAGAAAGGATGAATACCCAATTTTTTCATCACATGGATGGGACTGGAGGAGATTATGCTGAATGAAATAAGTCAAGCAGTGAAAGTCAATTATCATATAGTTTCACTTATATGTTGAACATAAGGAATAACATGGAGGACATTAGGAGAAGGGAAGAAAAGTGAAGGCGGGTAGTTGGAGGGAGAGACAAATCATGAGGGAATGTGGACTCTGAGTAACTGAGGTTTTAGTGGGGCGGAGGTGGGGGAGATGGGTGAACATGATGGTGGGTATTAAGGAGGGCATGAATTGCATGGAGAACTGGACATTATACGTAAACAATGAGTCTTGGAAGACTACATCAAAAACTAATGATGTATTGTATGGTGACTAACATAACACAATTAAAAAAAGAAAAATAAATAAAAATATATAATACATATAACAATGTTTTCTATATATGTACAGTATATATTATATATACATTAAAATATTTTTAAATTATTTGTTTAATGCTTTTATGAAGTAGAAGAAACATAGAACAGTTGTTGGGGTGGAGAAAATAGAAAGTAACATCTTTTTAAAAAGATTAAATTGTCTTTCAACAGATTTAAATTTAAATAAATGTATTTTTAAATAAGAATACATATAAACTTAAAAGCACACAAAATGCAAAAATTGTTTCAATCATTTTGAGATTTTGACTCTAGAAACAGTAACTCAACAAATGGACAGTCCTATATTTAGCTCGAGATGGTAGGATAAATCTTTTAAGCCTAGAAATATGAATATGCTAAACAAAATATTTTATTTTTATCTCTTTGTCAAAGTAAATCCTAGTAAGGAAGCATAGGATGGCATAGATCAAATTACTGCTACACATATATACACAAATACACACATATATTAATATGCATATATATGCATATCAATGAATTTATTGAAACCTTCTCTCTGTATTCTCTCTCCATTCCTCTCGCTCCTCATTTTTTCTTTCTGACTTTCTATTTATTAATCACCATTCATGCAGCACTTGTTGTTGAGTTCATAATGTGACTTAAAAACAGGGGCCTAAAATAGCAATAATTCTTTACAATTGTCTTTAGAGACAATTAGAATTAAATAGTCCTAGGCACTACTATTTGTCTTTGGCTCTTGAATAGTAAAAGAGGGTGTATTTTCATTTCATTCATGAACTTCTTCCTCCAAATCCCTGTCATATTTCCCTACAACAGAGGCTGATGTTTATATACTGAATCCACAAGCTACAATCCTTTTACCAATTGATGAAAAATTATAGCTCTTTAACAAAGAAACTATATTTTCCTATGAACAGTATACACATTTAAGACTATATCTTAAAATATTGATAAAGTATTTGGGATTCTATGAAGATGTCCTTCCATTTATTGCTGCAAAATCCTGAAAACTTTTTGTCAATAAACATCTGTTTGGCCATCAGATCAAAATGTGGTCAATGACAGTAGAGGGAAATGACTTTTCTAAGTTAACATCTAGTTAGATTTAGAGCTAATAACACATTTCTTGATATCTGAGAACTTTAATGTTGAATGCTTTTCCTTTTATACCACATTGTTCCTTTTTTCTCATTACTAGTTCATGCTCTTTAATGACACAACAAACCCATTTTTAAAAAATAACACTTGAAAACATGGAGCAATCTCCATTTTGTGCTGAATTAGTTTGGGGATCTACATGAGACATTACTTTCAATATATGTTATGCATAATTTCTCTTAAAAGTTTCCAGCATCAGATTGGTCAACTATAATTGTTGTACACTTTTACATGCAAAACTTTGCACCAGTTTTTTCTGATGGGATGTAAAAAATAGAAATGATAAAGTCAGTGATCCCATGGAACTTGCAATCTAAAAAGATAGTTACCATACATGCAAATGATCCCATATGCTATAGCATTAAAAGGAAAGTCATAAACAAGTGTAAACCATTAATAAGAATGCATGCATTTTATATAATGCTCTCATTCAGCTAATACTTTTAAGTTCCTACCATGTTTGTACTTGGAGATATGATAGTTGCATATGAATAAGTTGCATATGGCAGTTATACCTAAGTGTCTTTGGCTCTTGAACAGTAAAAGAGGGTGTATTTTCTTGTCCAGAAAAGAACAAACAAGAAATAGTCTTTATAGTGTAATAAGAAATAATTCACAATATTCTGTGAGACCTCTAGCACAGGTAGCCAACACTTTCAGAAAAATCCAAGAAGGTTGTCCACAGAAAAAGTAGTCTATGCATAAGCTCCACCACAAATAGTTTTTCTTTTTCCCAGTCAAATGTTACAGTGGGGAAATACATACAAACTCCTAAATGCAAGAGAGGAAGATATAGAAATATGACTGCAATATAGAGTAGGTGGAAGCAATCTTGAGGTGACTTCAGATAGAGAAGTAAAATGACACACTTAAGTGCTTAAATACTGACAGACTTACATTTGAAACTTGAATCTAAAACAAACTGAATACGTATCAACAAGCAAAAGTTTTTTTTTTTTTTTTCTAAGCTGTGATTGTTGTTTTTATCTGAAAAAACAAAAATAAAAACAATTTCACCTATCAAATAATTTTGCTATTTGAGAATTAAGAGAGAGAAATAAATAACATATTAGACTCAAAGAGGAGGCAAATAGTAAGCAGCCAACACAAGATAACTATTAAGGGTTCTTCCTTTTAATTACTGGGACTATGGCCTGCCACATTCCAAAAGAAATCAAGATAATGTTTTCTTAAAGTTCTTTGTTTGAAGTGTTATATTAGTTTCAAGTATACAATATAGTGATTCAACAATTCTATACATTACTCAGTTCTCTCATGGTAAGTGTACACTTAATCCCCTTCACCTATTTCACCTAATTCCCCACCTACCTCCCCACTAGGTAGCCATCAGTTTGTTCTCTGCAGTGTGTTCTCTGTAGCTCTCTGGAGTTTGTTTCTTGGTTTGCCTCTTTTTTTCTTTGTTTTGTTTCTTAAATTCTACATGAATGAAATAACATGATTTTTGTCTTTTTTGGACTGACTTTTTTCACTTAGCATTATACCTTCTAGATCCATCCAAGTTGTTTCAAATGGCAAGATTCCGGGTTTCTTTCTTTCTTTCTTTCTTTCTTTCTTTCTTTCTTTCTTTCTTTCTTTCTTTTTTAAAGTCTAAGTAATACTCTGCTGTGTGTGTGTACCAAATCTTCTTTATCTACTCATCAGTTGACAGACACTTGATCTGCTTCCATATCTTGGTTATGGCAAATAATTCTGCCTTTAGAATTAGGATTCTTGTGTACTTAGGGTAAACTTCCAGTATTGCAATTACTGGATAATAGGATGGTTCTATTTTTTATTCTTCGAGGAACCTCTAGGCTGTTTTCCACAATAGGTGCACTTGTTTGCATTCACACCAACAGCATATGAGGGTTCCTTTTTATCTACATTGTTGTCAACATTTACTTCCTGTGTTTTTGATTTTAGTAATTCTGACAGGTACAAGGGAATCTCTCATGGTTTTGATTTGCATTTCCCTGATGATGAGTAATGTTGAACATCTTTTCATGTGTCAGTCATCTGTATGTCTTCTTTACAGAAATGTCTGTTCATATCGTGTGACCATTTTTAATTGGATTATTTGGGTATTTTTGATGTTGAACTTCATAAGTTCTTTATATATGTTGGATATTAACCTGTTATTGAATATGTCATTTGCAAATATCTTCTCCCACTCAGTACTTTGTCTTTTAGTTTTGTTGGTAGTTTTCCTTGCTATGCAGAAGGTTTTAATTTTGATGCAGTCCAAACAGTTTGGACTGTTTACTTTTGTTTCTGTTGCCTCAGGAAACATGCCTAGAAATAAGCTGCTATAGTTGATGTAAGATAAATTACTGCCTGTGTTTTTATGGTTTCAGGTCTCACATTTAGATTCTTAATCCATTTTGAATTTGTTTTTGTGTATGGTGTAAGAAAGTGGTCATTTCATTCTTTCATATGTAGCTGTCCAGTTTTCCTAGCACCACTTGTTGAAGAGACTGTCTTTTCTCCATAGCATATCCTTTCCTTCTTTGTGGAAGATTAGTTGACGATATAATCATTGTTTTACTTCTGCCTCTCTGTTCTGTCCCATTGATTTATATATTTATTTTGATTATTCATTATTGTTTTGATTACCACAGTTAGTAGTATATCTTGAAATCTGGGATTATAATACCTCCAGTTCTGGCCCTCTTTTTCAAGATTGCTGTGGCTCCTCAAGGTCTTTGTAGTTCTCTATAAGTTTTAAGATTATTTGTTCTAGGGCAACTGGGTGGCTCAGATGGTTAAGTGTCTGCTCTGGCTCAGGTCATGATACCAGCGTCCTGGGATTAAGCTTCACATTGGGCTCCCTGCTCAGTGGTGGAGCCTGCTTCCCCCTTTCCCTCTGCCTGCTGCTCCCTTTGTTTGTGCTCTCTATCTCTAATAAATAAATAAATAAAATATTTTTAAAATATTATTTATTTTAGCATAAACTACAAATTTTCTTTGAAAACTTTTCTATTACTTTCTAAATGTAGATAAAAACCTAAAAAATAAAATTGGTATGGTAAAAAATAAATATTTCCCATATATGAGTTTCTCTGATGATACTCTAAATAAAAGAGGAAATAATCAACTATCTTAAAATACTCCAAGGATCCAAAAGACTTCAAGTCATCAGGAAAATGTAAATCAAAACCACAATGAGATATCACCTCACATCATTCAGAATGACTAAAATAAAAAACACAAGAAACAAAATGTGTTGGCAAGAATGTGGAGAAGGAAGAGACTACTCAAAGGACTGATAAATATCTTTATATATACATATATATATATATATATATACACACATATATTTATATATATATACACACACACACATTCTCCATATATATATATATATGGAGAAGAATGTTGGTGGGAATGCAAACTAATGCAGCCACTGTGGAAAACAATATGGAAATTCCTCCAATAATTAAAATTAGAAATATCATATTATCCAGTAATTCCACTACTAGGTATTTACCTAAAGAAAAAAAAAACCTCTAATTTGGAAAGATAAACGCACTCCTATGTTTTGTTTATCACAGCATTCATTACAAAAGCCAAGTTGGAAGCAGCTCAAGTGTCCATTGATAGATGCATGGGTAAAGAAGGTATAAATACATAGACACAATGGACTATTAATTAGTTATTAAAAATTAAATATTTTCATTTGCAACAGTATGGACAGATTTAGAAGGTATAAGGCTAAGTGAAATAAGTCAAAGACAAATACCATATGATTTCACTCCTATGTGGAATTTAAGAAACAAAACACATGAAGAAACAAAAAAAGAGACAAAAAAAACAAAAAAACAAAAAACAAAAAACTCTTAACTATAGAGAACAAACTGGTGGTTTCCAGAGGGGAGGTGGGTGGGGAAATAGGTGAAAGAGGTGAAGGGGATTAAGAAGTGAAATTATCATGATGAACAATGAGTAATGTATAGAATTGTGTTTTTTTTATTTATTTTTTATTTTTTTAATTTATTTTTTATTTTCAGCATTACAGTATTCATTATTTTTGTACCACACCCAGTGCTCCATGAAAGCCGTACCCTCTATAATACCACCTGGTACCCCGACCTCCCACCCCCCGCCCCTTCAAAACCCTCAGATTATTTTTCAAAGTCCATAGTCTCTCATGGTTCACCTCCCCTTCCAATTTCCCTCAACTCCCTTCTCCTCTCCATCTCCCCTTGTCCTCCATGTTACTTGTTATGCTCCACAAATAAGTGAAACCATATGATACTTGACTCTCTCTGCTGGACTTATTTCACTCAGCATAATCTCTTCCAGTCCCGTCCATGTTGCTACAAAAGCTGGGTATTCATCCTTTCTGATGGAGGCATAATATTCCATAGTGTATATGGACCACATCTTCATTATCCACTTGTCCATTGAAGGGCATCTTGGCTCTTTCCAGTTTGGCCACCATGGCCATTGCTGCTATAAACATTGGGGTACAGATGGCCCTTCTTTTCACGACATCTGTATCTTTGGGGTAAATACCCAGGAGTGCAATTGCAGGGTCATAGGGAAATTCTTTTTTTAATTTCTTGAGGAATCTCCACACTGTTCTCCAAAAAGGCTGCACCAACTTGCATTCCCACCAACAGTGCAAGAGGGTTCCCTTTCTCCACATCCCCTCCAACATGTGTTGTTTCCTGTCTTGCTAATTTTGGTCATTCTAACTGGTGTAAGTTGATATCTCAATGTGGTTTTAATTTGAATCTCCCTGATGGCTAGTGATGATGACCATTTTTCATGTGTCTGATAACCATTTGTGTGTCTTCTTTGGAGAAATGTCGGTTCATATCTTCTGCCTATTTTTTGATATGATTGTCTGTTTTGTGTGTGTTGAGTTTGAGGAGTTCTTTATAGATCCTAAATATCAACGTTTTGTCTGTACTGTCATTTGCAAATATCTTCTCCCATTCCGTGGGTTGCCTATTTGTTTTTTTGACTGTTTCCTTTGCTGTGTAGAAGCTTTTGATTTTGACGAAGTCCCAAAAGTTTATTTTCGCTTTTGTTTCCTTTGCCTTTGGAGACATATCTTGAAAGAAGTTGCTGTGGCTGATATTAGAGACTACTGCCTATGTTCTCCTCTAGGATTCTGATGGATTCCTGTCTCACATTGATGTATTTTATCCATTTTGAGTTTATCTTTGTGTATGGTGTAAGAGAATGGTCAAGTTTCATTCTTCTACATATAATTGTTGGATCATTATATTGTGTACCTAAAACTAACACTGAATGTTAATTATTCTTGAATAAAAAATTCCATTATACAATTAAAGCAAGCATTCCAATAAGGAAAAATTATTCTGAGAAAATATTTGTTCCCTTGAAATTCTACTACCAGGAGACATCCTTCTTGTCTGTATCAATATCAAGAATAAATATTCTACCATTGGAACTTTGTTCCATGATGCTTCTAGTCAGCGTTGAGTCTGAGACCCATTAGAAGGCTAAACAAATCTAATCAATTATTAAAAAAATTATTTGTTGTATTTCTGAAAGTCATTAAGCATATGTCCAATGAAGAAACAAAAGGAATGTAAAAGCTTCCTCTTTGATCAGCTTAATCATCTACGTTTAAACCATTTGTCTGAAACAAAAGCACAAAACATCTTGTGAGAATCCTGCATAGTTTCATCCATAGTATTAGAAGAAAAGCAGTGGGTATCATTCAGGTTAAGAAACAAGAATGACAAAGACAGTGGCAGAAGAAGATTGCACAATTCTGTATGAGTGAACTCTTACCACCCCTTTTAACAGTTTTAAGGGAGGATTGCTACTGGCTAGTGTTTATCTTCCCTTCCATCTAGAAAATAAATGCTATCTTCTAGAAAAATGCCAATGGTATTTATGATCTGACAAGCCAACAGGCAAACTGCTATCCTGAAGGATAATATCCTTCTCTTAATGCAAATATCAAAGGAAAATAAGAATGGTTTAGTTAAAGATAATATACATGGTGGATAAGAAAATAGGTTTTGAAATCAGTCTTGTCTTTAATCTCAGATCCCCAGCTTACCAACTTGCTTTTTTCAGTTATAAAATTTAAATAATAGAGGCACTTGTCTCATAAAATAATTGTTTACAGTAAATGAGATAATAAATGCAAGGTACTTATCAAAGTGTGTGGTACATAATGAATAATAAATATTATTTTTACTACTTTAAAAAATAATGACTGAATAAATAGCAAAACAGACTAATGCTGTTATCTGGATCAGCTCATAGCTTCTCAGTGTATCTGGACCCCAGGCAGAATCTGTTTATGGGCCAGCACTTCAACATGGCAACTCATGTTTACAGTGAAAACATAATCTTCACTAATTAGGATTCATCAGTGTCAATATCCTAGGGATAGACCATGATCCCTGCTAGATCTGGATTCTCAGATATACTGCTAATGTTATTACCATGTGTGGACTGGGTAAGAACTTAACACAACACAGAGATATTTATAAGTTGACAAAGATTAGAATCTGATGGTCCAGAGCACTTACCAATGGTAAGAAAATTAGCTAATAGTGAGGCACAGACATACTCTTTTCCACATTTTTATCAGTCAATGAAATGAAAATCTAAATGGCAACCTAGTGCAGGAATAGGCTCTTAACTATAGGCAACAAACTGATGGTTACCAGAGGGGTGGTGGGTGAAGGGAATGGGTTAAATAGGTTATGGGAATTAAGGAATGCTCTTGTGATGAACACTAAGTGTTGTATGGACATGTTGAATCACCATATTGTACACCTAAAACTAATATTACACCCTATGTTAGCTAACTGTAATTTAAATAAACCTTAAAAATAAAAATAAAAAATAAATAGTTGGAAACCTGATCAAGTCAGCAAGTTACACAAAATAGTACAGCACAGTCATTAATGGCATGGGTTTGGAGTTACTCAGTGTGGGTTTAGTGCTGTTGAATTCCCCAAACCATCCCTACTGGCTTAGAATTGTGACTTCATCCATTATTAGTTGTGTGATTATAGGCAGACCACTTAACCTCATTGGAAAGCAGAGGTGGTCATAGAAGCCACTGCACAGGTTTATTGGGAAGATGCATGAGACTCCAGGTGAAAGTTTTGTTCTTGTACTTCACACATGTTAAGAACACAGTAAAAGTTATTCTTATTGTGCATGCACACACACATGGAAGAATGCATGAATCCAGTTTCATGGTTGGTATAGAATACAAATAAGCCAAGTTGTCCATAGCCTTTCCCATTTGTTACTGAGGGAGAGGGAAACAAGAAATAGAACTAAGAAAGTGGAAAAGACAGATAAAGAAAGAGACATAAATTAAAAATGCTGGGAAGGGAGGGTGGTTGGGCCTCATTAGCAGGGAAAGGATGTAAACCTAGTAAAAGAACCAAGGTGTTATATCCTGTTCTGTACAGAAAGCCATATCCTCTGTGCCTGATTCACCTGCGCCCTACTCATCTCAAGCTTTGATAAATTCAGAGAACAGCTAACAGATGTTCCAGGTTGACATCTGAAAGTCATGAATTCATAAAGCTATATGGGGAAACTAAAATGTAACAAAACTCTAAATAGGATTTCTTTAAGAACAAGCTGTTGAAATGTCTTTTTTTAATACTCTGCCTCTTTTTTTTTAAGATTTTATTTATTTATTTGACAGAGAGGCAGGCAGAGAGAGAGTGGAGGATGCAGGCTCCCTGCTGAGCACAGAGCCCAATGTGGGGCTCAATCCCAGGACCCTGGGATCATGACCTGAGCCGAAGGCAGAGGCTTTAACCCACTGTGCCACCCAGGCACCCCAAGCTGTTGAAATGTCTTAATGTTCATGCTACTGTCTCCTGCCAATACTTCTCTTCAATTCTGAATTATGGAAATTTAGAAGCCCTGACTGTGTTTATTGATAATAATGAAAAAAAAATTCAGTTGGTTAACTTTGTAAAGCAAAGAAAAATACCAAGAAATTATTATTTCCTATGTCTATTCAGTATTTTAAATTCCTACTTCATTGTTTGCATAACCACATTAATATAGATAAAACCACCCAGTCCAAAAGATGTCAGCAATTCACACTACATTTAGTTTTCAGCAAAACACAAAGTCAATATTTACATGACTGACTAAATCAATTTTGTTTAGACAACAAGGCTTATTTATCAAGTTAGTCAATCATCCATACTATATTCTAATTTCTCTTTTATTCCTATGCAAGGGAATCCTTCTAGGAAGCAGGAAAAAGCATTTATATCAAAGTTGGGGAAGGGGAAAAAATAAGGACAAAAGTCAATGGTTCTAAATGATTTAAAAACATAATTTTCTCATTTAAACTTATCTCAAAAATTTAAAAAAAAAACTTATCTCAAAGTTAAAATTAAGTATGCTTCCAAATCAAGTTATTTTATATGTATTAAGCTCATAATTGCCATGTATTTAATTGTCTCTAGTCCTCTAAAAGTTATCCATCTTTTTGGGTAGAAAATATAGATAACAACAGATACTTGATAAAGGATGGGAATTAACATAGTGTCTAAGTGCTATATAGGAAATCAAAGATGGGAGGATAATTTTGAACTAAAATAATTAAAGCTTTAATGAAGAAGGAAGTAAATGAGTTACATTATGGAAAAGAGATTGGGCTGTAGACTTTAGAAAAAAAGCTGAAACTGTCATTCTATGTGGTTAGGATAGCACAAACAAGGACACAGATGGAAAACATCCTAGTGCTTTATTTAAGCCTCCAAGTTTCATATTACGTGTAATTGAAGGTAAAACTAGATAGATGACTTATTTCGCTAAGCATAAGTCAAGCAAAGAAAGACAACTATCATATGATCTCCCTGATATGAGAAAGTGGTGATGCAACATGGGGGCTTAAGTGGGTAGGAGAAGAATAAATGAAACAAGATGGGATTGGGAGGGAGACAAAACATAAGTGACTCTTAATCTCACAAAACAAAGTGAGGCTTGCTGGGGGGAGGGGGTTTGGGAGAGGAGGGTGGGATTATGGACATTGGGGAGGGTATGTGCTTTGGTGAGTGCTGTGAAGTGTGTAAACCTGGTGATTCACAGACCTGTACCCCTGGGGATAAAAATATATGTTTATAAAAAATAAAAAATATTAAAAAAAAAACTAGATAGATGAGGTTATACTGTCTGTGAATTCAATCATTTATTTATTCATTTAAAATTCCTTTATTCAATACTGAAAATTCCTATCGTAACCAACTTGAATTAATAGAGTTTATGGAAATCTTGTTGTTATATTGTCATTAAAACCCATGTCTCAAAGACTATGTTTTAATTACTATTTTTTCCAGTTTTTATTTGAAATATCTTTAGCTTTCGACAATGTGGTTTTCACCATTATTTTTGTAATTCTCTTCTCCCTTGGATCTTGGCACAAAGAACTCCAGGTTTTCCACCTAATGTTGATAGTCTTGCAGGTATTTAGGTGTCAGCCCTCTCCTCTGACTTCATTTTACACATTCTACTGGTCATCCTATCTATTCATACTACACTGTATACCACCTAAAGGCAAAGGCATTATCAGTTTTGTTCACTGCTATATTCCCAGGCTTAATGACAAATACAGAGTTAAGGACTCAATTAACTATGCATTGAATATATTATTAAAGAATCTTCAAGTAACTTCTACACTGGTTATTTCCAAATATGCATTTCCAATCTCATATTCCTTACTGAACTCAAAGCCTACAGCTCAAATTGTCTAATATAACCCATTCAACAGATATTGAGTGTTTATAGTAATAAAGCAAATTTCTAGGCTATGATAAGAAAATGGTGAATAAAGAGAAAATGTCCTTACCTTATGGAATATATATATATTAGGTATATGACTCTGAAAAATAAAAGGCACAGATGCTAAGGCCTGAAATTATTTGGGGAAATATGAACTGTTGTGAAGAAGTATGCTCTTAAAATAATTTAGTTTTCTCATCTATAAAATGATGATAATATTATCTAATTCATTTCATGTTTTGAAAATTAAATGAGATAAGAAAATCAATGTAATTAGACATGATAAGGATAATTATTAAATACTTTTCAATTGGTGAAATGATACAAGAATAAATTGAAATAACACTTATTTACTCCATGTCCTATATCTTATAAGATTCTTATCATTCCTTTTTAGTACAATTTTTTTTTATTAACTGAAAAAACATTCATTTATGCACCAGGCCCTGTCTTGTGTCCTTTGGTATTTATTTTTATTTTATTTTTATTTTTTTAAAGATATTACTTATTTATTTGACAGACAGAAATCACAAGTAGGCAGAGAGGCATGCAGAGAGTGAGGAGGAAGCAGACTCCCTGATGAGCAGAGAGCCTGATGTGGGGCTCTATCCCAGGACCCTGGGATCATGACCTGAACCGAAGGCAGAGGCTTTAACACACTGAGCCATCCAGATGCCCCTGTCCTTTGGTAATTTTTTTAATATTTTATTTATTTATTTGACAGACAGCGATCACAAGCAGGCAGAGAGGCAGGCAGAGAGAGAGGAAGGGAAGCATGCTCCCTGCTGAGCAGAGGGCCTGATGTGGGGCTTGATCCCAGTACCCTGTAATCATGACCTGAGCCGAAGGCAGAGGCTTTAACTCACTGAGCCACCCAGGCGCCCCTGTCCTTTGGTATTTAAAGACAACCAAGACTTTATCTTTCCTCTGAAGAAAATTAGATTCCAGTAGAGGTCAGAAGCAGAGAAACTATAGAGGTAGATTTTATTCAAAGTTTGAGTAACAGCATAGTTGATCCTTGATTTACAATGGACTTGTTTCCCAATAAACCCTGTAAGTTGAAAACCTCCTATGTCAAAGGCATTGAATACACCTAACCTACTTAACATCATAGCTTAGCCTAGCCTTTAATGGACACGGTTGCCAAACTGTGGAAAGAACCAAGATGCCCTTCAACGGACGAATGGATAAGGAAAATGTGGTCCATATACAGTATGGAGTATTATGCCTCCATCAGAAAGGATGAATACCCAACTTTTGTAGCAACATGGACGGGACTGTAAGAGATTATGCTGAGTGAAATATGGCAAGCAGAGAGAGTCAATTATCATATGGTTTCACTTATTTGTGGAGCTTAACAAATAGCATGGAGGACATGGGGAGTTAGGAAAAGGGAGTTGGGGTAAATTGGAAGGGGAGGTGAACCATGAGAGACTATGGACTCTGAAAAACCTTCTGAGGGGTTTGAAGTGGTTGGGGGGTGGGAGGTTGGGGGAACCAGGTGGTGGGTATTAGGGCACGGATTGCATGGAGCACTGGGCGTGGTACAAAAACAATGAATACTGTTATGCTGTAAATAAATTAAAAAATGATTTAAAAAAAAAAAGAACATTACTCTCAAACTCAGATCCTACCACTTGTGTGGTGCTTCCTCTCAAAATTCTTTAATATCCTGTCATTACACCTCATGTAACATAGTACAATAATGGGCTGTTAAGTCTTACTTCAAAAGTTAGAAAACTATGGGAGAGAAGAGGGTTTAGGAAATAGGACCTATAGGAGGTAGCTAATGAAGACTGAGGCTATGTAGCTGGGAGAAGGAGCAGGTGGATGAATAACTTAATAATAATCTTCAGGGGTTATTAAAATACTAGCTGTTACCCATTCCACCTGAGTCAGTAGGGAGGAAATTGCAGTAGAGAGAATTTAGCCACAGCATTATGAAGAACTTTTTTCCCCCCTTTAGTTATAAGGTCTATTAGACACCAAAACACAATACTAAGCAAAACTGTGGACTTTTTCCTCTGGAAATATTCCAGAACACACGTGCCAGTAGTTTTCCAAGCACTACTTCTTGGACCATTAAGATCAACTCACTTGGAGCATCTCTTACAAACACAGATTCCTGGGACTCACTTCAGATTTTCACAGTTGTAATCTCTGGGGGTAGGGACAGGAGTCTATATATTTTAACAAGGCACCAAGTGAGTCTTGCGCACAACCACATTTGGAAAGCCTCTGTGTATATAGAATCAGTAAAATTTAACGCAGCAAGTTAAATTGAGCACCCATTTGGTGATCTTATTACTGCTATTACCCTCAGGAAATAAAGATAATAAAAGAATGTAGTATAATTTTAGTCCTTGTGGAGCTTTCAATAAAGTAATTAAAGATTAATGATGAATTAGAGCAACTGTTTTGCCTTTAACGTAGTGTGATTCGGGGAAAGTTTCTTAATTCCTTTGGCCAAAGGTCCTAAATTGTTAAATTGAGGAGTTGAATAAAATGGTTTTATAACTTTAAAAAAAAAGTGCTCAGAACACTTACATTAGCCTATACTTTGGAAAAATCTAACACAAAGCCTCTTTTATAATAAAGTGTTGAATAGCTCATTTAATTTACTGAATATTGTAGCAAAAGTGAAAAACAGAATAGTTGTATGAGTATGGAACAGTTGTAAGTATATGAGTTGTTTACTCTCATGATCTCATGGCTGACTGGCAGTTGCAGTTTTTTGTTGCTGCCTGGCATTAAAATAAGGTACTATACAGTGTATTGCTAGCCCAGAAAAATATTAAAATTCAAAATTTCAAGTTCAGTTTCTAATGAATGAGTATTGCTTTCAAACTGTTGTAAAGTCAAAAAATATAAGTTGAACCATTTAAATCAGGGACTGTCTATATATGGAAACATTTCTTCGGCTACTTGATATTGATTGAGCATCTCATTGTACAGGAATTACTCTTAGTATTGAAGTTACAGAAGTAGATAAAAATAGATCAGCATGTGCTCTTCTGCAGTTTATAATTAAAAACCTACTAAAATATATTAGTGGTGAAAAAATGTAAATCCAGTTAAAAATTAAATCATTTTTTTCTCTTCTTTGTTCTTGAACACAAAACAGAGTTTTCTGCTGTGTGCTCTGCACAGGATCTTCCATTTCCATTTTACTTTTTAGGACTTCTTAAATTTTGGGGACTGCTATTACAAGAGCTCACATATCTCTCCTAATGAGCCTCCAAAGTTTTCTTGGGATTAAAGTTTACTAAATGGATAGATAGATAGACAGATTGATGAGGAGATAAATAAATGGATAAATAAATGGATAGAAATGTAGATAGATACACAGATAGATGATAGGTAGGTAGGTAGATATGTATGTAGATAGAATGTAGGCAATAATCACTATGACAAAGGAATGACTATCCAATTATCTGATCGGTATCTACTCTGTGTATCTGACACAAATGGCATTTGCAGAAAATTAAAACAAAATGAGCTTCTTGTCTTTTTAAAAATTATTTTATATTTCATAATAATCCAATAGTTATCTCCATAACCTTTTTCATTAGTGTAATAAGTAGTGGAAGTTCTTAAATTATGGCAACAGAATGTCAAACTAATCTTTGCTATGGGTTTTGATTTTTTATATGTCTTTTTTTTTAGAGTTTTTTTTAATTGCATTTTATTTTATTTCTTTTCAGTGTTCCAGAATTCATTGTTTATGAACCAGTTGAAAGTGGTTTTCTCTTTTATAAGTACCTCCTTCTGTCTCCTCATACTTTAGTCTTCCTTATTGTTCTAATATATTTCCTTGCACAATATGAAAAAAAAATGCTCATTTCACCTAAGTTATAGTACAATGTCCTTTCATTTAGTAATGCTTTGAAAATTCTACTTAAGGGCAAAGTGAGTAAAGTTGATAATATATATGACAGTAATGAAGGTATTTCATTTCCATGCAATGTGTTTTAAGTTATTCCACTCTTTCACTTTTGTGGGAACTAAATGTCCCCATGAGAAAAGGAAAGTAAACATAGGTTCTGAATTGGATACAGAAAGGCTTTTAAATAAAGAAATCATCTTGAAATGAAGATAGAAGGCAAAAGCAATAATTTTTATGAGGAAAAACACTTGTCTACTAATAGCTACTTCAAGTAATGTCTACTCGGCTGTATAATAGAAGCAAACTGCATAGATTTTCTTTTTTTTCAAATTCATTGCAGGAGATAAACACAAAGAGTTTTCAGATAAGTATGTACCACCTAAGCTTTGTATGAAAATGTATTTTATATTTAATACCAAAAAAAAAAGAAATTTAATTCTGGAGTATAATGAGCAACCAAGAGTTTTGGGGTATGATTATTTCTATGTTCTTCTATGGAAATGTGCAGTTTTGTTTCAAAACAAAAATTGAGATTTTAAAATTGGCACCAGAAAAGGATTCATGTAATAGTCATTCATAGAGATCTTATGAAGTATAATATTCCTATAATATATGTGACATGAGGGCAATAATTTTATCATTTTCTTGCTGCTATATCCCTAGAGCTTAAAATAATGCTAATAGTAGGCACAGCAAAAACATTTTTAAAGTGAATTAAACAGAAGAAAAGAAGGGAGATAAGGAGGAATACCTGATGTACAGTGGAGTTAGTATGACTTTCAATCGGTATCTTGTATATGCAAAGTATTCCTTTGTAGTTCTTTATGAGGTCAGTAGTGGATAAGGCACTATGTTTTCTGGTCAGTAGTAGCACTTACAAACATCCACAACAAGAGGGCAATCAACATTCAGAACTTCTTATAATAACTCATCAGAAATCTAGAAGGGAGATGAGGGAAATTGGAAGGGGAGGTGAACCATGAGAGACTATGGACCCTGAAAAACAAGCTGAGGGTTTTGAAGGGGTGGGGGTGGGAGGTTGGTGGAGCCAGGTGGTGGTTATTAAGGAGGGCACGTATTGCATGGGGCACTGGGTGTGGTGCAAAAACAATGAATTCTGTTACACTGAAAAGAAATTTAGAAAATGACTTGAATATACTTAGAGTATTTTTAAAGACAGGTTTATCAGATTTTTTGGCAATTTTTTTTCCTTTTTAAGTATAATAAGTTTATACAAACATTCAGCATATAACTACTATAATCATGATATGAAACATTTCTATCACCTCCAAAATAACCATTTTTCGGTCAGTCCTTACCTGTCACCTTACCTGTCACTCTCGACAACAACTGACTGTTTATGGCCCCTATAGTTTCACCTTTTCCCAAATGTCATATAAATAGAATCATGTAGTATGGATTTTTTTTAAGTTGACTTTTTTTAAGTTGACTTCTCATTTATCATAATGCATTTGCGATTCATCCATGTTGCTGCAGTTCATTCCTTTTAATTTCTTAGTAGTCCATTGCATGAATATACCAGAATATGTTATTCTCTGTATGAGTTGATGCACTTTGGGATTGTTTCTACCTTTTGACTTAGGAATAAAGCTGTTAGAAACATTCTCATTCAACTCTATGCATAAACATACGTTTTTATTTCACTAATCTAACTAGGGGTAGAATTATTGGTTCATATGGTTTATATAACTCACATTATAAAAGACTGCCAAGATGTTTCTAAAGTAGTTATATACTTTTGCATTCTCATCACTAATGTATGAGAATTCCAATTGTTCTGCACTTTCACCAAAACTTTACAATTTCATTGTTTTTATCTTAATTATTCCAGTTGGTATGTAGTGAAATCTCATTGGGGTTTTAATTTGCACTTCCCCAATGACTAATGACATTGAGCATCTTTATGTGTGCTTATTTGATATCTACATATGTTCTTTGATAAAGAACAAATATGTCTGTTCAAATCTCATTCATTTTTTTCTGGTGCTGTTTTAATTCCTTGTTATTGACTTGTTCTTTTTATGTGATGGATACAAAACTTGTCTCAGATATGGGTGTTACAAATAATTTTTCCAGCCTGAGAATTCTTTTTATTTTCAAAACAGTCTTTAAGAGAGAAGAAATTTTTAATATTGATTACATTAATTTATCATTTATTTTTATGATTCATACCCTCTGTCATATCTAAGAAATCTTTGACTAGCTCTAGTTCACAAAGATTTCCTCCAATGTTTTCTTCCACAGTCATTTGTCAAATAAATCTTTGACTAGCTCTAGTTCACAAAGATTTTCTCCAATGTTTTCTTACACAGTCATTTGTTAAATAAATAAATTTGTCATTTATTTTATGAGCAAATAAAATCACCAAATTTTTGTTTGCTTGCAAAATTACTATTGATAGGCCTCTCAAGGCTTTGAAACTTTTAATAACTCATTAGGGATAAGAAAACCTGAAATTTAGTTGGATCCTTTTTTATTCTTTTTATATCTTTACCCTATGTGAAACCAATATTAAATATGCATTAAATAGATTTAATATTTAATAAACCATATTTAATAAAATATTTCATATTGTTTATATAAAATTAAGTAGCATTAATAGACATGAAATTCATGAGGAAAGGGGCAATCATTTTGTTTTATTCTACTCTACAAGATTCAGACCAAATTTGAGGAAATTTTCAGTTAGGATAAGCTAGATTATTCTGAGGTCACAAACAATTTTCCAAAGAATTTTCAATTCTTCATGGTTTCTGTGGTGTTAATTCTCTTTAAAATGTGTAAACCTGGTGATTCACAGACCTGTACCCCTGGGGATAAAAACATATGTTTATAAAAAATAAAAAAAAATTATAAAATAAAAAAAAAGTATTAAAAAAAAAACTGAATAGACTTATTATATAGTTGATTCCAGTCTAATACATGTGCTGATAGTTACATACATAGTTATTTCCTAAATACTGTTTTAGATTTGTTTTATTACTTCACTTTCTTGCTCCCATGTTTCTGTCAACATAATTTAAGAGATTTGTGCCAATCAGGTTGTGGTGGAAGAGCCAAATATTTAATTCTTTTTCACTGGATCATTTTGTCAACCGGAGGAATTTATCAGATGCTAACTTAATCAGTTGAAAGGTTTTAACATGGGGAATGTTAGAAATGCAGTTTGATTTGAACCACAAAAATGTTTTAAATGGGTTTTTATAATTTAAAGTGTTATCAATTTTAACTTTTGCATAGAAATAAGAATTATACAATAAAGAGAATAGAAAAAAATAGTTTCCTATTACCCCATCACTCCTCCACCAAGCCTTGGTAGCTCAGCATGGAGAGAGACACCCACTTTATGGGAGAAAGAAAGAAAAATGAGCACTTGATTTTATCACAAACCCCAGGATCAGGTCTGCACCAGCACTGGGCCAGGTCCCCACAGACCCAGGCTCCTGGCTTTTTCCAGCACTAGGCCAACTCCCACAGCCCCAAGCTCCCAGCACACCTGAATGCCAGGCCAGTTCCTATGGCCCCAGGCTCTCAGCCCACTGTAGCACTGAGCATGGTCCCATGGCTCCAGACTCTAGGAGGACTTCTATAGACCTACTATAGTACTAGGTTGGGCCTGTCCACTCCAGTGCTGTCCACTCCAGTGCTAGGTTGAACATGATATGCTTTATAAGGAGTCACAAGTAGTCATTTCACTAGTAGTGTGCCATTGAACAACTCGGCTCTCCATCTTTCAAACTGCCACTGTTTCTTACAGCCTGCAACTTAAAATCTAAGTCACTGCTGCATATTTTAGTTTGTGTGTGTGCATGTATATGTGAAAGCAATACCACACTTCTATAACAATGTCATCAATCAAGGTATACTAAATTATGTTGTAGTAATGAGCAACAATCTAATTTAAATAAATTAAAATAATACATTTTTATCTCTTGTCCATATTATATGTACACAGTGGATTGTGTGGGCTCTCTAGTTTTGTCCTTACTTTGGGATATGGACTAATGGAGTAGCCAGTCTAGAATAATTCTGGTCATTATGGGAAAAGGTAAAGATAAATCATGTTGCATTGTATGCTGGCTTTGAATCCTTTGCTTTGAGATGTCACAGTTTATTAACATTGGCAATTTTTTAAAAGATTTATTTATTCCAAAGAGAGAGTGAGAGAGTATGAGCAGGGAGAGGGAGAAGCAGGCTCCCGATGTGGGGCTTGATTCCAGGACCCTGGGATCATGACCTGAACTAAAGGCAGATGCTTAACAACTGAGCCACCTAGGTTCCCATTAACATTGGCAATTTATTGGTCAAGGTAAGATACATGGTCAAACTCCAAGGGGGTAGAGAAATAGAATAACTACCACGTGCCCCAAGGAGAATGATTATAGTCACTAAACAGCACTAATTGCCACCCAGTTATCTCCACTTCTTGTAAGATTTTAAGAGGGGAAAATTAAAAAAAAAATTTAAGAAGGATATGAAGAAACATTAGTGTGTCCAGAAGAATGTGACTTAGGTAGTAATGACAATTAACATAATTTGTATGAAGAATGAAAGTAATTGCAAAATGTAAAAAAAAATCACACCCTTAAGTGTACAGATAGACAACAATGGCAAATAATATTATTAATATAGTAACTGAATTATTAAAAATAATACCATTACCCGAACCTATGTGGCAAATATTTTGTTTCCACTCTTCAATGAAATCAGGATTGTAAAAATAATGTACATGGAATAGTTATAAATTTATAAAAAAAATAACTTGGGACAACTGAGTGGCTCAGTCAGTTAAGTATCTGACTCTTGATCTAGGCTCAGGTCTTAATCTCATGTTCCTGAATTCAGCCCCCACATTGGGTTCTACACTGGATGTGGAGCCTACTTAAAAAATAAAAATAAAAATGAAAGACAATAACAAATGTTAGTTAATGTCTATTTTAGAAGAAAAGTGGCAAAGGATTACCTGTCACAGTAGAAGCAAACACTGACCTGGAGTGTGGAGGGGAGTACATATCAGAAAACCTTTTCAAAGTAAATATTTATTTTCTGGTTGTATCTGGTAAAAATAAGGTCAAAGACAAAAGTTACAGGGGTAAAAGCAATCTGATACCAATTGGCTAATGACCAACAGACATCTAGGGAAAACCTATGTAACCCAGAAATAAAGCAAATAAAGGCATGGGACTGCCAGTTGTATTTATGCAAAAAGGTTTAGGCAAGAGTGACTTTATAAAATAAGTCATTTGGGGATGTTATTAGGTTTCATAGTTCAAGTTTCATATCCCTTGTTCAAAAACTAGGGAATGACAAAGGAGGTTAAAATGGTAAGGAATGATTAATAAATAATTTCACTTTCTTAATCTTTATTTACTAGGCTTTGAAATCTATGTAATACTACCAGCAAAAGACAATTATGTATCTTTTTTAAAAATAACTTAGGTATAACATTCTAAACCACAAGACAAGAAACCAATTGACATATCTTTTAAATATTAAAGAAAAGATAAAAATGTAGGATAAAGTTGATAATTTGATAACTATAAGATAAAGACCTCTAACAATTCAGCCCAAACGAAATTAATTCTTTCATCCTTCACATATATGGTTTTCTTAGTCTTCCAAAAGTTTAAAATTGCCAAAGCTTTTTTTTTCATATTTGCCAATCAGACTACTAACACTGAGAGATGAAGAATATTTAGAGCCAATTGAGACTATAAGGGAGAGAGGAAAATAATGAATGAAACTTCCACCCTCTGATGTCTTTAACAAATCCAAAAGACCACAGTTTATGGAAAATAAAAAGTAATTTGTCAAAAGAGACCTACATCATCTTGTTGAGGAAATGTCTCTTAGTATTTAGTGCTTGGAAGCAACACATAATGTTTTAATAAGTTCATCCATCTTTCATTTGCTAAGGTGATTTTTCTTGATTGGGAAAACATGAGTTAATATTCTGCAAAACGCTTGTCTTACTCTTTCCAATTAAATTGACAGATAAAAGGACTGGCAAAATCAAATGTGGGATAACCAGAGCAGTAGGAAGTATAACTAGGACACAGACTATGAAGCCATCATTTTTTTTAAAGATTTTATATATTTATTTGACAGAGAGAGATCACAAGTAGGCAGAGAGGCAGGCAGAGAGAAGGAGGAAGTAGGCTCCCTGCTGAGCAGAGAGCCCAATGCGGGACTCGATCCCAAAGCCCTGAGATCATGACCTGAGCCGAAAGCAGCGGCCCAACCCACTGAGCCACCCAGGCGCCCCTGAAGCCATCATTTTTAAACTATTATTCCTGGTTTCAAAGTGTTTTCTTTAAATTTTCTATAACTATAACCTGTTTACCAAATTTTAGTAAAAAATACAAGAGTTCAGGGTGTGTGAAAGGTTTTTTTGCCTAGTAGATGGAGAAAACAACACTTTGCTCTTCTGACTTTGAATCCAAATCTGTATTTTCTATCCAATGAGAAAATATTGATATTGAAAGAAAATGATATTTCAAAATATCATTAGAAACTTATTGTTGTGTTTTGGGGAAATAATCACCTAATCCACTATGTATTCAAAGATGTCTAACAAGGCTGAGCTGTATTCATGAAATAAAAAAGCAAGTTCAATTAAACTCTAATATAGCAAATTTACAAAATATTTAGATGTGTTTTACTATACAAATTTTGGAATTTTTTTTAAAGATTTTATTTATTTATTTGACAGAGAGAAATCACAAGTAGGCAGAGAGGCAGGCAGAGAGAGAGGAAGGGAAGCAGGCCCCCTGCTGAGCAGAGAGCCCGATGCGGGACTCGATCCCAGGACCCTGGAATCATGACCTGAGCTGAAGGCAGCGGCCTAACCCACTGACCCACCCAGGCATCCCCAAATTTTGGAATTTTTATACAGGTAAGTTTTTTTACAACTATAGGCAATTATAGTAAACAAACCCAGAAAAGTCCTTGTAGCTGACTTACTATGATTCTATGGGAAGGTCACAAATTTCCTTTCATATCAATTTCTGCAGTTGTGCTATGGAGATAAATATAACTGCCATATATAATACATACCTTGAAATATTATTTTGAGGATTATAGGAATAACATAACATAAATAGGAAAATAGACTTTAAATCATCCAGTTTACCACCATCCCCAGTATGTTAAAACTGTATCAGATTTTAAGTGATTTACCTAAGAAGACCAGGTGTTCATTTTCCTGTTATTTTTACTGTTGTCTACTGATAAGGTACATTACTTCATGTAGAAATATACTCCAAAGTAACAAAGTAACAAGAAATATACTCCAAAGTAACAACAACAACAAAACAATAAGGTGTAAGTTTAGAAACATATCAATTAAAATGATAATAATGACAATGATGATAACACTGGAATTTAGGACATATTTCTCTTAAGAGATTTAGAGTTGTTTTGGTGAAAGAAGAACAATGTGCTAAGAAATTAAAAACACTATTTCTTTCAGGTCAGTCAGCTTGAATGAGGAACAATAGTTATTGCTTTGAAAAGAGGAATTGAAACTGTGCCACCCACAAGTATCCCATGACAACCTCTTATGTTACCAAATTTTGATTAATGTGTAAAATGTATCTTTTCTCTTACTTAATTATCATGGTTTCATAGAAAATTTTGGCAGTCAAACCAAATAATGATTATATATTTCTGGAAACATAAAGATATTTTGTCTTTTTTGAATACAGAAAGAGAATGTCATGACATTTAACAGTTTTAAATAAATACTGACAGCATGCCTAAGATTTGCAAAGTGAATAGTGCAATTATTGGAGCTCCTCTGATAAATAAAATAAGAAATCCTATTGCTGTAGTCATGATATTATAATAATTATATATTTTTGTTAAAATTTGTTTTGAGTATTTTAATCTCTTCATAAATATTACTGATATTTTCCAATATTACAATGTAAATAGAAATTACATTGACAACCACTGGCTTATAATATCTCTTTTTGGAAGTATATTCAATCACTCATATGCATACAAAGCCAGAAATACTTTCTGTTGGCATTTTATACTCTTGACTGACAGATCAATTAGCCACTTGTGCTTTTTTTACTGTGTTATGTTAGTCACCATACAATATATCCTTCATCTTTATGCATAATTTGACTGGTTCATTGAGGAGAGCATATTAGGTGGTGAGACATCTGAGATTATCTTCTGTCTTCCTTTTACTCATTGTACTTTATTGACTAACCTGTACAAGAAAAGGGACATGTCAGTAAAATTTCACAATAATATTAAATTTTATTCTCCAACTTTGCAATATTTTTGGATCAAGATGCAATAAGAAGTTGTTCAAGGCCTCGTGTGAATATTCCTTTGATTCAGAAGAAATTATCCAACTTTCCTTTGAGTGGTCGGAGAAACAAAAGTATTGCAAAGACTGAAAGTCCCTCTCAGGGAAAGAGCAAAAACACAAAGCACTACTTTGTTGCATAAAAAAAAACTTTTATCACCTTTAGTTGAAAAATGTGAATTGGGATAAAATGTCTTGTGGCTGAAAGGATGCTAATAAAACTGAGCTAGAGAAATAATAATAATAAAACTTAATACTCAAATAAACATCAAATATAATAGATATTAGTCTTTGTGTCACTTGTTTCTTTGAATTAGTCTCATAATTTTCATTTTATGTGTATTCCAGTTTCCTTCATGTTAGTGTGAATAAAATAATTACCTTAAACTGTTGATATTAAAGCTGGAAAATAGGATTAGTTGCTAAAAGGTGAATAACAATTACAATTTATAAAACAGGAGGAATGACTGCAAGTTGGGAAAATGAGTAATAATAAAGTATGTTAAAGAGTATATATATTGTCCAGAGTAGCTGAGACAGTATCCTAAGGTAATTTTAGCTAGAATTATTTCTTAAAGGAGCTATAGAAAAGTGTCTGTGTACTAAGCAAATTGCAAATTTTTTTGTTTGGTTACAAATTTTTTTATAACCCGAGTGAATAAGGCTGAATATTTTTGTACTGTTTTCACTTTTTTTAAAAAAACAGTTACATTTTATTTATTTTCAGTGTTCCAAAATTCATTGTTTATGCACCACACACAGTGCTCTATGCAATATGTGCCCTGCATAATATCCACCACCAGGATCACTCACCACCCCCCAACCCTTTCCCTTCCAAAACTCTCAGTTTGTTTCTCAGAGTACACAGTCTCTCATGGTTTGTCTCCCCCTCCAATTTCCCACAACTCACTTCTCCTCTCCATCACCCAATGTCCTCCCTGTTGTTCCTATTGCTCCACAAGTGAAACCATGTGATACTTGACTCTCTCTGCTAGACTTATTTCACTCAGCATAATCTTTTCCAGTCCCATCCATGTTGATACAAGTAGGGTATTCATCCTTTCAGATAGAGGCATAATACTCCATTATATATATGGACTGTATCTTTATCAAGTCATCCTTTGAGGGGTATCTTGGTTCTTTCCACAGTTTGGAAACAGTGGCCATTGCTGCTATGAACGTTGGGGTACAGATGGCCCTTCTTTCACTACATCAGTATCTTTGGGGTAAATACCCAGTAGTGCAATTGGAGGGTCATAGGTTAGCTCTATTTTTCATTTCTTAAAGAATCTCCACACTGTTTCCCAAAGTGGCTGCACCAACTTGCATTGTCACCAACAGTGAAAGAGAGTTCCCCTTTCTCCACATCCTCTCCAACACTTGCTGTTTACTGTATTGTTGATTTTGGCCATTCTAACTGGTGTAAGGTGGTATCTCAATGTGGTTTTGATTTAAATCTCCCTAATGGCTAATGATGATGAATATTTCTTCATGTGTCTGTTAGCCATTTGTACCTCTTCTTTGGAGAAGTGTCTGTTCATGTCTTCTGCCATTTTTTTACATGATTATCTGTTTTGTGTGTGTTGAGTTTGAGGAGTACCTTATAGATCTTGGGTATCAGGCCTTTGTCTGTAGTGTCATTTGTGAATATCTTCTCCCATTCTGTGGGTTGCCTCTTTGTTCTGTTTACTATTTCCTTTGCTGTTCAGAAGCTTTTGATCTTGATGAAGTCTCAAAAGTTCATTTTCACTTTTGTTTCCTTTGCCTTTGGAGTCATGTCTTGAAAGAAGTTGTTGTGGCCAATGTCGAAGAGGTTACTGCCTATGTTCTCCTCTAGGATTTTGATAGATTCCTTTCTTATATTGAGGTATTTTATCCATTTCAAGTTTATCATTGTGTATGGTGTAAGAGAATGGTTGAGTTTCATTCTTCTATACATAGCTGTCCAATTTTTCCCAGCACCAATTTTTTTCCACTGTATATATATTTTTTTCTTCTTTGTCAAAGATTAGTTGACCATAGAGTTGAGGGTCCATGTGTGGGCTCTTACTCTGTTCCACTGATCTATGTGTCTGTTTTTGTATCAGTACCATGCTGTCTTAGTGATCACAACTTTGTGGTAAAGCTTGAAGTCAGGCAACGTTATGTCCCCAGTTTTTATTTTCTTTTTCAACATTTCTTTAGCAATTTGGGGTCTCTTCTGGTTCCATACAAATTTTAGGATTGTTTGTTCCTTGTTTTTCAAAAATGCCGGTGGAATTTTGATCAGGTTGGCATTGAAAGCATAGATTGCTCTGGGCAGTGTAGACATTTTAATGATGTTTATTCTTCAGATCCATGAGCATGGAATGCTCTATCCATCTTTTTGTGTCCTCTTCAATTTCTTTCATGAGCATTCTGTAGTTCCTCAAGTACAGATCCTTTATCTCCTTGGTTAGGTTTATTCCCAGGTATCTTATAGTTCTTGGTGCTTTAGTGAATGGAATCAATTCTCTAAATTCCCTTTCTATATTTCCACTGTTAGTGTACAAGAAAGCAACTGATATCTGCACACTGATTTTGTATCCTGCCACATTACTGAATTGCTGTATGGGTTCAAGAAGTTTTGGCGTGGAGTCTTTTGGGTTTTCTGTATAGAGTATCAGGTCATCTTTGAACAGAAAGAGTCTGACTTCTTCTTTGCAATATGAATAACTTTTATTTCTTATTGTTGTCTGATTGCTGTTCTAGGGCTTCTAAACTATGTTGAATAACAGTGGTGAGAATGGACATCCTTGTTGTATTGCTGATCTCAAAGAGAAGGTGGTCAGATTTTCCCATTGAAGATAATATTTGCTGTGGGTTTTCCATAGGTAGGTTTATGATGTTGAGAAATGTTCCACCTACCCCTATACTTTGAATAATTTTAATCAGGAATGGATGCTATATCTTGTCAAATGCTTTTTCTGCATCAACTGATAGGACCGTGTGGTTCTTATCTCTTATCTTACTGAATAGTTTTATCACATTGATTAATTTGTGAATGTTGAACCACACTTGCATCACATGGATAAACCCCACCTGGTCATGGTGGATAATCTTTTTAATGTACCATTGGATCCTATTAGCTAGGATCTTGTAGAGAATCATAGCATCCATATTCATCAGGGATATATTTTTTTTATTTTTTTCAATTTATTTATTTTCAGAAAAACAGTATTCATTATTTTTTAACCACACCCAGTGCTCCATGCAATCTGTGCCCTCTATAATACCCACCACCTGGTACCCCAACCTCCCACCCCCCCGCCAATTCAAACCCCTCAGTTGTTTTTCAGAGTCCATAGTCTCTCATGATTCACCTCCCCTTCCAATTTACCCCAACTCACTTCTCCTCTCTAACACCCCTTGTCCTCCATGATATTTGTTATGCTCCACAAATAAGTGAAACCATATGATAATTGACTCTCTCTGCTTGACTTATTTCACTCAGCATAATCTCTTCCAGTCCTGTCCATGTTGCTACAAAAGTTAGGTATTCATCCTTTCTGATGGAGGGATAATACTCCATAGTGTATATGGACCACATCTTCCTTATCCATTCATCTGTTGAAGGGCATCTTGGTTCTTTCCATAGTTTTGCGACTGTGGTCATTGCTGCTATAAACATTGGGGTACAGATGGCCCTTCTTTTCACGACATCTGTATCCTTGGGATAAATACCCAGGAGTGCAATTGCAGGGTCATAGGGAAGCTCTATTTTTAATTTCTTGAGGAATCTCCACACTGTTCTCCAAAGAGGCTTCACCAACTTGCATTCCCACAAACAGTGGAAGAGGGTTCCCCTTTCTCCACATCCTCTCCAACACATGTTGTCTCCTGTTTTGTTAATTTTGGCCATTCTAACTGGTGTAAGGTGATATCTCAATGTGGTTTTAATTTGAATCTCCCTGATGGCTAGTGATGATGAACATTTTTTCATGTGTCTGATAGCCATTTGTATGTCTTGACTGGAGAAGTGTCTGTTCATATCTTCTGCCCATTTTTTGATATGTTTGCCTGTTTCGTGTGTGTTGAGTTTGAGGAGTTCATTATAGTTCCTGGATATCAAACTTTTGTCTGTACTGTCATTTTCAAATATCTTCTCCCATGCCGTGGGTTGCCTCTTTGTTTTTTTGACTGTTTCCTAGAACATATCAATGAAACTATAAGCTGTTTTTTTTGAAAGAATCAATAAGATCGATAAACCATTGGCCACACTAATCCAAAAGAAAAGAGAGAAAGCCCAAATTCAGAAAATTATGAATGAAAAGGGAGAGATCACAACTAACACCAAGGAAGTAGAAATAATCATCAGAAGTTATTATCAACAGTTATATGCCAATAAGCTTAGCAACCTAGATGAAATGGATGCATTCCTGGAAAACTATAAACTACCAAAATTGAACCAGGAAAAAATTGACAACCTGAATAGACCAATATCTAATAATGAGATTGAAGCAGTGATCAAAAACCTCCCAAAAAACAAGAGCCCAGGACCTGACGGATTCCCTGGGGAATTCTACCAAACCTTCAAAGAAGAAATAACACCTATTCTCCTGAAGCTGTTTCAAAAAAATTGAAGCAGAAGGAAAACTTCCAGACTCTTTCTATGAAGCCAGCAGTACCCTGATCCCCAAACCAGGCAAAGACCCTACCAAAAAGAAGAATTTTAGACCAATATCACTGATGAATATGGATGCTAAGATTCTCAACAAGATCCTAGACAACAGGATCCAACAGCACATTAAAGAGATTATCCACCATGATCAGGTGGGATTCATCCCTGGGCTATAAGGTTGGTTCAACATTCGCAAATTAATCAATGTGATACAACAAATTAATATGAGAAGAGAGAAGAACCACATGGTCCTCAATTGATGCAGAAAAAGCATTTGACAAAATCCAGCATCCGTTCCTGATTAAAACGCTTCAAAGTATAGGGATAGAGGGAGCATATTCCTCAGGGATATTGTTCTGAAATTCTCCTTTTTGGTAGGGACTTTGCCTGGTTTGGGGATCAGGGTAATGCTGGCTTCATAAAAAGTCTGGAAGCTTGTCTTCTGCTTCTATTTCTGGAAACAACTTGAGGAGAATAAGTATTATTTCTTCTTTGAATGTTTGGTAGAATTCCCTGGAGAATCTGTCAGGTCCTGTGTTCTTGTTTTTGGGAAGGTTTTTAATCACTGCTTCAATATCATTACTACATATTTGTCTATTCAGGTTGTCAGTTTCTTCCTGTTTTAGTCTTAGAAGTTTATAGGTTTTCAGGAATTTTTCCATTTCATCTAGGTTGCCTAACTTACTGGGATATAAGTGTTGATAATAATTTCTGATGATACTATTTCCTTGGTGTTAGTCATGATTTCTTCCTTTCCATTCATAATTGTATTAATTTGGGTCCTCTCTCTTTTCTTTTGTATTAGTTTGGCCAATGGTTTATCGATCTTATTGATTATTTCAATAAAACAGTTTCTAGTTTTGTTGATGTGTTCTACTGTATCCTTAGTTTCTGTGTCATCGATTTCTGCTCTAATCTTGATTATTTCCTTTCATGTCTGTGGTGTTGGCTTATTTTTTTGTTGATTCCCCAGTTCATTAAGGTGTAAAGAAAGCGTGTGTTTTCTGGATTTTTCACTTTTTTTAAGGGAGGCTTGGATGGTTTTGTATTTCCCCCTTAGGACTGCCTTTGATGTATCCCATAGGTTTTGGACTGAAGTGTCTTCATTCTTATTTGCTTCCACAAATTATTTGATTTCTTCTTTGATGTCCCGGTTGATCCAAACATTCTTAAGGATAGTGGTCTTCAGTTTTCAGGTGTTTGAATTCCTTCCAAAATTTTTCTTGTGGTTGAGTTCCAGTTTCAAAGCATTGTGGTCTGAAAATATGCAGCGTTTAATCTTAATCTTTTGGTATCAGTTGAGCACTGATTTGTGACACAGCATGTGGTTATCTGGAGAAAGTTTCATGTGCACTTGAGAAAAATTGGTATTCTGTTGTTTTAGAGTGGTATGTTCCATATATATGTATGAGGTCCATCTGGTCCAATGTGTCATTCAAAGTTCTTGTTTCTTTGTTGGTTTTCTGATTGGGTTATCTATTATTGTGAGTGGCATGTTAAGATCCCCTACTATCAATGTATTCATATTGATATGACTATTTTTATTAACAGTTGGCTTATGTAATTGGCTATTCCCCTATTGGGTGCGTAAATATTTACAATTGTTAGGTTTTCTTGGTGGATAGACCTTTTAAGAATGATGTAGAGTCCTTCTTTATATCTGACTATAGTCTTTAGTTTAAAATCTAATTGCTTTTTTATGAGAATTGCTATCCCAGCTTTCTTTTGAGGCCCATTGGCATGAAAGATGCTCCTCCATCCTTTCACTTTCATTCTGGAAGTATCCTTAGGTTCCAAATGTGTCTTTTATAGACAATATATGGACAGGTCCTGTCTTTTTATCCAATCTGCAACTGTGTGCCATTTTAGGGGAGCACTTAGGCCATTCACATTGAGAGTGATTAGTGAAAGCTATGTTTTTATTGACATCATGTTGCCTATGATGTCCTTGTTTCTATAGATTGACCCTGTAAATTTCTGTTCTGTCATTCTTGGGTTCTTCTTTTATAGAACCCCCTTTAATGTTTCTTGTAGAGCCGGCTTGGTGGTCACATACTCTTTTAAACCTTGTCAGTCTTGGAAGCTCTTTATCTCTCCATCCAATTTGAATGTCAGCCTTGCTGGATAAAGAACTCTTGGCCGCATGTTCTTCTCATTTAGTATCCTGATTATGTCTTGCCAGCCCTTTCTGGCTTGCCAGGTTTCTGTGGACAAGTGTGATGTTATTCTGTTGGACCATCAAGGTCTGTATGGACCTTAAGAGGCCATAA
Organism: Mustela erminea; assembly: GCF_009829155.1. Lineage (NCBI taxonomy): Eukaryota > Metazoa > Chordata > Mammalia > Carnivora > Mustelidae > Mustela > Mustela erminea. The sequence goes on along the minus strand of NC_045635.1, from coordinate 106,825,319 downwards.
GGAATCTCTTCCCCGTAGCTTCTCTCAAAACCTCTTGTCTAAAATTATAACTCTTCAGTCTTACAATCAAGTGCTTCAAGGTCTGTCTAGATTCATTGATCTTGGGAAAGATGTTCTTTCTACCTCTAGGACATGAACACTGGTTCCATTTCCCAGATTGGGAAGATTTTCATGGAGAATTTGTTCAACTATATCTTCTAGTCTTCTTTCTTTCTCCTCCCCTCAGGGATCCCAATAATTCTGACATTGGAAAGTTTTATAGCATCATTTATTTCCCTAATTCTATTTCCATGGCTTCTAAGCTGTTTGTTCCAGGCCTCCTCCTGATAACATTTCTAACTTCTTCCTGGGCAGCTTTCACTTCTGTCCTAATGGATTCATGTTGTCACTGATGGTTTTCTCCTATCTAACAGCCTGGATAATTGTTACCCTGAATTCACTTTCCAACATACCATTTATATCCATATCCAATAGTTCTGATGGAAAGGTAACAGTCTCTGAATTTTTCCTCTTTTGGGTATTCCTTCTCCTAGTTATTTTGGTTAGAGGTGGTTGCGGGGATGTATAGCTGAATATACCAACCAAAGTCCAGGCAAGGTGCACCCTGGAACACTTCTAAACATGTAATATCTAAACATATAATAGGCACCATATTAAAGGTTAAGGTTGATACACTAAGAAATATTACAAACTACAACTTACTTATGAATAAGTAGATGTTTGAAATAGTTTGAATATGTCTGAAGAATAGGTCAGCTTCCAAATATTTGTAAAGACTCTTGTGTTGACATAATTCTAGTAGCCCATAGAATTTGTCATGGACTTTTTGGCTTTATCAACAAAAACTCATCACTGTGCAAGACAATATAATAATGTGTATCAACAAATAGCATAATATTTAAGATATTATTTCTGGTTAGCATAGTAATTAGAAGCCTCATAGAAAATTCTTAAGAACACTAAAAAAATTAAATTGAATTAAAGAAAATAAATAAAATATTTTTCAAAAGATACTGTTATTCTTTTTTTAAATTTTTTATTGTATTCCTTCATCTATTTTAACACCAGCCCTTTATGCATGCCATCCTTTCTGTTTAGAACCCATCCCTTCACAGACCTTTATATTTACTTGTGTGATTTCTACTCATCCTTCATCTTTCAGTTTAAAATCCCATCTTCAAAGAAGCATTCCTGGAATCTCAGATTAGGTTTTTCCCATTGTCCTACATTTTAATAGTATGTGGCACTTTTACTCTATGGTTTATTTTATAGTCTGAGTTTATAGACCAGTGGTCATTAATATAAATATTATCTAATAAAGAGTTTTATTCTTCATACTCCCAAAGTTTAGGGTAGGAGATCAATCTATATATTCTGTTCAAAACAACTCTGATTAAACTCTGATATCCTCTCACAACATCTACTATCTATAAATTTTAGAATTTTATTGGTTTCTAAACCAACAGAATTTATTTCATAATCATGCAATTCTACTTAAACGTGCTGGTCCTTTTATCTCTTTTCCCCATAATATAGACAGTTTTGCAGTCATCAGTCTGCCAACATATAATTTCTTTGATGGTATACACTTCCTTGTGAGTGTAGAGAGTGTGGTTCTTCATCTATTATTTTTCTCTTGATATAATATATTTAATTTTTACTTCTGTAAATATATCTCTAGAAGGAACATTTATGAAAACCTACATATGATGATACATATCTTATTGTATATGTGTATATATATATATATTTAAATTAATACTTTTATTCCCAAATATAGGGTCAGCTCCATGAAGGTAAAGAATGTTGCCTACTTTTGTTCATTATTTTATCTCCAGTCCAAGCACTATATTTTATACACAGATTGTGCTAAGTAAGTATTTGTTGAACAAATGAATGGTGAGGAAAATCAATGAAATCACCACAATTCAGCAGCAATCCTGACAGGTAAAGTATTAAGAGGAGGTTTATAAAGTAGAGTGTGAAAGTTTATAAAGGGGTAGAGAGGAATAGTAATTGTGAACTTGGATGAATAAAATATCAGAAAAATAAATCACAGTATACAGGCTTTTATCTCTGAATTGAAGAGCTTGTAGTTTCCTTCACTTTTTATCATTTATTACCTAAATCAAGATGCAATATTCTGTATGAATAAATACAGTCAGCCTTTGATTATACACACACACACACACACACACACACACACACACACGCACACACACACACATCTTGTACTCTTTAGGAGATGATTCTTGAAATGCGATTTGAATCATTTTTCAATGAGTTGTAGCTCCTAACTCATTCACAATCTTATGTTCAGTAAAGTGGAGGGTTACTAAGAATTGGAAAAAAAAAATTCCTTGGTTCTTTTGGTTAAACATCAGTTTTACCCTTTCTTATTTGTTATTTCCCAGAATGACATGAACTAAATGCAGTCTAAGTCATTTATTTGTATTAACTAAATTATTATTTAAATACCTCAAATATATTTAATGTTGTTGTCTTTTTTAATTACTTTATTTATTTTCAGCATAACAGTATCATTATTTTTTTTTCATCACACCCAGTGCTCAATGCAATCCGTGCCCTCTATAATACCCACCACCTGGTACCCCAACCTCCCACAACCCCCGCCACTTCAAAACCCTCAGATTGTTTTTCAGAGTCTATAGTCTCTCATGATTCACCTCCCCTTCCAATTTACCCCAACCCCCTTCTCTCTAACTCCCCATGTCCTCCATGCTTTTTGTTATGCTCCACAAATAAATGAAACCATATGATAGTTGACTCTCTCTGCTGGACTTATTTCACTCAGCATAATCTCTTCCAGTCCTGTCCATGTTGCTACAAAAGTTGGGTATTCGTCCTTTCTGATGGAGGCATAATACTCCATAGTGTATATGGACCACATCTTCCTTATCCATTCACCCGTTGAAGGGCATCTTGGTTCTTTCCACAGTGTGGCGACCATGGCCATTGCTGCTATAAACATTGGGGTACAGATGGCCCTTCTTTTCACGACATCTGTATCTTTGAGGTAAATATCCAGGAGTGCAATGGCAGGGTCATAGGGAAGTTCTATTTTTAATTTCTTGAGGAATCTCCACACTGTTCTCCAAAGAGGCTGCACCAACTTGCATTCCCACCTACAGTGGAAGAGAGTTCCCCTTTCCCCACATCCTCTCCAACACATGTTGTTTCCTGTCTTGCTAATTTTGGCCATTCTAACTGGTTTAAGGTGATATCTCAATGTAGTTTTAATTTGAATCTCCCTGATGGCTAGTGATGATGAACATTTTTTCATGTGTCTGATAGCCATTTGTATGTCTTGATTGGAGAAGTGTCTGTTCATATCTTCTGCCCATTTTTTGATATGATTGTCTGTTTTGTGTGTGTTAAGTTTGAGGAGTTCATTATAGATCCTGGATATCAACCTTTTGTCTGTAATGTCATTTGAAAATATCTTCTCCCATTCCGTGGGTTACCTCTTTGTTTTCTTGACTGTTTCCTTGGCTGTGCAGAAGCTTCTGATTTTGATGAAGTCCCAAAAGTTCATCTTCGCTTTTGTTTCTTTTGCCTTTGGAGACATATCTTGAAAGAAGTTGCTGTGGCTGATATCGAAGAGATTACTGCCTATGTTCTCCTCTAGGATTCTGATGGATTCCTGTCTCACACTGAGGTCTTTTATCTATTTTGAGTTTATCTTTGTGTACAGTGTAAGTGAATGGTCTAGTTTCATTTTTCTATATATAGCTGCCCAGTTTTCCCAGCACCATTTATTGAAGAGGCTGTCTTTTTTCCACTGGATACTTTTTCCTGTTTTGTCAAAGATTATTTGACCATAGAGTTGAGGGTCCATATCTCGGCTCTATACTCTGTTCCACTGGTCTATGTTTCTGTTTTTATGCCAGTACCATGCTGTCTTGGTGATCACAGCTTTATAGTAAAGCTTGAAATCAGGTAACGTGATGCCCCCCATTTTATTTTTGTTTTTCAGCATTTCCGTAGTGATTCGGGGTCTCTTCTGATTCCAAACAAATTTTAAGATTATTTGCTCCAGCTCTTTGAAGAATACCGGTGGAATTTTGATCGGAATAGCATTAAAAGTATAGATTGCTCTAAGCAGTATAGACATTTTAACAATGTTTATTCTTCCAATCCAAGAGCATGGAATGGTCTTCCATCTTTTTTTTTTTTTTTTTGTCTTCTTCATTTTTTTTTTTTTTTATGAGTTTTCTGTAGTTCCTTGAATACAGATCCTTTACCTCTTTGGTTAGGTTTATTTCCAGATATCTTATGGTTCTTGGTGCTATAGTAAATGAAATTGATTCTCTAATTTCCCTTTCTGTATTTTCATTGTTAGTGTATAAGAAAGCCACTGATTTCTGCACATTGACTTTGTATCCTGCCACGTTGCTTAATTGCTGTATGAGTTCTAGTAGTTTGGGGGTGGAGTCTAATCAAGATTAGAGCTGAGATCGATGAGCTAGAAACCAGAGATACAGTAGAATATATCAATGAAACTAGAAGCTGGTTTTTTGAAGAATCCATAAGATTGATAAACCATTGGTGACACTAATCCAAAAGAAAAGAGAGAAAGCTCAAATACATAAAATTATGAATGAAAAGGGAGAGATCACAACGAACACCAAGGAAGTAGAAACAATCATCAGAAGTTATTATCAACAGTCATATGCCAATAATCTAAGCAACCTAGATGAAATGGATGCCTTCCTGGAAAAATTGAATCAGGAAGAAATTGACAACCTGAATAGACCAATATCTAGTAATGAGATTGAAGGGGTGATCAAAAACCTCCCAAAAAACAAAAGCCCAGGACCTGATGGATTCCCCGGAGAATTCTACCAAACTTTCAAAGAAGAAATAGTACCTATTCTTCTGAAGCTGTTTCAAAAAATTGAAGCAGAAGGAAAACTTCCAGACTCTTTCTATGAAGCCAGCATTACCCTGATCCCCAAACCAGGCAAAGACCCTACCAAAAAGGAGAATTACAGACCAATATCACAGATGAATATGGATGCTAAGATTCCCAACAAGATCCTAGCCCACAGGATCCAACAGCCCATTAAAAAGATTATCCACCATGACCAGGTGGGATTCATCCCTGGTCTACAAGGATGGTTCAACATTCGCAAATCAATCAATGTGATAGAACAAATTAATAAGAGAAGAGAGAAGAACCACATGGTCCTCTCAATTGATGCAGAAAAAGAATTTGACAAAATCCAGCATCTGTTACTGATTAAAACACTTCAAAGTATAGGGATAGAGGGAACATTCCTGAACTTCATAAAATCTATTTATGAAAGACCCACAGCAAATATCATCCTCAATGAGAAAAAGCTTGCGTCCTTCCCGTTGAGATCAGGAACACGACAAGGATGCCCACTCTCACCACTCTTGTTCAACATAGTATTAGAAGTCCTAGCAACAGCAATCAGACAACAAAGGGAAATAAAAGGTATCCAAATTGGTAATAAAGAAGTCAAACTCTCTCTCTTTGCAGATGACATGATTCTTTATATGGAAACCCAAAAGACTCCACCCCAAACCACTTGCACTCATATATTTAATGTTATCAAAATAATTCAGCTTTGTTTTTCTTGTAAATTTTGTTTTCCTTTTTTAAAGTTCAGAATCTTGTTTTCCTTTTCTTTTTCAGTCTTTGAGCTTATGTTTTATATATTTTTTTTAAATAATGAGGTTTAATTTTCCCCTGTCTTCATGTACTGAGTTTGTCTTACAATTTTTTGAGTGCATTTTTTATTTTTTATTATTTTTTTATTTTTAAAAAGATTTTACTTATTTATTTGACAGAGAGTGAGAGAGAGCACATAAGCAAAGGGAGACAGAAGGAGAGGGAGAAAGAGGCTCTCTGTTGAGTAGGGAGTCCAATACAGGCCTTGATCCCAGGATCTTGGGATCATGACCTGAGGCAAAGGTAAATATTTACCTGACTAAGCCTCCCAGGTACACCTAGGGTACATTTTTTTAAACCATAAAGCAACTGATGTGAATTTAAGTCTAAATCTTAACTTTGTATTACCATCATTAAATGGCAGGGCATGTTTGCCTAATGTTCTATGAGCTATCCTGCTTTCTTTTTTATTTTTTTTTCTAATTTTATTTTATTTTATATTTTATTTTTTGTTAACATATAATGTATTATTTGCTTCAGGGATACAGGTCTGTGATTCATTAGTCTTATACATTTCACAACAAATGGACTTTTATTCTTAGGTATTGCTTTCTAACCACACTGAATTAGAGCAAGATAAGTTTGTGTTCATTTTCTTTGGCTCTTTGCTAACTGGATCTTTCAAACTCTATTTTTCCTTTGGTCAATGTGATTAGTTTAAATGTAAATCTGTCTATCTATCTATATATCATTTATCTATCATCTATGTATCTATCTATCTACTTATCTATCAATTTCTACATCTATAAATATATATGCACATTTATAAATAATGTCATATATATAAAGACTTATAGTTAATGGTTCTGTAAATATTCATGACTCATGTAGAAGTATGAATCCATATTTCATTGAAATGCATAGAGGTTTCTTGAGTGTTGGTTGTTAGGTTTAGTTTTTTGTTTGTTTGTTTGTTTGTTTTTATCTTGCCCCTTACCTTCTGTGTGTTTTTGAGAAACCAAGTCCTTTCATTGATTCCTTCTCATTTTCCTTTCTGGTGGCCCCCACCAGACAGGCTCTGAGCTAATTAATAGAGCTTTCTTCTTGACTGCTCATTTCTTTAAACTCTGTGAAAGGAAACTTATGAGCACTTTGCAAAATTCAACTATATACAGGATAATAATATAATAATAATAAGCATTCCATAGAGATTTGAATAGATTTGAGACATAATACACCAATCTATGCATACATAACTGGTAAAGGGACAATCACCATAAAGGCAGTTGGGATAATACTCATGATGCCATTAAATGCTAAAAGACTCTTCCATTCAACAAAATTCAGAAAATTATGTACTTTATAGGCTACTGAGCCAAAAACCTATTTGAACAGGCCCAGTCTTATATTCTGGCTCTGTTATTAATAGCTAAATGTTTTAGGCCTAGGAACTTTCTCATCTGCACCTTTTGGATAATACTAATAATGAAGCATGGGGCATTTAAAGTTATTATATGATAATGGGACACAAAAGAGCATTTAGGAGTATCACATGAAATTATGCACACAAATTGCTTGGCATAGCAACTTCAATAAATAGTAAGCGCCTAAAAATTATGGTCCATTATTTTTCTGTTGCTTCTGTTGTTGTATGGTTATTGTTATTTATTGTCATATTGAAACTCTTCATATGAGAAGTATAGGACATTTATGACATAGACACAATGACTTTATTTCCTTACTCATGGTCTATTTTGATTATATTTATGAATAAAACTAAAAATATTGAAAAGCTTTTGGCAAAAAGTCTCATTAGGTGTAGAATACATGGTCTAGTTATCTTATACCTACCTTTAGGCTGAAACCAGATAGTTAGGATTCAGTAATCTTACAGATTTTTCATAGATTTTCAGTTTACTTTGACCTGCAAAAACAACCAATGCTATGCTTAAGATTCTAAGGTTATAGATTCACACTTTGATGTATTTTCTTAGTTTGCAATTTGACATGAAGAGACAACATAGTGACTGCTTAGATACTAATTTATTCATACATCTGATTAACCAATTCTGAGTTCAAAAGGTACTGATAGGGTCTTGAAAAAAATTATCAGCTTAAGAATATTATGTATTTCTCTATCTAATACTACATTTAATTATCTGAGCAATATTTCCAGGATCAAAATTCCACCGAAACAGTTTTTACTCAGTACAGACCCAGGATAACATGCTTGTTAGGTCTTCTTTCTTACTACATAAGTTAGATTTTGAGTTTGTATTCAAAATACTTTTTTTAATTTATTTTTTATTTCTTTTCAGCATAACAGTATTCATTATTTTTGCACCACACCCAGTGCTCCATGCAATCTGTGCCCTCTCTAATACCCACCACCTGGTTCCCCCAACCTCCCACCCTGCCCCCGCCACTTCAAAATACTTTTTAATTAAGGGTGCCTAGGTGGTTCAGTCAATTGAGCATCTGACTCTTGATTTTTGTCTCAGGTCGTGATCTCAGGACATGAGATCGAGCCCTGAGCCCTGTTTTGGGCTGGGCCTCACTCAGTGGGGAGTCTGCTTGAGATTTTCTTCTGCTCCCTCTACTTCTGCCCCTCCCCCATTCTTGCACACACACAACACACTCTTTCTAAATTAAGTAAATAAAAATCTTTAAAATATGTGTGTGTGCACATATATATATGTGTGTGTGTATATATATACACACACACATAATCCTTTCTGGAGAATATATATAATATATATATTATATATATATATATTATATATATATTCAATAATATATACATTGGTTTACCAATAATATATATTCATATATTCATGGAAGGATTATGTGTGTGTGTATATATATATTCATATATATATTCAATATATATATTTTAATATATATATATATTCAATATATATTCAATAATATATATTCATATATATTCTCCAGGAAGAATTGTACTTATGATTTGAGGAAATAGGTTTTTATTACCCTTTTTTAAAGAGCTTTTCAATGCACTTTTAATATTAACATATAATGTATTATTTGCTTCAGGGCTACAGGTCTGTGCATCATCAGTCTTACACAGTTCACAGAACTTTTATATATACAATATTATCAATGTAAAACTTTCCTCCTTTAAGGAGGTTTTTCTTCCCTTCAAGACATCTGTCTCATATTTCAATCTCATATTCTTTTTTTATCTTAATTTTTATTTTTTTATAAACATATAATATATTTTTATCCCCGGGGGTACAGGTCTGTGAATCGCCAGGTTTACACACTTCACAACACTCACCATAGCACAATCTCATATTCTATATGGAACAATACTAATTATATGCAACCAGAGCCAATAATGAAAATATTCTGAAATTAGATAATCTAGCTCTTTTATTCAAGATTTTCACATAATTCTAGATTTACCATTCAGCTCTGTAGCAATGGAGACCTTTTTTGGATAAAACAGTTACCCTAAATAACTTTCTACCATTATGACTAAAAAAATCTTCTTAAAATGGAATAGTTTTATGAACCTATATATTAAAGTGAAAGGCCCCTATAAATTCTATAACATTAGTACAGACAGAAATTACAATACTTCAGTTACTATTAGGAGGCAGTTGGATAACATAAATTAATCTCCCTGACATTCCTGTTATGGAGAGAGACTCTTTTCATTTGAAGTACTTGCTGACAAGGCTGCAACTTTATCAATACAAAACGTGCCATTTAGCCTTAGGACCTACATTTTGGCAGCTGAACAAAATGCAAAAGAGTTTCCAACTGCCTTTCACTGTTGTATTGAGGTAGTCCTCAAACACATTTCAATCTTCTAGTAAGTGCACGAAATGCTATGCTAGACAGAATATATGAGTACTACCAAAGAAATTTCAGGTAGGACCCTTGCAGTCAAGTTAAAGAAGAAAGATGTAGTTCCAAAAAGAAAAATAAAAGTGAAGAAAACTACCTACTAGTATGCTAAGTGTAATATAAATAGAAACTAAATACAAACTGTCTTTGTATAGGAACATATGTGTTGTTGTTCAGTAACAAGGCTAGCCATTTATTTGATTTTTCAGGTATATAATTCTGTGTCTATTTCGCTCTAGCTTTTCTGATTTATACAGCATATCACACAGGAAATCCATGATGAATCAGAAAAGAGTGTAGATAAGTCATCTTGACATCAATTCATACTGCGCTCTGCAGCATCTTTCATCTTAGTCATCCTTTTCCTATGCCCAAGGCCAAGCTTACCTCTTTGCTAGTGCAGGTAGTTCTCCTAGTTTCTAAAAGCTGCATAATGAACAGATCTATTAATTTTGCCTCTGTTTTCCATATTATTTCTATTCCTCTGAAAGCCTTCTCCAATAATTAGATTTAAAACTATGGGAAAATATTTTCTGAGCCTGGTTTTCCAGGGTGAAAGGCACATGCCACTCTAATTCAAGAACTGTTGAGAAATAACCAGGATCTCATTTTTCTGTATTATATAAAACAAGGTTTTCTTGAGACAGAGGCATCTTGTTTTATTTTTTTTTTCTTCATTTATTTCTGGAATATTAAAATGGCAGAAGAATATTTTTTAGACAGAAAGTTGGAACATTCCACAAAAGAACTGGCCAGTAACTTCATTCCCCTGCTCCTCAGCAGAAGCACAGAGCTACCTATGGGAAGCAACTCAGCATGGATATTTAGTACCTAACTTGCATATACCAAGTGATGCCCTACACACTCTAATGGGACTGTCCCTTCCAAACACTCACCTCAGTCCCAGCATGGCATGCTCCATCAACCAGAAGACAGGTCCAAACACCTGTTCTCATTGTGTGTCTCAATGCAAGTTAGCAGAGCTTTGGTTCCAGCAGCAGTGACTAAAGTTTTCATTTCACAATCTGAGGAGAGCACACTCAGGTCAGGGACCAAATACTGTTGAAAACAAGTGAAGAGAGCCTCTGTAGATGACTGGTCTGAAGTATAAAGCAGCCAAGACAAAATAGCAGAGCATATGTAGAATATACTGGAAATACTCTTGTAAGGGCAAGGCCCTGAGAAACAGAGGAAATTACATAGTAGGACACTATAGGACTTCTTCATTATAAGGCCATTACACTGTAGAACAGGAGACATATATGATGTTCCTAACATGGAGAATCAGGCACAGAGACTTACACAAGATTAGAAGACAGAGAGATGTATCCTAAATGAAAGAACAATACAAGTCCACAGCCAGAGACCTAAGCAAAACAAAAGTAAGTAACATGACTAATAGAGAATTTAAAACAATGATCAAAAAGTTACTAAACTGAACTTAAGAAAAGAATGGAACACATAAATGAGATCTTATTTTAAAGGATAACAGAGATATAAAGCAGAGATAAAGATCTGAACAAACAAAATAAGAGATATGCTTGATGGAATGAACAGTAGGCCAGAGGAAGCAGATAAATGAATTAATGACCTGGAATACACAGTAATGGAAAGTTATCAGGTTGAATAAAAAAGAAGAAAAATAATGCAAAATGAGAATACACTTATGGAACACAGTGACTCCATCAAATGTGATAAATTTCATATTATAGAAGTCCCCAAAAAAGAGAGAAGGGAGGACAAAAAATTTATTTGAAAAAATAATAGCTGAAAACATCCCTCATCTGGAGAAGGAACTCCCACCAAAATCAACAAAAGCAGGTCCGAGCCAAGATATTGTAATTAAGTTGGGAAAATACAGTGAAAAGTGGGGGAAAAAAAGTAGCAAGATAAAACAAAACAAAACAAATAAAAAAAAAAACAACAAAAAAACAACAGTAACTTACAAAAGCAAGAGAAAACCAAGAAAGCCAGCAGGTGATTTTTTCAGCAGAAACATTCCAAGCCAGAAGGAAGTGTCATAATCTATTCAAATCCCAAATGGAAAGCACCTACAGCCAAGAATGCTCTAACCAGCAGGGCTATCATTCAAAATAGAAAGAGAGATAAATAATTTATCAGACAAACAAAAAATAAATGAGTTTATGAACATTAAACCAGCCCTACCAGAAATATTAAAAAAGATAATTTGAGTTGAAAAAAAAGACCAAAATGACAGTATAAAGGTAGGAAACACAAAAGCAGTAAAGTGAATACTTCTATAAAATGTCAGTCAAAAAACTCACAAATGAAGGATGTAAACTATAACAACATATACCTAAAACATGGGGAAGAGAAGAGCAAAGAATGGGTTCAAACTTAAATGACCATCAGCATCACATAGACTGCTATATGCAAGACAGGTTATATACAAATCTAATGGCAACTATATATATAAAACTGCTAATAAATATGCAAAGGTAAGAGGAAATATATACTAAGAAATATATCACTAAAAAAAAGCAGACCATGAAAGAGTGAAAGACAAGAAAAATCAGAGAAAATCTTCAGAAAGAACCACAAAAGAAATAATGAAATTACAATAAATACATATCTTTCAGTAATTAATTTGAAAGTAAATGGGCTAAACATTCCAATCAAAACACATAGAAGAACACAATGAATTTAAAAAAAAAAAACATTTATTTGTGGCCTACAAGACTCATTTTAGACCCAAAGACACCTGTAGATTGAAAGTGAGGAGGTAGGAAAACATGTATCATACAAATGGTTATCAAAATAAATCCAGAGTAATGATATTTGTATTGGACAAAATAGGCTTTAAAACAAGACTGTAACAAGAGATAAATTTGGGCACTATATAATCATAAAAGGGATAATCCAACAGGAGATACAATTGTAAATATTTATGCACACAACATAGGCACATCCAAATACATTTAAAGTTTAAAGACAAAGAACGGAACTAATTGACAATAATACAAAAATAGTAAGGTGCTTTAACACTCCATTCATATCAAAGGAGAAATCATCTAAAGACAAAATCAACAGGGAAACAATTGCTTTGAGTGACACATGGGCTTAATATACTCAGAACATCCCATCTTAATAGAGCAGAATATATATTCTTTTTAGCCCACAATGCTATGAAACTAGAAGTCAACCACAAAAAAAAAAAAAAAAACCACCTGACAAGATCACAAATACATGGAGGTTAAATAACATGCTAATAAACAATGACTAGGTCAAGCAGGACATAAAAGAAGAAATCAAATGTACATGGAAACAAAATGAGAACACAATGGCCCAAGCCCTTTGGGATGCAGCAAAAGTGGTTCAAAGAGTGAAGTGTATAACAATACAAGCTTACCTTAAGAAGCAAGAAATATCTCAAAGGAACAACCTAAACTTAAACCTAAGGGAGCTAGAAAAAGAACAAATGAGACCAGTAGGAGGAAGGCAATAATAAAGATTAGAGCAGAAATAAATTATATAGAAACTTAAAAATAATAGAAGGAATCATTGAAAGCAGGAGTTGGTTCTTTGAAAGAATCAACAAAATGGATAAACCTCTAGCCAGACTTTCTGGGGAAAAAAAGAGAAAGGATTTGAATAAAATCATAAGTAAAAGAGGAGAAATAACACCCAACATTACAGGAATACATACAATATTATAGAAAACTATATGCCAACATTGGAAACCTAGAACAAATGGATAAATTCCTAGAAACACTTAAACTACCAAACCTGAAAAAGAAATAGAAAATTTGAACATACAGATGACCAGGAAAAAAGTGAATCTATAACCAAAAAATTCCCAGCAAACAATAGTCCAGGACAAGATGGCTTCATAGGAAATTCTACTAAACATTTAAATTAGACTTCATACTTATTCTTCTTAAATTATTCCAAAAAATAGAAGAGCAAGAACAACTTCCAAATTCATTCTATGACGTCAGTATTAACCTGATACCAAAACTGGATAAAGTCACCACTAAAAGAAAAAACATCAGGCCAATATCTAAGATGAACATAGATGCAAAAATCCTCAACAAAATAAAATAGCAAACCAAACCTAACAATGCACTAAAAAAAGATCTTTCACCGCAATCAAGTGGGATTTACTCCTGGGTTGCAAATTTGGTTCATCATTCACAAATCAACCTATGTGATACATCACATCAATAAGAAAAAGGACAAGCGCTATGTGATCATTCCAATAGATAAAGAAATAACACTTGACAAACACAGCATCCATTCATGAAAAATCCCTAAACAAAGTAGGTTTAGAGGGAACATACCTCAAAAGAATAAATGCCATATATGAAAAACCCACAGCTAATATCATCCTCAATGGGGAAAAACTGAAAGCTTTTCCCATAAGGTCAGAAACAACCCAAGAATGTTCATTCTCACCACTTTTATTCAATATAATACTGGAAGTCTTAGCATCAGCAATCGCACAACAAAAAGAAATAAAAGGCATCCAAATCAGTAAGATAGAAGTAACACTCCCACTATTGGCAGGTAACATGATACTCTATATAGAAAACCTCAAAGATTCACAAAAAAAAAAAAAAGAAAAGAAAAGAAAAAGAAAAGGAAAGAAAGAAAAAGGAAAAGGAAAAAAAAAAAAACCCTGCAAGAACTGATAAATGAATACAGTAAAATTGCAGGATAAAAATTTAATGTACAGAAATATGTGCATTTCTATACATCAATAATGAAGTAGTAGACAGAAAAATTAAGAAAATACTCCCATTTACAATTGCACCAAAAGTAATAAGATACCTGGGAATAAACCTAACCAAAGAGGTGAAAGACCTGTACTCTGAAAACTATAAAACACTAATGAAACTGAAGATATCATCAAGAAATGGAAAGACATTCCATGCTCATGAGTAGAGAAAAATATATTGTTAAAATGTCTATACTACCCAAAGCAATCTACACACTTAATGCAATCCCTATAAAAATACCAACAGTATTTTTCATAGACTGGAACAAACAATTGTAAAATTTGCATGGAACCACAAAGACCCTGAAGAGCCAAATCAATTTTGAAAAATAAAAGCAACACAATTTTGAGAAATAAAAGCAATACTGAAAGTGTCACAACTCCAGACTTCAAGTTATATTACAAAGATGTAGTATGGTACTAGCACAAAAATAGTCACATAGATCTGTGAAACTGAACAAGGAACCTAGAAATAAACCCTCATCTATATGGTCAACTGGTCTTTGACAAAGGAAACAAAAATATGCAATGGGAGAAAGTCTATGCAACAAATGGTATTGGGAAAACTGGACAGCTATATTCAAAAGAAAGAAACTTGACTACTTTCTTATAGCACACACAAAAATAAATTCAAAATTAATGAAAGACCTAAATGTGAGAATTGAAACCATAAAAGTTCTAGAAGAGAACACAGGCAGTAACTCCTTCTGTATCACTCATAGAAACTTTTTCCTGGATATGTCTCCCAAGACAAGGGAAACAAAAGCAAAAATAAACTATTAGGACTTCATCAAAATAAAAAACTTCTGCACAGTGAAGGAAATAACAAAACTAAAGGCAACCTACAGAATGACAGAATATATTTACAAATGACATAAAGGTTTTTGTATCACAAATATATAAAGAACTTTAAAAATCAACAACCAATAAAACAAATAATCCAACTAAAAATGGGTAGAAAATATGAACAAACATTTTTTTTCCAAAAGAAGACATGTAGATGGCCAACAAACATGAATAGATGTTCATCATTACTTACCATCAAGGAAATGCAAATCAAAACCACAATGAAATATCACCTCAAACTATTAGAATGGCTAGAATCAATAATACAAAAAAACAACATTGGTGAGGTATTGATAAGGATGTGGAGAAAATAACACTCTAGCACTCTTAGTAAAAATGCAAACAGGTCCAGCCACTATGGAGAAGAGTATGGTGGTTTCTCAAAAAGTTAAAAATGGAGCTACCCTATGATCCAGTAATTGCATTACTGGGTATTTACCCAAAGAATACAAAAACACTATTTCAGAGGGGGACAAGATGGCTGGGGAGTAGGAGGCGGCGCCTTTTCAGCCAGTACTCCAAAGTGAGCTGATTACCTACCAAAGAACTCCATTCACCCATGAAATCAGCCTGAGATCAGAATCATACATGTCTGGATCTCTACAGGGGCAGAGGACGCCAGTGGGCAGGTAAAGCAGAGTGGGAACGGCGGACTGATATCAGAAGATAAACAAAAGGGGAAGGGAGCCACCAGAGGCAACCGGTTGGAAAGTAATACCCCAATACGAGTGAGAGTGCCCTGCGTCTGGGGAACAGCATTAACTTAGAGACGGGTTGAAAGCACTCCAAAAGAGCAAAGGATCGCCGGGGGGAAATTGTGGAAATCGGGGCGGCTAGGGACAGGGGCTTAAGTCTCTGGTCCCAGGACAGCCTCCCCGGCGCTGAGGCAGAGAGAGTGTGGCTGAGCAACCAGCTCTTGGTCCCGAAGCTGCCAGCACACCAGGGAATGCGTGGGTTCTGGCTCCTGTGTGGGGATGGGAGCCACGCCGGTCAGCAGAACGCACGAGCCCTACTACAAAGCCTGAGATTCACACGCAAGTTACTCATACTCCCCTGACAGAATTACAAAATCCCGGCTCTTTGACCCACGCCTTTGTTTCAAAGCCTAAGCCGTGCGTCGCAAACTCTCCCCTGACAGAGGTGTGCAAAAGCCCAGCCTGGTGCACTTGGATCTGTGCCCCGTTTTCAGTGCCTGAGTCGCGCGCGCGACCAATAGCCGCCCCTGAAAGAGGCCCGCGCAAGCCGGGCTCTCTTACACCCAGCAAGACCAGGCACTCCCAGCCCAGGCCAGCGGCAAACTCTCAGGGTGCAATTGCTGCTTGGAACCTCTCTGGCGGTCGGGAGCTCCCAGAGACTCCACTGCCTTGGCTTTGGGTACAAGCAATAGATCCTGCGTCCCCAGGGTCTGCAACTTTCAACCTGCTCTGCCAGTGGCCAAGGGGGAACTTATTTAGGCTCTACACCCAGAGTGAGGCGTCTCTCTGAGAGGGAGATCAGGGTGCGATTTGTTTTCCTCCAAAACTACAAAAACCATCAAAGGCGGTAAAGGTGAGAGAAAAAAAAGTGAACAAACAGAGAAACCGCCAGAGAACCAAAACCTGAAAAAAAAACAGTTTCTTCAGAGCCCACCCCCTAGCGGGGGCTGTAGGACTCAACTCAGGAAACTTCATTGACTGGCAACCCACGTGGCAGGCCACTCCCCCAGAAAATAATCCAAAAGAAAAAAAAAGAGGAAAAAAATAAAGGACTACAAGAGAACAACCACTACTTCATAGGAAAACTTTTACTGTTCACTGACTCCCACTATTCTGGCTCTTTTTTTTTTTTTTTTTACACATAGGTATTTTTTTTAATCTATTTACCATCACAGCGAGCTGTACAGTACATCAAACTCCATAATACCCTTCAAACCTGAACGTTTTGATACATACACCTATGTTTTTCTTTTGTATTTTTATTTTTGAATTCCCTTTATTTAATTTTAGTTTAGTTTAGTCTAATTTATTCCTTTTTATTTTTATCCTCTAATATTCATATAGAGTTAAACTTCAAAGTAATCCCCTTTCCCCAATCAATACTACCCCTATAGGTAAACCAAAATTTTTAAATCCCCTTTATCTTAGGAAAGTTCAGTCCTTTAACAAAGATATAAAGATACATCCAGGAAGAATCAAAACAACCTTCCTCGACACACTAAGAATTTATAAGAACTCTCCCATCTTCTTCTTCTACCAGTGTTTCTGTGTTTTTGTGTTTGTCCTGACAGCATATAAATCTTACACTTGGGGTTCTTTTGGACGAGGTACTTCCTTTATTTGCATATAAATAAATTTTTTTTCTCTTGTCATATACTTGTATCAGTCTTCTTCTCTCTTTTTATTTGTCTACTTCATAAATCTTACCTTGAGGCCCATCTGGGCTGAAACTTCTCTTTCATCTGCCCTTTCTTTCCTGTCTCTCTCTCTCTCTCTCTCTCTTTCTTTTTCTTTTTCTTTTTCTTTTCTTTTGTCTCTCGTTTGGGTAGGGAATCCTGATTGCTCAGAACTGTTCCAGGGTGCACCTTGACTGCACCACAGATGATACATCCAGCTACATCTGTTCGTCATCTCCCACCAAAATGACTAGGAGGAGGAATGCCCAACAGAAGAAAAATACAGAGGATGGACCTTCTGCAACAGAGCTAACGGCTATCAACATAGACAATATGTCAGAAAGAGAATTCAGGCTAACAATTATCCAGGCAATAGCTAGGTTGGAGAAAGCCACGGATGACCAAACGGAATTGATTAGGGCTGAACTGAAAGCGACCAGAAAGGATGTTCACAATGTTAGGGCGGAGCTTAAAGCTACCAGGGAGGAGGTTCACAATGCTCTCAATGAGTTCCAATCTAATCTAAACTCTCTCAAAGCATGGGTAACAGAGTCAGAAGATAGAATTAGTGATCGGAGGACAAACAGATAGAGAGAAAGGATCAGGAGGAAGGCCTGGAACAAACAACTTAGAAACCACGAACACAGAATCAGGGAAATAAATGATGCCATGAAGCGTTCCAACGTCAGAATTATTGGAATCCCTGAAGGGGAGGAGAAAGAAGGAAGTCTAGAAGATATAGTGGAACAAGTCCTTCATGAAAATTTTCCCAATCTCACGAATGGAACCAGCGTTCATGGACTAGAGGCCTGAACGGTCTCCACCCAAGATTATACAAGATTATACATTAAACATCACGATACCTGATAGTCAAATTGAGGAATTATAATTGTAGGTATAATCTCTTGGAAGCCTCCAGGGCAAAGAGGCTCCTTACTTACAGAGGGAAGCCCATCAGAATAACGTCAGACCTGTCCACAGAGACCTGGTAAGCCAGAAAAGCCTGGCAAGATATATTCAGGGCACTAAATGAGAAGAACATGCAGCCACGAATACTTTATCCAGCAAGACTGACATTCAAAATGGATGGAGAGATAAAGAGATTCCAAGACTGACAAGGCTTAAAAGACTATGCAACCACTGAGCCGACACTACAGGAAATATTAAGGGGGGTTCTATAAAAGAGGAAAAATCCTAAGAATAGCATTGAACAGAAATATAGAAACAGTCTACAGAAAGAAAGACTTCAAAGGTAACACGATGTCAATAAAAACGTATCTATCAATAATCACTCTCAATGTGAATGGCCTAAATGCACCCATAAAACGGCACAAGTTTGCAGATTGGATAAAATAACAGGACGCATCACTATGTTGTCTACAGGAGACCCATTTTGAACCTAAAGATACACGCAGACTAAAAGTGAAGGGATGGAGAAGCATCTTTCATGCCAATGGGCCTCAACAGAAGGCTGTTACAGCGATTCTCAAATCAGATAAATTAGACTTCAAACTAAACACTTTAGTCAGAGATACAGAAGGACACTACATCATTCTTAATGGGACGTTCCACCAAGACGATCTAACAACTGTAAATATCTATGCTCCCAATATGGGAGCAGCCAATTACATAAGAAAACTGTTAATCAAGATAAATAGTCCTATTGATATGATTACACTAACAGTAGGAGATCTTAACACACTTCTCTCAGAAATAGGTCATCGAAGCAGAAAATCAGTAAAGAAACAAGAGCATCGAATGACACATTGGACCAGATGGACCTCATAGATATATACAAAACATTCCACCCTAAACAGCAGAATACTCATGCTTCTCAAGTGCACATGAAACTTTCTCCAGAATAGACCATAGACTGGGTCACAAATCAGGACTCAATTGATACCAAAAGACTGAGATTATTCCCTGCATATTCTCAGGTCACAATGCTTTGAAACTGGAGCTCAATCACAAGGAAAATTTCGGAAGGAACTCAAACATCTGGAAGCTAAAGACCACCTTGCTTAAGAATGCTTGGATCAACCAGGAGATCAAGGAAGAACAGAAACAATTCATGGAAACCAATGAGAATGAAGACACTTCAGTCCAAAACCTATGGGACACAGCAAAGGGGGGTCTAAGGGGGAAATACATAGCCATCCAAGCCTCCCTCAAAAAAATAGAAAAATCCAGAACACAGCAGCTGTCTCTACACCTTAAAGAACTGGAGAATCAACAACAAATCAAACCAACTCCACACATAAGAAGGGAAATCATCAAGTTTAAAGCTGAGATCAATGAGGTAGAAACCAGAGGTACAGTAGAAAGTATCAATGAAAATAGAAGCTGATTTTTTTAAAGAATCAATAAGATCAATAAACCATTGGCCACACTAATCCAAAAGGGAAGAGAGAAAGCCCAAATTCATAAAATTATGAATGAAAAGGGAGAGATCACAACTAACACCAAGGAAGTAAAAACAATCATCAGAAGTTATTATCAACAGTTATGTGCCAATAAGCTTAGCAAACTAGATGAAATGGATGCATTCCTGGAAAACTATAAACTCCCAATATCGAACCAGGAAGAAATCGACAACCTGAATTGACCTATATCTAGTAACGATATTGAAGCAGTGATCAAATACCTCCCAAAAAAACAAGAGCCCAGGACCTGACGGACTCCCTGGGGAATTCTACCAAACTTTGAAAGAAGAAATAACACCTATTCTCCTGAAGCTGTTTCCAAAAATTGAAGCAGAAGGAAAACTTCCAGACTCTTTTTATGAAGCCAGCATTACCCTGATCCCCAAACCAGGCAAAGACCCTACCAAAAAGGAGAATTTCAGACCAATATCACTGATGAATATGGATGCTAAGATTCTCAACAAAATCCTAGCAAACAGGATCCAACAGCACATTAAAAAGATTATCAACCATGATCAGGTGGGATTCATTCCTGGGCTACAACGGTGGTTGAACATTTGCAAATAAATCAATGTGATAGACCAAATTAATATGAGAAGAGAGAAGAACCACATGGTCCTCTCAATTGATGCAGAAAAAGCATTTGACAAAATCCAGCATCCGTTCCTGATTGAAATGCTTCAAAGTATAGGGATGGAGGGAACATTCCTGAACTTCATCAAATCTATCTATGAAAGACCCACAGCAAATATCATCCTCAATGGGAAAAAGCTTGCAGCCTTCCTGTTGAGATCAGGAACAAGACAAAGATGCCCACTTTCACCATTCTTGTTCAACATAGTATTAGAAGTCCTAGCAACAGCAATCAGACAACAAAGAGAAATAAAAGGTATCCAAATTGGCAATGAAGAAGTAGAACTCTCTCTATTCACAGATGACATGATTCTTTATATGGAAAACTCAAAAGACTCCACCCCCAAACTACTAGAACTCATACAGCAATTCAGCAATGTGGCAGGATACAAAGTCAATGTGCAGAAATCAGTGGCTTTCTTATACACTAACAATGAAAATACAAAAAGGTAAATTATAGAATCTATTCCATTTACTATAGCACCAAGTACCATAAGATACCTGGGAATAAACCTAACCAAAGAGGTAAAGGATCTGTATTCAAGGAACTACAGAACACTCATGAAAAAATTGAAGAAGACAAAAAAAGATGGAAGACCATTCCATGCTCTTGGATCAGAAGAACAAACATTGTTAAAATGTCTATACTGCCTAGAGCAATCTATACTTTTAATGCTATTCCGATCAATATTCCACCAGTATTCTTCAAAGAGCTGGAGCAAATAATCCAAAAATTTGTATGGAATCAGAAGAGACACCGAATCTCCAAGGAAATGTTAAAAAACAAAAATAAAATGGGGGGCATCACGTTACCTGGTTTCAAGCTCTATTACAAAGTTGTGATCACCAAGACAGCATGGTACTGGCATAAAAACAGAAACATAGACCAGTGGAACAGAGTAGACAGCCCATATGTGGACCCTCAACTCTAAAACTCTATGGCCAATTAATCTTCGACAAAACAGGAAAAAATATGCCGTTGGTAAAAGACAGTCTCTTCAATAAATGGTGCTCGGAAAACTGGACAGCTATAAGAAGCAGAATGAAACTCGACCATTCTCTTACACCGTACACAAAGATAAACTCAAAATGGATAAAAGACCTTAACGTGAGACAGGAATCCATTAGAATTCTAGAGAAGAACATAGGCAGTAATCTCTTTGATATCAGCCACCGCAACTTCTTTCAAGGTATGTCTCCAAAGGCAAAGGAAACAAAAGCGAAAATAAACTTTTGGGACTTCATCAAAATCAAAAGCTTCTGTACAGCCAAGGAAATAGTCAACAAAACAAAGAGGCAACCCACGGAATGGGAGAAGATATTTGCAAATGACAATACAGACAAATTGTTGACTCCAGGATCTATAATGAACTCCTCAAACTCAACACACATGAAACAGGCAAACATATCAAAAAATGGGCAGAAGATATGAACAGACACTTCTCCAATGAAGACATACAAATGGTTATCAGACACATGAAAAAATGTTCATCATCACTAGCCCTCAGGGAGATTCAAATTAAAACCACATTGAGATATCACCTTACACCAGTTAGAATGGGCAAAATTAACAAAAGAGGAAACAACATGTGTTGGAGAGGATGTGGAGAAAGGGGAAACCTCTTCCACTGTTGGTGGGAATGCAGTTGGTGCAGCCTCTATGGAGAACAGTGTGGAGATTCCTCAAGAAATTAAAAATATAACTTCCCTATGACCCTGCCATTGCACTCCTGGGTATTTACCCCAAAGATACATATGTCGTGAAAAGAAGGGCCATCTGTAACCCAATGTTTATAGCGGCAATGGACATGGTCGCCAAACTGTGGAAAGAACCAAGATGCCCTTCAACGGACGAATGGATAAGGAAGATGTGGTCCACATACACTATGGAGTATTATGCCTCCATCAGAAAGGATGAATACCCAACTTTTGTAGCAACATGGACAGGACTGGAAGAGATTATGCTGAGTGAAATAAGTCCAGCAGAAAGAGTCAACTATCATATGGTTTCACTTATTTGTGGAGCATAACAAATATCATGGAGGACAAAGGTTTTTAGGGAGGAGAAGGGAGTTGGGGTAAATTGGAAGGGGAGGTGAATCATGAGAAACTATTGACTCTGAAAAACAACTGAGGGGTTTGAAGTGGTGGCAGGGTGGGAGGTTGGGGTACCAGGTGGTGGGTATTATAGAGGGCACAGATTGCATGGAGCACTGGGTGTGGTAAAAAAATAATGAATACTGTTTTTCTGAAAATAAATAAATTAATTTAAAAAAACACTATTTCAAATGGACACATGTATCCATATGTTTAGAGCAACATTATTTACAATAGCCAGCTTATGGAAGGAGCCCAAGTGTCCATTGATTGATGAATGGATGAAGAAGAAGTGATATATTTATATAGATATAGATATAGATATAGATATAGATATAGATATATATGTATATCTATCTATATATAAATATGTATATCTATATCTATATATATATATATAATGCAACATTATTTGGTCATAAACAGAAAAATCTTGTCATTTGCAATGACATGAATGGAACTAGAGAGTATAATGCTAAGTGAATCAAATCAGAGAAAGACGAATACCATATGATTTCTCTTGTATGTGGAATTTAAGAAACAAAACAAATAAGTAAAGGTGGAAAGTACAAAGAGAAAGAGATAATTAAAAAAAAAAAAAGACTTTAGGAGGGAGGAGTCAAGATGGCAGAGAAGTAGCATGCTGAGACTACTTCAGCTAGCCGGAGATCAGCTAGATAGCTTATCTAAAGATTGCAAACACCTGAAAATCCATTGGCAGATCGAAGAGAAGAAGAACAGCAATTCTGGAAACAGAAAAACAACCACTTTCTGAAAGGTAGGACCGGCGGAGAAGTGAATGCAAAGCGACAGGAAGATAGACCCCGGGGGGAGGGGCCAGCTCCCGGCAAGCAGCGGAGCAACGGCGCACAAAATCAGGACTTTTAAAAGTCTGTTCGGCTGAGGGACATCGCTCCAGAGGCTAAACCTGGGCGAACCCCACGTGGGGTCAGCCTGGCCTCAGGTCCTGCAGGGTCACAGAAGGATCGGGGGTGTCTGAGTGTTTCAGAGCTTGCAGGTATTGTAACAGGAAAGCCGGCTACAGAGACAGAGCCAACAGTAAGCTCACAGCTCGGTGTTACCTTGAACTGGTCGCAGGCTCAGTGAGCTCGGAGTGCGGCCCGAGATCAGGCCAACGGGAGTAACTGGGCATTGTTCTCTGAGGGCGCACTGAGGAGTGGGGCCCCGGGCTCTCGACTCCTCCGGGCCGTAAACCAGGAGGCCGCCATTTGTATTCCCGTCCTCCGGAACTCTACGGAAAGCGCTCAGGGAACAAAAGCTCCTGAAAGCAAACCTGAGCGGATTACTCAGCCCGGCCCCTGGTAAGGGCGGTGCAATTCCGCCTGGGGCAAAGACACTTGAGAATCACTACAACAGGCCCCTCCCCCAGAAGATCAACAAGAAATCCAGCCAAGACCAAGTTTACCTACCAAGGAGTACGATTTCAATACCAAGGAGAGCAACAGAATTCCAGAGGAGGAGAAACCAAAGCACGGAAATCATGGCTTTTTCCCTGTGATTTTTTTTAGTCTTTCAGTTAATTTAATTTTTTTCTTTTTCATTTTTTGTTTTTTTTCTCGCCTTCTGGTTAAATTTTTTTTAACTTTTACCTTTTTCTTTTTTAACGTTTTTTAACTAGTTTAATATATATTTTTTTCTTTTTTATATTTTACTTTATTTGTTTTCTTTTTTTTAAATTCTTTTCTTTTTTTTATTTTTTATTTTTTTTTCTTTCTTCCTTTTTGAACCTCATTTTATCCCCTTTCTCCCCCCTCACGATTTGGGATCTCTTATAATTTGGTTAAAGCATATTTTCCTGGGGTTGTTGCCACCCTTTTAGTATTTTCCTTGCTCCTTCATATACTCTTATCTGGACAAAATGACAAGACGGAAAAATTCAACACAAAAAAAAGAACAAGAGGCAGTACCGAAGGCTAGGGACCTAATCAATACAGACATTGGTAATATGTCAGATCTAGAGTTCAGAATGACAATTCTCAAGGTTCTAGCCGGGCTCGAAAAAGGCATGAAGATATTAGAGAAACCCTCTCGAGAGATATAAAAGCCATTTCTGGAGAAATAAGAGAACTAAAATCTAACCAAGTTGAAATAAAAAAAGCTATTAATGAGGTGCAATCAAAAATGAAGGCTCTCACTGCTAGGATAAATGAGGCAGAAGAAAGAATTAGTGATATAGAAGATCAAATGACAGAATAAAGAAGCTGAGCAAAAGAGGGACAAATAGCTACTGGACCACGAGGGGAGAATTCGAGAGATAAGTGACACCATAAGATGAAACAACATTAGAATAATTGCGATTCTAGAAGAAGAAGAAAGAGAGAGGGGAGCAGAAGGTATACTGGAGAGAATTATTGGGGAGAATTTTACCAATATGGCAAAGGGAACGAGCATCAAAATTCAGGAGGTTCAGAGAACGCCCCTCAAAATCAATAAGAATAGGCCCACACCCCATCACCTAATAGTAAAATTTACAAGTCTCAGTGACAAAGAGAAAATCCTGAAAGCAACCCGGGAAAAGAAGTCTGTAACATACAATGGTAAAAATATTAGATTGGCAGCTGACTTATCCACAGAGACCTGGCAGGACAGAAAGAGCTGGCATGATATTTTCAGAGCACTAAACGAGAAAAACTTGCAGCCAAGAATACTATATCCAGCTAGGCTATCATTGAAAATAGAAGGAGAGATTAAAAGCTTCCAGGACAAACAAAAACTGAAAGAATTTGCAAACACCAAATCAGCTCTACAGGAAATATTGAAAGGGGTCCTCTAAGCAAAGAGAGAGCCTACAAGTGGTAGATCAGAAAGGAACAGAGACCATATACAGTAACAGTCACCTTACAGGCAATACAATGGCACTAAATTCATATCTCTCAATAGTTACCCTGAATGTTAATGGGCTAAATGCCCCTGTCAAAAGACACAGGATATCAGAATAGATAAAAAAACAAAACCCATCTATATGTTGCCTCCAAGAAACTCATTTTAAGCCCGAAGACACCTCCAGATTTAAAGTGAGGGGGTGGAAAAGAATTTACCATGCTAATGGACATCAGAAGAAAGCAGGAGTGGCAATCCTTATATCAGATCAATTAGATTTTAAGCCAAAGACTATAATAAGAGATGAGGAAGGACACTGTATCATACTCAAAGGGTCTGTCCAACAAGAAGATTTAACAATTTTAAATATCTATGCCCCCAACGTGGGAGCAGCCAACTGTATAAACCAATTAATAACAAAATCAAAGAAACACATCAACAATAATACAATAATAGTAGGGGACTTTAACACTCCCCTCAATGAAATGGACAGATCATCCAAGCAAAAGATCAACAAGGAAATAAAGGCCTTAAACGACACACTGGACCAGATGGACATCACAGATATATTCAGAACATTTCATCCCAAAGCAACAGAATACACATTCTTCTCTAGTGCACATGGAACATTCTCCAGAATAGATCACATCCTCGGTCCTAAATCAGGACTCAACCGGTATCAAAAGATTGGGATCATTCCCTGCATATTTTCAGACCACAATGCTCTAAAGCTAGAACTCAACGACAAAAGGAAGTTTGAAAAGAACCCAAATACATGGAGACTAAACAGCATCCTTCTAAAGAATGAATGGGTCAACCGGGAAATTAAAGAAGAATTGAAAAAAATCATGGAAACAAATGATAATGAAAATACAATGGTTCAAAACCTGTGGGACACAACAAATGCAGTCCTGAGAGGAAAATATATAGTGGTACAAACCTTTCTCAAGAAACAAGAAAGGTCTCTGGTACACAACCTAACCCTACACCTAAAGGAGCTGGAGAAAGAACAAGAAAGAAAGCGTAAGCCCAGCAGGAGAAGAGAAATCATAAAGATCAGAGCAGAAATCAATGAAATAGAAACCAAAAAACCAAACAAACAAACAAACAAACAAACAAAAACAATAGAACAAATCAATGAAACTAGGAGCTCATTCTTTGAAAGAATAAATAAAATTGATAAACCCCTGGCCCGACTTATCAAAAAGAAAGGAGAAAGGACCCAAATAAATAAAATCATGAATGAAAGAGGAGAGATCACAACTAACACCAAAGAAATACAAACTATTATAAGAACATACTATGAGCAACTCTACGCCAATAAATTTGACAATCTGGAGGAAATGGATGCATTCCTAGAAACATATAAACTACCACAACTGAACCAGGAAGAAATAGAAAGCCTGAACAGACCCATAACCAGTAAGGAGATTGAAACAGTCATTAAAAATCTTCAAACAAACAAAAGCCCAGGGCCAGATGGCTTCCCGGGGGAATTCTACCAAACATTTAAAGAAGAACTAATTCCTATTCTCCTGAAACTGTTCCAAAAAATAGAAATGGAAGGAAAACTTCCAAACTCATTTTATGAGGCCAGCATCACCTTGATCCCAAAACCAGACAAGGATCCCATCAAAAAAGAGAGCTATAGACCAATATCCTTGATGAACACAGATGCGAAAATACTCAACAAAATACTAGCCAATAGGATTCAACAGTACATTAAAAGGATTATTCACCACGACCAAGTGGGATTTATTCCAGGGCTGCAAGGTTGGTTCAACATCCACAAATCAGTCAATGTGATACAACACATCAATAAAAGAAAGAACAAGAACCATATGATACTCTCAATAGATGCTGAAAAAGCATTTGACAAAGTACAGCATCCCTTTCTGATCAAAACTGTTCAAAGTGTAGGGATAGAGGGCACATACCTCAATATCATCAAAGCCATCTATGAAAAACCCACCGCAAATATCATTCTCAATGGAGAAAAACTGAAAGCTTTTCTGCTAAGGTCAGGAACACGGCAGGGATGTCCATTATCACCACTGCTATTCAACATAGTACTAGAGGTCCTAGCCTCAGCAATCAGACAACAAAAGGAAATTAAAGGCATCCAAATCAGCAAAGAAGAAGTCAAATTATCACTCTTCGCAGATGATATGATCCTATATGTGGAAAACCCAAAAGACTCCACTCCAAAACTGCTAGAACTTGTACAGGAATTCAGTAAAGTGTCAGGATATAAAATCAATGCACAGAAATCAGTTCCATTTCTTTATACCAAAAACAAGACAGAAGAAAGAGAAATTAAGGAGTCAATCCCATTTACAATTGCACCCCAAACCATAAGATACCTAGGAATAAACCTAACCAAAGAGGCACAGAATCTATACTCAGAAAACTATAAAGTACTCATGAAAGAAATTGAGGAAGACACAAAGAAATGGAAAAATGTTCCATGCTCCTGGATTGGAAGAATAAATATTGTGAAAATGTCTATGTTACCTAAAGCAATCTACACATTTAATGCAATTCTTATCAAAGTACCATCCATCTTTTTCAAAGAAATGGAACAAATAATTCTAAAATTTATATGGAACCAGAAAAGACCTCGAATAGCCAAAGGGATATTGAAAAAGAAAGCCAACGTTGGTGGCATCACAATTCCGGACTTCAAGCTCTATTACAAAGCTGTCATCATCAAGACAGCATGGTACTGGCACAAAAACAGACACATAGATCAATGGAACAGAATAGAGAGCCCAGAAATAGAACCTCAACTCTATGGTCAACTCATCTTCGACAAAGCAGGAAAGAATGTCCAATGGTAAAAAGACAGCCTCTTCAATAAATGGTGCTGGGAAAACTGGACAGCCACATGCAAAAAAATGAAATTGGACCATTTCCTTAGACCACACACAAAAATAGACTCAAAATGGATGAAGGACCTCAATGTGCGAAAGGAATCCATCAAAATCCTTGAGGAGAACACAGGCAGTAACCTCTTTGACCTCAGCCACAGCAACATCTTCCTAGGAACAACAACAAAGGCAAGGGACCAAGGGCAAAAATGAACTATTGGGATTTCATCAAGATCAAAAGCTTTTGCACAGCAAAGGAAACAGTTAACAAAATCAAAAGACAACTGACCGACTGGGAGAAGATATTTGCAAATGACATATCAGATAAAGGACTAGTGTCGAGAATCTATAAAGAACTTAGCAAACTCAACACCCAAAGAACAAATAATCCAATCAAGAAATGGGCAGAGGACATGAACAGACATGTCTGCAAAGAATACATCCAGATCGCCAACAGACACATGAAAAAGTGCTCCATATCACTCAGCATCAGGGAAATACAAATCAAAACCACAATGAGATATCACCTCACACCAGTCAGAATGGCTAAAATCAACAAGTCACGAAATGACAGATGCTGGCGAGGATGCGGAGAAAGGGGAACCCTCCTACACTGTTGGTGGGAATGCAAGCTGGTGCAGCCACTCTGGAAAACAGCATGGAGGTTCCTCAAAATGTTGAAAATAGAACTACCCTATGACCCAGCAATTGCACTATTGGGTATTTACCCTAAAGATACAAATGTAGTGATCCAAAGGGGCACGTGCACCCTAATGTTTATAGCAGCAATGTCCATAATAGCCAAACTATGGAAAGAAACTAGATGTCCATCAACAGATGAATGGATCAAGAAGATGTGGTATATATACACAATGGAATACTATGCAGCCATAAAAAGAAATGAAATCTTGCCATTTGCGACAACATGGATGGAACTAGAGCGTATCATGCTTAGCGAAATAAGTCAAGCAGAGAAAGACAACTATCATATGATCTCCCTGATATGAGGAAGTGGTGATGCAACATCGGGGCTTAAGTGGGTAGGAGAAGAATAAATGAAACAAGATGGGAATGGGAGGGAGACAAACCATAAGTGACTCTTAATCTCACAAAACAAACTGAGGGTTGCTGGGGGGAGCAGGTTTGGGAGAAGGCGATGGGATTATGGACATTGGGGAGGGTATGTGCTTTGGTGAGTGCTGTGAAGTGTGTAAACCTGTTGATTCACAGACCTGTACCCCTGGGGACTAAAAATATATGTTTATAAAAAATAAAAATTTAAAAAAAGGCTTTAATTATAGAGAACAAACTGATGATTATCAGAAGGTGTGGGGGATGCCTGGATGGGTTAAATAGGTGATAGAGTTTACAGAGTGCACTTGTTATGATGACCACTAGGTGATGTATGGAATTCTTGAACCACTATATTGTATCCCTGAAACTAATATTACAATGTATATTATGTAACTGTTATAGAAACAAATCTTTAAAAGTAAAAAGAAATTAAACTGTATATAAACATTTCAAGTTGCATCTTCTCCCATTAAGATGGAAGTGTTTGTAACATTATGTGTAAAAGCATATGGGAAGGTCCTAAGCTTAACTCATTAAAACTACAGTCGGGGGGGGGGAAAAAAGAAAAAAAAATAAAGAAAGGAATAAAGCTGGAATGTTCCAAATAAACTTTGAAAATGTAGCCACAGATCTTTCACTTTGAATTCTATATGGACTAAATGCTATGTGTTTCTATCTATATATTTTGTTAACGATTGTAGAGGTTTCTGTTATTGGTATTCTGTTATCCCTTTTACACTCTTTTCCATCACATGAAAATAGTTATTCATCAAAACCTAGCCAGTAGTTGTGTGTACTATGGCACATGCACATGAATTTGGAGAGCAGAATCCTTTACTTTGAATTTGCTATATAATCAATGAGCTCAATTACTATTGTTCAAAGTGAATATCTTTGAGCCATCTGCATTAAAATCATCTATAGCACTCATCTAAAAATACTTATTTCTGAGAAATCTGGACTGTACCTGAGATCTTTGAATCAGAATCTCTGAAGATTCTGCCTTTGTTCATATTATTTCCTCATTCTAGAATGTCTTTTTTCTCTGCAGAAATTCTATGCATCTTTTAAGGTTCAGCTCAAATGTGGCCTACTCTATAAAAGCCATCCTTGATCCACTTCCTCTCAATAGATGTGCTCTTCCCTAAAATTATGGCACAGCATGAATGGCAGATGCATCAAAACTGCAATACAGGTCAATTTGAGGGGAACTAAGGTCATCCAGGAAAAGGTGATAGGAAGCCTCTAAGATTTGCACTTAAATTTGTACTTATATTTAGAAAATTGAGCTGAAAATGCTACAAATAGTAACTAATCAACCACATCACATATGTGTTTGGAGAAGAGATTAGTGACAATTTCACAAAAGAATCTTAGGATAGGGGCACCTGGGTGGCTCAGAGGGTTAAGCCTCTGCCTTCAGCTCAGGTCATGATCCCAGGGTCTTGGGATCTGAGCCCCACATCAGGCTCTCTGCTCAGTGGGGAGCCTGCTTCCTCCTCTCTCTCTGCCTGCCTCTCTGCCTACTTGTGATTTCTGTCTATCAAGTAAATAAATTAAATCTTTAAAAAAAGAAAAGAATCTTAGGATAAAAATGAAACAAAATGGCTGGGCTTCTAGGCAAAAACACACACATTAACAGAGAGGGAAGTAGTGGTAAAGCCCTTTATTAGGAAAATGATAGATGATATCCTAGCTGAGCATGTGCAGTTATCAAAATATTATAGCTTTAGGATAAGGTAAGCATAATGATGTAAGAAATGAAAATAAAAGGTTGTCAGAGATATATAGGTCAGTGTCATGGACAAAACTATTGTTAAATGGTAGAATCAGGATATGATCCCAGGTGAGCCTAATTCCAAATCTTATTCTCTAAGTATCTTAATTATGTCTTCTTTTAAACTATTGCTTCATTTTAGAATGACCTTTTCCTCTATCTTTGCCGTGAGAACCATATCCTCTCTTCAACATCACAGCACCTTTCCAAAGCTGCTTGGGCCATCCCACTCTAACAGTAACAACTGTCACTCCCCCCTTCCTTTTCATTTAAGGAGCATGGGGGTGCACATGAAGTCTCTTCTGCTGGAATCTACAGTGGCTCAGGGCAAAAGGTATCAAGGAATAATCTGCCTTTCTTGGGAGGTTCAGGATACAGAAAGGCCTGTCTGGGGCAAAATAAGTTCTGGGGAATATTTATATCACCATCACCTACTTGAAAAGCATATTTTGGGCCACAACCCACATCTCTTCAATCAGAATCTTTAGCTCAAGGCATAGGAATTTTCATTTTCAACAGAGACCAGCAGTTCTAGTTCTCCCAGAGAGCTGACCAAAACACTAAGTCCTTGCTCATTTCAAATGCTTCAATTTTGTTAAGACAGCACAACTAATCTTCAGTTTATCTTCTTTAGCATTAAAAACTGGAGCAAAACCACTCATTTGAAAAGATACATGCACTCTTATGTTTATTACAGCATTATTTCAGTAGCCAATATATGGAAACAACCTGTGTCCATAAATGGATGAATGGGTAAATAAGATGTAGTATATGCATGTGTGTGTATACACACACACACACACACACACACACACACACACACACACACACGATGGACCTAGAGTGCATTATGCTGAATGAAATAAGTCAGACAGAGAAAAAGAAAGACAAATAGCCTATCATTTCATTTACATGTGAAATCTGAAAGCAAAACAAAACAACCAACAAGAACAGAAATAGATTTATAATACAGACAACAAACGGTGGTTTTCAGAGGTGAGAGAGGTGAAATAATGGGCCAAAAAATAAAATAAAATAAAGAGCAGAGGTGTGAATTGTAATGATTTCATCTGGGGCAAATAGTAAGCAACATTTGCCATCTCTCCTCTCTTCTGTTGTTCCACTTATGGATCCCTAGTTATACCAGTTTTAGAAAGAATTCTTAAGAAAGATCAAGTAAAAAAAGTCAAATACAGTAAAACAAAATAGGAAATTAGCCAAAATATTAACTGAATGTCAAAATTGAGTCTATTTTCCACTCATAAACCACAAGGAAAAAGACATTATATTGCAAATTAAAATTCCAGCTGATAAACATTAGAAATGTAATAAACTAGATTTTCCCACATTCTAAGAATATAAGTTCAGCTGATTGCAATGTGTGTAAATATACTTACAATTTCTTTGATAACATAGAAAGAACCAAAAATAACTCTTGTTTTATAAATATAAATAGGGAGAGGTGTTACTAATTTTAAAATCTTGATGGATTGAATAATTGCTGCAAACTTATGTATCTTGATTCCTAAGACCATAATTCTGAAGCCTCCTCTTTCCTATTGGGAAAAAAAAAAAGTGGCACATTTTTCCTTGAGCTGACAATTGCTTGCACAAAATTCATGCATTAAAGGTACCCCAATAATATACCTTCTCATGTTTTAGATATGCTGATTCAATACAAATATACATGTACATATATAGTTGGCTTTTTATTAGGTTCATGATTAATATTTAGCAAAATAAATGTTCTGAAATGCAAGTTCATTAATTTATTATGTCAGAATTTTCATATAGTATTTTCAAATTAGATCCCAAGAAAGTTATAGAAATCTCCTTTATGCTTAACTCAGTTATTAAATTTGGGAAATAGTAGATTCCAAATCTTAAGATCAATGTACTAATACTTAGATCTGACAATAAAAAAAAATATACCCTGTTATATTTCTATTGATCTTAGTGAATGTGTAACATTGAACTAGTGTCAAATGATTTACTATTATGAATGAAAATGAGGAGATTGTTTATGTCTAGGTAGGAACATGTACTCTTATAAAATAGCAAATGTGTAGTGGTGACTGACTGGTATACATGATCTCAGAGAATGTGTAATTTGAATACATTTACCTTGAAAAAATTTCTAATAGTTACTTCTATTTAAAATATACCTGCTTATCTTTGATGCACTTTTTAGGCATACCCAGTCACTAAATTTCACTATCCTTTAGACAAAGTAAGAATATATTATATAAATAAGACTGTGCCTTATCCCATTTATAGTTGAGTGTTTTATGGTTTGCCTCCTCCTCCCCCCATGTTAATATGTTTCATTTCTTAAATTCCACATATGAGTAAATTCATATGGCATTTTTCTTTCTATGGCTGACTCATTTAGCCTAATGTAATACCATCTAGCTCTAACCATGTTATTGTAAATGACAATATTTCTTTCTGTTATGGTGGAATAATAGTCCATTGTATATATAAACCACAACATCATTATCCATTCATTAGTCGATGGAGATTTGGGATCTCTTTCCATAATTTGGCTCTTGTTGATAATGCTGCTATAAACATTCAGGGGCATGTACCTCTTCAAATCTGTATTTTTGAATCCTTTAGGTAAATACTGAGTAATGCAAATGCTGGGTCGTAGGATAGTTTTATTTTTAACTTCCTGAGGAATCTCCATATTGTTTTCCAGATTAGCTGTACCAGTTTACATTCCCAAAGACAGTGTAAGAGGGTTCATTTTTCTCTGCATCCTTGCCAACATCTGTTGTTTCCTGTGTTGTTAATTTTAGTTATTCTGACAGGTATGAGATGGTATCTCATCATGGTTCTGGTTTGTATTTCCCTGATAATAAGAATGTTGAGCATCTTTTCATATGTCTGTTAGCCATTTGGATGTCTTCTTTGAAAAAAAAAATGTCTATTCATGTCTTCTGTCTATTTCTTCACTGGATTATAGGTTTTGGGTAGTGTTAAGTTTGTTAAGTTTTTTTTTTAATATTTTTTTTTATTTATTTGACACAGAGACAGACAGATCACAAGTAGGCATAGATATAGGCAGAGAGAGTGGGGGAAGCAGGCTCCCTGTTGAACAGAGAGCCCAATGTGAATCTCAATCCCAGGACCCCAAGATCATGACCTGAGCTGAAAGCAGAGGCTTAACCCACTGTGCCACCTAGGTGTCCAAGTTTGGTAAGTTCTTTATAGATTTGGATACTAACCCTTTATCAGGCATGTTATTTGCAAGTATCTTCTACCCCCCCCCCCATTCTATAGACTGCTTTTTAGTTTTGTTAGTTGTTTCCTTCATTTTGCAGAAGCTTTTTATCTTGACGAAGTCCCAATGGTTCATTTTTTATTTGTTTCCTTGCCTCTGGTGATGTGTCTAGTAAGAAGTTCCTATAGCCAAGGCCAAAGAGGTTGCTGCCTGTGTTCTCCTCAAGGATTTTGATGGTTACCTGTGTTGCCTTTAGGTCTTTCATCCATCTGAAATTTATTTTTGTTTATGGTGTAAGAAAGTAATCCAGTTTCCTTTTTTTTTTCTTTTTTTTTTTTGTCTTTGCTCCCAGTTTTCCCAAAGCAATTAGTGTAGGAAACTGCTAGTTTTGAATCTTGATTATTGTATTTTTCATTTTGGTCTGACAAGTTTTTAAGACTTTTATCTCTGTTGTAAGGGACTCCCTGATGTTTTTAATGCTTTTCTCAAGTCTAGCTAGTATCCTTATGATTGTTGTTTTAAAAATTCTGGACCAGACATATTATTTATATCTGTTTCAATTAGATCCCTGGCCATGACTTTTTTTAATTATTTCTTTTGGGATGAATTCCCCCACCTTGGTATTCTGTCTTGGACTCTGTCTTCTTCTGTATTTTAGGAAAGCCTATTATGTTTCTTGCTCCTGAGAACAATAGTTTTGAAGAAGAGATCTAGGGCCCAGGACTGCAGGAAGTTTCTCTGGTATGCACTCCAATGCACTCCATTGCTGTGTTTTGATTGCTCTTTCCCTCAGGTCAGTCCTCTGTAGTGTTTCTCCTTACTTGAATTTGGGAGTGTTTGGACCTTGGCTAGAATGTGATGGGTTTTAACTAATGTGCTCAGACCTGCTTATTTAAAGACACCTGCACCCCAAACCATAAGGCACCTAGGAATAAATCTAACCAAAATAAAAAGAATCTGTACTCAGAAAATTATAGAGTACTAATGAAAGAAATTGAAGAAGACACACACACACACACACACACACACACACGGAAAAACATTCCATGATCATGGATTGGAAGAACAAATATTGTGAAAATGTCTATGCTACCTAGAGCAATCTACATATCTAATGCAATACTTATCAAAATAGCATCAACTTTTTTCCAAGGAAATGGAACAAAAATTCTAAAATTTATAAGGAACCACAAAAGACCCCAAATAGCCAGAGGAATGTTGAAAAAGAAAACTAAAGCTGGAAGCTCACAATTCCAGACTTCAAGCTCTATTTCAAAGCTGTAATCATCAAGACAGTATGGTACTGGCACAAAAACAGACACATAGATCAATGGAACACAAAAGAGAGCCTCAAAATGGACCCTCAGCTCTATGGTCAACTAATCTTTGACAAAGCAGGAAAGAATGTCCAATGGAAAAAAGACAGTTTCCCAACAACTAATGTTGGGAAAACTGGACAACCACATGCAGAAAAATGAAACTGGACTGTTTTCTTACACCACACCAAAAAATAGACTCAAAATGGATGAAAGACCTCAAAGACAGGAATCCATCAAAATTCTTGAGGAGAACACAGCAGCAACCTCTTCCACCTCAGCCACAGTAACTTCTTCCTAGAAACGCTGCCAAAGGCAAGGGAAGCAAGGGCAAAAATGAACTATTGGGACTTATCAAGATCAAAAGCTTTTGCACAGCAAAGAAAACAGTCAACAAAACCAAGAGATAACTGACAAAATGGGAGAACATATTTGCAAGTGACATATCAGATAAAGGACTAGTATCCAAAATCTATAAAGAATTTATCAGACTTAATACCCAAAGAACAAATAATCAGGTCAGAAAATAGGCAGAAGATCTTGGAACCCTATATCAAAAACTAATGATGTATTTTATGGTGACTAATATAACACAATAAAATAAAATGGGCAGAAGACATGAAAAGACATTTCTGCAAATAAGACATCCAGATGGCCAACAGACAAATGAGAAAGTGCTCAACATCACTTGGCATCAGGGAAATACAAATCAAACCACAGTGAGATACTACCCCACACCATTTAGAATGGCTAAAATTAACGAGTCAGGGAATGGCAGATATTGGTGAGGATGCGGAGAAAGGGGAACCCTCCTACACTGTTGGTGGGAATGCAAGCTGATGCAGCCATTCTGTAAAACAGTATGGAGGTTCCTCAAAAAGTTGAAAATAGAGCTACCCTATGACACATCAATTGCACTACTGAGTATTTACCCTAAAGATACAAATGTAGTGATCTAAAGGAGCATATGCACCCCAATGTTTATAGCAACAATGCCCACAATATCCAAACTTTGGAAAGAGCCTACATGTCCATCAGCAGAAGAACAGATTAATTAGATGTGGTACACACACACACACACACACACACACACACACAATGGAGCACTATACAGCCATAAAAATGAAATCTTCCCATTTGCAATGATGTGGATGGACCTAGAGGGTACTATGCTGAGAAAATAAGTCAATCAGAGAGGGAAATTTGTCATATGATCTCTCTGAGAGGAGTTTGGGAGGCAGGGTGGGGGTTTGTGGGAGGTGGGGAGGAAAGGAATGAAATAAGATGGGATCAGGAGAGGGACAAACCATAAGAGACTCTTAATATCATGAAACAAACTGCGGTTTGCTGGGGGGTATGGGGGTAGGGATAAGGTGGCTAAGTTTTGGACATTGGGGAGGGTATGTGCTGTGGTGAGTGCCGTGAAATGTGTAAGCCTGATGAGTCACAGACCTGTATCCCTGGGGTAAATAATACATTATATGTTAATAAAAAATACATTATTTTTATTTTATTTTTTATGTTTCCAAATCTAAACTTGATATTTGAGAATATCAGTACAAATGATTATCTTTTTTATGTATATTATTAGAAACTGAGGTTTAATAATTTTGTTTCTATCTTTAAATTAACTATATTTGCAATATGTATTATTTTATCATTACTAATCACTGGTAGGTTCTATTGTTTTCCTGTTAGATTATCTTTATCACACTCTATCATCAAAGAAGTGAAAAGGTAATGCTGAAATGTGTTTATTAAAATCAAATTTGATAGAACATCAATAAGTTTCTTTATGAGAAATCATGCATTTTAAATATCTGACAGGAAAACAACACTTACATATGAGATCCATTAAATTAGAATATCCATGCACATTAGAATAATAG
Source organism: Mustela erminea (assembly GCF_009829155.1). Taxonomy (NCBI): domain Eukaryota; kingdom Metazoa; phylum Chordata; class Mammalia; order Carnivora; family Mustelidae; genus Mustela; species Mustela erminea. The sequence continues at coordinate 106,787,683 of NC_045635.1, read as the reverse complement.
AATGTTATGATTTCCATGTGACTGATTTTTGAACAAGGAACAATCTCTATTATGGAAAATTGAAACATTATTATGGAAAGTTGGAAAACTAAAATCTTAAACAAATAAAGTGATCAGCATGGAACCAATTACTAAATTGAAAAAATACAGTAGGAGCTAATAATAAATTTGATCTCACAGCTATAATTAAAACATTTTATAAGTAGTCCATTTCATGAAATAATGCAGTAGACATAAGGTATTGACACTCCTTTTGAAATATCAAGCTACTTAAATATAATAAAATTAGAAACACTGTTAATTTATAGTAGGAATTTATTATCCCAGGTTGTTATAGAGGCCTTAATATTTAGGAGAGGTACTACTTGATTTGGGGGACAATTGAAACAATTTTTTTTCATAAGGGTCAGGAGTATAAATCTAAACACAACACAGAAAAGTATAGTTTTCAAAGTGCTTTTACACACATTATCTTATTTTTGTGTTATAACAAGCTGGTGATATAAAAATTACTACTTATACTTTACATATAAGAAAGTTCAAAGGAGATATAACTTGTTCAAGGTCACACTGGAAATAATTGGTAAAGATGGAAATCAGGTTCAGATCTCCCGTGTTTTATACTACATAGACAATGAGTGCAACATCACCACTATTAGCTTTAATAACCTTTTTTTTAAAGATTTTATTTATTTATTTGACAGAGATCACAAGTGGGCAGAGAGGCAGGCAGAGAGAGAGAGGAGGAAGCAGGCTCCCTGCTGAGCAGAGAGCCTGATGCGGGACTCGATCCCAGGACCCTGAGATCATGACGTGAGCCGAAGGCAGCGGCTTAACCCACTCAGCCACCCAGGCGCCCTCACTATTAGCTTTAAATTCACCTTCATAATCATCTTTACCATCCTTATTTTCTTTGGCCAAATTGCTTTGCTTCACATCAACAGGGAGCTCATAATTTCAAATTCCAGCCACAAACGGCTTTTATGTGCTTCATAAGGTTAAATCTAACAAACGTTTTAGTCATATCTGGTTCTTGCTGTACACAAGACACCCAATTCTTCCTGTTGCAGATCAAATTGTTTGCACAAGAATCTTTACTACTGATCCTGATACTCATAATTCAATGTTAGATTTTCTTTTGGAATGTAATATTTAACACTTACAGTATAACCAGAATCAATTAGGGAAAGCATTACATTTACACTTCAATATTTAAAGTCACTACAGATAGTACAAATATAATTAAGCAATTCATTCAAATTTAAGTATTGTTATTTGTTTTGCTACCAATGTATTTTGTGTATGGAAAAATTAAATTTACACAAAATTGGTGCATAATTCATTAAAACAATACACCATTGAAGGAAAATGCATTAATTATACATGTAGTATTTAGCAAATATATATATATATATATATATATATATATATATATATATA